>NW_027466462.1:5045000-5756436 GCF_050575085.1 Anarhichas minor | reverse complement strand
TAATTGCTGCCTTTTGCTTGCTGACAGTTGCATTCATGTTACATCGGGGAGAAGCCGAGTAACATGTTTTTAAGGCTTTCAGCTCAAAGATTTTGAAAGAACATTTCATATATTCAAAAAACAACATGTATTTCCCTATGTACATGTGAGTACAAGGAACTCTCCTGACATGACACATGTGGGTTTAGGGGGCTCCTGTAGTCTGTGCTTGACTTTCAATCCATTCCCATTCATGTTTATCGGTCACGTTTGCCCACAGCTGACAGACAACAGGATGTCTCTTGTCGATGGCAACCCAAGGTCCACCACTCTCCCCCACAGGACAAACATCACAGCCAACTTCGCCAATCACAAAGACTTGCTCAAGGCCCCAGAAGTCCCGCACAGAAGAACCTCTGTGGATGCCGGCGAGCCTCGATGCCTCGCGTCCCCGTCCCGTCCCCGTCCAGACACTCGCAGCCCCTGGCTTTGCCTGTCCCCCCCAGAGTGGCTGCCAGACCCTCGGCAGGGAGACCTGCTCAGGGCGGGGGAGAGCATGATGCCTCCTAATCTGCTGAACGAACTCAACTCGGTGCTGAGCAAGACGAGTCGCAGCGCCAAGAGCAATGATTGACAGGAAGTCGGGAGAAAGAAGAGGTACAGAGAACGGTGAGACAAACATTCCAGGGCTGAGAACAGATGAGACGGAGGAAAGAACACGCCATGCAGATGGAACCAAAGTAAGTTGCATTCGTGACTGCTTCTGAACTTGGATATCGGGGGGGGGGGGGGTGGGGGGGGTGTGGAAAACAGGTGCAGAAGACATTGGAGGTCATGCAGACCTCAGTGGACGTGGCGCTGACCCAAGCACTACAAAGCCTGATTTATATGCCGCTCTTCTAAAACCCAGAGAATGCTACCGAACGTACGCCGGACTGTCAAAGCCCAGACGTTTCCAGAAATACTCCAAAGTGCTTGCTTCATGCGTTCACGTCTGCCGTTACTCTGATAAATGCTGTTTTGACTACATCTGGAAAAAAACATTGTAATTATTTTAAACCTTATAAAGGTGAAGTTTATCTTTTTTACAAGCACTTTGGCTGCAGAAGCTATAGATAGCATTCCCTATGTTCAGAATTCTAAATAGCTAATAGGCATGGTATGCAACAGCTGTTCGTGGTGGACAATCTCCAGTATTATTTGTAATTATATTTTTTTGTGTTTTTTAACAGTTAACCCCTTCTTTTTCTCTGTAACCATTACTTGTATTGCTACCTAGCAGTGTTTTTAAGCATCAATTTAAACTGTGCACCGGCTGCCACCAAATGTCATTTTAATGCGCCGTATAAATACTTTTTTTTGAAACATGCTACTTTACCTGACATGTTAGTGCATGTTTCACCTCAATGTTCAGTGTTTTTGTACAAAGACAGAATAATTAACGCCGACCGTTGAGCTAACATCCCTCAGCGTCGGCTTGTTTTACATGTTTATTGTAGAAAATAAATGGAAAAAAACACCTCAAAATATTAACAAAACCATTGGAATAGCGTGAGTAATTACAATTTCTGGTTATTGTTCAGTTTGACACATTAAAATGCTCTGAGTTCCACAGAATTGTTTCGTTTTTTTTACAACATTCAACATTACTTTTGTTCAAATTGTCATATAAACACAAGTACATACGTGAAAGTTGACTTCTGCATTTGGAGCGTCTTCGGGTTCGAGCGTCTCGCCCCAAGGACACTTCACCATGCAGACGGGAGGAGCTGGGGATCGAACCACCGACCCTGTCGGTAAAGGATGAGCCACTCTTCCTGCCCACCTGTTGAACTGATGAAACACTCACTTTAAGACTCCAGTCTGCAGAAACACCGTCGAATAGCCACAAATAATAACGCCCGTCAAGTTGTGTAGTATTCTCAACCAGCAGCAGGCCTTGAGAGATGAGTTCACCTGAACACAAGTACCGTTCTGATCAGATTAGCATCTTAAAATATTCGATTTTTCCTTTGGTTTCTGTTAATACTCAGTTGGCCGATCACGCTTTTATACACAGTATTTCTGATTGACTCTCACTCGTCCTGGTGATGAATTGAGGACAAATACTGTGCTCTGTACGTTTCTTTCTTTCATTGCCAAAAGCTCTGGCTCAGAATGTTTCCTGTGTTCCCACAGACATGCAGATGGTGGGAACAATGGCGATGGTAGAGGTGTGCAAGTGTGTATCAGAGAGAGAGAGAGAGAGAGAGATGCACACAGGAAATTGCTTTTTTCGAGAAATTGCCCTTTTTTTGTACTTTGATTGCACAGCAATGAAACTACTAATACAGCCAGATCCATCAGATAATTACAGTTGGGTACAAAATAAAATACCGCATGAAGTAAAGCCATCAAGATAATATGAGAATGAAAGCGTCAGTGTTCAGTGATAATTACCGTCATTGCTTTCAGGTTTATTATACATCGTGATTGGAATTTTTTTCCTGTTCACTTACAAAGAGCTCTTTATCTGTTTTATTTCTATTTTAATATTGCATCTGCTCTCCGAGGTTTGTATATTACGGTCGTTTGGCTGTTTGTTACCGGGTAAATCTGCACAGTATCAATGGGGATTCTATTGTCCATTAGATGGATGTCTTTCTGTGCACTCTGTTGTGTTCTCTGGAAGCAACTTAAGCCCCGTTGTGGATTTAAACACGGGGAAAAAAACCGATCTTCCATCTTTGACTTATTTATATATAATTAGAGCATCATTTTATTCATAGATTTCATTAAATTCTGCATTTTTCTCCAGTGAAATGTGAGAATAAACTCACCATTTGAAGTCGCACGCCTTTTGTTGAATAATGTATAGCTGCCGGAAAATGCACACGTAGGCAATTGTCACACAGGTTCCTCCATGAAAAATTCATATTAACGTTTTATTTTCATTATGCCTTATCCACCAGCTGCTTGTCCTTTGTTTCATGCCCTAATATTCTAATCATGGAGCCGCCACATTTATGCATTCATGGTCTGAGCATTTCTTATGAGGGCTTTTGTTTGCTCTGTATCTGTTTTCTTCCCCTCGTCCATATTAGTTCTAAATTCATCGCACTGGTGGAAATGAATACGTTGCTACTTAATTGGCCCTTCGAGAATCAATTTCATTCCACGCAGCCTTGCTTCCGCGGGAAGCAGACGCACTGTAGGCCTACAACACCAATCCTTGGTTCCGATGTGTGACAGTACGCTCGTGCCTCAAATGTCACATTATAACTCACTTGAGTGGTGACGGTAGTAATTGCTTTAAAACTCTCTCCCATTCATGTCTCCTGTGTTTAAATGCACCGGCCCTACACCATCTCTACGTCCTCTGAGTTCCTCCTCTAGCTGCCGTCTGTATGTGTGTTTCCCTCTGTTGTCCTCTGTGTCTGTGTAACAGCGTTTCTGCCATCCCTGTGAGGCCCAAGGTCACCGTATGGTGTAGGAGAGGTCAGCGGAAAACTCTGCAACGGCATTGACCGTATCACTCATAACTAATGCATCGAAACAAACTTTGTACACAAGTACAATTTGTAGGTACTTTACCTGATTTATTTTCATTGATGCTTTTATTTTCCTACTCCAGCACACAGAGGGAAATATTGTACTGTTTCCTCCACTACCCTAAATTAACGGGTAGAGTTAGAAGGTACTCACAACGCATTTTATTTATTAATATTTAAACACTTCATCTAAGCCGGTAGTAGTGGAAGTGTGTTTTAAATGGTATGTTTTTGGCGAAAATGCATGTGTTTGGGAAGTACTGAGCACGAGACTTGGGTGATACTGCACAAGCGGTGCGGGAGGGACTTTAATATACTTACGCAGTTGTTAAAACTGGCCTCTGTTTACTTTAAATTCTCCGAGGAGCTACTCCATTTTCGGAGCCTCCGCCCACGGTGGATGCAATCCAGAAAAACAGTTTTCATCAAGAATTCAACAAGACATGGTGAGTCGGCCTAAATAATACTCAGATGTTCATTTGACCAATCAAGCCAGTGGTCTCCCACCTTTTCGGCTTGTGACCTCTCAAAAAACAGAATTCAATTAAAACTAATTATCAAAGCAAAGGTTAGAGAGAAGTCCAAAAATGAAGTATGTGCCGGTACATTTTACCTCTATGAAGATTATAAATATGCTTTTTTTGGGATCATTTGAATAATTATAGTCCTATTTATCACATACGCTTCACATTTTGCATTTAGAAAGTCCAGTTCTACTCATGTATTTATTTCTTATCGATTTTATTTTGATTCAATATGTAAATTAAGTAGCTGACTCTTAAAAACTTGCTTCGGTTGTGGAATCCATTGCAGCGAGCACGAAGTCTGCATTTTTGTTAGAAAAGTTACATTATAATATCACTGGGCCAGGAATGCTATTATGGTTTGACGGCATATCATTCTCAGGACCTGGAAGATGCCCGAGGAGCCCCCCCTCTGCATATGAAAGAATGTCGTATGAGCTGCAGCACAGGACAGAAAAACATGCGGTGCCGCATTTATATTTCTTCTATTAAAGGCGAGGTGGAAGCACATGTTTAACCATGTGAGAGCCAGTTTATAATACCAAAGTCACTGTGATGGACTGAATAACTCAAACTTTAAAGAGGCAGCTAAAACTGTGCAACATGTTTTTGAAAATGGTACACTAAAAAAATAAAGAGTGCAGGATATGAA
This sequence comes from Anarhichas minor, assembly GCF_050575085.1. Classification (NCBI taxonomy): domain Eukaryota; kingdom Metazoa; phylum Chordata; class Actinopteri; order Perciformes; family Anarhichadidae; genus Anarhichas; species Anarhichas minor. The sequence goes on along the minus strand of NW_027466462.1, from coordinate 5,751,751 downwards.
GTTGGGGAGCTAAAACTTAAAACGTGAATTTACTTGTAAAAGTGTATTTGTTTTTATTGCGCACACAGCTACTTTAGCTCGCGGGAAGTGAAAATTCTCAAGGTCTCTACCACCACCAGTCACGCAGCGCATGCATGCAGATGTGTATAGTAGTAGAGTATCTGAGCTGAATGCAGTGCTCACACAGACAGTGATGACAGCGGGGGGGGGGGGGGGGGGGGGGAGAGAGAGAGATAGGGGAGGGGCATTAGAGAGAAAGGGAGCCAGTCGATATGCTCGAGAAAGAGAGAGAAAATGACAAGTTATTTCAAAAGAACAGACATGAGCTCTCTGATTCTACGTGAGATGCCTCTCAATTAAACCCGGAGCCGGTGGTTTAAAAAAAAAAAAGACATGTTGGACTCTGATGCAGTTTGGAAATGTGGAGGTTATAGATCAGCCTTCGGCCTTGTGGAAGTGTCCACTGAGAATGCGGTCTGATCTCCCGCCGTCTTTGGCGTCGGCTCGCTTTGCCTCTGAATAATCGAGACATCAAGGGCAGAAATGAAGGGAGCAGATGAATGGCAGGTCTCAACAGCGCTCTAATGCCACTTAGAGACATCTGTATTCTGGGCTGCCGAGAAGCTCGTCCTCGTGCCGCCTTCCTGAAACAAGTCCAGCAACTAAAATATGTATCCTGTGCGGCCTTAGCCTTTTTTTTTTTTCAGAGGTAGAGAGAAGAAGTTGCTGAGGTAATATTGACTTAAAACCAGATGTCCGTAAGGACAGTATGCAAAAATGAAGCCATCTTCTGTGTGCTGTACCCCAGACCGCTGTAAATCAGAGAGGCCGTACTGTTAACTCTGACATACTGCAGCTGTAGAACATGCACGTCCAGCCATGGCTCTGGTGATTTACATTTCCAGAAAAGGGTAAGCCTTATATTAATGAAGCCGTCCATTCTAGCAGCTATAAATAGCTCACTGCATGAAGTCGGCCCACTGCCGGCTGCCTTTTTTTTTTTACGCTGATCCACACATTCTGCCCTCTAATCTCAATTCTATTAATGTCTCGGGTGATATTTACGACACATGGACCCTTTTAGCCTGACACGGCTGTAAAGTATATGTTCAAACCAGCCAAGCTTTATCTAATTAAAAGCCTCTGCAATTGCAATTCAACTGGGATTGAGTCTTTAAAACCTCAATCAGTCCCCCCCACCCCCCCCCCCCCCCCCCCCCCCCTACCCGGTCGAGGGAGGGAGCAAGTCACCACAGGGCTAATAAAGAAAGGAATGTTAAACATTCCAATTAAACATTGTGGAAGAATAAGGCTGTAGATCATTTTCATATTTTTTTACAGGATTGGTGTTATAGGAATGTTGCCAAATGGAGGCGGTCACCTCATTGATAACACTGTATTTGTTTGGGTGGTGACCTTACTGTCCTGTATCTGAGGCATACTCCCAATAGATTTGCATAATGACTGGACAGCAGCTCCCGATGCATCACCCTGAGCTAAATACACACACAAGAAGCAGGTAATGATTGGAAGTAACTTAACGTTTGTCGGACTCGTGGTGTCGTATTTTATTCCAAGCATTCAACATTGTTGACATAAGTTTCCGTCTACCTTACTCACAGCAATCAACAGTTCGGTCAGGTTCAGGTGTGGTAAGCTAGGTAGCGGCTAATCTAGCCTTGAGGCGCAAGCCTCAAGCAGAGATGAGGAGAGGGCTTCAGCAATCTGGTAAGCTCATTTCTTTTGGACTTAACACTTTCAAACGTAGTTTATTTTTCAGCCCTATCGGACGCTGACTCAAGTGACATCACTTGAGGAAAATGTATCGGGCATCCTGGAGACTTTGATGTATAAAATTGGCACACTTCCCCTTTTAATATTTTTAATTTCTTTAACTTTTTGTGTTTTTTTTTTTACGCTGGTACAGGTTCCCGCTCTGCATCCTCGTCTCTGATTGGCTCGGTTGCTTTTTAAACCTGTGGAAACTGCTGCTCTGGAGGTAAACTAACCAAAGTCCAGGAAGATTAGCCTTATAATGTCATCAGTTACCCTGGCTTTGGCTTGAAGACGTCACATTTTGAACGAGTTATGAAGTGTTTGCTTGTAGTTTTAGCCTTTTGTTCGATAAGCAGGAATTTGTCCAATGATGGACACTGTCAAGTTGCATCATGGGGGAATGTAGGATCCAGTGTTCTTTAAAGCTTGAGTCAGTATAGTGACTAAAAGTCACAACATCTCTGCTGCATTGCTTTTGACCGTTTAAAGATAAATCTCTCTTCCCAACTTGGGTGTCCACGAATGAATCTCTGGAGTGAACCTTTTAAGATGGAAAAAAAAAAAAAAAAAATCTTAAAGTTTAATCTCTGCACATAGAAAAGCTGTCTCTCCACTGAGAACACTGTGCGCTGCAGTGGAGGAGAGTGATTCTAATATTGATACAACCACAGCTGGTGGATTCAAACAACCAGAGGCTGGCAAGCTGCATATGAGGGTCTCTGGGACTTGGTGAGGGTTCAGCACCTGTAGAAAGAGAGAGGGTTTGAAACAGCCAGCCAGAGAGAGAGAGAAAGAGGGAGAGAGGGAGCTATGAGCTGATCAGGGTGGACCTGCGAACCCTGCGGTCATTTCCATTTAGTAATCCACTCCAGAGGTGGAATGAGAAGCGAGGCCGAGCCGACCTCTGCATACACGCCGTCCAATGGGCTCCCTTATTTCACCAGCGAGGGAGCGGGTGCGGGAATGGGCCGTCGTAAGCAGAGGAAGAACAAGGTGGAAGGAAATGAGTGAGAAAAATGTGACTAATGGACACGGTAAGATTGCATACCTGAGCATTTAACATGGCAAGAAAGAAAGAGAGTGCATTAGCAAGAGAAGGATAATGCCTGACAATCTCCTGACCCCTTGTATCCAGAGTCCCTGTATTGGCTTTCTGTGTTGGACCTTGACCACCCTATTAAAGCAGGCTGCCAGCTCCCTGGGGTGACCAGCCAGCACACCACATAAGAGAGTCAGCAATTTGTTGTGCCCCCCAGCTCCTCAAACCGCACCATCCCAAGGACACGGATATAGATTGGACACCATTGATTTGAATTGGGGAGAGGAGCATAAATTGTTGCCTCATTTCGGAGTCCATTATTTATTTATCCCCATCTAATCTACAATGCCAGTCCATCCACAGTAACCTTCATGTTGAGATTGTTTGGTCTAAATTAAGTCTTCAACACTGGAGTGGCAAAGTGGAAGGGATTTTAAACATCTGCTTGTTAAAGATGCATAGAGTTTCTATCGAGTGGCAGAGTAGTCCTCCAAAGTTTAGGTGTCCTTGGCTGCTGTTTGGTATACTTAATATCTGACATACTGTCTGTATACACACTCAAAGCCACCAATCAAAGAGTTCAGACACCTCATCATTATTGCATAAAACTAAATTGGTGGTATTAGCGAGTCAATATGAACACTTCCCCTTTATTTGGCGTATTTAGATAGCTGTTGATACGATTACTGCATGCATTCAGGTCGTTTTTTCTGTCTTTGATGGGCCAAATAGTTTGGTGGTTACTGACTTAAAGTCAAAAATTTTTTTTTTTTAAATATAGAAACAATTTCCCCCTTTCACGTGACAAGTTGTCTCAATTTACAAGACATACACCATGCTGTTAACTCAATATGCTCTGCGGTTTTGTTGCGACATCCATACGCGGCCTGGTGTGACCCCGTAGCCTGTGGCAGCTAATGTTAGCTTATGTTAGCAAACTTAGCTCTTGTTCCCAAAGTTTGGTTGAAGTTGCATCGTCTGGTTTTAAACTATGCAACTTTAAAATGTTCTACTTCTTACAAATTAAAAACCGTAATGAATAAAACACTTAAATGCAATACAGCCAGGTGTTTTCCTGCTACATCTTTACTTGGTCTGGTACGACCACTAGCTTATGTTAGCTAATGGTTGCTAACTTATGGCAGATGTTGCTGTGCAACTGACACTAGTGAGAAAAGTTCCCATATTTTGAGACTTGTGCTATGGTGTTAGCATTTAGCTATTTTAGCAGTCGCAATTTTCCCATAAATGTCAAATACGGCTGCAATGGTCATTGTGGAGCGAACGTTTTATAATCTTGCTTAAAATATTTGGAGTGTACGTGTTGCTTTCAGCAATTAATTGCCCTTTTCAAAATTGGCTCAAAATTGCATGTATTTCTACACAGAAAGCATGTTCTTTCTTAATTCACCTGTTGTCCTTTCTAACTGTGTTCAGCTCTGTTCTACGCTTTGAACTTTAACGCTTCTTTGTTCACACTGTCGCTAGCCTCAAAACGGGTTTTTTTTCCGAATAATGCGTCCAGAAGTCTGAAGGCGCAATTAGCCAGAGGAAGAAGCAATCACAGGATTTCATCTCATAATTGATATTAAGCCCTTCTATATGCAAATGATTGAAAAAGATCCAATCTCGCCATTTTATTTGATAAAGCTGTGCACTCTATCATAACACATATCACATAACACACACACATACACACACACACACACACATCTCTCTGCATCTTCCCTGAGCTAGGCTGGTCTTTTTTTTTCATGATGGCAAGATAATGACCCTCACTGGTGTGTGAGATTTCTGATTAGCAGAAGAACAACAATGACTGCTAATTACCACCTGAAAGACTAAGCTGGGCTGATAGAAGCTTCTTTCAGCCCTGTGGTGCTGCAAAATAATGTGTGTGTGTGTGTGTGAGTTGAGTATGAGGCTTTGTTTACGTGCATGTGGTTGATTTCCCACCAGAGGATATAAAAGAGATGGAGATAGACCAAGGGTGAGGGGCAAGTGCTCTAGCGAGACATAGTTAGAGAGGGAAAGAGACAGAAGGGACGGATGAAAAGAGAGGCTGTGATGATGGAGCTGTTCCAGCTCACAGACATCATGTTTTTTTTTCCAACCCACCACAGACTCATTTAACAGAAAGACACCTGCCTTGACTGCTCTGACCAGTGGACATTTGTATTACCCAACACACGATCTGAGCACACCTGACTTCACAGCAGCACCGTTGCGGCATAACACACACAAACCACACACTTTCACTGTTGCTAGGAGATGCAAAGGGGAATAAGTCTCTCAGACAAAGAGGAAGTTAAAGTGAGTGTTTCCACCCCCACCCTCACTTTTGAGTCCACAACAATCTTAAAAAGTACTGTAATTTCCACCGCAGTGTAGCATGAATGGGAACACCTACTGAGCCATTGCTCTCCGAGTTCATGTTTTCCCGGCCAAACGAAATCTTCTGTCAGTGCACCGCTTCCCGTTCCTCTGTTGCCCTGACTGAAGTCCATCTGTGGCCTCCAGCGAAATTTGTCCCAGTAAATATTTGATTCGCCTTGATTACCTATTCGTTTGGTTCAATGCGGCATGCATAATGAAGCCGCCGCGTCGAAAACCCGCAAGCCCGACAGCTCGCCGAAAGGAGTTGATGCGCACCTGTAGATTGACCTTCAATTCGGAATGGACTCCCTCCATCTTTGCTCCCACTCTGCTGCACCCTGAGCAGATTGATCTTTCGATTTCCTAAACCGAGTTACAAGCAAGTATCTGATGGAGATGCCCTGGAGGGAATTGGATTAAACAGTGGGAATTGGTTAAAGACAGAGTCATCCAACATGTGTCCACGTTATCGGACCTCCAAATGGATCCAGCCCGGCTGTAGTGTATGTAATGGGTTTCCAACCTTGGCTGGCTAGACCGTGTACACTTTAAAAGAAGACACAACATAGTCGTCCTATCGCAACTAAATAGTTTAATTCACAGTATCGAGCGCCAGTTTGTCGCTAGAAAATCGCTTGTAGCCTGTCGCCATTTCGCTATTTTATTGGTGTGGTGTGATTGGTGTGGAACCTCTGCTTCAGCGAGCACAACAAATCCACAGTGGCAAGCTCTCTATAGCGTTACTCATCTGCCTTTCCTCACCACAAACTGAATCCTCTGTTGTCTGATTTTACCCTTGTGTTTCTCCGTAACTCACCCTTTCTTTGGAAGCATGAAAGTTTGCCAATCTTTTCCTTCCTTCCTTACTCCCAACTCCAAACGCACGTTTCCTCTTCCGTCCTTGGATTAATCCATTCTCTCTCTCTCCCTCCCTCTCTCTCTCTGTAACTAGCCTCTTTTCTGCTTAATTAACATTAGTCGGGGCTTGTTTGTGCAGGCATGCTATTCAGGTCATGAATAATCTAGGGACTGGAACTGGTTTCTTTTGCATTCTGAGAACTGTTTAGTTTCTCCATATTCAGCCTGGCTTATCGGGCGCATTGTCTGCATGCGTGTGCAGATTTGTGTGTGTGTGTGTGTGTGTGGGGTTACCTAATGAATAGAGGAATGCTAATGGTGGTAAAACAGTGATTTCTCCAGCTGATTGGGTGTAATGGATGGTACTCAGAGCTCCTTCATAATTGATGAGGATGTCTTGTGGATGTCCCACTGCTGTTGTGCATTGACGCTGGTATGCGTGCCAGTGTTATGCGTCTGTGGAAGCGGCAGTGTTTTTTGGGTGGGGCCCCGAGACTCGGGAGGAGTCTGTTCTTGTTATTTCTGCAGTAGCTCCTGTCAATTCTTATTAACAGAAGCAACGCTCCACTCTCTCCATAATGTATGACTGCGGTTTTGCGGGAAATAATGGTGTCAGATTCTCTTATCAAATTGAAAGAAAACAAAGCCATAATCTAATTGTTTGCAAAAGGAGAATGGGATGATTCCATCTCATTGTTTTTCATCTCTCTCAGAGCAAAGGAAAGGGAGAACGGGGGACCCATCACTGTGCAAAAAAAAAAAATCTATATAAATATGTCTTTTCCGTCTACGTTTGTCTGAGATTGGCAGGGAGGTGTGCGACTGTGGGGATGAACAGAAACACACACAGACAGACAGACAGACAAGTTCACACAGTTGCATCTGATGAAATGGAGACTGACAGCCAAGGACGTTTGGCTGGCGCATTCTGCCTCCGCAGTATACGTATTTATTTTATCTAAATGAGAGATGGTGTTTATAATCTCCGCTTTCAATGTTGCTACAAAGATATTCGACTATTCATTTTGCCAACACAGCCGGGCCACAAAAAAAAAAAAAAATGGATGTGAGAAGCAGAGGGCAAAATGAAAAAAAAAAAGAAGAAGCTTTTGTTGCTTGTTGTTATTGAAATGGGTAAAGAGTTGACCGCAGGGTTGCTGCTTGCATTGAAGGTTAATGCCCACCTGTTTATCCTCTGTGCGCCTGTACGTCTCCGTTTGCTCATCCGAATGCATGTGTAAAACAACAATTGTGACATCTCTCCACTGCAGTGCACCTGCGAGATCCTGGAGAGCTAACCGCACAAACCTGCAGATTACCTCGGGGCCCCGCGGGGTCTCCCATCACTCCTACACGAAGTCCCGCAGTTAAACACATCTTACTCGCTCGCTCTTTCTTTTCTTTCCTGGCTTTCTGTCCTGTTGCTATGCTTTCATTTTGCATCATCAGACTCCCCCGGCACCTTTCGCCCGCTACCACATTTTTCATTTGTCCTCTCTTCTCTCTCCATCTCTTCTGGGCTTCTCTCTGTTTCCCCCGTCTCGCTGTTTCCCAGGCATCGTGCCAACCTGATGCTTCACTCCCAACTCCTGGCATCCATGGCTTTGACTGAAGGAATGTAGACAGCCAGGTAACAAACTGATTTAAAGGGACTGATATTGGTTAGAAATATGGGTAAATAGCCACGCAGGTCCACTAAAACAGACCAAAAAGTGAGTGTTTTAAGTCTAAATATATATTAAATTGGTTAATGTTCATACTACTGATGCAATATCTGCGTTTTCAGGCACTAAACAAGTTCCAAACATCAACTCAGGTCCAATTTTATTATTATTATTATGGTGTTTTAAGAGAAAGTGCAAAAGAGAACACAGAGTGAACTTCCAGGTCTGCAGAAAGGAGGTAACTTGTTATATGTGAAAGGAAAAAAACAAATCTTGGAGCAAATATTAATGGAATAAAAGAACAAAGGCACGTCTTGAAGAGCACAAGGGGAGCACTTGTTTCTCTTCATTCTAAGTCGTGATCTATAATTACACCATTACAATTGTCGAATAAAAATTCTGCCTAGCAAGCAGCTCATATTGTTTAAAACAATCCGTTGGTCAAAGGTTACGTTTTTATTTATTTATTTATCGTTGGCGTTTTAGCAAAAGAACTTTGGCAAAAAGCTGCACAGCCAGCAATTATACAGCCACCGTGTATAAGTGGTGGGAAACAAAGTCAGGAAGTAAAAGCCTGGAAAATAAAAATGAAAGTGGGGGAAACCGATTTAAGGAATATATGAGCAAACATGCACTGAGAGAGAACGAGATTTTGTTTCTTTCTCACTTCATGGATATGGGTAAAAATCTATTTGGAAACATGCTTCTGGGGAAATTCAATAGTGTCTTTATTGCATTGTGTATGCAAGCCGGACAACTAATAACACAATTTCATTATTGATGACTGAGATGAAACGCACCGCTGTCAGTGTTATTCAGTTTCACCCATGCACTGTTTGCATTCGGCTGCAGTGAGACAAAGCGATGCAATATCAACAGGATCGTCTTGCAGAGGCTGTTGGGATGATAAAACCTGATCTTATAAAAGGAGAAAATGAAATAAGATGAGAGTTTGCCCTTTTCCTTATAGTCTACTTCACAGTAAATCTAGCGTATACTGTAGACGCTCCTGTAAGTGTAATTGGTCTCAGTTTCACGAGATGGAATTTAAGCACATCCATGAGGATGTACTGGTAAGTGGTGAAAAAGGGCTGTTGGAGCAGAAATATAAGTAAAAGTCAGAAAAAGTGATAAGATCAAAAAAAAAAAAAAAAAAGTTTGAGCAATGATGTGAAATTGGAGTTGGCAAATAAAGCAACATTTTACTTTTCTGACAACACCGCCGTTCTGGGTCCTGACTTCCAGACGGATATCAAATTTGTTCCCGAATGGTGAAATGCTTTCATGATCCACTACCTCTCCTCAAATTGAATCTGGTCTGCTTCCTTCCTTCTGCTGATAATAAGCAGGGGGGGAAAGAAATTCTCAGGTTTTAAATTGTAGAGATATAAATGTACACATTTACATCCGGTACGCACGTTGGAAATCGCAGACGAAACACATGTTTCATAAAAACACTTGATCATATCGGCGGGAGAATAACTTCTCCCACAGCTTCCATATAATCAGCCCCGAAATAGAGTGCGATTTCACACCTGCTCTGGTATTCGGCATCAGAGAGTTCCTCTTGTATTGTAATGAGCATCGTGGAGACTCATTCATAAAATAACTCTGACACGCTTATTAATTATGCTTATTATGCCATCAAAATCCAAGTTGTGATCTATAAAACATGTATCTGGAATCCAGAATCCTTCAGTTACACTGAATGTCTACGATAAATGAAACCAAACTAACTACAGTTTTTATATATATATATAATATATATTTGATCAAGTTGTTACATTTTTTCTTGCAATGTTCGGTTGCACTTATCTCCATCCTCTAGTGTCACTTCTGGTTGCAAATAGCCGGGTTTGGCGACGGACAAAATGGGTGACGTCACAGAAACTACATCCACTTCTTATATACAGTCTATGTTTCCAATGCATTTCTAATGGACACAGGGTCAAATTTAGGTTTAAAAAAAGATCTCGGAGTGTTTGGGTAGAATAACAGAATGTCGTCTGCAAAGAAGTAAACTAATATCCAAACGATTAACAAGAATTCCATTGTACTATATGGCGATGTCCGTGCATCGGACTCCGAAGCAGGCCAAGACGAACCACGCACTATTTGTACATACTGTGTGGCCACGTCGGAGAGTGACACTGTTGGATTCAGTGCCCTGGCCTGTGTCCTTGTCTGTAACACAGTGTGGCTGTATCTTGTTTGCTGTACAGTACTGCTGTGGGTGATCATGTGGAACCCAGACTGCAGCGCTGGCCATGTTGTGTGCGCGCTGTCATCTCAGATGTGCACAGAACATTGAGGAGTCACAGATCACTACCCCTCAGGGAGATGGAGCTCGGGTGTGTTTGTGTGTGTGTGTGAGAGAGAGAGAGAGAGAGAGGGCTGGTTGTTATTTTACTACTCACGTAATTCTCACCTACCTTCTTCAGTCTTGCTGTCAGCAGCTTCGCTTGGCACCATTGCCTGACCGACTCAAGCCAACGGTGCTCCACCTGACTGACTAAACTCACATGAGCACATGACCTGACCATCTACAAAACAGTTATATGGAGGCTGCCAATATTTACATGTTAACCTGTTGATCTCGCTATGCACCCTTATACGTTGGGGCTTACGGCTTCTAATATTACTCAGGTGATCCATTGTTTTACATTTCTGCCAAACTTGTACGTTGGCGACCTACACCCATTTAACTAGGACGTGTTTTTCTGGCTCACAACTCGGCCCCAGTTCTAGCGGCCAGGCAGCTGTAGGTAAACCCCCATAATGCAACCTGCCCAGCACCAAACAGGAAATATTAGTCATTAGCTTGTGAACATAGTAGGGTGTTTAGCAACTAGTTTTTTGAATTCTATCCCTCAGGAGGTGGTGGAGACCAAAACAGAGCTAAAATCTGAGTTAATATTGGACTTCCATTCTGTCAGGTGACTGATTTCTTCAGGTGACTGCTAATGTTGCTTCATGTCTGTTTGATATGTAAAAAGGCAATTGTCTGCTAACCCTTCAGCAATTACAACTATGTCAGGCCATGATCTGTCAATTATGTTTCCAGCGTATTTTGCTGCCCAAAAGTGGTCAACAATCAAATGATAAAGATTGGAAGAAAAGTCAAAAAAAAAAAGCTGATAATTACTGTTTAACTGAACGCAATCTCAGCTCTCCGCCTGAGAAGTTGATCATCTGGAGAAAAAAGGAAACGTTTCACTGCTTGTTGAGCTGTTTGAGCATCAGCGACTCATCATCAGCAAACATAGCACATTACATACAATATCTGAACCAGTGGCATGAAAAGGATTTTCCTGTCTGTCTCCGACCGTCCATCAGTATGTCTCGCGCACAAACAGAAACACGCGTGTCGACAATAAAGACCAGGCAGTGATGGGTTTTACATCACTGCGAACACGAGATATGACTTATCACGATTATGCGCCAGAAGTCTATTCCAGGCCCGAGCGAGCCTATCGCTGCATAATCAGGGGGAGAGGAGAGAGCGAGAGAAACTCCTGTCACCAGATATTCGGGTGGAACCTAATATTTGCATAACTGTGTGTCAGATAAGGAGAGGGGGGGGGGGGACCATTATAGCGTGGCACAGCCATAACCAGGGGGCATACAAGACAGCAAGGCATTATGGGGGCTGATTGGGGATGGTGTGTGCGGGGATTCCATTACAGATGGAGAGGAGATGCGGAGGATTGAGAAGTTGCGGCGGAAAGTGTGTCAGACTTTTCATGCAGAAACATTGAAAGTGTTCCTCCTGTATCTGGCTTCATATACAGTGAATAAAGAGCCGTTTATGACATCAGTTCTGCCTCGCATTTTTTGGGAAAACGCCCAAAGAAGACACAGTGGGGTATGCATACGGTTGATAGTATTGAATACTTTGCAAGCCTTATAATCATAATCCCCTTTACTCATTGCTGTTATGTTTGTCAAGTGTTTAATGCTGAAAAGCTGATCTTCACTTTAAATCCCTGAACTGCTTTAATTCTCTTTTTTTTTTTTTTTTTAAGTTCTGCTGCAACTAACTTTCGGGTCTCTGTCACAGCAAATGAGTGTCGCGGAAGAATTATCAACACAGGCAGCTTTCGCTATGTCACCTCCTCTCTCAGTATGCAGGCACATGACTCTGTCTAGACAATGGCAGACAGGCAGCTGCCTCGGAGCGCACAAACACACACACACACACAAACACACACACACACACACGCATGCAGACTCTCACTGCAAAAGCATTCTGCCCCTTTCATCTTGAGTAGTTGCTTTTGGAGGACCAAAACTAATAGACGAATGCGCCCCGGCTTATCAATCAAGCCGGAGGAACAGGAAATCAATGAGCGCAGGCAAACATTTAGAGGAATCTGACACATGCGTATAATCTAAGCTGTGTGGATTTCCGTTTCACGGCTGCAATGATGTCCGGGGAAGATGGCTACATGTTGACCCAAATTTCCTTTGACAAGCGTTCACAGCTGCCACTTACACACTCAACCTGTCGCCCTCAACCTGATACCCAGCAGGTTGCATTCTTAATATCCTTCTTTTTTCCCTTCCTCTGTCTCTCCTTATATCCCTCTTTTTTTTTCTTCTTAACTTTCCCTCCATGTTAACGTCCCCGCAGCCCATTCGAATGCAACTCCTATTGCGGGCACCGAACATGGCATTTGAGGCACATCGACACAAAAGGAGGAGAGCAAACAATAATTAATGAGACAAAACTTTTCCGCTGTTTTCTTAACAACAAAGCGAGTGGATTAAAGGGCAGAGGGAAACATCTGGAAAGCCTGATGAGGGCCTCCAAGTGGGACAGGAGATAAAAAAAAAAACTCTTTTGCCTTCCGGGCAAATTAACAAATGCTTTATAAAAGCGATTTCTTATTGAGGAGGTGGGTCTTTCATCGGGCCCCTTCACTTTGAGGAAGGTTTTCCCCACCAAACAATCAAAGAGAATTTCTTAGCAGAGCTTCGGTACAATCTGGGCCTATATTTAGAGAAGGGCATGAATCCACGGGTGCAGGCAGTAATCGGATAATTAGGAAAGCAAATTAAAATAGACTGATACAGTCTGCTTGCTGGAGGCCATGTTTAAATCCTGCCTCCCCCCCCCCCCCCCCCCCCCCCGTTACTCTGTTCACTGTGTTCTTGTGTCCCTCTGAACCTCAAGCTTACATTAGTGCGATCGATAACGAGGTGTGTTCTCACAGCACATCTTCACTTTCGGCAGATTAATGGAGCCGTGTCTGTGTGGATGTTTTTTTTTTTTTTGTGGGCGAGCCAAAAAAACAATGATGATGCGTTTCCATTATGAGATACAAGTCTTCGTCCAGCGACTACGGCCCGTGGGCGTTATCCGCTCCGTTGGCCGTCAAAGTCACGGGGTCAGAACTCGCAGTTCGGAGCCTCGGGCTGGGCGCAAACTCTCTCCCTTCAAGTGCCAAACTCTATCAGGCACTGTATCGGTCCATCATCAGGTCCCCCCCGCTGTATCTCTTTTAATGACAAGCTTTGATGTTCTTGTCCAACATCATTCATGAAACCTCTGTGACCAGTTTGTTCCATTTCTTATTGAACACCTTCTGTGGCCTGAAACTACATCTCACAGGAGGGTTCTCTAGTTTTTTTGTTGTTTGTGTTTTTGTAGCAATTCATTGAAGAAAATATATATGTTTTAGTGTCTTGCTCTTCCTATTCACCAAACGCTGATGATACTTCCTCTTGGTCCGTTGCAATCCGCAGAACGATTACTCTGTCTTTGTTCTTTGGTTCAGCACCGCTGCACTTTGTGTTCACATATTCATCTTATTTTTTTTTTTGACTATGCCTGGAAACAACATTGTTTTTAGTCCTCGCGGGGTCGTAGACTCGCCGATAAATCTGACTTTTGTGGCAGGCTCGATCTCTTGGATGCAGATGGAACATACGCATCAAAACAAAAGCTACAAAATGCTGTTTTTTGCAGACAGACACAAGTAGGAATCCTGGGTTTTCATTCAACTTTAAAGCCCCTGAGAACTTAAAAGTATTTCTCCATAACATTCAATATTAATGACTAAACAGGCAACAAACTAAAAATAAGGAAAAAAACAAAACAAACATCCCTATTCAATAAACTCAATATTTATTCTCGGGTTTTGCAGGCTTTAAAAAAAAGAAACTGCGTGTGTTGTCTTGCTTTTAACTTTAAATGGGTTCAAAATGGGTTAATTCTCTTAATTCAGTTTTACTGTTTCTGATCTGCAGCGGTCGCTTACCTTACGGGGCCGCGCAGATTCAATGAAACCTTTTTTGTAGAGCACGTTATGAATTGAAAATAAAGTCACATTTTAAGGCAATTTGAAAAACATGTTGAAAAAGTGAATCGTAATCACCAGGTTCATTAATGATGACAGACGGACTGTAGCCTGTTACACACGTAGGTGTGAAGTGCACATAAATAGCGTTTCCTGCATTAAACCGGTGACCTTTTACCTTTTCCGTCCACCGCAGTAAGTAGCAGTGATCCTGTGATGCACTATGAACAGTACGAGAGGAGACAATAACAAAAGTCGAATTTGGTTGGACATGCGCACTTTGTAAAGTGACGTAATGCACGATAGTTGTGTGTATTTGTGTGTTAAAGCCTCAAAATGTAAAACAGGTCAAAGCTGAAGACTAACATGCATGCCCTGGAAAAAGAAGGATAAATAAAGAGGGGAAAACATGTCAGCAGTGCCCTTCGTCACGTCGTCGCTCCTTTAATTCACATACTTTAGACTCACAGTGCGTGCATCATAAAAATGTACTCTATTTACCGCTCCTATGTTGACATTTGAGAGTTGACCTTTGAAATCAAACGGTCGCGTAGGCAGGGACTAGGGATGGCATTAATAAGGGAATTTGGCGCACAGTGTCGATTTAAAAGTCCATTAACTTTGCCGAGCTCTCTGCATACCAACTCTGCTCTGTGTTTTTCCCCAGTCTACCGCAGCTAATTGCCATTCCGGGTAGGGACGGCTATAAAAGTTCCCGTTTAGCCATGCACAGAGGTTCCTAGGTGCACCTTGTGGTGCATGAGACAATATAACCCTTTCTCCAAATAAATAAGATAAAGGGGGGAAAACGGGTCTACTGGGGCAACTGATTCTGCATGCTGAGCGAAATAGTTAGTAACAGATGTTATCAAGGAGTACATTCCTGATCCCCTCTGTGCAATTTCCATGTTTTGTCTTGAAATCGCAACAAATTATCAGCAGAGGGGGGGTGAAGGAGAGAAATAAATCCACAAACAAAAAAGTATGACGGAGGCGATAAAGTACTTTTTCGTCTGTTTACTCAAAGTTTGGACAATTCAACTCTTTGCTTGGAGAAAAATAGATAACAGTGGGAGAGATTTCTGCTCATGCAGAAATATGGAGTTCTTTTTTTTTATATTAAGATGCAACTTTAACTCAACACATGCAAACTAGTGAACGTTTAGATTATGAAGTCGGTCTGCGTACGCTAGAACTTTTCTTTCTTCACAAGTGTTATTGTTTTGAAATAAACAATTGACGAACACGCATATCATGTAGTACATCTTCAGAAATACAGATGGGAAACTTCATCACTGCACAGGAAGATTTCAAGACGCAGCATCATTGTATCGGATGCTTTTGTAACACGCAGGGTCATGGGATCGTTTTACATTCCACTTCCTTTACTTTGGAGAAGTTTAGTCCCGATGTGTCAAGCTCATTAGCCTCGGTGACTAATTAACAGAGGTGTGTAGAGCAGCCGAAAGGTGTCCTAAGGTAAAAGTATTTTTGCTGCATGAAAACAAATAGAAGCAGATGTAGTCATGGAAATAATAACTTGAGAAAGAGTAGCAAAGTTAGAAAACAGGAGTAAAAGAAAAAGGTCACACTTATGCAGCGTTCAAACGAGTCCATCGATTACAACACAGTGATGCAGGTTTGACCTATTTGTATTGGCTAACCCCTAAAGTTAGCATCACACTGGTTCCTTCTACAAAAAGCCAACGAGATGTTTCCATTGATTTTTTTTGGATTATTGCAGAAAATAAGCTCTGTGGCAAACACAAGGTTTATGATATTTACATGTTTTATTGTTTTACATGTTTTAGCAATACAATCTTCAGCAATTTCATGATTCACAATGCACAGAACTAAATGTATTCAAAACTGTAAACCTAACAATACTGGCAATAATATAACATAACGTACCTCAGATGAAAACACACACATGTAAAGATCAGAATGATGCTTTATTATGTCATAGAAATTGTTGATAGAAGAAGCTCTGATACACTTTTCTAAAATGGAAATATGGAAAACGCTGCAGGTGAAGTGAAGGTGAGCAGAGACCAAACCTATTTTTAATATGAGATAGATATTGTTTACACTTAGATTGCCGACACTAATTGAGTTGAAAATACATGACGTGCGTTAAAGCATATTGAGAGGTGCTGTCCATGGTGCTGAAGACACCGAGACGGCATCCTCAGCTGATGTGCGACACATACAGTATGTAGAGGGGAGGCTGCTGTCCATGGTGCTGAAAAGGCCACAGCAGCCACCCACGTGCTGGGACTGAAGATGGTTCCGTATTGGGTGTCTAGGTATGCATGGGAATTTGCTATTCCCTCAAGTGCTTGTTGTGTGTCTTTGTGTGTGTGTGTGTGTGTGTGTGTGTATGTGTTTATGCTCATCTAAGACTCTTTCAGATCCTCCTGCCTTTGTGTTTGCCCCGAGGGCTCCCCTTCATTTCGCCCTCACTGAGGGGGAAGCCATGTGTAAAGATGCCGCTCACCCCGTTCCCACAACAAGACACACAACACAGAGAGCAAACACTGGCTTCCACTTCCATGCACTCAGCTCTACGACATGTCAAACCACGCCGTAGGTATGCAAAGATATATATTATATATATATATATATATATATATATATATATATATATATTTAGATTTTGTTCTTACTGTGTCCAGAGGGAAGCTAAAATCTCATTCTACTGACTTACAGTCTTACATACACACCTATATAATTAAAAAAAAAGTATCGTTTTGAATTCCTAGAATAAAACAATTTTCCTGGAAGTGGAGATTGTAACTGACGGTAGCAAATTGCTCACACCAGGTTCTTTTTCTCTCCATATTCCAGCAAGCCTTTGGGTATCTTTTTGAATCAGCAGCAGATGTTTGTGAATCCGCACTAGATGTCTGAATAGTGTACCCTGCTTACATTATTTTGCCACAAAAGACAAGGAAATTGTGTCAGCCATTTCCAAAACACGATGGCAAATACCCCGTGTGTGTGTTTTTTGGAACTGATAGGATTTGCAAGGGATAATGGAGACCTACAGGGGACCTTTGTGATGGAGGGGATGTGGGGCATAAAGAAGAGAGCACACAAAAGGAGGACTGAGCTGATCAACACAGGCCCACCATGACGACTGAGGATGTCTCATAGTTTGCAGTGTCTGTGACTGCGAGCCAAGTCTGTGGCGGCAAAACGGCTGTATTTGGGTCTTTCTTTACCCGCCGAATGGAGTTTGGTTTTACCACGTTAAAGCCTCTTCCTCCGTTTCTCTCGATGTAAAACACTAAGAGTAGGAAAAAGTGAGACGGCAATTAGGCCGTCGCGGGGAGTTTTTTTTCTGATAGTGGTGTTTCTTCCTTCCCAGCCCATCTGCTGCTATATGAGCGTACGTTTTCTTTCAGATAAATGAGCCTTTTCGAGCCCAGAGTGAGTAGTGAATAAACATCTTTGACAAAGTCCTTCTTTTAAAAGATGCAGCGAGCGTTCTGAGAAGTGTTGGACCGGCTTTTGCAGGGAAAAAAAACAACAAATTCAAATGGAATGAAATGGCGCTGCACCTGATGGGATGTGTCTATTCAGCTGCAGTGGAAGCCACGAACGGATATTTGAACCTCAGGGGGTACTTCTGCAGTTTCCGGGAGGTACACGGCGAAATTGTGAAGCAAGTCAATTTAAAAGGAAAATCTAGATTATGCGTTTAATTCTAAAAGAAATATGTATTATTGCATATTTTTTGGTAAGTAGAATAAAAAATGTAACGAAAAGAAATACTTACTTTAAACAAACAAGTGGAATAGCTAGCTATAGGAAAAGTAATGGACAAACAGTGGAAGTAGTTAACAGGCTACAGTAGCCTAAAAGTAATGCAAAAAGACTTTAAACAGTTAGCTACAGTAGCTGTAATGAATAAACACTTTCAATAGTAAGTAACAGTAAAAGTAATGGATAAACAGTTAAAAAAAGGTCAACATATAATTGGCTGTGTCGATGAAAAGTACCCGAACTTGTCTGAGGGACGTGGTGGTACGTCAGACAAAATAGTTTGGGAACCACTGCCCTAGTACTTTTCCCCCCCGACTGTGCCGAACACCATATTCAGTTATCAAATATTGAATATGCTCATTTAGTCCATTGGTGTAGTTGACTTACTGTACAAGACTATGAACTTTTCTTGGCTTCCATCACGTTTTTTAATTTGGACATCATGCTGTCTGGAGTATTGGATTAAAAGGGGGTGAAGATTGATGTGTGTGTGTGGGGGGGGGGGGTCAGACGGAAATGGTAAGAGGTTGAGGAATAAATTGTAGCTACAGGGAGAGGTAGAAAGAGGGAAGGAAGGAGAGAGAGTAATGGGGGGAAACCTGCCGATAACTGATAAAAACACGGCGAGGCTCCGCTGTCATTGAGAGCCAATTTAAACCCCAAACAGCCATTAATCCCATTGCTGTGATAACCCAACCATAGCCCCCTTCCTCCTTCATTCCCCCCCCCCCCCCCCCCCCCCCCACCCCCTTGTGTCTCCCCACCTCTTTCCCCCATTGACGGATGGGATGCAACACGCAGTGAGCCAAGAGGGCCCTGATAACAAGGCTTTCATATCAAGTTGCTCCATTATTGAGATGCAGAGAGGTATCAAGATCGCTGGCTTTCTTGTCGGAGTTTGTCACCGTCTCAGATTCATGGCACGATGCTGAGCGGAGGGCAACGCAGACATGAGAGGGTGGGATGAGAAGGAGAAGAGGGAGGGGAACGGGAGGGGGGGGGGGGAGATACTTAAGAGAAAACAAAGCAACTCAAGTGGTGCTGAGACAACATTTTGGGGCTCAAGAGATGATCCTGGAGCCTGTGTGAGAGAGAGAGGAGGGAGAGAGAGAGAGAGAGAGAGAGAGAGAGAGAGAGAGAGAGAGAGAGAGAGAGAGAGAGAGAGAGAGAGAGAGAGAGAGAGAGAGAGAGAGAGAGAGAGAGAGAGAGAGAGAGAGAGAGAGACTTTTAGAAAGTCTTGTTTGAGGCATCCGGTGTTTTATATGCTCCTTCAGCGGGGTGGTGGTGGTTGGGTGGTGGTGGTGGGTGGGTGGCAAGATCGAGTAAGGGATAAATATCATTTTCAGTCATGAAAAAGGAAAAATCTGCGGCTTGCATTATTTATTCGTGGATTTCAGGGAGGAACAGTGCGAGACACGGAGTACAGAAAAAGAGAGTGAGAGGACTGAAGGGAAGGGCAGAATCTCTTGACAATCACACAAGAAACTGACTCCATTTGTCATCTGTGGCGATGGAAATGATTGCACTCGCATGTAACGCAGCTGACCTTTTGGTTTTCGTGTCCCCGAAGTCGGCGTCGGAACATTTATCAATGTGAACCAAGGAGATCGTGGCCGAAAAATTGGGAACGCGGAACTTGTCTCTCTGGAGAGCAATTTAGAGTACGTAGAGAACGCGTTGAGCGGTGCCACTGTTACGCGGTGGTCGCCGTTGGAAATCCCGGCTTCCTTTTTTAAAACTTTTTCTGCCATCTCTGCTTGCTTTGATGATCACGCAAGCATCACAAGAAAAGTGCAGATCATCTAGAAACGCATTGTGGACGTAATGGGGCCTTTGTTGCTTGAGAAGGCACATTTAAAGGGGGATTAGTCGTGTGCAGACGGGATCCCCCTCCCACACGCCTTTGATGCCTAACGATGGGCGGGCGTTTGGATTGATCTGGCACAGTGTGGGCCAGATGAAAGGGGGTTTTTTTTGACAGGGATCTGCTGCTTTCCTCCTGAGGTCTGCGCGCTCTCCTCCACCCATCCACCCCACGTCCCCGCTGTGGATCTACCTTTCACTCTTCATGTAGAAATGGTGTGCGGGTATTTATCCGCTCTCAGGCCCATCTCCTCGCTGCGTATCTATCCCTCTCGAGCTACGGATTAGCTTTACACTCATTATCAGTGCTATTAACTTTAATATCCTCACTGTTTATTAACAGTCTCTTGTTTATTGCTCATTTTCCCGCCTAACCGTGACCTTATTCTTCTCTTCATCTCATTTCCCCTTCTTCTCGTCCCCATATGTTCCCCCTCCAACCTCATTTAAATAGAATATCCTGGGAATTTCCCTATTCAATTAACCGTGCAGGTCATGTTCAAGCTCTCTCTCTCTCTCCCTCTGCTTAACTCTCCCCTCCTTTCTCTTGATCATCCTCTCTCTGTGGGGAGTTATATGCTTCTAATCCATCAATTAAGGATATCAGTGCATCGCTTCTCTGCCCCATTAGGGGCTGTGTCATCGTATGACTAAGTATATAACCCCTCCACTCGCTGAAGCTTTAATATCACATCCAATCTTCCTCCTCTCGCTCTCTGTCTTCGGCTTCACACCCTGGCATGCCTCGTGAGGGTGTCTTTGGGGATGCGTGTCAAAGTTCGCGCCTTGTCTACTTTTTTGAAACCCCAATTTATAAGTCTGGATGTGTTGAGGTATCTACTTTATAAAACAGAGTGAGGGAGAAGTCCGAATTGTTTTTTCTAAAAGATTTTGTGGTTCGAAGATGTACTTGAGATCCTTTCCAAGTAATTAATGTACATCCAACCTCTCCTTTCAGCCTTCAAACTCTGAAGCCTCGACTCACTTGCAAAATAAATCACTCCGAAATGAATTACAAAGCCCCAAAACACAGCGGCAAACTATGTCACTTTGTGCTTCTCAAGATAAAACGAGTTTAATTAAATGTTTGTAAAAGTGTTGAGGTTTATCATTTTCAGGTAGTTAAGTGCTCTTCATTTGTTGCACACATGAGCTGGTGCAATTACCAAATGCAAAAAGTCTGTTCTGCATCCCTGGTGATTGCAGTTGGAAAAAAATAATGAGGTCTTGTTTACCAGCAGCTACAGCCAAAGACGCTTTGATTCCTGCAAAAAGTTGCCCTTCTCCGAGTTTACAAGCCGCAGCCAAAAGGTGAAACGCTGTCGATGGATTTGTAAAACCAGTGCGGATAATAAGGAAGCAACGCTGTCAGGCTTTGGGGGAAAGAAAGATGGCGAGACGAGGGATTCATCTGATCGAACAAAGAACTATTTGTTGTGTTACTGCTGCGAAAGACGTGCTGCTGAGTTGGAATAGAGGAGTATTTGTTGAGACACTAGATTGAATTCAGTGCTATCCACCAGTAGTGCGTCACTGCACGCCCACACCGATCACACAAACAAATCACCCACTCGGCTGTCTGCTGTCAAAAAAAAAAATCTTGAACACATAAACTCACCCAGGGGACTGAAGCACAAAGCGTTCCGCTCACTCCCGAGAAAAAGGGGGGGGGGGGCATCAATATTTCACGGCCTTAGCCCAGCCTTTAGGTGAGCATGCCAGCCTGGCAGCCTGTGTGCTAATTGAAAAGGAAAGGGCTACACTGATTGTGCGAGGCCATTCCTTTGAAGTTGGCCTCCTCCTTTTTAAATGTTTAAGTAGCGCCTGTCTGAGTCCTGCCGCCTCTCGATGAGAGCAGAAAACACCTCGGTAGTACTCGCACAGGACCCCGCTGAATGAAACAATGTCATTTTTATTCAGAAAGATAAATCAAGACTGTATTGGGAATAAATAATTCATAATTCATATTGTTGGAGCGTACCATCTACGGGGACAGATTATTTCATTGACGCGTGGGCGATGGGTGATTGCGAGACAAAGGTGAGGGGTGGGTAGCCGGCACGGGCCCCCCCTGGGTAAAATCCACAGAATCAGCACTTGGAATGTGAGAATAACAATCAAAAAGAAACACAAAGGGATGTGGTGGCAGAGAAGAATGTGCAGCAAATCATACATCACATGTATGATGATAAGGGAGTTAATATCTCCCACATATGAATTGTGAATTAGTACGGCATGTGGAAAACTCAAGGGGGATCATTTTGATTTGAAGTATATCATTCAGTTCCATTTTATTATATTCACGTGTGACTTGAATGTCGGCGTAAAAAGAGAGAAAAACCCCCGATGATGACTGGACATGGTAAGTATTGTTATGGGATGATGACATTTTTGTTATTGTTGCTTTTTTTTTGTGAAATACTGGATAGTGTTACCCCCCCATAAGGTCTCTCAATTGCAAGTCAAATGTTGTCTTATTGGACTATAATGAAGCACGGTATTACCAAAGCATGGTGTTGTTGGGACCTTGGTTGACCCAGATTATCTTGTAATATGAGGGATTTACATTATCAAGTCTTAAACCTCCCGAACTGACTCACCAGTCTTATAGTTTTGTGTCGGACATGTTATACGTCACAGCCACGCACACACAAAACATGTTGTTGTGGAAGTTCTTCAGCGCGAGTGAGGAAGACTCTCAATCTGTCACAACTGCATGTCCAAAATACGTCGTGGAGGAAGATTAATCTGAGATTTAACAGGTAATGAAAAACACTGATGCCATGATTGTTTTTTAATCCAAGCAATAATTTAAAAAAAAATATATATATATATATTTTCAAATCATTTCAATTGGGCAGTTCCTGGACAGTGGGGGGACAAAACAAAAATTGTCCGGAGCCTTGCTGTCAATTATAGCCGGGGACTCGCCATGTCCTTTCTCTCCTCCAGTCACCAGCTGCTTTATCCTTATGCTTTACATTGCCCCCCAGTTTCCCCTCCTCTCCCCCCTCCATCCTATTATTTCATTCTTTCGGTTTTCATTTCCCTCCCACTCTTCCCTGCAGAGAGATGTGTGTTGATATGGGCAGGGAGCTTTTGTTGCGCGGGGAGTTGAGGAGTTGTGCCGAGGAACATTTAGTGCTGATAAAGAAGAAGCAAGTTGAGTGAAGTGAAGTATCTGGCAAGAGGAGAAACAGGCAGGTGAGAGAAGGGAGGTGTGAGCTCTTTTATTTATTTTTTTCTTCCCCCAGCATAGGTAGCAGGCTGAGTTGCCAGAACCGCAGAGAGTGTAGTCTTTAGAGGCTCTTTTTGAAGTTGAGCCCGAGGATTACCACGGTTGCTTCCTCAGCAGTGGCAAACCATGTGTCTGATTCCTGAGACGGGGAGAGGCAGGGAGGAGAGGAGGTAGGGTGCTGCGAGAAGAGGAGAGGAGTAAAGTTAAAGCCCCCGGGAAATGGCAGAGACATGCAGCTGAAAGCAACCGGTGTGAATTGAGAAAAGCAGGGAAAGAGAATAAAGGAAAGGTGGAGGTGTGTGTGTGTGTGTGTGTGTGTGTGTGTGTGAATGGTGCTGACGAACGCTCATGAGGTTCCTCCAAAGCGAAGATTCATGAGTCACTCATTAGTCACGGGCTTGTTCATTATTTAACACCATTCCCCAGCGACTCCAGGTGAGCAACGTCCTGTCTGGGGCTCCTTTGTACACGTCATGACCTTTTTCGCCATCAGTTCCATGACAAAGATTAAGGAAATGGATTCGACCATTAAAGGTCTTGAATCTTTTAGTCCCCATTTACACCTGTTAATAACACGAGATCTTCATCTTTCCAAATCTGCGATCAGTTATTAGTTTGAAAGATTCAGCAGAGTGGCCAACAAAACAGGTGTGTCCTGCAGGTCAAGGAACGTGATGCAGCCGTGCGGGCATTTTGACAGGTTTGGTTGGGATAACAGGAAGAGGTGGAGTTCAAAACTGTACAGGTTGCATTTACCTGTGCCCCATTTACACCTGGCAGTAACATCTGGATCTGGATACGCCACCTGGATAAGGAAATGCAAGGTGTAGTGTGCGTGTTTAGAACGCGATGGGAACATCCGGACAGCATCTGGAGATGGTCTGGGTGGCATTGTGACCTGAAACCAACGCATGCTAACACAGGTGTAGGGTTTAGTCGAGCTGTGTTTTATGTATGGGTGGGTGGGGGGGGGGGGGGGGGAAGTCGGTTAGCAACTTCGCTTTAACATCCATCAGCATTGGCGTTCAGTCGCAGGCGGAGAAGTGAGGGCTGAGGGGAGATATAGAGATAAACAGAGAATGTGTCTGTTTGAAAGAAAGACCGAGGAGGAGGAAAGGGGTTCCCGAGATGGATTGAAGTCATCCAATACGCCGCTCGCCCCGGCGTCCACGGGCATGACACAAAACAAAGCGTAATGGGCTGGAGGAGGCCATGTGTGACAGGGTATAGAGAAGCCACGGGGAAGGGTGCAATGGAGGGAAGACGGTGGATGGAGAGAATAGCTATAACTCGGGAGCAGACAAAAAGGGCATCTGGAAATATTGGAATATATTGTACCCGCGCCTGATAACAATCAGTTGACGTTATTAGCAGACGACTGTTAATATCTGTTCCGTCACCTTCATTTACATTCCCAACCGCGTCGGCAACATGGCAGCGGGGCTAATGAATTCAGCTGTGAATGAACGCGTGAGAGGCGGCGAGGAGAGAGACAGAGAGAGACTGAGAGTCATCCTGTGAGAAGAGCACATTGCATACTGAAGCAACTCCTCCAGCCGCTGACTTGGAAATGAGTCACAGTACTCTGCTCGACTAATAAAATCTACAGCAAGTGTTATACTGTTTCTCCTTGTTTAACACTGAGGCAGAATGTGTTGGGTCATAACAATGAGGTGGTAAAGATGTTTTAAAGATACTTCCCTTGTGGAGCACAGAGGGTTTTGTTTCGTCCGTGCACCAGCAGAGGGGGGTGATGATACACTGAAGAGGCAGAGGCTGCTTCACAGCTGCAGCTTCACAGCCTTCAGAAAGGACCTCACCGAAAAAGCATCTTTTTGGAATTAAGTGAAAAATAAACACGCGCCCTTTTGTGTTCTTCAAGCGCTTGCACTTGTGACGTCTAAGGTTGCATTTAGCGGTGTTGATTAGACTTGTTTGTTGTGCTTGCGTTTGCGGCTCTTTTGACTTTGAGCACCAACTAGAGGGTTTATTGGCCATTAAGCCAGCAAGATATCAAGGGAGGGAGGAGCATTTTCCCCAACTTAAAGCTTTTTAGAGGCGAGGTGGAGTTGGGATAATCCAGTAAAAACACGCCTCATGCAGGGGCTACGCCGAAGCCCTCATGCTGACTTTCTCCGCAGTGTGTGCAGCATGTGTGTGTGTGTGTGTGGTTCTTAGTGTATTCACAGAGTGACTGAAAGTGCACAACACAGACAACATACGAGACAGCTTCGAGCAAAGCAGCGCTGACGTGCATGATTTATGTGCAGCTCAAGCTCCGTAAACAAATCAACGCATGAAAGTGGGGACTCTCTCGCTGCAATGTTTGCAACAATTCAAAAATGTGGTTTTAGTGTAACTCTGGGAAATATGTCCGTTCTCAATACATACAGAATAAGGATTATGTTTTCCAGAAGTGCATCCGGCACAGTCGGTCCACAGCTGTATTCTGTCTGTGTGCCACTAGTGCTGCTGGATTCTTCTTCGTGTGATGAAAAGGGCTGTTCGAGAGCTGCCTATGCCCAAAACACAAGGGGTTGCCAAACTTTTTCCACGTCAAGGACTAATTAGTGTTATTCAGCTTCTTGCCCTTCTTTTTAATTGAAAAAGCGCCGTTCAGACCACATTTTATCATGATGAGAAAAAACAAAAAAAGGTTGTTTCCATAACAACAAGGGTCCAGTCACTGCACAAAGTACTTGTGAGCAACACTCAGACACTTCTGCCACAGACTCCCAAAAGGTGTCTCCATACTGACTCTGATCACAGCAACAACCACCTCCATCGTTATATTCTCTTGTTTCCTTATGCTTGGTTTTAGGCTCCTCGACAAGGATAAGCCTATCATTATACTGTATTTATCATATTGTCAACAAAATACCAAATCTCACGAGCCAAAACACTCGTCCATCGCTAAATACTTTCCGATTCTATTACCCTGTCCGAGGCACTCAAGCCTACTTGTGCATAATGCTATCAAAACAGGACACAAATATAAGTAACTTCCTCAAGCAGCTGAGCGCTGTAGTTAAGCAACCGTTACTCAAACAGGGGTAGGTAGTGCATTTGTTGTGGACTATTTGTTGTCGTGGGTCAATACAGTTTGGTGCCCTCAGCGTTAATGACACTAAAACCACGTATATGGCTCTGCTAGTTGGATCAAAGCATTGTTGTTTTGGTATTTTCGTGGTAATTCGTTGTCATTAAGTAAAATATAGATCGTCGCTAGGCTTCTCATCGAAACCCCGCCTTGTCTTTGTGATGGTTCAGCTCAAAAAAATTCCATTTGTGTAATTTTTTGCCTCTCAAACTAACTTTATTTTAAAAATAACGATCCCGGCAGGAAAGTTCCGCCATTTTATAAGAAAAGGCAGAACCCTCTTTATTCAAAATTGAAGGGGTTAAAACCTGGGAATAGTCTTTATGTAATATTCTGTCGCCATGTATGAAATAAAACTAATGACTCTAAACCTCCACATCCTTGGGCTGCAGCTAAGGAACCACTCAGCCTGCCAAGAATGCTTCTTGTAATACAAATTGTAGCTATCCAGCGGGGGGGGGGGGGGGGGGGGGAAATATGCAATCTATTCACGATGACAGTGATACACAGGACGTGAAACGGGACAATCACTCAGGACACACTCATGAGAAAATGTGTGGACAAAACCGCCGTGAAATGTGTGCATAAGTGGCACTATTCGTACAAGAGGCAGCCAGTCATAGTATCTTTAGTGTGCACAATGCATCAGGAATCAATTATTCACCCACAGAATAGGTAGGTTTTACCTTTTGTTGTAGTACAGGAGCAACACAAAACATGTCCATTTAATGCATTATTCATAGATGTGCAATTGCTGCCATGTAAATGTTTTCATTAAGCACGTGGAGACAACAAACAGCGGTTACTTAACGTGCAATGCGGCATGGGAACCGGTGGATTCATTCAGCGGTGTGAAGGATAGACATGTCATTTTGAAAATGACAATTATTCATGCGTTCACCATTAATTGTTCCACTTTCCTATTGTACTTCTGCCAAGCTGTGCTCATAAGTCACAATACAAAAAACGTAACTCTCATGCGAAAATACTGAAATTCATAGTTATTTTTAAACTAGTGGGGCACACAATGCTGACAACCCCCCCACACACACACACACACACCTTCCTGTAGAAAAAGATAAAGAACCCAGCACCTCACAAAACTCCATCTCTGCTTTCTTAAATCCTCTGTGATATAAATCCGGCCTGTGATGCATGTTGCAAAAGGCGAAACGTGCACAGCTGATGGTCCTGTGATTAGCCAAACAGGTGCATGTTACACGATGAAGATAATAGCGGTGAGTTAATTAGCATTAGCATATAGTACAGCTTGATCATGTTGTTTTCATTCCTCCTGTATTGGGCGGGGGGGGGGGGGGGGGGGGGGGAGGCTGGTGTGCAGCCGAAGGATATGAGGTAATTAACTTATCTAACAGAGGCATGTTCTTGAGGCTCCTCTTCCACGGAAACTTGGCTGAGACATTCTCTCTAACGCCACATGTAGGAAACTGGAGCAGTTTGAAATAATACCTCTGTGATGGGGACGATACAAGTGCGTATGACTAAAATAGATATGCGTTAGCTAGTGGAATTTCTGCCAGAATATATGCAATGGGAGGAAAAAAAAGTGGGCAGCTGTCTTAAAAAAAACAACATCATTATGAAATATGTTGCATATTTGATAATTTATCAATCCCTGATTTGCATTTTTTTTTTTTCCAACAATAGTGCAGTGTACAGAAGCAAACAAGCCTAAAATAGTGACACCAGCAAAAGGCATTTAAGTTAATAGTTAAAATTCTGCTACAGTGACGACAGTTCTGCATCAAATTCACATCAGTGCACTCCACAACTACTGTGGGAGGTTGTACACCGTGAACCCGGTCCGTGGGGGGAGGAGGAGGGGGAGGGGGGGGGGTAGCGGAGTATGATGAATGTATTGGCACAGCCGACTCTGTGTTGCTCTTGTTCTCTCCATTCATTCGGAACATCAAGCGCTCGCCGGTGTTCCCTGTGACTTTGCTCCAGCGGATGGAGTTGTACGCCGGCGGCGAGTTTCAGGCCACCTAAGGAATTCCCAACAGAGGGGGCCGGGGCACCGATCCCCTTTGGGTTTGCCTCCTCTGTGGCTTTGATGCCTCTTAATAAAAAGTAGCACATCACGATTTATTAAGCACCCGAGCAAAACAATATTCCAGTTATTTTTGGGCCGCTGTCCTGAGATGCCCTACACAAATACAGGTTTGGGACAGCAACAGGATTTTGTTTTCTATCGGCGTCCTTGAGCAAAAAAAGTGAACCTGCATGTGTTCTATAAGTGTACGTAGAGTGTCGGGTAAATACCCAGTGATGGGAAGTAACTCAAGTACTGTTCTTCAAGGGCAACTTTCAGGTACTTTCCATCTAATGCTCACCCGACTATGTTGGGAAATACTTCTGGTGGAGAGTTAGATTACAAGATGGATAACTCTCATGTTTGTTTGCTGAATACAAGGCTACAGTCGGCACTAGGTTAGCTTAGCTTAGCACAAAGACGAGGAAACAAGAAAAGCCTGGCTCTGTCAAATGTTAATGTGCAGTTAATGTGCGCCGAGGTATTGATACATACACCGAGGTATTTACTTCTTCCACCACTGTAAACGCCGCAAATACAAATAGATTTTCCAGAGGGCTTCAGGGCGCCCAGTGAGCGATCCGCCACGTTTAACGGTTAACACAGTCACACGACTGGTGATTTCAAAGAGTGAACGATCACAAAGAGCTCAGGTAAAGCTGCAGCGCTGAGGGCATCCAGCTGCCTTTTGTGAGCTGTTGTGTTGTCCCAATTCTCTCATTAATGTCTCTTTCCAGTGATGGAGTCACAGGCCTGAAGCGCCCCAAGGCTAAAGAAAGGTCTGGCTTAACATCGAGGAGGCTCATTCCCTTTATTGTAATTAAGTATCACTGTTTTTTCCTCCCTCGCTCTACAGTTGATATTAAGAGCTTGAAAAGCCCCCTAATCCTTCACACCTCCTGCCAGGTGTAGCTGTGCACTTGAGGAAACCTGGGACTCTTTATCGGGATATTTCTGAACAAATAAAAGGTAAGACGGGGGTCGAGAGCCACAGCTGTGCAGCAGAGTACATGCTTACCTGTACCCAGCTGTCATCCATAATCAGACTCCGCTGTGCTGTTATAATGGGCCTGGTGTACCGGTGCTTTTACGGTGTTTGGCAGCTTGTTTCATGTTACAGACAGGCAGTGTAGGAGGCGGATGGACACCCATGCTGCTTTGCAATCTGAGCAGGATTTCCATCTGACCGCGCACGTTAACCCTGGATTACTCGACATCTTCTTGGTCATGTTCAGATTTTCAAGACGTGCCGCACCGCCGAGCCACTGTTGCCTTTCTTTTTTTTTTTTTTTTTTGAAGAGAAGTGAGGCAGAATAATCCATAAAGCTGCAGTAAAGTGAGGACAAGCTGCTGGACAGAATTTGTTTGCGGGTGCGTCAATCGGAATAAGAATGATTGTAATATTGTCATTTCGAAGTATATAAATGTTAACATAGTCTATATTTGTTATGCACTCTGCAATGAGCACAGCAGTGACTACAACTATCTGTGTTGTGATTGCAGTATGCACACAGAGACACTTTGTTGCTTTGAAATGTGGCAATGCCATCAGGCTGTTTGATCTTATTTGCCTGCCTAGAGCTACAGCAGTTGCAGTTAGGTGTAATTTTGTTCTCTCCGCATATTTAACAAAACCTACATCTGCCAAGTCACAGTTCACTTGGAAGAACTTAAAATGGAGGTTCAGGAAACGCCAAGGACAGAGCTGCATCCCACACTAAAATAACCTTAGATATCCAGCTTTTACCGTCATAAAAAAAGCTTGTCACTTATAAGTGAAAGTTTTTAAATGAAGGCATATTCCACCATCAAGTGGAACTAGATGTTCCTCCCCTTCCACCCCTTAAACACTACGTTTAACTCACGTCAGACATGAGACAAACTCGCCATACAAAGGCTCCGAATGTGTCACAGATCAGTTATATTCACATTCAAATTCTATGCATATGGTGGTTTAGATTGTTTCCATACTTTCCATCCAATAGGGATGTTAGCTATTAGGTGGAGGCCCATGCTCTCATCGCGTTCAGGCCCGAGTTGTCAGCAAAAATAGTTAGTTATCCAACCAGGATTTTGCCTGCTGCCCCTATGTTTTCTTCTGGCATCTATACTTAGTTTTTCTGGAAGCCTCCAAAACCATTAATATGGAGTCTTCTTGCCATCTTCTCAATCCCTGTGGCTTGTCCTGGGGGCTTACATCATCAGCTGTCGCAGCCAAATTAGATACCACCCCGAGTGGAACAAGGCGTCCATTTTTTTCTGGCTGTTTTTCTTTGGCGATAAGTCAAAAAACAAAGTTTTTAGAGTTGCTCTGTAAACTGAAGATTTGCAGAGGCAAAGGCGTATTATCTGTTGAAACAGTTTTCTTTGCATCCCCAGAGGTAGTCTTGCAAGTTCCAACATGAAGGAGCTATAGTTCTTATCATTCTTAGCAAATTTGGGGGTGTGAGGTTCATCTTTCATTAGCCGTTTCTTGCTCCTGGCCATCCTTCACACACACACACACAAACCCTCAAAAAATAACACCAGTAGACAGTATTTGCTGAGTTAGAAAACCAAATACAACAAAAGCACACTGGGGGTGACTGAGCTGTGCTGCTGTCAGTGTCAGCAACTTTGTGTTACTTTCTACCTCATAGATGGGGACTGGTCAATCCTCCAACCTCAGTCTCCACACTCGCTCATTCCATCCACTTCGGCCACAGTTGCAAGGCTTTTGGGTTAAAGAAGGAAGGCTTTGTTGATGCTGGAGGTAATCCTGTCAAAATCGTCCAGGCTTATTCACACTGGAGGCAGTCGGGCTTTCCCTGATCATCCCAGCACACATATAGAGTGTGTCAGCGGCAGGTCCGGTTGTATGTTTACCTCTTTTAATCCCTCCTGCAAGGCTCGCTCGAGCACTGTGGCCAACTTTGTTAACTTGGCGAAACAGGTCCTCGAAGTCATCGCTCCGTCCGTTTCTTTTCAGCTCCTTGGCCTCTTTCACCAGCCAGGGTGGAGATGCCGTGTCTCTCGAGGCATTCTCATGGCAATCTGACCTGTTTGAATGGGTCAACATGCATCAGAAGACCCTCTATCCTCACCGCTGCCCACTCCGCCGGCAATTTGCCGGCGTGCTGACGAGGCTTGACTTTGATTCATCGCCGCGCACTTGAGCTCCTATTAGCACGCATTAAAAATGAACCACCTGGTTGGCAAGCGCGCGTTATTTTTTATTTGAAGCTGTAACAAAAAGGGTGAGGAGGATGTAAAATGGTCTTAAAAAGGACAGTGAGGCTCGACACTTCTTTTGACTCCTATTGTAGCTGTACACGTGGCCTCTTGGACCTCCCCCGTGAGGTGGGGGTGCTTTTCACACAGGTTCTGCTTATCTCAGCAGGAAATTAAAAGAGAGAGAGAGAGAACCACTCAAGTGTGAAACAGGGCAGACTAGATTTTCATTTTAAAAAGAGAGAAAGAGAAACTTTTCGGAAGTCAACACTTGCAATAGTTGCAAGTTAATTGTGCTCCCCTGTGTTGCCCCGAGGAACTGGCAATTATTGCTTGATGCGGTTGTTAATTGGGGGTTTGTCTGAAAGGAAAATATGAAATTAGAGAGCTATTCATTCGTTGACTTGATTTCAGGAAATTCTAACTAGAAAATGTGCTGCGTGTCTTTTACACTTGCATATAATTTAGTAATTTTAAGGTCACAAAGGAAGTGATCACGCTGTCCCCGTTACACATAAACATGTCAACTCATTTTCAGCCTAAATGAAACAGAGACACTTCATTAAGTCTATTATGCAGTCTGATTACATTTCTTTGTGACATTAAATTAATGAAGCACACGCATCCAAAGATAATTGAAAGCTTTGCAGATCTGACTAATATACATGTAAATAATTAAATTGATGAAAGGAATTAATTAGCTGTCATTACTAATAATATATTCCTTCTTTGGTTTGTCTTAGAATATAAATATGACAGAATGCATCTCTATTTCAGAATGTGTGAAATATACAAATGTGAAAAATATTACCGGAATAAGATTGAGACGTAAGATATATATATATATATATATATATATATATATACATATATATATATATAATGTGAATATTGTTATATATCTCATATACATGATTTTCTCTCAAAGCACAACATTACTGCAGTGGGAATATTTCTCCCACTGTCTAACCTTTTCCACAAGCTGAGCAGCCCTTAAAGTTTGGTGTTTAATTTGAATTAACTTTCAAAGGAAGTAGTAGTGCAACCATCAAGTATCTCCTCTCTCTCTCTCGCTCTCTTTCAGACTCTCTCTCTCACACACACACACACACACACACACACTAGTTATAGTGGAATAGGAAATGTGTTTTAATGATCTGTGGACTAAATAACAGCAGGTGGTGGAGCAGTAGGACTCAAGTTAAAGAACTAAATGTGTTGTTAATCATTAAAAGTACGGCTGGTTTGGTTTGAGGTGGATATTTTTGCCCTAATTGGAAGTACTGAACACTAGACTACTGTGTGTGCTTTGAACTAATACTACACGGTGATGGTAAACTGGGAATTACAGACATTATTTGAATGACTAATGGTGCCAGAGGGTCTATTGATGGCAAGGTCCGACTTTAATGTGGATCTGTCTACTACACAACCACTATCCATATAACCCCACTCTTATTATAAGCACTCTGCTTTGCTGTAATGATACTGTATGACATTATATGATCCATTGTGACCATTTGCTTTTCCCTTCACTATCTGAGTAACGAGGCTAATTAATTGTCCATCGAGGAAAATTGAGTCTGAAATGGAATTTCCGCGGCGGCGTCCCAAACGACACTTGTTTACTCCTTCACTTCTGAAGACGGAGTCCCTGCCACCGGCGACTGCAGCTGTGCCTCTTTCATGATAAGCACGGTAATGGTGGATAAAAGGTGCACGCCACATTTAATCTCGCCCGACGCAACTTTTACCTCACCCTCCTCTTCTCCCACGTCAATGCCTAATGGCTTTACAATAGACTTTTAAAAGCTGTTCGTGTTTTGGCCTTTACCCCCCCCCCCCCCCCACACACACACAAACTCCCTTTCTTTGTTCCACACAATTGTATTCCCCTTTACTCTGTCTGTCGCAGCACTTTGCTCAGAGAACACAATTAAATTTGTTTGACTTGACCGGTAAATTGTTGAATGGGCCGCTCGATTCTAAAAAGCACACTTGTATGCTGAAGGGGCCCAAAGACAGACTGTGAACTTAACTCTATGGGTTGTTTGTGGGTGCAGTGCTGTCTGGGAAGGCCATTAGCTGCTCTGACCTGTGCAGTTAAGAGGTGTCATCCATAATTTGCTTTTGTAGATCTTTTGCGCTCCATGGGTTCGGTGCTGATGGTCTCTAAAAGCCCTCATTAGGGAGCTCACCATTATCACATACTTACGAACCATCACTGCCCGTGGCTCTCTGTCATTCACTTCACCTGCTGTAGTTCTTCAGATAAAAAGTCAAGAATGACATTAGGGGTGTGTCCTGTTTTCTGACTGGTCCTCGGTGCTCGTCATCAGATGTTGGACAGTTCCCCAGTTCATGCAGGGAACCGAACTAGATGTGCCCGTTGAGCAGGGACTGCTTTCGAGCAGAAGTGCTGGGTGGCACAGTTTGTGTCCCATTTTCCCAAAGGGGAGTTCCTGGAACAGATGACCCCGCACTTAAGCGTTCCTGGTTGAATGTGCAAGTGGGGTCATCTGTGATCTTTCCTGCTCACTTCCTGCTTCTCATGTCACGCAGCTTCTTGAATGAGAAACGCTGCTGCTGGCTTTAAAGTCGGCGGTTTCTTGTCTTAAGGGTTGAACACGAACATTGGTTCAGAGTAGTTTTATGGGGCTGTGGCTCTTTGTCAATCTTCTTGTTGTTTCTTTTTTTTTTACAAACTCAGGAGCCATACGGTTAGTTATATATATTTAAAAAAAAACATTGCCTTTTTTTTTGACTTCCTCTTAAGCAAATAATAGAGAATGATCCCACATATATTATCATTACCAAGGAGAAGAGCTCCGTCAAAAAGACTGTCTGCGTCTCAGAGCACGAGACAGTTCAAATTACCCCGGTCAACATGCTGATGATTATGCTGTCTTCTTGCCTTTGTGCCACGCCAATTACACCTCCAGAAGTGCAAGAATAGTCAACTCTAAGCCAATCAACACACTAGTTGTTCCCCTTTAGATAGCGAACTCTTGAGAGGATTATTTTAAAATTGCACATTTTTCCTCAGCCTGTGAATAGGAATTAAGGTTATCAGGGCATCAAAGTGCACAATTCGAAATTGAACTTGAGGGCTGCATTTGTAATCTACATAGCATTAAATGGATCTGCAAGGATTATCATAAACTAGTTTCTGCATTGATAGAATTGGATAAAATAATGCAGTTGCTCTGTTGTTCAGGTTCGTCCAGTTTAAAATATTTTTAGGGAATAGTCAACATCTATCAAACTATCTACAGCTTTCTATTGAAAATTGACCAATGTAGGTCACATAATTAGTATGTTACATTGCATTACATTACATGCATATTTGGCCAGTTGTGGCAATAATGACAAACTGCTGCTCAGTCATGTTTGACTTCAGCCGTATTCATGTAAAATTGCATCAAAGCATATTCCTTCATGATTTTATTGGGAGATTGTGGAACATATAGCGAGACATGGTACATGATTATCTGACAGGATAATGCAAAGAGTTAAGAAACATATTCAGGCAATGTGTAACATATTCATAAGTTACCTCAGGATCACACCCAATGCAAATTTCTGCTTTATAATCCAGTTCTCTTACTGTCGAAATCAGTTCTGTTTATTTCAAAATCTCCTTTTAAGAGCCGTCTCTCTCACAGCCGCGGTATCCTTTCACCTCTTTTGAATTGATGTTTACATGGATTCAACCAGAATCCTTAGCCTTGACTTGTCTCTCCGTTGCATGCTTACCTCGGCTGCCCTCACCGCTGTTACTCCGATAGAACTATAGAGCGTCTGCGCCGTAGGGGGAGCTCCATCTGAGGGAGTTGAGGTCGACGCTGAAATAAATGCAGGTGGGTGAGAGAGAGGTGAGATGCTGATGAAATTTCTTGCATCCAACCCTCTCAGACTCTGAACTTTTCACTCCAATGAGCTACTGTTCCCCCCCCCCCCCCCAATAAATAACACATCATTTAAACTGTGCCAAACTGACATGCTTCAACCCTTCAGCACCCGTCCTGCGATGCCTGAGTGAAGAATGAAAGAGGGGTAAC
The DNA here is from genome assembly GCF_050575085.1 of Anarhichas minor. Lineage (NCBI taxonomy): Eukaryota > Metazoa > Chordata > Actinopteri > Perciformes > Anarhichadidae > Anarhichas > Anarhichas minor. The sequence goes on along the minus strand of NW_027466462.1, from coordinate 5,716,443 downwards.
AACAAAAAAAACATTTGAAGGATTGCCAAACTACATTTTGTTTCCTTTTATTTTTAGAAAAAGGGTTTGAAGGCATCCGCAACATAACATTGAACTTCGAAAAAGGCATCTGTGTCGTCTGGAAATCCCATTCCCCTCAACCTTCCTCCCCGGTATCCTCAATTTTTGCCCCGCTTCCTTTTCCTGTCTCTCTTACTCGGTCACTTCCCCCCTATGGGCTAAACAATGCTAATTCTTTCAAAGGAGTCATGGGATTCTACTTGGCTCAGTAACTTTTCTCCCCAGACCCCCGCGCTGGATAGATTCCATGATGTGTTTTTGTCCGTGAAGGCGCGTAAATTACATTCCGTATAAAACAAATCCAGTCCATAGATAGATCACAGCGAGAGTTTATGTGTTAAGCAGACACACAGGTGTCTCGTCTGCCTCCGTGTTCCTTTTTGCTCTTCTTTCTCTACTACTAATGGGGGTGCTTGCCCAGCCATCTGTGAAGGACAAGGCAACCTTTTGGCCGAGACAAATCGCTTTGGAGCAGGGCTCCAGCCTCCCACCACCTCCCCTTCCCCATGCTGTCCACACACACACACACACACACCGTCCCTCTCCCTCCAGGGTAACAAGGGAAGCGTCTGCATTGGGTCCATAGTGTTCCATCAGGAGTCAGCCAACTGAGCCACCGGTCTAATCCCTACCAGCAGCCCACATGGCCGCACTGCCAAGTTCCAATTAGACCCATACAAAAAAAGTCCTCCATTTTCATTTTTTCTGAACGAGGACCATTATGAGGGGTGTGCCCAGTCCTCCGTGACCCACCGACAACCCGGTATAACAATGCGGCTATAAAAGCAAGACAAGATGGGGAAACAGGACAGCATTATAAGACACCCCCCCAAGGGTTGACACTTGTGAGGAACAAACAAAGCCCTCTCCTCCCGGTGGGAAACAAAGCAGTAACTCTCTGCCCGCTGAGTTGCAGCGGCTCAAAGACACACAGTTCAACCTTGAAGGGCTCTGAAACCCATAAACCCGTTGCTCGGAGTCGGCGGGACTCGAGGATTAGTAAAACATAGGGTTGCTGACGTACGCAGAGCTCCCATCTTCAAAATTACAGGGGCCGGTGTGTCGCGAGAGATAGGTCAATTATTTGTTGGTAATCCCTCACAGCACGGATCATTTCAGGCAAACCGATGGATTTATTGTGGGTCAGAGAAGCCAAAAGATATTTCCGTGTGAACCGTTGTAGTTTACATTTCTTGAGCTTGGATGGTGACAACTTAAAAGTTTTAAATTTCACAGCTCGGTGTTTGACGATTGGTGGTTTTACTCAATCCAATCTGCAGAAGCTGTCATGTGGCGGCTGAGCACCGCTGATCAGAAATTGTGACTACGGAGCTTTTCACTAAGTAACAGGCTGACAAAAAGCCATAACAATGGATTTATAACTCCTGTCTCCTATAAACAGGAACAATATACTGTAAATGGAGACAGGTTCTTAATAGTGCAAGCTCTTCAGAAGGTAAAGAGTTCTGCTGACAACGATGTCATCGATAGTGCCAGTGCGGATATATATGTGTGTGCGCGGGGCGTTGCATTGCCTGTGTCCGAACCTGCTAATGCCCTGAGTGACCTTGCTAAATAAAGACCAGTGGATTGAGCCATCCGCTCTCACCGTCCATTGCTGAAGCACTGAGGCTTGAAGTATACATTTGCGCGCCGCATTACACCCTCTAATAGGCAGTCAGTCAAAATAACGCCCTGCCTGAAATGTCAGCGTTTACCTTTGTAATGACCAAGCTTCCACTGAAATTAATAGATCCTCAAGCCCGTCCCTGTAGCTGGCTGTCTTCAAACTGTCAGAGGCAGAGACCCTGAATCCCCCAACACACACACACACACACACACGGAAACACACAACGCTGTATTCCTGCACAAATATGCACTTTAAACATCCCAACTTTTCCAGCACTGGAAGTCAATGAAATGTAGTAAGACTGCAATGAGTGGTGCCTGTACTTCACTGGCCAAAAACCAAGATGGAGACGGCCTGTACTTGAGCGATGTCACGGTTAAAACGTCTTATATACAGTCTACATTAGTATGTCATGGTGGAAAACAACCAATGCAGCATCCATTACGTACACCAGACAAGTCATAATATATGGAAAGCTTTCATGTGTCGTGCTCCAACAAGTAGTCCGTCATAACTGTTATGACACTTTAAATGGCTCTTTTTACAAAATTACCATCCACCGACGATAAAGTATATTGTGCAGTTAACCTTTTTGAGCAAAAGTTCTTAATGCGTTGCGCGTTGAAAGCTGTAAGTGAAGCTATAACCACATGTCTGGCGACTCACCCTGGTGCACGTTTACCCCGTCCCAGTGTTCTTAACTCAGTCTAAAACTTTCAGTAACGGCCCCCCAGTTGGCTCTGTTTAGTGATCTTATGCATAAACAGGAGCTGCTATTAAGCGTGCCGCCAGAGTGCATTCATGTGTATTCACGGGTCAATGGGAAAATGCAGCATCTGCCCTTACCTCCTCTACTGTTGTTCCCATATACACAATAAAATGAAATGTTAATGGATGCTAATGAAATGGCTAATTGTGGATTCGGTGCAACCATGCGAGGCTCACTCTCTAGGCCTTGCTGTTCATCGTTTATCACACAACCACCTCTTGAGAGTTTGAGAGGAGAGGGGAAAAAAAAAAAAAAAAGAGTAAAATAATAATGATAATAAACATTAAAAAACAATGAAACAAATATTATTATGCATGCGGCCCTGGTGCCTGGTGTTAACCTGCTGTGCAGCGTGCGTCATGCCAGCTTAGAGGTGACATTTCTTTGTGCTTGTCCCACAGATTGTGGTGGAACTTTTTTGGATAGTGAGATGGAAAGGGAAGCTCGCAGTAGGCTGGCCGGCGGCGATTTTTCACCTCAGAAACAGCCTCGCTTGTCAGTCCCGACAGAGACAGCCGCCGAGGCCCTGCTAAAGCTGAGTAAAGCTCGCGGCTGTCTTTATCTCTCGGCCTGTGAGCCCAGAGTGGTTTCAGGCAGTGATTAGTGAGGCGGATCCCACGTGGGTCACCCTTTTTTTTTCGCTGGAGGAGATCAATGCTGGAGATTTGAAGCATCTGGGCACCTTTGTAGTGTAGGAGCATGTGAGTGACAAGAGAGGAGAGGAGAGGAGAGGTGGACGGAATGGAAAATGGAGAGAAAGGGAGACAGGCAGATGGAGGAGAGGTCTTGGTAGTCACAGGAGGAGATGGAGGCTGTATGATTAGTTTGCTCTGGGAAAAGAAGTTTTTGGATATTTTAGTTGAATAACAGCTCGCTGGAGTTTCATAAGACCGGTGTTATGCAACGGTAGGCTATTTCAGAACACCTGAATATACATCTGAGCTGGAAATGACACATTTGCCCATTGGAAATGGTGCATATAGAGAGAGAGAGGCTTTATTTATTAAGCACGCTATTGTGGCTCTATGGGTGTCTGCAAGTCCACTGCAGACTGTTGTTGCAGACTAAAATAGCTCCACAACTGTGATTGATTTCAGAGGTTCATGGACACCAGAGACGGAAACCCTCTGTGTTTGATGGTCTAATGATATTTTTTCTCTCTAGCATCACCATGAGGTGGACAAATTGTGGTTTTGAGGGAAATGCCTCGACAATTATTATGATTTGGTTTAATAACTTTGGTTGTCTTTTAAACCTATCCATTAAATCCAGGATGTTGCTCGTGGCATCCAAGAAATATTCAGGCACATAACCCTGTACAACTGCTGTTTATAGACGATTTGCTCAGATGATACAAAGGAGATACAACCTGTTAATTGCTTTGTTTTAAACATGCTGGTAGGTGCTATTTGAAAGAGCTAAGCTAGCTGTTTAGCTCCTGGCTGTAGCCTGATATACAAAGGACAGGAGTATCAATATTCTCATCTAACTCTCCATCTACAAACGAGCAAGTGTGTTTTAACAGCATGTGCAGTTGTTGAGTGAAAAAGCGTGTTCATCGTCCGTATGCTACAAGCTAGCTGGTTCCTCCTGAGTCAAGCCTTGCAGTGTCAAAAACGTATTAAAGCCACCGCACAATGCTTGAATAAGAGCAGAGGTGACACAGTATAATTAGTTTTGAGCATCAGGGACTTTTGTTTATTTTGATGGCCGATTGTATAGATACGTGTTCGATGAGACTGTTGTCATCCAGGACAACTGATTCCACAATCTGCTAAAGTGGCAGCAAAGACTAAAGGCCCACAGGAGACAGCCCATGACTTGCAAATGAGAAAATAAGTCTTATTGTAAAAAAAAAAAAACAGAAACTAGATGGCACATTAGATACAGAGAGGCGGGCCACGGAGGTGCACGTGGAGATGAGCCCTCATCTCATCACACCTCCTTTCACTTGGCTTTCTGAGCGAGCTGCGGTAGACATTTCTCATTTGGCTTCTGTTAATTGCCATTCCGAACGCGTTGAATAACCTTTTTTTATGAGGATGTAGATTGTTTTTTGAGATGGAAATTGAATTCAAGCAGATTCCTCACTCAATAATTCTCTGCATGCGTAGTTATTGAGGGGCGAGAAAAAAAAGGTTTATTCGATTTGATCGGTCGGATTTTGATCGGTCGGTCCTTTTTGTATGTGCGAAGTGACTTGAGCTCCAATTGTTTGGTGTCTTAGAGTCCATTCACTTCAGGCAATGACAAATCTTACTAAAACCCAGTCTCCAAAAGAAGGGACACTAACCTACTTAACAGGTTTGTTGGAACATGTAGTAGGACTATGCTTCAAGGAGTATTTGACCGCATTAAAAGCAGCCTTCATTTCCATATTCTCATGGCTCTTGCTTCGACTTTATAGTGCTAATTATGCCCATTACAGTGCCATTGATCCCCCTCACACACACACCCGTCTTCAACGAAGAAATAGAAAAACCCTTCCATTTGCTTAGTAGAGAAAAAAGTTGTTCCATTTCAGTGGACTAACCTCCCATCGGCCTTTATGCTGCTAAATGAAAGATTTGCCTATAAGACAATGCGTCTTAAGTCTGAGAGAGAGAGAGAAAGAGGGACGTGGGAGAAGAGACTCATAAGGGGGCACTTATGCATATGTTTGATAAAGATAAGTGACGTCCCATCTACTGGTCCTTAATGAGATCTTTTGCAACAGGAAGATGTATGTGGCTCTGGCGTGGTGCGCACTAGTGGGAAATGACTGCTGAAGGGGGGGCTGTGGAGGGCTGTGGAGGGAAGGCACTTCATCAAGTATAATTGCTGCCTTGTACACACTGGGTCCCCCCCGAGGCTCTGGCTCCTCTGCAGACACCCAGGACCTTCCTCCTTTAACTTCCCTCTTGCTCTTCTTCCTCACTCGCTCTCTGTCTCTGTCTTCCCCTTCTGCCCCCTTCCTCCCGGAGTATTTCCTGTTAAACAATGCTAATAGAACGCATGTCTTGCTAGTTGCAGAGTCTCAATTCAGCCTTGATTAATCAGGCAAAAACACAATGACTTCCTTTTTGCCATAGGTCCCCTGTGTTCCCTTTAGTTCCAATGTGCACGGTTTTTTTTTGTCTATGCTGCGCATTTATTTCTGGGAAACAAAGTTACTAAATAAAGCAGCTCTTTTATCTTGCTCCAGCTGTACATTTTTGCTTTACAGTTCATTTTTAACAAGAAATCTCTGAAGTGGGACACCGTGCTGAGAACAAATGCTCTAATTTTAACATACGTGAGCAAACAAATTAATCTGATGCATTCTATGGCTAATGTAAGCTCCTATTATTTTTCTGTGCAGTATCACTTGCAAATTGTTATTTTCAAAAAAAAAACACTCAGCAGTCCTGCTCATCAGCAATATTGCGTTGAAATCCCCCTGTTGGTAACATTTTCTGCATGTTCACTAATTAGAAAATAAAGAGGATTTTGCATACTCAGACATTTGTGGCATAATAATGAGTGTATGAATGCAATAACGTTCAGAACAATCTTAGAAATGGCACAAGATACAGCATATGTGTGCGAGCCTGTAATAGTGTTTTGATTAATGAGTCTCTCATTACTGTCCGTCCATCTCCTCAGCAGCTTGAGGATACATCAGAGTTGGTTTATAACGATAAAGAAGCAAATATTATAAATATCCAGCCAATAACATATCGTTGGTTTCAAAAGTGAAATAATGAATTGGCGTATTCCAAAGCAGCACCAGCGATTTTGGCCCAATACCCTCACGGGCCATTCAAGGGATAGGGGGGGGGGGGGGGGAAACTGGCACGTAATCTAAAGCATTTCCAGTTGGGGCCTGTTCATGTTGGCAATAAGAAGTGGAACTTAGTGCAAACCATCAGCCAGGCCATGCAGACTACATGGCACATCAGTGCAGCACAGCCTCTTCCAGGAATGGAAAAGGTTTGTTTCTTGCCAACGCTGTGGAGCAGCCATGTTCATAGCAGGTTAGCCCCTCCGCTGGGTCCGTCAGGTGGGCTTTGGAGAATGAGAGGGATGGAAAAATAAAAGGAGTGCATGACCGGATCAGCAGATGGGGGGTATTCTGTACTTGGTGCCACACAGCTGCGACTGCAGATAACATATGCGAGGGAAAGGGGGGCAGACAGAGGCTCTGTAAACCATGATAATCCAAACAATGTTTTCTAAAGGAGGGCCAATACTAACCCTAATGGTACTTCAGATGAATATTATCAAAGGTATTGGACACATTACAATGCAAATGTGTTTATTTTGGTGAATTTACACGCGACAGTGACTGCTGCCAAAAACATTTCTATGATTGCATCAATTCCTCATAATAATTCTGCTGTGAGGAATATGCAGGTTAGCTTTTTTCTAAAAAGATCATTTGTTTATTGACTCACCAAATCAAATCTTTACCCCCCAAAAATTATATCCATAACTCGGCTTTATCACATCATCTCGCAATTTAAGCTGCGTTTTATTAAGATTCAAAATGAAACAGCAATTTTGCCAGACACTGTGGTTTCTCAACGCAGCTGTGAATGACAAGAACTTTTTTTGTTTGCTTAGAAATCAGCAAATTTTTTAGTTTTTTTTAAACTTTTGTACTTATTTAGAATTCTTTTTATAAAAAACACGGATTAGCCCCCTACGATTCTCTTCCATTTTGATCCTGGACATCTCTTACGTTGCATGTATAGTTTACACATGTAGTTCGATGCAACCACACTGTCTCACAAGTACTCACCCCACCAAAAACAAAACTTTTTTTCATATACACTTCACACACCTTTTTTTGTCATATCCACTTAATTGCTTGTCATTCTGCCATAGGCACAAATACTGTCAGGCGACTGAAATGAGAAGTGGAGCGAAGGGCCAAATCATGTCCGCAGAATGTCCAAACAACCGGAACAAGAACTGTTGGCCAGCTCTTCAACAATGGGTCCACCTATCTCCCTGCAATGGGTACCTAGCTCCCGCAGCAGCTGCCAAAGCCACTTCAAATGGCCCTTCAGACAAGTTCCTTTAGAATAGGTTCGAGCACCATCATGAGACTGAGGCTTAGCCATGAGAGGGGGGACTAGCTTGCATAATTCTCACGAATATGCAAAGCCTTTGAACTCCACTGTATGCGGAAAATCATGCAGTGTTGCAGTTTACTGTGTGACTACGGATGATGGAAGATTATTGATTGATGACTGAGAGAGAAGCCTTTTCAAAGAGATTGATGGGTTGATGCCTTTGCGTGTCATCTCCGTACGTATGCTTTCTTCTCACTAGCAGCTGAGCCCATCTGGTGCGCAATATTGAAGAACAACTGGCTGCAGCATTATGGATGTTGCTCGAGCCTTCTATGTACAGTAACGTATCAGGTGCAAGTGGTAAGAATATACTAAAAAGCATCACAAAGTAGATGGTACAATGTCACTTCTCTCTGGGGATGCTGATTCACTTCTTGAACTTTGGAACCCTTAAAAAAGGAAAAAAACAAAACATGGGCTGTTGTGTGTGTGTGTGGGTGTCAAGGAGTAGGAGGATAATACACAGGCAACAGAGCATGAGTGGGCTTTTGTGCAATAGCCAAAGTGAAGTGGGCATCTTTTCAACATAGATTTTCCAATGTATGACACAAAGCAGTATCCCTTTGTTAAACTGGCAGAGGTGGAGATCATTCGGGTATTAAAAACAGTAAATTCAAGTTTCTTGAATAGGCGAGGGAGTTAATCCCCACAGGCTAACTGTTGTATGGGACCTATTGGATTACATTGTATGCTACAGCACACATATCTGCTCTGTTAATCACATGTCCTGTTTTTTTTGGTTTTGGATGAAAAACAATACGAAACCAAAATGGTGTTTTATATTCATGGGTCTCATGATGCATCTGCTATCTTTGCGAGGACACACCAGGAATTAAACCGGCACAATTTTGCCGCAAATCAGTTCGTTCCAATGGCCTTGGAGAGTACGGAGAGCCAGAGAACACACAATGGAGGAAGCTGTGTTGTATCATTCACTTATAGTTAACCCCTTCTGTCTGAGCGCTAGCTGTTCCACAAAAGAGCAGTGGTTTGCAGACAATTATAAGACATAAGTCGATGGTTCAATATATGTCTTTTGGATAAATTGTGTGAATTTGTTGTTACTTTAGCGACAAGCTAAGCTAGCGGGCTAAAAATACAAGCACAATAGGTCTTTGTTGAATTCAGTTATGTGCAATGAAGATTTGGTGGACTAATTAAAATATTTAACAAGAAATGCAAAGTTAAGTTACAATATTTGTATTGCATTTAAATTTTCAAATTTGAATGAACATTTAAATATTGTTAACCATGAAACACAGCTGGTCTTTGAAGATGAAATGTCAAATGGCAGAGAATGTCATTGCTCGTAGTGATTATGTAAAGTGCATTTTTGAGTTTTCATTTAAATTTTGACCCAATTAATGCAAGTGAGGAAGGAGAATTGGGAGATTGCGTTTTAATTTAGTCCGCCAAATGCTTCGATAGTAAACAAAAGAGTCGAGACAAAAATAGAGACGCTCAAGGAGTTATGGCCTTCAACAGCTGAAAGGAAAAGCAGCATTTCTGTTCCTTTTTAATAATACAATTACAGACAATAAATACAAAATAACACTGACATTATTTTTGACTGTAAACAGGGATGACTAAATGATTTCAGTTAGACATTGCCGAAGTGTGTTCCTCGTTAACAACCTATGAACCTGCACATTGTGGGAACTCATTTATGAGAATTAATTTACTCTGCATATTGGAAGGCTCCTAATTATCAATTGTACGTCATGTATAACAGTGACCTGCCTGGCCTTCAATTACAATAGCACCAATCAGAGTGGGGTTAATTCCAAGCGACGATCAACTTTTTGCTCCACTCCCATGGGTGACTGAGTCACTTTGAAGCAAGCAAATGTATTTCCAGCCAGCCCACATCAATACATTACCTTGTTTTACTCTCCGTTAATAGAATACATTCATCAAAACCACTTTGCATCTTTGCCACGCATCTAAATGCAGTGCTAATGGTACCGGGCTAAATGCATTCTCGAGCACAACGTCGTTCCAGTTGAGATTTATGCAATTGGACTATGACAGACCTTTTATTCTGTGTTGTTTTTATCTGTTCAATGTTTTTTTTCGCCAATGTGTGACTGGTGACTGTCGATTCGGAACGTCGTCCTCTGCCCGAAAGTGTGTCCTTGACTCCTTGTCCGATAAAAATAGAATAATTTCACATTAAAACGTGAAAAGAGACAGTTAAGAAAATGAACATTTAAAAAGTATTCCACACTTCTCAGTCGTAAAGGTCACCAGTGAATTTCAAATCGTATATATCTGAATAGAGGGGTTCAGGAAAAGTGTGTATGAAGTGCAGCCTGAGGAAAAGAGCGTTGACATTGTAGTTCCTATGTGTGCACCCTACAAGAGCACACTTAAAATGAATTCCACAAGTTGTCTCCTGAGTATATTTTCTGCTGAACAGCCAATAGCACCTGTCTTTGAAGGCAAAGTACAATGGAGAGGGAAACAAAAGCTTTGCTCCGCTGTAACCCAGGAGTAAGTCGGGAGGCCTAAACAATGACAGCATGTCCTTGAGTTATAAATATATAATATCCCTCAGGTGGCACTGGGAGACAGCAGCTTCTGATTGGCTTTGGTTATAAATCATTCATTACAGTTCACATCAATAATTAATATTCCAACCAAGCCTGAATCCTTTATGTAAATACTGTCACATGTTGGAAGGTTACCATTGTAAACTTGCATGGACAGCAGTTTTTGAACTTTTGATTGCCGGTTTAGGGTGCCGTGTTTGTCTCTGCATTCTTCTGAACTAAGCCGCCGAATAAGTGCAAAGCAAAGACGCACAAGGGTGCTGTGAATGACTCGACTTTGTAATGATAAGCAGATGTGATCAGATTTGGTGGAAGGGTGTCCCGATTGATTATTGATTGATCGATTCGGGCTGTCTGAGGGACAGGGGCGAAAAATAAAAATATCAAAAGGTCACCAGCTGCATGCCATGGGGCGCTAGCACGCAGAACGTTTTCTACCATGTAGGGCAAACTTGGCAGCACTGATCAAACATGTGAGCATGCGCCAGAGCTGGAACGCCAAGCTCTAATAGAGTGATATAAAACAAGGATTTAGTGATATAAAATAAGAATGAAAGTGGTTTTCAAGCAATATTTTGATTGTCGTGTTCTACCTCCAAGGAACACAAGAGCATGGACAGAAAAGAGCAAAACAGCTGATTGACACGTGACTGCAATGAGCGTGACACGTGACTGCAATGAGCGTGACACGTGACTGCAATGAGCGTGGCAGGTAAAGAGGACAATCAACAAATGTTGCCTTCTTTAATTTGCACGATAATAGCAGAAGAAATCTTCGCAGTGCTCTTAAAGAGGAAATCTGTCTGCAGCCATATTGGAGATGTTGAATAAGTATTATTCAACGTAGACAGTCGGATTGCAAAATTGGAGACAACAAATGAGCTACTCTGCAAGGAGAATGATAAACGAAAAGAAAAGGCAGAGTGTCTGGAAAACAACATGAGAAAATGCAATCTACGAGCGTGTGGCTTAACTGCAGACATTGCACAGGGAAATCCGACAAGTTATATGTCCTCACTCCTGAAGGAGTTGTTTAAAAAGACAAACTCCTGCTGGAACCAGGGGTGGAGAATGCTCAACGAGTCGGAGCGGTGGTGAAATCTGGAAACGGGCCCAATGATCACGAGGATGCGGAGATACGTGGCGAGAAAGGACACTTCAGGATTTCCAGGGAGGAAGATACGCTGGAGTTTCAGGGAATAAAACAATTTTTCCTGACGTTGGATTTGGTTGCATATCTAAAGCCCTTTTCCACTGCCGCATGTGTACACCTCAGTCATTGTTTATCTCCTACATACACTGTTTCCCTTTCCTTTCTCTCACTACAGTCAGCTTACATGTTTCAGTTGGGCAGCAACCATTGTCCTGACTGCCCTGTTGACTGTGGGCTGTTGTAGACTTTTACTGGATGCCACAACGCTTTGTAGTCCTTGTTGCATCCACGGGGAGGGAATGTATCTCCCCTCTATGACACTACCTCTCCTGGCATCACAGTGTTCTATGTGATTGGAAGCAATATCTCAAGAAAGGTCTCCAACTCCAGGAGGCGAAGCCGGATGCCACCCAGTGCCTGACCAAACAGGAGTATGACAAGACAGTTGCAAGGTATGAGGCCGAGAAACAAATAGTCTCAGATCAAAACAACCACGTTCAAGATGGCAGTCGAGAGCCAGAGTACCTACGAGCTGCAGATTTAATAGCAGAGGAAGGAGAAATGGATCAACCAGAGAGACACTGAAATCCTGGATCTCAGCAAGAAAGAAGGACAGTTTCTCTCAGATGCTCACAGAGACCAGAAACCAGCTGTGGAACAAAGGAGTTGAACTCCCACAGAGCGAGAAAGCTTGGCAGGCAAAATACAATACTCTGGAGGAAAAGTTCACAAAGGACCTCAACGCGTAAGAAGAGAGCTGTGAGACCACAGTAAAGATTTGGCAGGAAAAACCACAAAGTTATGGACAAGAAGATCAAAAAAGGAACTGGCCAAGACAAAAACAAACAAAACTGGGAGGTGAAATCAAAGCATGTGGAGGACAAAAACACGAAATTGGAGGACATGTTCACAAAGAACCTGGCCTGGAAGGATCAGAGCTGGGAGTTAAAACGTTAAACAGATGGAGGACAAGAAGAAGGAAGTGGAGGAGCTCTGTCTGAAAATCAAGAAAAAGAGGAGAGGCTTGTTGTTTCGGAGCTGTCAACGAGCTTATTTACACATTTTAAAAGAATAGTTTGTTATTTTCTGTTAGTCTTGCAAAAGGTTTAGAGAATATTGATAGCACTCTTATATTTGTCCATTGGACACGAGGTTTGAGCCAGCAGCCAGTTAGCTTAGTTTAGTATAAATAATTCAATTATTCTTATTTAACTCCTACTGGCCAATAAATAGTCTCAATCACCCCCTGTACCGCTACCTGTTGTTTTCCCATTTCTTTTTGAATAAATGAAACAAACAAGATATAATGTGTTCTGTTGAGCTTAGAGGTGTTGGTAGTAGTAATTAAGTTACATTTCGACAGAGCAAGGCTCGATATTTCCAGCTGTTTTCAATCATTTCGCTATTGAAGCCCAAGCAGCTGCTGGGTAGAGTTTCATATCAACTCGACATCTAGCTCTCAGCAAGAAAGCATTTAAGTGCATTTACAAAAAATGACGACTATTCCTTTAAAGATATAGCAAATCTACATATTCAGCAGAGACGTTTTAGCCAGCCTAAATGTCATTGTATTTTAATTTGAAAATATTTATCCTTTAAATTCAAAGATTAATCTTAAAACAATTACGGCCCAAACGACAGGACAATCTTCTCTTGAAGGGTTCTAGAATCAGGCCGTACAAATAGGTGCAGCACTGATATAAAGAGGTCAGAGGTCACTTAACTTTAACACTTTTTGTTTAGCTTTCATGCGGTACCTGTGCCACACACAGCAGCGCTGATGATGCAATCAATCACAGCTCATTAATGACAAGAAATGGGCTGATGAAACAGGACCATATGGCTCTGGCTCCCGACTTCTAGTCTCCCCATCTGGAAAAAAAGAAAAAAAAGCTGCCGTGGCTGTCTTTTCCCTAAATAGTTATGACTATATAGTTATGACTTTTTCTAAACTTTTAAATTGCATGCATTTGTTGAAAGTTTGTTTCCTGATTTTGTCATTGATCCTTGTTAGTTACACAGAAGAAGCTCATAACTGGGTAATTAACTGCAGCGAAGCTGTTTTTTTTTAACCTTGTTGGACTTGGATTCTGTTTAAAACACGTATTATGGTAACAATGTTTCATCTAGAGTGCAAAGATGAATCGATAAATGCAAGAATGGGCTGCTTTTCTTCATCTTGCATTATAGTAAATTGTCATTTTTTTGGGGTTGGGGACTATTATTTAGACAAAACAAGATCATTGATGATGTCATTCTGTGCTCGAAGATGTTGTGGTTTTCACTGTTTTCTGATGTTTTATTTAAAAGATCTGTAAGAGTTGGATGACATCTTTCAATTTCCTCAACTTAGATGGCTAAGTCTTGGTTAGGACTCCTTGGCTTCACTTTCAAACACACTGGGTAGCCCGGAGCGTCAAACTTTGACGCTCCACTATGGACGCAGTAAACACGTGATTAATGTTAAAACATAAAGACAAAAACTTTGGTTCAGCCAACAAAACCACTGAGTAAGGTTTCGGAAAAACATCATGATTGGGCTTCAGATAAGTGTGTTAACAAAGTAAAATGTAAACAACGTAACATTATGGAAAACATTAAAATGTTTGTATTTACACTAAATTTGACATTGAACGAAAGCAGCCCTATAGATGCTCTGAGCTTATGGATTGGTGCTGATTGAAGAGCACTTTGTCCTGAGCACTTGTAACTTGTATGAATGCGCACTCTTCGATCTCTTCACTGCTTTGATGCCGCTGAGCTTTGCTATGACAACATTTAGGCTGTAAATAGTTTTAAAGAGAGAGAGAGAGAGAGAGCTGCGATACTATTGATTCATACTTGGTGTCTGCTGCCGTTTGTGTAGCCGTGCAGCTTTTATCTCCCGTTTCATCGACACTTATGACTCTGTAGTAGCCACTACAACTTTCCTGATGGACACGAGTTGGCACTCTGGTATCCTATAAAATGCTTCAGCAGGCGATAATATGGGCAAGAGCAAAGCACAGGACTGCAGACCGGTGCTTTTGTCATGTTAATGTGACCGCATATGACGCTTCGCAAATAGGATTTACTGTACAGGGCCCCCTATGAAATGGAATTGCAGTCTCATAAAATGTACTTTTAAAGAAATTGTGTGAGGGAACTCTGGGCAGTAAATTAAACTCGTCTGGCAGGATTAGATGGAGGGGTGTGGGGGGGGGGGGGGGGGGGCTGCTGGAGAGCTCCAGCTCACAGAGGTCATGGATCTGCTCTGCTTCCACGCCTCTCCATTCCAGCCTTCACTGTATTTTATTACGCATTTTATTTTTCTCTGAAACAATTGTCCAAGGAGGAGCTGTGACATAAAATCCAAACATGCCGTACGCAAAATGCCCATAAACTGGATTAACGTGTGTGTGTGTGTGTGTATCATGCATGCGTAGGTATCTGAATGGACAGGGAGCTTCCATCCTTTTGCGCATAAACCCCCTTTGTGGGAAAAAAAAGTGTGAAGTTGATTCACAGCGAAAGTTACCTCTCTGCTCGTGTAACATTTTGAAAGTTGAAGACCAATTTTGGGATGATTCTCCACAGTGCAGCCTCACAGAGCTCCTCTCATTAGGCCCACATGCACGGTGGCAGCTCAGCCACAGTCCATGCAGAAAGTCATCCAGGACCTTAACATCGCTCTGGTCACTGACATTTGAGTGTAGTCCAAGAGTCCCCACACTATGCTTTTTAAAACCCTCTCCTCTATCAACTCCTAAGTCCCTGAATCCCTAGCCCTTGTGTATGTGTGTGTGTGTGTGTGTGTGGAAAGCCCTTAGTAGATATCCAGCTGTGGCTGCTGATAGGAGCTCGGATGAACCCTTAACAAGCTTTGTGTGTAAAGATGCAGAAAAAAAAAGCAAGAAATCACTTCCTCCTGCTTTTCAAGCTCCTCATCTCTTAGGCATTTTTCTTCCAAGCCCTGGTGTCAGTTGAAAATAGACAACACAACCACTCAACCTTCAAGTGTCAGAGCAATACACTACTCCAAATATTTTCAACCAGACTGAACTGAGTGCGCTCCTTTCTTCCTCCGACACGTGAAACCATGACATTTTGAAAAGAACCACGGATTTGTTTTGAGAGCCGTTGAAATACAAGACGATTAAAATCGATGACTATTTCAAAAAATGTTCAAATGAGATATAAAAGATGACTTGGAGCATAATTACCATAGAGACCTGTAATACTGTAAGTGTGTGTGTGTTGAGTTGTGAAGAAGAACATCCAATCAGAGTTTAGTAGCTTCACTGTATAGCCCCTTCTGGACATTATATGGTAGATTTTACTCTTTGTTTTACCAAGTTGGACCCACCATCTTTCTCAGTTCAGGCTGTAAGAGTGGTTGTCTTATCTCCCAAATCCTATTCAAGCAACAACTGAAACAGTAAAAGGACAAATGAAACGATTAGCAGCTTCTCCTCTCGCCGTTTTCCTCGTTGTCGTCCTGCATGGAGGGACTGCAATTAGTAAACATCACGTCATGCATTGGATCACTCCCAGAGATGGACTTCGATGAAACATTCTCAAGATAATTAGTCAGATAAGTAAGGATCCTCAAAGCATTAGAAAATGTAGACGCATGTTTTTACCTTCCGCGTAAAGAAAATGTGTGCAAAACAATAAATCACTGTACACCACATGAGCGATCCGATAGCTTTCTGTATTGAAGTGACAGATTTTTATTTTTTTTTTCCTCGAGTCAACAAAAGGGTTTGCGCTGCAGTATTTGAAAATTTGAACAGGTCAGCTTTTGAGGAAATATTGATTAGTACGACAGTAAAAGTTTCCAAATCTTTGTACTGAAATGTTCTTTTTGAGCGGTTTGTTTATTCTGTCGGACATCTCGGAATGGCAGCTACTGACTTTCTTATTCCACCATCAGGTCTTGGAGGACAGCGGGTTTGAAATCCTCCATCTTGACACAAAGTTGAGTCTGAAGCGTTGTCACACACGATATTTACAGAATAGACTGACTCTGCATTTTGCCTTTTAGAATTGGTTTCTCAGCATGGCCACTTTCACACTCTCAGTCTTCTCTCCTTTTGTTTCACACAACTTTAATCTAATTTCACCATCATCTCTGTCTCCCAACCTCAACTGTTTCTCTTACATTTTCTTTTTGACATGTCTTGCTCCCCTGTACAGTTACTCTCACTTCACTATCGCCCCCTCCTCCCTGCTATTTCACGCATCATTTCTCTGTTTAATTGCTGCTGGCTGAAACCTTCTCCATATTCCCCTGCAGCTCAGCATTCCTCCACTCCAATGCTATTGCAGCCCTTGCACTATTCAATTACCCCTCGGTAGACTAAACTAGGCAGGGCGGGCCAGCACTGTTTGGGCTCTCAATCACTGAAACACCACTCTGGATGGTGGCCAAACATTGGCGCCTGGAATGCTAAAACAAAGCACGGCGCCATTGTTGATCTGAACTTGAGGTGACTGAGAGGGGAGTGCTGTGCAATATGACAAGCTGTTGTTTTTGGTTTTTTTGTTCCGGGATAAAGATATACAAACCCAAATCTTAGTCAATGTGTCATCTTTGGGCTCTACAGTGTGGCGATCTTCAGTCTAGTTTTCTTACATGAAAACTGCAGATTCATTTTCCTTTGAAGCAGGAAAACGCATACATTATGCCCACATGATGCCAGCTGCTTTAATTAGAGTGTCTTGCTTTTTTAAAATATGTATTTATGGATAAACAGGGTTTTTATTGCAGTCTTTAAGGGACTTAATGATTTGTTTTCCCAGAGCAAGCTGCCTATTGTATCATTTAGAGCCCGTTTGAGAGCTACATGAGAGTGTCATTGTGTGTTTTTCCTCTTATTGGTCTATTATGCTGTGCTGTGTCTAATGCTGGGTGATGGGTTCGTTTCCACAGATGCATCTCTTCGGTCAGTGATACAAAAAAGCAAGTGAATAATAATGAACCCGCTGAGTAAACAAGTTAGTGTTCAAACACTGACGAATGAGGAGATCCAAAACATTTGTCTTGATCATACAAATGTGGGGGAACTTTGTCAAAATTAGACTCGAGCGGGCGGTTTTAATTTGAGCTAAAAGTGGGGACAGCACATTGTTTTGATGTCGCTTTTCAGATAAAAGAAAAATGAGCAGTTTGTGGGAACGTTTCAGCTGCCTCACAGAGGCTCTAAATACCCAGCATCCATCATGCTTCCTTAATCAGGCCGGTATTGTTTTATTTAACAGCAGCAATACCGGAGACAGTTTCAAATACCTCCGCACTCAGAGAATATGCTCGTATTTGCAACTGTAAGCATGAATATGAATACAAAGCCAGAGTAGGACGTTTTTAGACCACACACACACACACACACACTATGTGAACCAGCAAAGCAAAATACACACAAACACAACGCTTATCTGTTTCTCTCTGAGGCCTCACACATCGTAATGGCTCTATCTGCGTCACGTACACACGCATGCACACAATTCACCGAGGTATCCGGAGTAATTATCAGGCTGTTAATGATTGCCGCGCATCAGCAGTGCTCCAACCATTCATTACAAGAGCTTCTTCAGGCCCCTACTGGGCCCTCGAGACTGCTTATCACGCACCACACCACTTGATGGGCTTAATGCAACCTATTAACCAACAAAAGTCTGGATGTGAAGTTCGCCAAAACCCCTCCCATCCGTAATACTCTTTGATTTATGTTTTTGTATCAGTCCAAAGTCAAGCACTGGATTGGGATGAGATTGATTGTTCAATTTTTATCTAATGTTGCGCTGAAAAACTGTAATTACTCTTGTAAGAGCTACAGTGGGACGAGAGCAGCGCGGTTACAGCTAATCCGCAGCTGAAGTCATTTTACGGCAAGCCCCGCCTTAACAGCAGCAGCAGGGTGTGTGTGTAGCATGAGTGTAAACATGTGATATTATAATGTTGGCCACGCAAACCACGTCTGGACAGCCAGGTGGCCCTCAATCTATCCCATCCACTTATACATTCACCCTCTCTCCTGACACTGACCCCTGCCACTACACCCTGCACAGAGGTTTTTATCATGAGATAGAGGCGGTCGATAATGTCTGTCCACATCACAGCGGAGAGATGTCGCCGTGCCTGTCGTGAGGAGCTTTTCCCTTGTGTCATGGCCATGGGAGTGAGTATGCATGGAAGGGCAGGGTGCCCTGGTGGTGGTGTGTCTTTGAAGAAAAGTATAAAAAGAGAGAATTACAATATATTTTGTAGTGTAATAATATACAGTATACATTTCATTCTAAAAGTTTTAAGATATATCAAAAACAAAGCCACAAACCCTGTGAACACACCCTTGTAAAATAAAAAAATAAAAACAATAGATCACTGTGCTGTGGGTCTTTGGTTGTTGTGTGGTTGTAAAATGTCTTATGTCCGCTTGTGTCTTTCCATTAGCTTTGTACCTAATATTGCTGTCTCTAAAATTAGCTTTGGGTTCAGTCTGAACCCACCTTTGGTACAGCTGTACCAAATTGGCTTCTTTTTAAGGTAGACCAACAAAGGTAAGTGTCATTTACATTATTCTTTTTTAATGTGATGTTGTTATGTTTTGTCCTTCGTGCAATAATTTGGTCTTTTTTTTGGGCTGCCGTGCCATAATTGGGCCTAATATGACCGCCGTGCCATGGCCGAACCTTATTTTGCACCGTGATGGGACTAATGCTTGTTCCAGTATCAACAGTATGCAGTATAGGTCTTGAGCCGAGAAAACCTTGGTTATATTTGTGCGATGTTTGTCGCATAAGTGCATTGGCTTCTTTTTCAGGTAGACCTACGAACAGTAAGTGCCATTTTAATTTTCTTTGTCTGACATGCTGTGTTTTACCTCATTTTGGCCGCCGTGCCATAACCTGGCCTTTTTTTGCTGCTGTGTCATGTTTGCTCCAGTATGTAGCCTTCGCTCTTTACAAGGAGAAAACCCCTGGCTATATCCATGTGACGTTTGTGTTGTTGGCTGCCATCACCAGTCCTAAATGATTGTGATGCGTCTATGGATCTTATTGGAGGTTGTTCTTGAAAAAAAAAAAGCCAATTACAATAACAAAAATACTTTGAAATGTGATTTTGGTCAAGTTTCCATCTATTTTAAACTGCTAGGATTGCTGCTAGGATTGCACTGTCCTACTTTATTTACTCGATAGAATGCAGTTTTTATAATATTTTCGGCAATGCGTTTAACTGTCTCCTTTATATTTTTTTTCCCCGCCATGTGACTTGCCTTGAATTAATATGGCAAAGCCGTAGAAGGATAAAGCGTATTCATGCATGCTCCCGTTTGATGCATTATGTCCACCGTTAAGTGCGTTATTTCCCGGCCTCCATCATTTATCAGCTTGGCATCACATAAGATGTATTGATGGTTACAAAATGTTTCCATCATCAAGGGTTTTAATTTGAGTAAAATCTGGCTTTCAGAACAGCCAGCGCCTCCCCAGCAATTGACCTCTTCACACATCGCCCACTATGTGGTCTGTCCTACATTTTCTGCTAAGTCAAATACTGCCCAATTTAAGTGACTTTCAACACATTCTGTGTGTACTGTGCGGGGAGACGTTCTCGCTGTCGGCTACACGTTCCAAAAACTATTTTTGCTTTTCATCAAAAATATGTAAAACCTACTTCTCAGGCATCTTAAAATACTTTCAAAGATGTATAAAAGAAAACCTCTTGCTCTCGTCTTACTTCACCTGTTCAGACCTTTTCGTGCTCTCGTCATCTGGACAGAAAGACATAATAAGGGTGAGACTTAGCTGACAGTCTTTGAGTGGGTGATGTTTGAACAATGTCTCTGATGCAGACGGGGGGGAAGAGTGAGGAGGTGTTTTTAAAAAGCAGCCCAAACATAAATCACGTTAGCTTTGTCTTTGAGCCAGGTCTTTTTGTTGTTTTCAACCCGTTGCCATGTCCTGAATCTTTGGCTAGGCCTGGAGAGATGCTGTTTGTCACAGCTGTTTTCTGAGGTACTTCATCCGAGCTCTTGTTTGATCTGCTGATATGTCGCCTTCCCAAAGCCTATCAATAAACAGCTTATAGTTGTCCCTGGGTAATGGGTGTTGTGCTATAGTATTATACTGTCTGTGGCTCTCGAGTGTCAAGAGTAGCTTATGTCTGAACAGTTTGTTCAGTGTATATCATTTTAAAGTTTGCAGTGCGTGAATATCATGTAAAGTTAGGTAGCAGTTCATTGATACTGCCATTACTTATATTTTGTTGTTTTAAAAATATTTCTTACACAAATCATTCCTTTTTATTTTAGTGCTCACATCTTATTCAACCAACGATGATGACAAAAACAGACGAACCTTCCAAATGCGATAATTTGCCACTATTTACATGACAGAAATGCATATTTACAACAAGCATTGTGCTGAATGCTCGGTTCAAAAGTATGTGGTCCTCGTGAATACCCGAGGATCCTTTTGAGAAACCTGTTTATTAGTCATTATTGGAATAAGAATGAAAAAGAAGACTGATGAACCTTTTTCAGTTGGGGCCATGGCTGCAAGTCAATGGTCTGAATGCTAATTGACCTATTTACATCCACTAATAATGAGCATGTTGGAACACTTGGCTTATTAAGTGGTGATTATTATTGCCTTTGGTGCTGATGCATTGCCAGTGGGAACTGCTCAGGTTGATGCTAAATATATGAAGCACTCGCTCCCAAACATACTCAAACATTCTTACCTGTCAGTGCTGCTACAATGACACCATCTTGCAATGACAAACCTTCTTTTTTTTCCCCCCGGTAATAAGTGAATATGAATGTTTACCAACAGAGAGTTCGTAGCCTAAGGCATTACAGCAACCGGAACAAGTTCAGACTGGTGACTAGAGGTGCCTGGGTGGGAGACGTGTCAGCAATAACACCACACACACGAGGTGTCAGTCTCAAAATTATAAGATCAAGTCCTAGTAGAATCATGTCATGAACCCAGGGGGAAGTTTTGTAGCCTTAGCTTATTCAGCACTGCGAGGCAACACACTCAGCACAACATAGCCCTGCATGTACTGGCAAGCTAATACATTTTTATTACTTGTGTCAGGCCGTTTTTAAGGTACCACACTATGCAAATGATGAATTCATCCCCGGGTATATTATTTTTTTTTGCTGACAGTTTGGAGGAAAGCTCAGTGTCATGTTGATTTTTTGTTTTTAATGTTTTTGCTCCCGGCCTAGGTTGGAACTATTTTTCCCCACACATGTACTGTATCTAAAGCATAGGAGTTTTTCTTAAGAGAGTAGTTTCTACACCCAGACAGTGAAAAGTTAACTTTATTAAGATGTAACAGATGAAGGCAAGAGGACGAAACGAATGCTGGCTGCAGATTCAATCAATTTCAAACCTTAACCTGTTGCTATTTGCTGTGAAGATGTAGTCGGGCGTGGGGGGGTATGTGGTATGTTCTTAATGGTGGCGAGTCTGAAAGAAATGGCGAGAGAGCGGTCGCCTATTACTTATGTTTCTCTCCACTCTCAGCCCGAGCTAATGGGATGTGCCTCAAACTGAACAATAGTTCCATTAAAAGCCAAGTCTGAAACAAGAAGTTCAACACCAAAACCTTTCAAACTGGCAAGCCCAAGCTGAAAGATGGAATTTCAGCTGCTTGAGATTAAAAAAAAAACCACAGCAGCAGATGGAGGTGGTGAAGAATGAGACGAGAAGGAGAGAAAAAAAAAAATAGTAGACGGGAGGGTAAAAACGAGGAAGCACAGGAGCAAGACGGAGGTGGCAGGCAGTCAAAGTGGCAGTTACACTGTAAATAAGATCTCCCCACAGGGTGCTTAGCTCTGGACTGCCTTTGTCTGGCCTTTAATAGCTTACTGGGCTGAGAGAGACAGATTAGAGCAAAACTGCAGGGACACAGAAATATAGGCTTTGTCTACAGCTGGGATTTATCTCCCACCCTGGGTCTGAACTTTGTTTTCCTGAGGGCCTCCACTGTGTTGACTTGTAAAACCTGAGTTGTGTCTTAATTCCTGCTGCCTGCTGACTTTCAATCATTATCACCTCAAAGAGATTCTCTCAACTGTTCGAATGCTCTGCGTCCTGTTTTTATCCGTATACTGTAACTCGCTTGTGCAGAATTGATGGACGTGGGTAGTTTGTGAACTTTTTGTAACTTTGTTGGGATGTATTTTCCTTGTTGAGGCACAGCAGCACAGAATGAACCAGGCTCATTAATCAAAGCGCGGCCTAAAGGGAAAACATACTGGGCTACATTAATTTTCACAGCAGAGTGCAGCTGAGGGAAATGATTAATATATTATCACGAGGAAACAGGTTAAGAAGCCCTGATTACATACAACAGATCATATAACGGATCAATGAGAAGTTGTGCATTATTTACATATTTTGTCATCGTGCAGTGAGCTAGAACAAGGACATTTACACAATTTCCAATACACCATTGTTCTCCATTCTACCTCAGCAGATGTGAGAAAATGAATAAATAATGCTTTTTCCAGAATTTACACAACCGTCTACCATAGGGCTGAAAAAAGAAGGATGGGGGGGGGGTAATTTACATAATGCACCTCGCATTTAAAATCAGGTGTCGTTAATAATGAGCACTTGTGTTTAAAGGAGCTCTTCATTAGTGTGAATGAGGATGTGATTGCCCCGCTCTTTGATGTGACTTCACACGGCAAAGCCTGGATCGGGGTGGCTAATGAAGTTCTGAAAACGACCGCCGAGTTCAGTGAATGTCGGCGCTTCTTTTTGACATTACGAGTTAAAAAAAAAGAGACCCCTAAATTCCCTTTGATGTGACACAACCAGGTTTAAGGGAGCTTTTGATACATGGTTGAAGAAACCTTCATACTCACGGCACTGCGCGTTTTGCATCATCTGCAAGCAAATACAACCCCGTGTAGACTTTCAATGGCACTGCTTCAATACTTCAAGGCGGACGAAGACCTTCATGGTACATTATTATTTCCAGTGCGTCAGTCCAAACCACAGGAGGCTTTAGTGATAGAACCTTGTGTCACTGTAACTGAGATTTTCATAAACGTCACCTGCATCCATCACTCTGTTGAAAGGATTCTGCCTGTTTTTGATGATTCCCCTTTATTTAATTGTCAGAAAAGCGTGATCAGCACACGCTTCTCCGAGTGGTCTTAGCAGCAACAACACGGGCACCTGCGTGTTTTGATGGCGGTATGCTAATGAGCTGCTGCTGCATGAGCGGATGCGCCTTCCGAAAGAGAGGAGAGCCTAATTAATTTTCAGATTCGAGCTTTGATGTGTCTAATTGCTCTAAGCTTCCCAACTTCATTAGTCAGCGAGCTCCCTCGGTGGACGGTGAAGTCAGGTCCCTGCGGTTACAGAGGAGAGATTTACCTGTGTATTTATAGGCCCTGTTATTATTAGATGCACTGTTGCTGCCGCCGCATCTCAGACGAGTCTAAAAACCAATAAGAACTTACAAGCTTTGTGGATTGAAATTGTCCTTTCCCCCCCCACACACAGACTGAAGGAAACTCGTCAACAAGTCTGGGTTTGTTTTTGCAAATCGTCTTGAAAGGCGCAGTCTGTGTTTGAAGGACGACGATGACGCCTCAAGGTGGATGTGTAAAGGTTGGGTGCCATTTTCCCGCAGGTTTTGATCCATTTTCAATTGTTAAGGTGATTAACTTAATCTATTGTGTCTTGGAACTTCAGTCTTCATGAGGAAATGTACATGACCTCTTTGCATTCTCTTTGCAATGTGTTTGTCAGGCGCCACACTGTAAATATGCCCACGTATATATATATATATATATTAGTTTTAAATAAGATTATAAGTTATTAGGACTTCAAAATAAAGCTAGTTTCTTGCCTCAACATTAGTTGGTGAGTTCTGATAATTTAGAAACCTCTGCTGTGATTTAAAGTTATGAAATAAAAAATGCTTTTTCAACCCCTTTAGATCACATACCCGGTCATATTGTGCACTTGTTTAACAGATTATTCCAATTTCTTTTACCAAACTATCAATTCTTCGTATTCTTTTAATCAAAATACAAGTACCTTTTGCGTCCTGTAAAACAAAGTCTGAATAGTGTTCACGTAAACTACCAACCGATTTCAACCAATGATATCATGTCGTCCATCCGTCAGCCGAACTTATCAATCTTTCATCAAATGTTAAGATAGAGACGTGATTAAGGCCTGTTCTCTTTATACATGCTGCACGCTAACAAAGTGCTAACAAAGTGCAAACCATGATGAAGATCAGTTGACACTTCAACCACACCCGGCACTGATTCTACATCAGTCAATCAAGATATTGACGTGATAGGCAACACGGCCAATGGTCTGAATGTGGCTGCTGTCAATACAATAACAATGAAACCATTTAACACCTAGCTCATAATTTAGTGGATATGAATTGGGTTTGTTGTCCTGTTTTTTTTTTGATTTTCATAATGCCTTCCACCATGGCGTTATAATTAATATCAGAAGTGGTTCATTCACCCCCGGGGAGAAATATGTCACAGTTGCTCTTATACATAAACATTAAGAAATGTAGGAAAAGATGTTTATATTTTCGGGTTGTCCGTCCGTCTTTGCGGTGCATTGTCGTGAACCAGAATCTCAAGCTAATACAAAGTCAATGGAGCAGTATTGTTTCCCCCTCTGGTGTGGGCGGGACTTAATTGCGCCATGTCTCTATGATAATAAGCAGTTTGTAAACAGCCAATCTAATGGAATTTCCGACTGTTAAAACTGCTAAAAATCATATCTAATTAACAATCTGCTTCCTGCATTCTCAACAACAATCTGACGATAGTTGAGGAAAAAGGTTACTCACGCAAGGTTCTGTCATTATAAATGTCCATAAGGATAAATAACGCAAGAGGCCATTACCATTCTTGGTTAAAATGTGTCCATTATTCTGTATCTAATGAGTTGATCGCCCAGTAGCAGCAATCTGAACGTCGTTGACATTCAGAGGATGGTGCATGCCAACGGGCACACTGGAATATGTTCTCGTCATTGCTGCCAGATGGAGTGATGCAAATGACACCTCATTACCTGAGACAATATTGATTGTAAGGGAGTTTTGTTAGGGGCGCGTGTTTCTGCCTTTATGTTTTTCAAAAACAGATATTTTGAGTGCGATTAATCATTCAGGGGACATGTTGCAGAAATGCTCCGATTGGTTATAATTGAACATCGCTCATTGTCTTGCATCGTCCTAATAATAGCTCTCGCTCTGTCACCGTAATTTGAATACTGCTCTGCTTGCTTTAAGACATTTGGGCACACCTATCGCATGTACTGTATACACTGACAAAAACCTGTAAAAAGGTCAACCACAAACAACCTCATTAAAGTGGCCCTTGTTTGTGAGGCCAAATGAAAACATTGGTAAGGTGGATCGATTTCCTACATGATACCCTGAAGAGAAATAAGTTGAATAGTGCCGGCTTGTGAGTTTTTGGGGGGGCTTGTCTGATAACAACATTGGCCTCATTAGTGAGCTCCTTGGTGATGTGTGTCGGGTGTCGGAGCTCGGGGACTTGCTGACTTGTCAAAACACCTTTCCTCTCCGCTTTTCCCCCCCCTTCTCTGAGCCCGTTTAGCACCTTTTTTTTTTTTTGAAAACTCCGAGAGAGCGATTGACCTCATCAGTTTACCTGTTTGACCGCGCAGGGTCATTTTCGGCAAAGAGATACATAATTGGCTTCTGGCTTCCTGTCTTCGCTGTTGTGTTATCATCATTTTTATTAATAAATGGGTTTCACAGGGATACGGCACAGGGGACTATTGTTGTTTTTAGAGATATTCAGCAAATATTATTGCCTCTGCAGAACACATTCTGCTTATTTACATGGGATAATAAAGAGCTATATTTTTCACACTACTCTCCTAGAGGCAGAATTGTCTGGCTAGAACACACACACACACACACACAAATAACCTACTCATTTCTACTAGAGTTCATTATAGTGAGCCTGTACTTCTTTTGTTTTATCATGGATAATGACCCTACTGTAGTCTAAATGGTGTTTTTACCCCTGGGCGATCTTACGCCACGATTAAAAACTAATTTGCCCCCAAAGGGCCACAGCAATGTTTTTTTAAAAGTCATTAAATACAGTAAGGCTTCCTTAGGAAGGTTCCTAACTGAGTGAAATGACCCAGAAGTGTCTACAGTAAGTGGCAGCTATGATCAGAGCTGGGCAAAGGTGCTTCAGTGCTTCCTTTCCTGTCACCTTTTACACTGGACCATCCTTTACAAAATGCAAGGAGATCCTTATGACGCTTTCCATCGAGGTCAGGAAAAGTGGTGAGGAAAAGACAAAGGACTTTTGACTATTTGACTATTTGACGGTAGCCTAAGAGTCCCTTTGGTGAAACGCTATCATTCTTCATTTGGCTCAGGCTGCGGTGCATTAAAAGCCTTTTGGTACTGATGATCCATAATTCTGCCTCTTTTTGACACATTAAACTCGGGGCCCACATTTTAATTGATGCTGAAGAAACAAGAGAGAGGGAAAGCTTGTTGGACAATGTTAATGCACCCAGTCAACTTCTATCTTTGGAAAAAAGAACCATAGGGGAAGTCATCATCACTCATAAAAGACACAGAATAATGAACTATAGGATATTACTCATTTTATTTTATGCAATGACCCGAGAATATCTCACGGATGGGAAAGAAAATTGAGAATTATGTCGTTTGTGGTGATCTTCATTAACTGCTATATTCATACTCTCTGTTTGGTAATGGTGACTTGCCCATGTCAGGTTATTATATTTGCCCAATTTATATCTGTGGAATCTTAATACCACTGGGACCGGGACATCAAGTCTGTTGGCACAGAGCTATCAGTGCATGTTTAAGTGCTACTACTTTTATGAAACAAGGAACCGATAGTTTCAAAAATCACAGAGCATTGCTGGAAGAAAAATAATTTGCCGTTCAAGAATGGAAGGCTTGACGGGTATAGTAACAGCAACTAAGGCGGGCTTTGCAATTGGTCAGTTGTGTGCTTTGAGACCGTAAACATATTCCTCGAGTGGGACTTAATTCAAATCAAACAAGGCTGGATCAAGGCTACAGTTATCTGGCTGATACGCCGTGACACTTGATCAAGAACCAATGATATCATGAACAGCATGAGTGGAAATTGAAATTGAATAGAAAGTCAAATGTACGCACATTCCCGCAGTCAGGCTTTTCCAGTCCACTGCACACTGTATGTCTGCCTCGCTGCGTATTTACATTCCCATACACTGGCACTCATTAATTAAAGAGGAGACCAAAGTTCCCTGCCAGGGTTTATGTTGGGGCCGATCCGTCCCACTGAACCATTTCCATTCGCCCTTGGCTGTCTAGGTGAAGCAGAATGAGGGAGAATCTCCATATCGCGTTTGTTCTTGTCAACCTATGGGCAAACGCTCAACCAGCACGGTCATATATTTGCATTATAATGAGCTGTGCCCAAGCATAAAACAGTTTACATTTTTCAGCGAGACTAAAATGCACCACAGAGACGAGTGTAACAGCTTGTGCGCGTCTATATAAATGGTTCATTGTGGTGTTTGATATTTTATTCCAATGTGGATTTGTTGTCGTGTGTGTGTGTGTCTGCTCAGTTTTGTCTCTTTACCTTTGTTCATGATGCTAGTGGTCTGTGTGTGTGTGTGTGTGCGCGCCCTGGGGATGGATGTTACAGACAGTGGCAGTGACGTGCTCAGAGCTTAAGTACATTGGAGTTGCACAAATTGAGCATGACAAGCTGCAGACAGAAGATGGTTGGCACAAAGCAGCCATGCAAGAGTTTAGATTGCGAAAATGAAAAATATGCCTCTTCCAAAAAACTTTACTTAACAGATTGAAACAAATGTTAAGCTAAGCAGATGCAAAGTACAATTCATCCAAGGAAGAAAATAAATTACCTCTCCAGGCAAACAAGGATACTGGACTTCATTCTCCGGAATAACTGTCGGGTTCAATGATACATTAGTGTCGTGTGGTTACGTATGACATACAAGACAAAGAGACTTGAGCTGGTAACTTTAGACTTTACTCAAAACTATACAACAATAGCAGACATCTCTCAATATAATACAATATAGTCACAACTACGGCCTCAAAATTGTCCATGAAATGTAATCGACACCTCTGACAGGCAGCAAATTCAGCCTTTTACATTCGTTGCAGTGCCGCTACATTCATTTGTACCCACAACATGGTTCAGATGTATTTTAAAGATCATTTCAGAAAAAAAACATTGGAAATTAAATGTATAAATACAATTTCAAGCACATTTGTTCGAAATGAAATCTAATAATTCATACTGACGGCAACGTTTGAGTTGCTGCCTCATTGCCAGTGTTACTATGGCTACATTGTCACTGGCACTGTTGTGAGCAGCCTGTTGATTAGCATTCTGTGGCTTTTGCTCGTTGGAAATGTGTAACGTCACATTCTAACAACGAATCGCACTAAACGCCGCCCCGATACAACACTGTTAAAAAGCTGCACGCATTTGTGCCACACTTTTTTTTTGTTTTGTCACAACCAAACAAAAGGATATTCATAACAAATAACAACATCACACCCTGAGCAAAGAAATTCATGAATACCTAATTGTAGGACCACGGTTGTTTTTGTGTCTGACGTCTGATATGATGTTCCACTCATTAAGCATTCTGAGCAGAGAGCCGGGGTCTTGTGTATGTGTGCACCTCGCAGCGTTATCTAATAAATGGCAGACAAATGGAACACTGGCTTGTATTTTACAAACATTAGGCAAAGGTTGTAATTAACATGCAACGTTCACTATCGACTGCGATTGTTGCTTAAGGTACGGCATGGAACAGGTATACTTTACTTTTTACATTTGCCATATTTTTTTCACGTGTCCTGGGTGGATCAGATGGTGATCGGATGTTAATAAAGCTAAGTGTAGATGTAGTCCAGGATGCATCTTTTGCATCCACCTCCAAAAAGTTACACGTACCAACCAGGAAAGAACTCAAAATGACCAGAGAGAAATATGAAAACGACTACAAAGAGATCGAAACGACTATAAAGAAATGCAAAATGGCTGCAAAGTGACCTCAAAGCCAGTTACGACTATGAAAAGGAGCAAAACAACCACAGGGAGACATAAAATGTCTAGAAAGATACGCAAAGCAACTTCAAAGAGACACAAAACAACCAATAAGAGACAAAAAAAAAACAAATACAAACAGCATGAACAAAACCAGAACCCTGAAACTGAAGCAGCTAAATGGAATTCAGCCATGTGAAGTTGAACATTTACACAAGTTCTTTTCCTTCTGTGACATGTCAAAACATCTTCCCCCCCCCGAACAAGGCCTATGCCAGAGCATTTGGAAAGCAATTTTGTTTGGGCTCCACATGCTGTAGCAACACTGCCGTGGATTTGTTTCATTCTAATCTCGTTCTGCTAGGGGGCTCATTTCTCACAGTTCCTCTTCTCAAAAGAGTTTCCAACATCTCCGGTGTTGTCAATAAGTTCCCCGCTAAGCAGAAAATAGGCCACAAACCAGGCAGTAAAAGAATTGTTTTGCCATCTAAATATTTGCCGGCACACTTTTTAGACCTCATGTTCAGAGACGATCCCCCTAATGTCCTTCAGTGATGAATGAACATGCATTACGTCTCTTCAGTCGAGTTGCAAATTGAACGAGCTGTCAGCGTTGGTGACACCAAACTATGTAGGTCACTGGACAATACTTTAATTGCTCCAACTGTCCAGGTGTCCAAGCTGTTTGCAGTGCCAAACAATCTTTGCTGTTTTGACGATTGAACTTGAAGTAAACTTGGGGCAAACGTAGCAGGCCGTACACACTGTTTTCGGCCTTAAGGCGCATAAACTGCTTGATTGTTGTTACAACCTTGTTTTCCCACCCAATTATTATTTTTCGCCTGATAAAGAAATGCAAGTTATCTAGCAGCCTTCACTTTTGCAGCGTGGCTCAAAGCAGATTTGTCTTTTTATTATTTATTTTGTTTAGGAAGTGTGCACGGCGGAGAGTGCGATTAGCGATAGATATGAAGATGGAAAGAAAGGGAGGAGAAAGATAAATCCTGGAAAAAAAAAAGAGAATGTGTTGTGAGCTGAAGATGGAGACCGCTGCACAGAAAATAGATATCTGTGGCGCATCAGCGTCAAACATTACACTGCCGGGTGTGAACCTGCAGCTCATCCAGGCGATTTTCAATTCCCATTGACACTCAAAAAGATAATGAGCTTATAGATGTTTTTAAGATGTATTTTTGCTCATGTCTGTGGCAGGGATTATAGTTTGGAGTTAGTAATGCTCGTCTCTCGCTTTTCACAAAACAGTGCCTGGTGGAAAAACTCAGTCGACTGTCTAAAAAAGCCTGCAGATGCCGAATTATTTGCGACACAATGTTCTTCAACTTATGCCATGAATAACTCTATGCATCCAATAGCTGAGCAGTTCATTGCGATTGTGTCTTCTTGACATCTATTGCATATTGAAGAAAAGAAACAGTATAGTCTTTAAACCCTCAACCTTGTTGTTCTCAAGTATGTAATTATACAGTGTAGAATTAGCTCAATTTAGCAGCCCAAGAGGACCCATCCATCAGTGAGAGACGACGAGTCTCATTCTACGACACCTACATACCAATCTTCATCAGTATGTAACCCATGGAAACAATTATCGCTATAATTTGTCTGCTTATTGACCAAAAGAGTACTAAGAATTTTGGTCAATACTGCATGGACACAATACTGTGTTACCTTTGCCGATCCAACCAATCAAAGCAAAGACAATGGGTTGTGTTGACCTATAGTGTTGGGCTACTTGCCCAAACTAACACAGACTAGTTATTCAGACCCAGTGTCGCACATGTATTATATAAAACGATGCACATTACTTTCAAAACTGCATAGAATGCATGTTAACGATCAGTCCCAAATAGTGAAAGATGAAAAGGCTAGCTTAACTAAAAGTTTGGTCAAATTATGGCAGGAGTTCTGTTTCATTCCAGTTATTAGCCTGTCCGAAATAAATGCCTGGTTCTCTCTTCTCTCACTTTTAACACGTTATCATTTTATGATGAATTAGTTCAGACGGAAAGAGAGATGCTTTGAATTAGAGCAGAGTTGAACTGAGTTCAGGTTGTTCTTATCCCTTTGATTGGTCATTTACAGTAAGTACTGTACATTCTGGTGTGTAGATGCTATACACACACATGCAGTGTGCGCCTTGAAGAAGGTTTTAAAGACCCTTCATCTTTTCAAATAAATAGTGCCATTGTGTGAAAAATGGAATTGGACCTCGGAATTAGAATATGACCGTGGTTTCCTTAAAGATGGTCCTGATTAGTCCTTTTGTAAAACCTTTTTCTCCAGGTTTCCTTTTCAGAACATAATGAATATTATGTTCAGTGGGGAAAAAAAAGGTAAAAAGCATCTACTTTGGAGGTATCAGTACAGTGATATTCAGGATTATTTAACAGTAAACCTATCTAAACCATGGAAAAGTAGTCCTGCTAAGAATCTCTGAATAGATACGACATGCGTTCACCTTGAGGAACTCTCTCTACTTCTACAGGCAGAGAGAAGCATTTTTCAATTTTATTTTTTAGAGAATCTCGAGCTGTGGCGTTGAGAATGCTCCCATGTGAAAAATGAATCGACTTCACCAGAGGGCATCATGTTGTCCCCCTGGCCCCATCCCTGGCGCGTCAACCCACCACTCTGCCGATTAGTCGCGTATGACGATTACTAGCGTGCCGCGGCCAGCGGGGCCGTGCGGAGTGAATGGTGCCAGGGGATCCATTCACTCTGACACGAAATAAAAACGCGGCCACAGTTTGTCAGGGTATCACTTTTTGATGATGCAAGGGACTTGGAGAGAGGGGGTAGTGTTGTGAGTGACAATATCTCTCTCAAGCTATTCGTTCATGGCCGCTCCAAGTTGGAGGAAATAGGAGAAATCCACGTGTTCATGCAGACAAAACTTATCTCAAGGACAATTACTTGTGGATTTGTAATACCGGAGTCTACATATTCACCCTAAGACGGTCATTTCTACGGCGTAAACCGCTCCATATCCACTCTCGTGTGATCTGAATGACTTTATTGACTTTACCCCTGGATGGTGCTGAATATTCAGGGCATGTCAGAAAAACAAAGTGGCATGTACATGCACATTAATACAAATCAGAATCTTCTCCTCCGAAACATTTCCATGAAATGCAAATGATGCAGGTGACCTTGCCCAGTGGGGGAGGGAAATGAGAGGGAAGAGCTGCACACATCGTCGTCAACAGAAGTGATAGGAGCAGAAAGTATTCTCCCGAGGCAACTGGAACATCTCTATTCCTCCCCCCCCCCCTTCCCTGCAGGGCTGGCAGGAAAAAAAAAGAGTTTCAGAATGTTACGGAGCATGACAGATTGTGAGCTTTTGAATATTGACAACTGTGTTTCTCCCAGTCAAGCAGGTATTATCTGCATAGTTCTGAAGCAGTGTGCTTTTTTTTGTCTGTAGTTGATGCGAGTGTGTTGTCCACCGTTTGTGAATAATGGATGAGGGTGTGAAAGGTGAGGTGGGAGTGGGTGTATTCATGCTTGGTGTGCACCAAGTGGCTGTGTAACACAAGGATAACGGCTGCTTTATGTTTTATTCCGCACGTCATTCCACATACACTCACACAGGGGTGCACACAAATCTGGATTTTCGAACGTTTGTTTCTTAATTTATGCGACTGCGATGTTAAAGCAGCAGCTGGTCCACCGGCGATGAATTCCGCGGTGACTTATGGACACAAAAGATGCTAAATTGAGTCGTCCCTCCAACATCGCTTCACGTTTTTTGTACTGCCAATAGTTCTGAACCAGCAGTTCAGAAAGGATCCAAATATCATGGGTCAACAAATCCAGTTTCCACTTATCAAGCGGTGCATTTTCACAAGTACTGTATTTCCGTCCATGTTCACGTGGTAGGAGGAACTGTGATCAAAGTAGCTTTGTTCTACTTGTAATGCAACTTGTCGAGCAAATGTCCTTTTTGAAGGAAACATAATTAAAGTGCTTTTTTATCAACATAATGTGGCTTTGTTGCAAAATCTTCATACAAAACATATCCGCAAAATGTTGACCGACAACATATTTACTTTGCTTTCTCTGCAATATCTGCTCACGGCAAATACAACATCTGCTCTTTAATGTTTTCATATTCTGTTCATGCACTCAAAGCACTTTCTTAAGGTTAGAGAACGGTCTTGGTTTAAATAATGAAGTCAATATTGACGTATTGCACGAGACGAGATGCGTTTAACATTTAACTGAAACATCTACCAGGATGGACAGAAGTGCAATAGATGTCATGTGTACAGAATGAACACCGCAACAGAGTTACAGCACATTCAATGCATTTGACGGAACCACTTGTGAGGGCGAGAAAGCACAAAGAAGCGAAGTCAGTAATGTGCGTTATCGGTATCGGCAATGCAGATTTCTCGGGGTGGATCATTGTTGCTTTTTAGGTCATGCAGAGCTCTGCAGTGGTGAAATACAGTGAGATGAGAAACATTTGTGATGCCTCAGCAAAAAACATTTGTGACAAAATAAGTTTCCCTCAAAACTTCTACTTGACAATGTAGGTTTTGAATGTAATTTTTTGGGATACACATATTGTAACTCCCCAAGTTCCAACAGTAATACTGTGCTTCCACAGCCCATTCCATTTAACTGCTGGTGTTCTTGGGAAAGAAAATGTGTGAAACAAGAGGAGTTTACCCCCTAATTGGAGCAAGGGGTCACTTCTCAAAAGGAAATATTTCGGAAAAGAGACTGAAAAGATGGAGTATAAATTCTTGGTAATGGAGGAAGATGATTTTTAGGCAGAGAGACAAAGTTGTTTAAGAAGTAATGCACAGTAAGGTTACAGAATCCAGAAGTCCAAAGCCGTAAATCAAAGCTCACTTCAAATTCCAAGTAGGGCTCCCTGCTTTCCACCTCCCTATCATTGCTCTGTTCAATAGTAGCTCACATCATCGAATAAGACTCCCAATTCCAGCCACAAAATGAAAAACAGATAATGCTTTTGCACTCTGATTCTTCCGTGAGTACAATGTGTCCTCCAGATATGTAAAGGACTTGACACTTGATGGGAGTGAACTCGAGTGTCAATTTCACACCCGTTCTTCATCTGTCACTTTGTAGAATTCGTCCTGTTCTCCCGCATGCTTCCCACACTTCACTCCCGTACACGTTCAGCGCAGGAAGACGACAGGAAATTGAAATTCCCTCTCGACATATGCGGCGACGTATGCGAGACCCACCAGAAGGCAAGTAAATAAAGCGGCGAT
The DNA here is from genome assembly GCF_050575085.1 of Anarhichas minor. Classification (NCBI taxonomy): domain Eukaryota; kingdom Metazoa; phylum Chordata; class Actinopteri; order Perciformes; family Anarhichadidae; genus Anarhichas; species Anarhichas minor. The sequence continues at coordinate 5,681,821 of NW_027466462.1, read as the reverse complement.
GCAGAGTATAGGCAGAAGTAAGAGCGTGGCTTGAACCTTGATTAATCGCTCCAGGGAGGAGGGAGGCAAACTGAAAATGAAGGGAAAAATTCAAATGAATCCGTACAAAACAAGATGCGTAACGCCGGAGAGAGGCGTCTCAGAGGAGCTGCATTATATGTAAATTACAAGCAATCATGCCAGTCCTTGGAATCTAGTAATGCCTGTTCAGCATTGTGTGTGTGTGTGTGTGTGTGTGAGCGATTACACAATGGCAATATGTGTTGCGCTGTTGTCCGCCTCCGGACCAGACTGAAATATTTTGACTACTATCTGATGTTTTTTGGCTGTGAAATGATGGCCTTTGTATACCTACTATGTTGTGAGGATTATCAACTTCATGATTATGTTTCTGGTGTGTGATGAGGATCGTTGCCTCACGAGGGCTATAGTCTTGTTATGTACTGTGGGGCTGCATGAAAAACATGCGTTGGGAGGAATCATGTTCGCTCTTACAACAACTTGAATTCCTGAAAATTACAGGTTTGGAGCTCCGCGTCACACAAATGACTGGTATTATGGTGATGGAAGGAAATAAACGGGGATGTTGAAGAAATGGGTGGAGGGACTGACGGAGAGGAAGATTCGGAGGGGCAGGATCACGACGTGGACTTGACCTCCTTTTCTGCCCACTGTCAGGAGCTTGCACTGAGAAGACATTGACAGGGAAGCAGCCAGTCAGTCCAGTATACACCCCTGCACTGTCCAACCCCATGACAGCTAGAATAAGGATAGAGTATGGGCCAAGCAGATTTCCGCCCGGGCATTCTGGCTCGGGGGGGGAAAGGTTAGCGTTTCCCATGGAGGGCAAGGTGAGAGCCTGCACCTCCTGTGTCCACCCCCTCCGTCCTCCTCAGCCTTTTGAAAGAGGTTGCCCGTGCCACAGCTGGCGCGCAGAGCTGACAATGAGCTTTTCATTGCTGCCATTCACCTACACACAAGCCGCAGTAATTGTTTCTCGCTACGATTCCCGCTTTGATTATGCATCCCCCCGGCAAACCGCCAAGCAAACCTAACAAAGAAACCTGCGTGCCACTGTTAACACTGCAGATGAATGGGTGTACGCTCCTGTAAATATTTCAGGGAGATGGAACGGGAACAAGAAAAGAGGGAGGATTTCCTGTTGCCAATTGAAATCAAACAACCTAACCTCCTGTCAGTCGTCCAGCGTTTCCATGTCGAAGCGTACAGATGTCTCACCATCTGTAGAGTGCCTTGTAGAGTCCAGGACTGCACGGGTTAGGTTAAAGGTAGCTGATACCTGCCTTCTACCTCGGGGACTTGTGGGAAGAAAAACACACTCACCAGCTCAGTCACCCATTCACACCTAAAAAAACACTTTCTAGTCCTCTTTACTGGGCTTCCGCTGAGGATATAGCAATAAATTACCATAGCTGGAGTATAGAGGTTTGAGAAAACAAATAAATTGACAGTAACTGTCAAATGTATAGATGGCTGTGTGTGTGAGCACTGAAATGAAGGCGTCGCACAAACGGCGAAAAGGCACTGCAGCAGAGACACGATGAGCTGACAGACGGTTACAGTACAGTGAAGTATGCAGTGTGTCCTTGAAACACGTGTCACTGTGAAACGCAATAATTGTCTACTCTGAAGGCGCATCTCCAGAGAGAACAGACAACAAAGATGTATTTGCATGTCTCACGGAGTCCTTTGCTCCACGTGGCTCTCACGTCACGTGGTTCTGTCTCATCTGTCGTACATTGCGACGAACACGAGACCGCGACACTCCAATCTGTCTTAGGCAGTCTCGTGTCAGAATGCCACTGTATGAGATGATTAACTGCCATTCCTAATGCACATACGATTGTGAGATGGACAACAAAACCATGCGAGTGAACAGGGGATCCGTCGTGTATCCACCGTGGGATCCAAAATGTTGTGGTACTACAGCATGAGATTGAGGATGTGATGAAAGCCATGGAGCACAAAGGCAAAGTATCTTCTCCACCCTCTGTGAAAGTTGATAAATCTCCAAGGGCCAAATTTTGAACTCAAATGACTGGAATTTTGTGACCTACGACATCAAATTCAGGCATGGCACTTTTCTGCGATGACTCCGCCGGTCAGGACACACGCTCACGTGCACTAACGTGAACTAAAAGCAGTTATCCCAACTATGTGAAAACAGAAACTTGGATTAACACACAAACGACTTCATTCACTGCTCAAGTACCCGTTGCTCGACTATATCCTTACATAGCAAGTTGTTTGCTGCTAAATGAATCCTCTTAATATCCTTGAGGTAACCGTTAAAGTTGCAAGCCGTAATACCAGAACAATGGGTTTCATTCACCAACGTTTTTCTTGAATTTGTTCATGAGAAAGGTCGGAAGAAAAGTTGACGTCACATTCATGTTCTTAAACTACATAATTGTTCGTACCTGCGTTCTTCTGAGGATTATCAACCACACACCTGCTACGCACACACATTACATAATAACAAATCCCAAATACAAGAAAGTTGGTGGTTAGGAATTAATTAAGGTTGTTGATAAATTAAGCAGATCATGCTTTAGCTTTATGTAATGCAAGCATACAGTGTGTGTGCACTTTGTTAAGTTTAAGCGTCCTCCCTCCCAGCTCCATTTGAATGGTCAAAAACAGCCTTATATTCAAACACCCACTGTATAGCTTTTCACAGTTTTTTTTAAATTTATTTTTTAAATTCGTGGAAAACATTTTTCTGTCTCTAGAATAACCTATGACCAATTAAGTGGAGTCACTTTTTTTTCTTAAAGAAACGAGGAAATGTTCCACAGTCTCCTAATAGATAAACAGGCTGCATAGATAACATCCTTCCATGCAGATAGAAGGCATCAACAGGTCACTTTACTGCCCACTATATTGTTGCATGTCTATTCACGGGTGAGGCATTATGGGATAACACATCTTACTTTGGTTTGCAAATAGGATTTTAGTGAAACAACATACTTTTAAAGAAGTGTAGAAATAAGTTGACAGACTTGTGGTTGTGCACATTTCAGGCCATCAACTTTAACTGACAATGCCACCGCCTATTTTCTCAACTCTTGATTGATACCTTCCCAGCAGCCTTTGCTTTCCCATACATTTTATGACACTTTGGGTTTACAGAGACTTGCAACTAGCCTGGAGATTGTTAATCCATCACTGTGAACAACTTGTTGCCTCTAGTTTTTTGGGCGATCTTATGTTATAGATGTTGGTGCAATGCTCTCCGGCAGCCGGCCATAAATTCTGGACGATTCCAGAATTTCCGCTCCCATAAATGCACCTCCTTTCACATATCGGAACATGGCACCTTCAGTCTATCTTCAGTAATCTTGAATAATAATAAACATATTGAGTTGACAATGTCAACATCAACTCAACAGTATGAATCCATTACTGTTATAATTTATGGCAGAGCTGTAGTATTAAATTGCAAAAGATTTTAAGGGTGTACCTAAAAAATATTTTTTAAACTACCCCGCAAAATGAAGTAGTTAAAATGTAGCTCCATTTTGACAATATGAAAATACTGCCTGCACATTTACGCATCAGTAATAATATCCAAATAATATCCAATAACCCTCTGATGCCATTTGGCATAATGACTACTTTTACTTTTTATACTTTAGCATTTTGCTACTTATACATACAATATGTACACAAGTCCAATTTAAGTCCAATTTTGATTGCAAGACTTGTTGGTCAAAGCTTTTTACAGTAACAGTAAAAACATAGAATACTTGCACCACTGTTCAGTTGTCTGCAAGTATATTTTCAGATTTTGACAGTGTACAGAAAATGAATTGGCAACAATTTCTAGAATTGGTCAAATCATTTAATACAAACCTTCAAGAAAAAATGCTCAAATTGTCTGGCTCTGGCTCTCAAAGGTGAAATTTGCAGTTTCTTTGTCTCCAGCGATTTGACAGTCCGTGGGTCCTTGGAACCTATTTCAAAAATTGTCATTTCAAAACTGAGTTCAAGGCAGATTCATCAACAATGAAAATAGTTGTTAGATGTATCTCTTGTAAGAATGCTATTGAAAACTAACTACTAACACAGTCCAATAACGCCTCTGGTTCGCTCCTGAAACAATATGGAAGCGGTGACATCCGATCGTCCGACTGTTAATAATAGTGACGGATGAAATCACTAATTTTAAACGACCAATTTCTCCCCCCAAAAAAGACTGAACTTTTGTGTCGTACGCAGCATCATTTGACTCATCGTGATGCCCACTGAAGTCTTGAGTGTGCGCTTGCCCTGATGGTTTGGATGGACTGGAATCAGCGCTCCCTTTAAAAGGGAATAACAAGAGCTTATCCGAGAGGGGTAATTGCTTGCAGGGAAGGACATCCTTTGATGGTGTCATGGTCTGCTTATCTCCCACCCAAGGTTCTTGCAAAAAAAAAAGAACAAGAAAAACAAGAGAGAGGGAGAGAAAGAGAACTTCAAACATGGTTGTAATGAAGCAATAACAAGCTGCTGCGAGATGTTTTTTTTTGTTTTTGTTTTTTTTCATGCATGTCACCATGGTAACTGCAATTGGGAATATAATGCGAAAGACACCGCATTAAATTGCATTAACGAGAGGGGACCGAAGCAGACGCTCCTAAGATGGTGAGCACATGTATGAGTGGAGTTGATGACAATGGCACACCGTGTGCTTTTTCAGGAGACTGAACAATATGAGATGTTGATGACGTGCAAGTTTCTGTAGTTGATGGAGTGGAAATTCAGCACTGTGTGTCACTGCATGTCGGTGCTTTTTGCTAAAGACGGGGGTATACAAGCTTAGTCATTAACACTGATTCATCAGATTTTGTAATTTGTAACAGAAGAAGTATAAAACGATAGAGGCTGTGGGGAGAGGTGAGGAGGGAGGTCTGATTAGAAGGAATAACTTTCTTTTATATCATGATGTAGTTAAGTCCAAAATACTGCATCCCAATTTCTCTTTTGTTGAGATAGTCCCATACGACTAGTTTTGCTAATATGAATCTGTGCTTACAATCTCTGTGAATTTAGTGTGATTTTAATAAAGCAACAGCCGGTTTATCGCTGACTCACTGCCTTCTAGACGCATCTTGCAAGTGAAGAAGGGATTAAAAAGTCGAGTCCAGCAGTGGGATTTGTCTAAAATCAGCAACGTCAGAAAGAAAATACAAATGCCGTGATGCTGACGTAGAAAACGTAATTAATACAGTGATGGAAAATGCCTCAATTGGTAATAAAATATACCCTGCAGAAAATATCCATAGTCATTAGCCTCCGATTTAGCCTTCCAACCTTATAAAGCAAGGATTTTATTTATGTGCAAAGCACATCTCCACTGTAATAAAGTCTCATACCAACACATAAACAAACGGGTACAATAAATGTCAAAACGGTAAGATTGCAAATTTTAGGCCACAGGTCACTCGCAGACGTAATAACGGAGGTCAGAAGAGATGCATCTTAGAATAAAACTCCTATCTGGACACAGGTGATAATGTTTATCTGTAAATATGTCTGTGCTGAAAGAGACAATTCTAATGGAAGGGAACGACTGTAGATTATATAAAATGAGTGAATAAAACTCGCTGCCTTTTAGCCTCAACTCTGCGAGTCACGACCAGCGGATGATTTGTATTCCACGATCAGATTGTTGCTCATTCCAATAAGCTCCGAACACTTTTGTGAACACTTTCTCATTCACCCCGCTGACTCTTCATGGAACAAAATTACACATTGCATATTCGTTGCCCTGGGGTTCCCAGACTAAAAACAGGAATAACATGAGATGCTTAATGTCAAATTTTACACAACAGCAAGCTGCTCTCCAAGCAGTGCCATAAATCATGTATAACTATACTTCCCCCCGTCATTTTTCCTCATGCCTCAAGTTTTTTTTCTTCTTCCCCAGCTAACACAAACGGTAGCCACCCTAACCGCTTTAGTTTTATATTTTTTTGGTATTTATATGTCAAATCTGCCTCTTACTATGATGTTTAACTTAACTTTTCTTAATGCATTTTCATGCTGAATGACCAAAAACCTTTGGAGCACAAACTACGTTTTAGTTTAGTTTAGTTAGTTAGTTGGCTAAGAATTTATTTGGTCAAGGACAGCCCTACATTTAGTTGTGGAAGTAGTAAAAGTATGATTTAGACAATATCAAAATACTCCTGCAATCAAGATCCTACCTACGTCAAATCACAAAGGTATTAAGAAACTTACCTAATGAGTACTTCTAACTTTTGATATCAGTAAAATGCCCCGGTGCCTGACATATTAATAAATATTACATTATTAGATTTGTGAATATTACCAAGTTAAGGTGGAATTAGTTAATAAGTATTTTATACTCCCAATCAGGGATCACAGGATGAACCTGAGGGGTCGTGAGGAGATTATTGGCAATTATGAGAATTCTAAATGCTAAACTGCTGATTATCTAAACTACCATTAATCATTTGGCCAAAATGCTAATCTGTTGAAATAGAAGCGCAAGTGGGGGAGAATAAAGTGGAGGAGTAAATGTACTCAGTTACTTTCCACCACTGCAATATTACAGGATACATTTGCCATGGGTGAAACATGCTGGTGCATATGTCGGGCACATGATCCAGGTGAGTTACTTTGTTCTTGTTGGTGAAATGAGAACAGAGTGTAAGTAAGTCACAATGCAAACTTAGAGGGGAAATGTGTGCGTCTCTTCTCCCATTTAAATACGCTATTCGACAAACCTCTCACACAATGGGCTCAGAAATGTGCTGAAATAGTTTGCATGTGGTCTGCTGTTGGATGTGACGTTCTTTTTTTCCCCTCTTCCCTGCCCTGCTAAGCTAAAGTTCCCATGGGACCGGGCTGTTGTATTTTTGAAAACTGTTTTAAAAAAAGAAAAGTAACCTAAATCCACCCAAAGACTTTTTTTCTTCTCTCTTTCTCATGCATTTCTGGAGTCCTTTTGTTTCTTTGCAAATGTTCAGACGTACTTTATATAGAAATACCGAGCCGTGCATCATGTCAAGTGAGATTTACTGTACATTTCTGCATTCGCTGACTTCCAGGGACCTTTTGTGTTGTGTCTCTTTTCTCCTTGTTTGCTTCCCTCCCTCTCAGTTTCTTTATCTCGCTCTCTCTTTTTATATCTCTGCACTTTGTGAGAAAAACAACGCAGCGAGAGAATATTTTTAATTCACTCCTCGATTGCAAAACAACTTTAATGTGCACCACTGTTAATAGCTTGTGACTGAATAACCTGCCATTTAGTCCAACTTGTCAGCAAGGAAGGGTGGGGGGGGGGGGGGGGGCTGCAAATTATGCACAGCCATTCTGGAGGGTGAGGGAGAGGAGGAGGAGGAGGAGGAGGAGGATGATGTGTAATAGAGGGGACAGGAAGCTACTGGCAGTGGAGGGTGTCGGGCACGGGGTGCATTGCCCTCACGACACGAGACAGAGCAAAGCAAAATACAAAAGCACCTAAAGTGCATACATCTTTCAGCGCCTGACAGAACGACATGCCATATTTCAGGCAGGGCCCAAAAAAGCCGAGCACTTTAGATCATCATTAGAGAGCAGTTTTACTGAACTCCCTCCTTAATAGCTGCTGGTGCATTTTTTATTTCACTGCATTTTGCATCCCTTCGGCTGGTGTTGTGAAAGACTTGCCAGTATGCCGGATGATGTAAATATTTATATATTTTCCTATCTTTTTCTGTATATGTTTTTTTTTTTTTTTACTACAGTTGCATGCATTTGCGTAGGGCATCACAATTATGTATCTGTGATTTGTCCCTGTAGTTTTCTCTTTTGTTTGGTTTTCTTGTGTGGTAATAAGTCTCTGTCCCACCGGAAACGGAAAAGACAGAGAGAGACAGTGGACAACCTGTAGGGCCACGGCTGAACTCAGCTTTTGATACAATTGGGTGTCCCGGGATGATTGTCTTTGAGTTTAAAGGTTTCTGGTAAGTGGGGACTGCAGGATTTGGGTTTACTATTAATAAAACTGCACGATAGCTTTATCACCTCCACCAGGAGTACCATGCGATCGGTCGCTTGTGTGCATCCACGTCTGAGTAAGGAAGTGTCCGTCTCTGTTTTGTCCACGGCTAATCTCGCAATTTACATAATATTTTAGGTTGCCAGTTATGGCTGCATGCTCAAGGACCTCTCGTGGTTGCCGCCACTCACACTTTATAAAAAAAACACCTTTTTATTGCCTGTTTTATACTTCCATTGTCTGCCTGCTGACTCCTCACTAACTATTCTTATTAACCGGCCCCCAGCAGGTCAGCGCCACTATTGATAACACAACTGAGTGCACATCCGACCCCCCCCCAGCCGCTACTCTGCGCCTACAGCGGGAGGATGACAGTCTGCGGTGTGTTTGGCTAACGGAACACAGACACGCACTGCTGCGTATAACTCTCTCAGCTTTGTGGCCCAGAGACGCAGTGGATTGAAAACAGTTGGGAGCTGAGGACCAGCTGTTGAATCAGATCTAGTTTTTCTTGTACCTGCTTGTCATTTTTTTGTTTCAGAGCATGTGGTATTGAGCATGCGCAGTGGTAGTGAGGGGAGCATCCATCCTCGCATTGATATGACACTATGATATTGAATATTGTTGAGTTGTTTGACTGTGAATTGTTGTGGAATATCATTGACCACCACCACTGCTGTGCTGTAGAACAATGGAAGCCCATGTAAACAATGGGGAAGGGGTCATAACTATAAAGGGTTCCAAACGGATGGCTTTGCAAAACTTGTTTTCAAACCCTGAAGGGGGTGTCCTCAATGCATTTCGCTGATAAACAAAACTGTGTTTGATTAGAATGAAAACTCAACAGGGTATCTTTTTAAGCCGAACAGCAAGGGGCCAGAATGAAAAGATGATTTAGAGACAAATCCCTGGGATGCCACAAGGACCGAGAATAATGGGAGAGGTTGTCGGACACTTAGATATTTATATGTTTTCTGATTCTGAGCTATTATAATAAATATACAGGCCTTTTACATAAGAATTGATGGATTGAGCTGTTAATTCAGAGGCAATGGGCCAACTCTAAAAAGTGTCACTTGATGACATCATCTATTAAAGTCAGTGCTCCGAACGCCAGCTTATGGATACAACTGTCTACGTTTGTAGACGCTGATGTTACTATCCAAGATTATGAAACATATCCTGGGGTAGGTTTTCCTTTTTAGGAGCAGACTTCTATCAGTTTCTACTCCTGAAGCATTTCAACACTAAAGTCCTCCCTCACCGTGTCTCGGCTTCAAACACATTACGTCTGGTTGGACATACAGTATTGTGATAATCTCTGAAATTCTCAGTGCGACTTGTGATGGCTCACCACAGGAGCAAAGCCACATCAAACCAAACATTGCTGTGATGATAAAGGCAGCACGTCTCACTGGGGAAAACAAACCATTAGCTCTTTGAGAAATTCATCAAAAAAGCCTCCTTTTTAACAAACTCACAGCAATGTCATTGTAAAGTTGAGGCTATCTGACATTGCAGCGCTTTTGTGATTTAACTATGGAATAGTTTTAGTCCTCTGGCGGAATATTAGAAAGTATAATGATTGGACTAATCTTCGGGAGGTAACTGAGGGAGTACATGGCTCTGTTGTTTCAATGATTAAAGAGTTTTAGCTGATTACTCTGTCGTGGAGAGAGGAATAAAAGGTGTTTGGATGTGCGCATCGCTGTACGTGAGCCCCCAGCGTGCATTTGTGGTCGGAATAAATGGGATGAAAGGCCCTGTGGTCTAACCCTGCACCTTTTTACACACTCTTCTCCACTTTGTAGTTGAAAAGAGCCTTTGTAGCCCGGGCACATGATGCTCAAGTGTTCTTAGCCTTAGAAGAAGGGATGAATGGAAAGAGTGCGATGGTCATTGAGGCTACGGGATAGAAGTGTGTCCCAGGTAGGAATGGATTTAAAAGGGGAGGGGCGGGGGGGTGGGGGGGGGGGGGGGGGGGTGGTAGAGGGCATAAATTGAGCTTCAAAAACCCTATTTATGTCAATCAGTTGTTACCACACTGTTAAAATGAAAACGATGAGATGTCTCCCCCCCTCATCATGTTGACTGTGAGCTGTGTGGACATTACATTTTATGAGGTTTACAGCCTGGAAAAAAAGAAAGTTCTCTTAAGATGATTTATTTATTCATGTTTTATGTATGAATTTCATCCTAGGCTGGTCGGGGAACACATTACCATTCAGCTATTTGTGAAAAAAGGAAACATAATTAAGCTGTTTTTCACATTCAATGTTTCATGGCCACGTGTGGTTGCAGTTTTTGCTCCGCCAAGCCGCAGCAGGGCATAAGGATGGCAATGCTGGTCGCTCAACTCATCTGTCCAACTTGATTCGTTGAGAGCACATTATTTCCCAAGACCACTGGCTGGATTGCCATGCAATTTGCAGTGGGTTTTCATGGTACCCAGAGGATGACTAGTAATGCTTTGAGTAGACTTATCCTAAAAGCGCCGTCAACATGTCAATGTTTTTACTTTCCCTGTAAATATCTCAACATACTTGATGGATTGACACAAAGATGTATATTCATGGTCCCAAGAGGTTTTTCTGACTTTGGTGATAATCTGACTTTTCCCTCATTTGCCATAATGAGGTTGACTTGGTGGTTTTGAGTGAAATTTCTTCGCAACAATCAAATAGATCACCATAAGATTCTGTTCATGCTCCCTTTGGACGAATTGTAATTATTTTGGTCATCTTATCAATACTCATCTTTTATGACTAAATACTAAAAACTCCCATAAACCTGAGCTGCACTTCCTGCAGAGTTTTAACAACCTCAAGTGGGACCACATTCCGGCCTGGCCCATGGACTATTGGTGCAGCCTCATGCTGAAGCTGCTAGCATAGACTCTTATTGTTGTCATGATTTTCTTTATCCACGGTGTTGAATCCAAAATGCTTTCACTCGGCACCTCTCAGATGGCTCGGTGTCATGAGTGTCGGTTCAGCTTGGCAGCTCAGTGTTGGCAAACGGACAGCGCTACCACAGAATACACTCAGTGACCACGCGTCTGAACATTCGCAGCCAATGCTTTTTGATTGATGGTTGAATAATAAAGGAAGCCAATTGGCACTGCATGTTGCCGTTGGATGAAAATTGTATTCTGCAAAATCGTCCAATAGACGGACTCAGCTGCCATTTTAAAAACTCCATGAACTTTTATCAAGTGCCCTCCTTTTGTCCAAAACTAGACTTTTACACACAAGATACTTTTTTTGTACTTTCACTGTGATTGTACTGTATAATTATTATTCTTTGGCCTATAGTAAGAGAGTGTGGCCATTACTAGTCATTGTCTTTGAGGCACTTCACTCTAATAAGGTGATTCATTACCAACGAGTTTGACAATCCATCACTTCTACAGTCACTGAAAACTAAAGTGATCTTGTCGCATTAACCTCTCTGTTGCATAATCCAACAAAGACACAATCACACACACACACAAAGAGCACCAAGGGGATCGAGACACACCTTCAAAGACAACGCAGTAACTTCTCAAGGTTTTTTTAAATACTCAAAAATCAATCTAAAGTAAAAAGGCATTCAAAGATTTTACTGCATTTCTACAGGTGCAAATGGAATTATATAATCTGTCTGTTTTCTAACTTCACCGTGACCGTATATTGTCAGCACATTATCAACTTTGGCAAAGACGATAGGCTATCTCAATATACAGGGTATTTTCCAGAAATATATTGAGTGTTGAAAAGCTTCATGCTAAGTGTCCGGATGGACCCGTCAGCTGTGAAGAGATACCACGATGACATTTTCATCTTTGCTCTGTTATTTCACCTCACGAGACACTTGACTTATGACGGTGAAGTTTTCCCAATGACACTTCAGCTGGCAGAGAATATGGCTCATTAGCTTTGGTTGCATTTTTGACATTTCTGCTTCATAAATCCAGACAGATGTATTTATAGAGTGCTTTAACAAATGGGTTCAACATAGAGTGCTTTTTGGAACAACACAGGCCACAGATTACCGATAAACTGGAGAGGAACATTTTAGCTTCATTACATGACCAATACAAATTGCCTGATGCAAAGGCGGCAGAGAGAAATAATAATTTTTCCACAAATGGAGCAGATGGCATTTAACTGTTTTTCTTGAACCTACAGTGTTGAAGAAACTTTTTAGTTTCAAAGGTTTTGTACACTTTCAAAATTTAGCTTTCATTTTATCCATCTTAGACATGAACGAAGACATCTGTCATGTTTGAAAGTGGAAATTAAAGGGACATGTGGTGATGGCAGGACATCATTCTGCTCTGCGTGTACCGTTTGTAATTCGGACAAATTAAATTTCACTCATCCTGCATTTGAATAGAAGGCCTAGTACTTGAACATTCTTAAACTGATCAAAACACTTCTTAAATTAATGAAATCGACTATTTTATCCTTGAATATTAGCTGATTCAAAAATAAGTGTTCTTTGCAGAAAATAAGAAATTTGCAACTTTTGAATTGCTTTAAGTTGTTGCTTTTCAATATTCCCAGAAGGAAGTAGGTTGTATAGTGCGTGTGTGTGATGAAATCCCATTTGTGTCTTCAGCTTCAAGTTTTGCCCATCACATGAAGTTAAAATTCCCCGACAGTGTGTGATTAAATTTCTCATTAGCAAAGTTGCCCTCGAAACTTTCAAACAATTTAGTCTGGAGGCCATCTCGCTAAAACATCTTTGCGTGAGAGACGACCAAAATGAGGGAAAAACACCGACACAACAGAGTGTTCCCCCATATCTCTGTTTCGTTACGACTGCTCCTATCAATCCATTCATTTGGAGATAATTAAAAAGTTGCCAAAATAACAGTGTTCAAATCTGTGGGCCAGAGCCATTAAAACGTTTTCTCCCTCGCTCTCTCTGCTGGTGCAGCTGCCAAGCGAGGTGACACTCCAAAATGGCCAGCTGTTATCAGCGCACTCCACACCAGTTGGTCTCAATGCTTTAGAGAATTTGTTTAATACGTCCCCCCCCCCCCCCCAAAAAAAAAATCCGCCATTTCTTTCCCCTTTGCTCGTGCCAAATTTTCACGAGGGGATAAGGGGCACCAGAAAAACCCAGGAATTTAAGTGCTAATACTATGAAGACGTCTAATGAGTTGTCTAATGAGTTGTCAATGCTGGCAGGATGAGAACAGTGTAAAGAGTTGTTGTGTTCTGTGTATTTAACATGGATTGGTGTGCTGTGTGTGTGTGTGTGTGTGTGTGTGTGTGGACAAGAAAGTAATGAAGCAAAACCGCACCAAACAAGATCCAAGGACATATTCTCTTTGAGCTAAAAGCCGTTTAAAGTAAGAAATTAATGTTAAAGAGCAGTAACTGTTCTGACTAAGAAACCCTTGAGGTCAGATTAAATCAGAATAAAGTACAAAATGTTGAATCAAATTAAGAAAAACTGGTCTTCAGTGTTGCAAGCTCATCACACTTTTTCTCACTGTCACGCTTGTTTTATTTTGAGTGACTTAAGAGCCAGGAACATCAAACGGGCCCTTAGCAGATTTGGGGACAGCGCTGAAATAGAGTTGACCCAATCAGCAGCAGTTCAGAATGAATGAAACGGGGAGGGGAGGGGGGGAGGGGGGGGGGGAGTCTCCTCCAGTGTCGGAGCTTGCTAATTTAAGACGTCCATCAGTGGGGTTGTTCCTGCCAGCACGTCCGCCGCTTCCAACTGTGGCTGAGTGGCACCAAAAGTCTTTCGCTTTTATTATATTCCAAAAGAGACACAGTTAATGTGTAATTAGGAATGTGAGCGCAGGCAACACACACACACACACACACACACACACACACAGACAGGAGTGATTGGCTGAGGTTTTCTCGTGCGCTCATGTCAGGCTTTAATTGCTTCCCAGAGAAAAGGCAAACAAACGCACAAATCATGCTAGCAAATCCCCCATTCCCTTTACATGATTCCTGTTCCCCCATTGCTACTCAGCCTGCAGCCAGAGCCGGGCTCCTTTTGTTAAGCCAATCCATCATGATAAAAATATACCCACGAAAAATAAAGTCTGTATCGCGCCGCACAGACGCAGAATTTGATTTAGGAATTCTTGGAATTCTGACCTGACAAATTGAGATAAAGCAATCTCACCTGAACACCCAGCAGATAATAGCATTTGAAGGTTTATCCACTTCAGGTTTTAACTGAGTTACTTGTGTCACCAGGTGCCTATAGTGTTTTCTTTGCCCCCCCCCCCCCCCCCCCATGCACCCTCACTGCAAATATCCCTCTAATTCATCTTCTTCTCCGCCGTCAAAGTAAACTTGGAGCAACAAAAGTGCTGTGGCGATTGCTTATTCCTTGTTTTTAATACCATATTTCCAATTGTGCTGTGGAAGTGTGGCTGTTTTTTTTTTATTTCCCTGGACGATGGGAGCCGTGTTCATGTGGCTTCAGAGATAACGAGGAGCAAGACACAAAGCCACAGACACAGTGTTGCAGAGAGGTGGCAAGAGAATGATCCCGTGGGTTCAGTGGGGTTGTCTGACGCTCAATGAACTGAACTAACGCAACACATGTTGATTACAAGGAAGGAACGTGTCACATGGCTTTTGTATGTGCTTATGAACTTAAAGAGATCTTTTTTTCTGGTATTAATTGTTGGTTTTGGTCTCTGCAGTTGATTTTTAAAAAGTTAAAGAGAGAAAAAGTAATGACAGCCATAGTGGCGGAGTCTGCCATTCTCCTGTTGGATTCAAACTTTCCACCGGAGCATGAGGGATTCACAGAATTCACATTTCTTACTGCCGCTGCTTCAAAATGAAAGCGTTCAACTGGCTAAAAACCAGTAGGATTTTATTCTGACTAGCTGCAGAAAACCCAATATATTTGTCACAGAGGTTCGTGCTCAACTGTGATCATCTGTGAACAGAGGTGAACATGACTGAAAGCAAAAACTCACAAAGGATGGGACACAACGTTTGCAGTGCTTCACACCCATTCACCAACCCGATCTCCACGGCCATGTAGAGATCTCCTCCTCCTTCATTCACATCGAGTGTTGAGCGGTTTATTCAATAGCCTTCCTGACAGTAAAACACACTGAATAGACGAGGAATGCTCGAGGGGAATCGGTTGTTCTGTAGCAAATGAATTAACATTTTACATTTATACTCTTGAAACATTTTACTCTTATCATTTAAAAAAGGCCAAATCTATACATAATATATTTGAATACTCCAATCATGACCTTAAAACTTCTTCCAGTTCATATGACAAATTGAGGAGAAATAAAATGAAATTCAGCACTGCTGCCTGGTGAGACAGCAGGAAGGAAACATTACTCAGGATAAAACATGTTGAAATGAAATAGCTCTTGGATTAAATAAAATGGTTGTATATAAAACAGACATCAGCTAATCGCAGTGGCTGTGCCTTAGATGTATAGAAACGGCTAAAGTAGGAGCAACTCTATCAGTAATTGTTCAGTGTGTACTCGGCAAATCATAACCAAAACCATATCAAAGGCTTTTCTCCCTCCCGAGGATACAATCAAAAAATGTAAATGCAAACCACATCATATGCTGATGTAATTCAGTCGTACAGAAGCAAAGCGGATAATGAGCAAAATCCAATGCAAATGTCTCCGCATCCTGTATTTGCTTCGACCCAGACGCATAATATGTCATGAAACATACTTTACACTAACTGGAATTAATTAGTCTTTGGTGCATGGCTTGCAGTTAAATGAGACGCGGGATTGCACTGATTGCAATGACGGTGCAGTGGAGGCTAGATAAGGGGTCAGGGGTGGGATAAGGATGTGCTTTAAATGCATGAAACCCCGGGAAATCAAGATTGCTGTTTTTCTTTATTGCCTCCAATCTGCAATTTTAATGTTATTGCTATTGCAGCCCACCCACTTCTGGGACATTTAGTTTCTTCATTATCGGAGTGTGCCAATGCACTGTAACTTAGTCACAGACACTTATGGATTGTGGTAGTTGTGGCGTTTGTTAATGAGGTTATGATGGCGAAAAAATTCCTTCCATATACAAACACTGATCCTATGGCTGTCAATCAAATCAATTAAGAATTGATTTTAATCACTTTTTTTTTGTACTGTAATCGACTGAAATTCAGCTTATCGCGTGCTTGTGTATGAGCTGCCCTAAATGAGTTAAAGGATGCTGTTTATTCCCAACAATTCAAACTGAAATGTCCACTGATGGGGGTCACATACACTATGTAGGCTATTTATGTGCTAATATAATGGGGGCAAATGCCTTGGCTCTTTTGCCCAGTGTTTTAACACTGACAAAGTGCAGGCAGTCTTTACATTAGTCTTCTGACGAGCTATTAAGGTGAAACGGGCTTTAAGCCAATCTAAAAGGCGTTTGCATGGCAGTATTTCCGCTACATGTAAGCATTTCAAATGTGACACATTTGAATAACTCCCACTTGAATAACTCTCCGGTCAGCATTTAAAGCCACATTAATGTTCTCATTCTGTGCGAGGAATCAGACATCTGGCTCCTTCTCCATCGCCAATCTGTGCACAAAAAGTGGCTGTGCTGTAATATTTTCAAGCTACCAAGCAATAGAAGTAGCATCAATATTTATTTAATTCCACTTCAAACTCCTGCGTGCATTTATTCTACTTGTCTGTTCCTTTAAACTGCAATGACTGTAATTGTGAGACTGTGATTGGTCTAAAACTCTTAGTTTAAAACTCTTAACATCTATAAATTCTTAAACCATCGGCTCGTTGGCCCGTTCAAGTTATATAACAAAGTTATTCTAAACACCAAAATGAACAACACTTCTATCTAGCCGTCACTTCGGTGGTTCATTTTCATAACTCGGTCTGAAACGTCATTAATATTATACTTGTAACTTCAATTGTCAGTTAGAAGTCTGGGAAGAAATTGCTCCTCACTTTTTCTCCTTTTTGAAAGGACACGTGTGTCCTTGAACACAAGTGGCATCTATATACTCCAATTTCTTTATAACCATTATTGGTTATTCTTCTTTGCAAGATATTTCACAATGACGTGAGACAAAGCCAAATACCAACAGCCGTGTCGATTTAGTTCCAAACTAGAGTATGAACCAGTTAGCGACTGCGGAAAGCCAAAATTCTCAGCACCCCGGGAATGAAAATGTTGAGTTATTTGGATTGATAAACAAAGCCAATACTGTGATCAGGTCCATCAAACACTTTGCACTCTTATCACGGCAATGTCCACATTTAAGCCACAGGGCCGTGTAGATGTGTGCGTGCCTCAGTGTGTGTGTGTGTGTGTGTGTGTGTGTTTGATAGAACCACTCAGGTGTTCTCCCCTAGCTCTCCTAGATATCATCAGTCATTATCCTCGTCATTCATCACACACCGCAGGTGCACATGAGCCTCGTCCCACCCCACCCCCCCCCGTACACCACCCCACCCCACCTCATGTCTAGTCTACCTACCTTTTTCTGCTGCTCTTTCACTCGCTCCCCCCGCGGGGGCCTTTCCGAACGTGGAGGCCGGGAGGAGATGCAAATTTGCACATTCTGGAGGAGCACACTGATGTAGTGAGTAGAGAGAGGAAAAAGAAAGGGAATCAATAAGGTAGAAGGAAAGTCTGCTAACAATATTTCAATCCCTCCCTTCGTGCTGTGTCCACTGCCCTAACCCTGAAGCGAAATACAACAGAACTAACCTGTGTGTGATCCCAGCGGTGCTTTGGATAGTTTAATTTTGTGAACAATAAAAGTCGGTTCGGGGGAAAACAACAACCTCGATGCAGTGTTTTAATCACGCTTTATGTTGTTGTGGTTTAAGGGGTACATCAGCTAGCTGGAGCTCTACCTTTCCTCCTCACACTTTGAGAGGGCTTGATGCAATATGTTTAATTTGTTACAGATCCCAAATTGAATGGGTTTATGGGAGTCAATCCTGAGAGTATAGGCTACTCTGTGCTATAGAGGGGTAACCTTACTGCATTCATCCTTTGTGGAGCAGTTGTTCCCAAAAGACTGGATCGGGACCCACAGGTGAGTCGTAGGACACTTCATTAGGGTCGCCAAATACATGTGCAGAATTTCTTCCATAGTCTTTTATTGAAAATGTATATCTGAAGGGCACTATGGGGCCACATGACGGAGCCTGAGTGTTTGCTCCAGACAGTAATTTCACTATTTTGAGGGGAAAAAAAGAAAGCTGGAAAAATGACGACCCTGATGACCGCTACAGATGTGTGTTGTTAGTTGATGACTCAGTTATTTGTACAGGTTTGAAAAATGGAAGGAGGGCCACTGACGCTGCATACGCACGGGGTCCAGATGGAGCAATGCTTAGCTAATTTGTAATGCAGGAAATTGGTAATTAGGTTGGTTTGTCCAAGTTTTCTGCGCACTGTGGAGAAGAATTGTGATATTCACACTGTAACACACATTTGTCCTACTTTTGTTGTACAGCAATTGGTCTAATTAGCTCTATGTGATCTACTGTTAAGTTAGGGCAACCTTGGGCTCTACAGCATACATGCTTGGAAGGAGATTATTTCAAAGTAAAAAAAAAAAAGTAAGTGGGTAGTTTCTTTTTCAATAACAATTCAATTTTCCAAAATCAATTTGAGTGGTTCACTTGCTGGGTTTCTCTCGGTGTCCATGCTTTCTTGTGTCACTGTGCCTCTCATTTCCTCACTTAACTTTAACTCCAACCTACACATCAGCCCAAACCATAAAACCAAGTGGACTGTATTAGCATTGGAAGTTTCCTGAAATTGTCAATTTGCACCCAGGGACTACAATCTAGAAGTCAGAGAAACATAGAAATCTCCCATCAGTATCACCATAAACATAATGCTGCTTTCAGACCCATGACGTTAAATGTTTTTCAAGGCCATGGCTGCACCCGTGTGTGTTTCTTATCGCACCCCAGTCTCCTTTTCTTTACTGTTCGTCCTTGGTGTTCATGTTTGCTTTGAAGATGGACATGTTGAGGTACCTACAAGCTAGTGGTCTCAGGGGCTTGTTTCTTTTAGTCTCTGTCTTTGCCCATTCCCACCCAGTCCCTCTCCTTTTATCTGTCTCTGTGTAATCATGAAGTCATTGATTTCTTTGAGCAGAGCTTCCATAATCTCAAAATACTGGGTGGTTTTTGTCTTTGCCGTTGTGTTTTCCTGTTTTCAGTAATCTAAAGATATCCAGCTGTATTATGCACAGCAAGCACACAATACAGCTCACTGTTGCCACTTCTCAGATTACTCTGTAACAAGCCTTGCATTCTTACCATCTTGTTTTGTTTTTCTTGTTGTTATGCCGCCTTGTTTCTGGTCGCCCTCCTTCCCCTCCTCCCAAAGTCTTGTCCCCAAGACTGACTTGGCGCCGACCCAGCCAGAACGCTGCCTAGTGGCTGATTTGAAATGCTTTAATTGGGGTTCGGACGACACGAGCCAAAGACATGTGCCTCTGCTCTGTGCCTCCTCTGCCCTTCCACACCACACTTCCTCTTGCCTCCCAAATGTCCGCTGCCAGGGCCACAATAGTAGGACAGCAGAGAATGTTTTCTTGTTTTTGTGAGGGTTGGCGCAGCAAACTGGTGAACACCAGCCTGTAACCGAGGGGAGCCATTGGTGCAGGAACCAACTGTGGTGATTTTAAAGTGGGTGCAGCGCATAATGAGTTAGCAGCCTTCTCTATCACCCCCAAAAATGAGTTTCCTAAAACTGATATTATGTTGCGCATCTGTTGTCTCTGAATTTTTGTCTTTCCCGTTTGAAGTGGTGTTTGTGTTGTAAATGGGACATTTCCATTCACCCCTCTTTAAATGTTTAATATGACATCTGCGTTCCCTCAATGTGATTTTATTTATTCCTTCCTTTCTTTAGTTTATTTTTACATGGAGCCAATCACATATCCCATTAACATTAAATTAATACATCTCTGTTCTCTTTTTTCCCAAACGCCCAGATGGTGACCAATGGAATTGTTCCTCCAAAACAAATTAGGGACGAGAGCAAATGTACAGATGGAGGGTATAAATTAATTTTGTGCAAATTACATTTCATATGTAGATTGCCGTCACATTAATGGTCTGGTTAATGCCTCTGCAAACGGGGAATAAGAGGAGAAAGCCCGAGAGGGAAAACGCAAAGAGGAAATGAGAGAGGGAGACGGAGGAAATGAAACGAGCGACTGAGCCAGAGGATGGCTGTGAAAGAAAGAAAGAGAGGAATAATGTGCTGAATACTGGAGGGACACGGGGCTATTGATATCAAGCCCGCATAGGCGATCGCAACCTTATCCAGGTGTCTTTCACTTTGTTTTATGACAGCTTGGAACCCAACACTGCTTTTGCTCGGTGCTGGACTTTGCCCAGGTGGAATTAAACAGAAAGCAACCTTTCCCTGCTTCCCACACCATTAAATCCCCCCCCATCACCTCTTAAATCACAGTTTCAATACACTCAGTGTGTACGGGGCTGAAATCTGCAGTAGGGTAATGGTGCCAAGCAAAGAGAAAGGCAGAGGGGAGGTGCAGGGCACACAGTGTGTGTGAGAGTGTGGGTGAAGTGAAGGAAAGCATGCTGACAGAGCTACTATAGCATGGGGTGCGCTTTCTCTCTCTCTCTCTCTCTCTCTCTCTCTCTCTCTCTCTCTCTCTCTCTCTGTCACTATGTCTACTTCTTCTTTTCTCACTCACACGTCGAAACACAGTCGAGAACATTTGCCACTTCACCTAAACAGCAATCGAGGCTTACATACGCTGTCATGTGCCAGCCGTGAGCAATTCCCTGGCTCTACACAACTATTGCACATGTGTAATTACACTGTCTTTACGGGGGATAATGACGAAATTCACTAATGCAGTGCACACTAGCCATCGTTCTGAAACACTTAAATGCTCTTGGAAGACGGTGAGTGTAATTACCATCATCATGTCAGGTGTTGTAAACTTGAGATGAAGGAGCCAGCTCAGTATTTACCTACCTTTTAATAAAATAGACCTATATTATACTCGTAAAAAAACCTTTAGGAGTGATGTGTCTTTTACTTTTCCATCTTAATTGATTTTGCCCAATCCAATGGAGTTGCAAACTGGGAGGCGGTATTTCGGGCATCTTTTATTATGGGTTGTTTTTTTCACCTTAAACAATGTGGGTGACTCAAAGTTGGAGCGCCTCAGTGCTCTGATAGATATGACACTCTCTGTACAGAAGATGAACCGCTGTGGCAGAAAATGTGTATTTGGTTGATAAAAAGTCGAAAGGTACAAGCGGTTTCGGATTAACTCGGCGACCATGGCAACATTTTATGTTCACAACAAAGTGTTTTGAATCCTCTACAGCTCTCACTCGGGCCTATGGAAGGATTCTTCTCCTCAGCAACAGCAGCTAAGGTTCATGGGTATTGTAGTGCCGTGCCAGACTGGCGGACAAAGCAAGATTTGTCGTGGATAAAGTTTAAATAATTACAGCTGGTGACCATAACATATAGTCATAGACTTGTGTATACAGTTTCTCTATAGTAGTCTATATGTAGTTTGCAGTGTCTCATATATACTTTACAAGATATTGTTATGAGACATCTCTCCTTTGTTTAGAATAAGATATATTTCCCCTCATTCTTAATCTGGCCCCGACCAAATGAGCCCCATTATTATACAGACGGATGGAAATTAGCTAATTATTTCCCCCCCCGACTAATGGCCTCACACCATGCCATGTTCGCAAATGTGTGAGCGGGAGAGCATCAGAGCCATGAGAACAGAAGCACGTTGTAGATTTTCTGATTCATGGCCATTGATTAAATATCACAAGATAGCGGCGCCACGGTCGTATTATTTGTTGACATAAGGAAGACCACAGAAGGCAAGTTGGGGAAATTATATATGCATATTCATGACAAGTAATACATTAAAAACACTAGGGAATCGCCACTAATATGCATACTATATTTCTATTACCAAATAGTTGGTCTAAATCTGGCCAGTATAGGCTTTCCAGTCTACATGTGTACATCCCCTTATCTTGCCTGCCTGATTTCGCGCCACCTTTTCTCAGGATACTGCCAGGCTTTACACATGTATGGCTCAATATTCATTTCTATACAAAGTTTGTTTCTTCTTCAGATTTGTACTTCCTCTGTCTTGCTCCATCATCTGGTGCTATTAAAGGTTTTTAGCCGAGCTTTTTCCAAGATTACATGCTGTAGAAGAGCTAGAGTGCTGTGCAATTATCAACCTCTCTAATGGAGTTCCCTCTCACATACGGCCTCAAAAGGCTATTTTCTGTTAGTGGTCACAGAGGGGGAAAGAGAAGAGACAGAGCCAGCCCACTTCAGTAGAGAGCAAAAGAGCTCGTCCACATATATCAATCGAGATAAAATCACAGTAACTCACCGGTGGATTACAATAAGCAATTTTCCGCAGCACTTTCAGAAATGTTAACAACAAAAGAACAAGCTGAACAAAGTGAGTTTTGTTCCAAGACAAAATGCCCACCACATAAGTAAAGAAATCAAAATGAAATGCATTAAGATAGCCAAAAGCTGGGAAAAAGCATGACAAAAAACGTAAATTCTGATGGTCTGAAAATAAAATTAAGTTGTCAGATTTGAAGAATGTTGGGAAAAACAAACAAATCAATACACAGTGCATTCCTTAACACCATGCTTGATTTTGATTGGCTTGTTCCCTCCTGGCTGAGGAGGTATTATCCTAAGTGTCGATCAGAATCCATGGCTAATCAAGCCCAGAAGGAAACTGGAGCGCTTCGGATTGTTCTGTAATCATTATTTATTGTGTGCAAGGAGTCATTTTTCGATGTAAGTTTGCATCTTCGTCGGAGTTGAGCAGCCTTGGTGCAAACTGAGAGTGCTCATAATAATAACAACAAGGTCCGTTTATTAGCTTGGAAGTTTCAGTCACATCATCATGCTCATGAGGTCCTGTTTTCCTAGTTGTGAATGAATTGGGGATGTTCGAATGTCCCTTTTTTTTGAGCACTTTGAAGCCTTTTCATCCTGTTGGCTCAGAAGCTAAGGTTTCAAAGTTCATTCTTAAAGTTGGAAACAGTTGAGAAAACAATCTCACCACAAGGTCCATTTAATAACAGAAGTTCTGGACCTAGATCACATTACATGATCTTCGTCAGTAGATGAAGCTTGCCTAGCTGCCATTAAAATGGAGATAATCACATGTTTTTTTACTCTTATATAAAGAGATATTTACAACGTTTCTGTACACAGACCTTCATCGGGTTACTTTAGCTCTTCTTATATACTCATGAATGATCTGCTGGTAAAAACAAAGCCTAAAAATGCCTTAATTCATTTCAATAATGCATTTTAGCATGTATTAGTATTGGATACTATGTTATCTTACCGATTTATTCCAGTTGGATGTGACTATTGCATTGTGTGACTACAGGCAATGGAGATGGGGTGTGCTTGGAAATGTAAATGTTTAACCCGTTGGTGATGCTAGAACAAAGGTCACGGGGTCTCCAAAATCAACAGTTTGCTCACACCGAGAGCACAGGAACTGTATCAGAATTAGTAATGTGTCAGGAGATGACAGTGGAAAGTTTGGCCTGATACTGGTGCGTGAGTAAAGGTCTTAAGGTCACGGAAATCAATAGGTTTCTTCCTCTTTTTTTCTACAAAAAAAATGTCAGTTTTCTGGATATGTTGGTCTCCGACAAACAAACTCTTGTATATGTTGAAGAAATGGTGCATAAATTAAGGTGCTCGTCCACTGTTCCTCCATTCATTTCATTTAAAAATGTATATTAATTTACAGGCAGAAGCAATGTTAAAGATATTAATACATTACCATCCTCGATCTTACATCTGATCTAGATGCAGGGATTCAAAAATCCCAAATTATGCATAGATGTAACTGTATACTCAAATTCTCTAATTCCCTGCAGCTCCGGCAGCCCATCACACTGAGCGTTTATATTTGAACACTGGTCAGACATTTGTAAAAATGAATGTGGAACACGACACATCACCACTTCAGGTGTAGACAGGAAGTTCCACTTTCTTGTTGCTGGAACGCATGAAGTCATTCGAGTAAAGTTTTAAAAAACAAACTTAGTCAAAAAAAAGGCAGATTCAAAAAAATAGTTGCAACCCTATAGTGTTGACATGTATTGGATTGGAGGGACCATGAACTATACTTTGTTTCAACTTTTAAATATTTGTTACCCTTGCAGAAAATGCAGTTCTGCTTTACACGACAACAGAAGTTGAAACGGCGTCGTCTCACACTGTTCCATGCTGTCATTGCACTAATATAAAGCTGAAGATAAAACACCGAATAGCAGATGGTTTGCCTTTTTTGTTGTTGTGGATATCAGGGGCTGCAGAATTGTGTTTTTTTAGGAATAAAATTAATATTTTCGCTGGGTTAGTTTTTGCACGCTTCACACCTGATGCAACGGAAGCAAAGAACAAACAAATCACCCAACCATCTGTTCATACTTGAGGTCAGTGTGCGATATTTTTTGTTGTTGGTGTTCGAAGACTTCTCATTGCTGCTGAAGAGACGAGCGCTCCCTCTGGGACTTACACTCTCTCCTTCTTCCCTGCGTATATATTTATCTCCTCCTACTTCTGCTCTTTGACCCCTCAAACACCACCCTCCTCCATCCCCCCACAGCAGTCACCTGGAAACCTTTTGCTCTTGGTACTCTTGTTACTCGCTTCAACCTTCAGACTCTTTTTCAATGAAGCTAGTTTTACTGGGCTTCAGGTGTCTGGACCTAATAGAAACCTCCGCTCCTCCAACACCTTTGGGCTTTCCTCGACTGATAAGATCAAGATCTCCAGCAGTCAGTATCTCTGGCTCGTGTGGTTTTTGTTTACACTCTGAGTTTTGGGTTTATTCTCCTCCTTTTGGAATTTTTTTATTTTTTTTCTGTCCCTCTCAATCGCTGCAACTCGGCAAGCCTGTATTTACAGTATGTGTGTGTGTGTGTGTGTCTGTGTGTGTGCTCGCATGACCATGTCGAGCCTGGGCCCATTGATGTTTCTCCGAGCTTTCTCCTCAGCCAAAGGAGCACACGGCTCCTCCAACATCCAACTGTCTGTTTTCACTTCAAAGGCAGACGAGAGTAAGACAGCCGAGCTCAAACAGCAGAGAAGCCTGGATGTGAGCCTGCCTGTGGGTTCTTCCATTCAAAGACCCTGACCTGATGTGTGTGTGTGTGTGTGTGTTTCAGTGATAAAGCTGAATATATACATACAGCCATGATATGTGACGGCGTGACAGTCACACATGAAAGACATAACATAAACACTCTTTCAAAAGTGCATAGGGTCAGGTGTGGAGTGCCACAAACGGAAGAAACGACCTGGCCCCGAGGGGACGCTACAGACAGCCTGATACTACTTGCACGCACAAACCTTGTGTGTGTGTGACGCAGCAATACACATTCAACCCAGCCATTCATGCCAGACTGCAGTTCAACACGCATCGCTGCTAAACCGTTGGTGTTTACCAGACTTTATGTAAGAAATATGCCACGGGATCGTGTTTAAAAAAGTCAACATTTTCCAAAGCACTTCACGAAGATGCAGCAAGCCTGCAACTCTTTTTGGAAGCACAATGGCATGTGAACAACCTCTGTAATTTGTTGTGTTTGCCTTCTTTCTACTTACCAGAACACCCTTTGGACATGTAATATATTCACCTAAAAGTAAGGTGTCAAGGGATTCATTCCCTTCAGTGGATGAGTTGTACAGATATTTTTTGGATAAAGACTGCACATATTCTGTCAATATAGTGCATTTGTGTTTTGGTTAAAACGATGCATGTTTCATTGTGTAACTGTGTATACATGTGAGGACATGTATACACATTTTCTTCATACACTAATATTTTCAAAATGTAGTTTATTGTGTTAACATTGCTATTAATTGCTATTTCTAAACTGCCCAAACTAAGAATGATGAATTATTTTATATACACATTTCTATTTGCCTCAACATGTAACATACTACTCAATTAATAACTACACAAGTTTACAACAGTTTCTGACAGATGTTTTGAAAGCAACCATGTGAGAAATTTCAAACCCGAAGACGCTCAATCACATTTTCAAACATCATTGTGGCAGTTAATCAGGCGTTTCTAAAAGTTTCTAAAACTGGACGTCAACTAGAAATCTGTCCTGATTGTACAATCCGTTAGGGGTGACAGATTCGATGTTAACATCTGGCATAATCCATTCACCTTTAGTTGAGGTGGAACATGGAAACAGAATGTATTCAGTTCAATTAAATCTGACTATATTACAAAGTTTCTGACTATGTAGCAGGTTTGTTTTTTAAGATAAGGATACACAATGTTTCAGTCTGTCACTGGTTCCAACTGTTTTCCTCAGTTAAGTAAGAAACCAGGCCTGTTTAAACAAAGTCTGTGGGGCAACTACCTATCTACAACATAATTAGAGCATCATGAATGTTTCTCAGGATCCAGTCCTTCACTAAGATTTCTTAATGGTGAAATTTGTAAAGTTCGCTTCATAACAAGAAGTCTCATACAGCTGAGCTCCAATGCAAAAAGCTGCTGGCCAGTTTGAAATTGGCCTTGAAGGAACAACTGTGTAGTAACAACTGTGTAGTAACTAAGTATGTACTGCATTTGATGTCGGAAATATTAGAGAAGAGACGTTTTATGAGAAGCATGTTTAAGCGTTGTCTTGTTGACACCCAAACAAGCCATTATTGAGTCCTTAATGATATGAAAAGTAGCAGAATCCAATCAAAATGGCATTTTGAGCTACAACGCCCCCTTCGGTCTTACTCCTCCGTAATAATTAACATTACACTCAAGCCTCTGCAGATGAGGACCTTGTAATGAGGCTAGTGAAGTAATGATATCCCATTATGACATGCAGATCCCTTGCTGCATGCACTGCCAGAGCTACGCTCGGTGGTGAGGCGGGTTACTCCTCTAGAATACACTCAGGCAGTAGCAGAGTCCTTCATCCTCATACAGCTCAATTTAAGAACATCAATATGACCAAGGGCACTGGCAAACACAACTGGTAATTGACGCAGCAATCGTATTACATTCAGTGCCAGGTAATGTTCATCGCCATGCTATTGAAATTGATTTTTGATAACGCTGGGAAGACGATGCCGAGTATATTAGCAACAGGGGTACCAAACTTAAGCATGATATGTCGCCGTAATGTGGGGTTTGGCTGGGTCACTAGTACACCGGCCTATTTGTTTATTTAATGTTCCTCATTAGCGGCCCAATAGAGAATAGAGGATAAGAGATGAAACTGAAAGAGAAATGCGACGGGCACAAAGAGCCATGGCGAGAACAAGGAAGCTTTGACGGGTGTGTCCCCAACACGCATGATTTGTGTTGAACCGAGGTTGCAAGTAGAGGATGGCATACAAGGACAAAGAAAGGATTGAGGTTGTTCTTTCATACAAGGTAATTCAAGTCTTCAGGAAAGGCCTTGTAGGTATATCCAGGTAAAGGGATGTCAGTGCTGTGACATAACCGTCCTGTGATGGAAAAAGACAGGTGTCGCAATAAAAACAAATTAACAATCACATCTCTATCACAATAGGTGCTTTATTATTTTACTGTAGCCTTTTCACGCCATTCCAAGCCATCTGTTGATGATGTAGCAGGATTCAAAAAAAGGCCTCGGGTGATCGGCCGATATAATTACGTGGTTCTTTACTGTTTGTCATAAGCGCAGGCGTACGCCAGCTGACTGACATGTGTTATTACGTGACGTTCTTTGTGGCCAGGTCAAGACGCTGAACTTAGATTCGCGTCCTATTTTTATTCTTAATGAGTGAATGTAATTGGCCATATCTGCTGGAGCATTTATGCACTTGTGTGATGGTCATGAACAAGGTGCTGAGGTGGGGGAAAAAAGGGAAATCTTTTGCTTTACACATAATTGAGGTGTAAACAGTGCAGTTGGAGGAATTGTAGTTGAATCTTTGAGGCTGGGATTTAATTGGGCTTTTTTGCCACGAATGAAGTGAGTTAGGTGTTTAGACTTTCGGACATTTACAGCCCTAAGTGCTGAGGGAGAAAAACATATCACAAAAGGCGAGCATGAGGCGTAAAAGTGCCTGCGCCCTGTTAATTCTCCCCATGGTACTGTACAAATTTGCCAGATACAAAGAAATTACAACATTTTCATCCGTGGGAGTTTTGACCAAGCTTGGCTGCGTATCCCTTCACATCATCAATATCTCTCCGGGCATTTACCACACATGCCGCGCCTGATAGTGGTCTGTTGGGGTTTTCATGCTCCGTGTCTTATCGGGTCAGAGGATTCCACTGAGGAATGGCGCCATTGTTGGGCACTGACCTACCCAAAAGTCACATAAAAAGGAACCAAATTGAGCAGTGGCACGCGGAAATCTCCAAGGAGACCCCATTTGCAATTCAAAGGCAAATTAGCAAATCAAACACTTTGTCATTGCCAAAGGAAATTGATGTTAGGAAATTGAGTGACATGTGTTTAATATTGAAAACTTACCTTAATCAACACATCATGAGCTTAAAAGGTAGTAGCCCTTGAGTGGAGGTAACATTATGACCTTGGAGGCTTTTTTGAACGCAACGTCATCTACATATAGTGATATTTTAAGGTCGTCACTGTCGTATCCAATCTGTGGAGTAACTAGTCAGGATAAATCAAATTACAAAGACATCAATGACAACTGCCCTTGTGCTAAGTCGACGCTTTCATCCAGACATACTTAAGTTTTGCACAGTAATCAAGCAACAGGGTCTCCCATAGTTGAATGTAATGTGAGTAATAGATTAGATGAATGTAAAGATCCCAGACATGGGTAGACACGAAACTGTTTAGACAGGACAGAGTCGGGCACATCAGAGAGTATATTATTATGCGTCATTCAACACTCATATAGTGTCCGTTCAAAGATGGAAGACAGTAAAATAAGAGTCTAGCCTAAGTCTATGCCAAAACACTGATGATTTACACGCAATACTGTGCCTTAAGGCAGCCTTTGGAGTCGCACCAGGAGCACATGAATACAATTAAGTACTTGAAATTGATTTAAATGAAGTGATTTTAATACGAAGAGCATTACAGACCAAAACTGCAGGAGCTCAAACAAAACGAAGACAATTTGATTAATACTACTTACCTGACAGCTGATTTACTGTGGCCTCTGTCTGTGATTTGTAAAAGAGGTGCACACTAATAATACCCTGCAGCCTGTGCAAAAAAAAAGAGACCAAGGATCTTTCAAAAGGAGAGGTCAGTGCTGGAGAAATATAGCAAGGTCCACCTGAAGGCACAATTCCCTATTCCATTCTATTAGTGGGTGGAGTTATCTTCAACTCCTCTGATGACAGACCCACAGTGTTTCCCCTGATGTAGAGTCGTAGCAGCAATTAGCTAAAGCTGTGTAACATTTGCAATTTAGCATTGGAGGCCACGACTGTCTGTCCAATCTTTTTATATAATAGAAATACATCATAGACATTTCAGTCTGGACCAACGAGCTAACATTAGAATCTCTAGATCATCGGCTAAACAACTGAATGGTTTACTTGGATGGGATGGATTACATCCCTCCATTTTGATGTATGTGATAGGTATGTCATCATGCCTTCCATGAACTGTCTGCCAACGTCTCCGAGGGTCTTTGATTGATGATCACAGACATCAATGACAGTAACTCAAGTTCACCCCTGGGTTCCAATCAGCAAAGACGCATGAATGGGGCTGTTGAGGAAAGGTAACAGTGAAAGAGACGGAGGCAGCTCCTCCGGGTAAATGAGCTCATGTCGATGCAAGTGACCTGTAATTATAGATAAAAGCCCTTTGCAGCAGACCATCATCTGCATCATTGACTCCTCTGCCTCTCGCTTGGACTCCTAAATCACTTATCAAACGGAGGTGGCACAATTCCCCAGGTTCTTCTCCCCACGTTTGCTGATATTTTACACACCTATTTTACATACGCTTAAAATACTCCACATCTAGATACAATGAATGCTCCTACACCTTGATTCTCCTTGGAGAAGAGATTTATTTTGTTTTGTTGAGAGATTGATTAGTGTGTGAGAGAGCATCCCTCTGTATAATGGCAGATAAAGTGAATGGAAATGAAGACGGTGGGTTAGAGGACACGGGTGTGTGTGTGAGGGTGCTCATGTGATGGCGAATCCTCCCGTACACTTAATGGGTAGTATCACGAGAGAAAGTCACAGAATACCTCGTTACAAAGGCACTGCTACCTGTAAACCAGCTTGCGTAAAAAGAGACATTCTTCCGAAATGCCAGGGGAAACATGATTAATCAGCAATTTAGCAGTGATGCTCTGATCTATGAAAATGAAAATGTGGTTCACTTCTGTACTTGATGTGGGTTGTAATGAAGCTTGTTGTGAGGGAACAACATACCACTTGTTGTTCTTCGGTTTTTTTACATTGGTGAGTACCCGAGGGTACCTTTGACACCTCCCCTTCCTTTTTTTTTATCAGAAATTTAGCCTTTTCATGTTGTTTCAAAGACATTGCCTGTGATAAATGTCGGGGTTGCATCCTCAAAGGTTTTCAAAAGCCAGAGAGGAAAGGTCTGGATCTTTCATCTGGCATTCACTAAGTGTACAGAGAAAGGAAAAGATGTGAGGGACCATGCACCATGTATTGATGGCGACCCCTTCCTCCTCACACCCTGTGAAGCCGGATGCAAATGGTCAGGCTTCCCCTTGAGTGCCTGCATGCTCAAGACTCCCAGCATGGTTCCTTAAGCGGTGAAACTTAACGGATTATTGAGCAAGCCCCTGTTTGAATTGGAACACTAGTTTGAAGTGCAGCAGAAGTCAGATTGTTAGGAATTTGGGCTTGGTCTTCGATTAAAGCTGGCCAAAAAAGGTGGTATGTTATAGATATATCATCATAAATTGTATTTTTTCTTTGTATTTAGCTTGTGGTGTTCATAATAGTTAAGCCTCTGTCCTGAGCTTTGCATTTTGGACATGAATCCAACTTGAACACACATTGTCCACTCATGAATGAGGTACAGAAAAAAAAGTCTGAAGCAAAAGAATATATATATAAAAAAAGCACCTGATGTTTAAGAAAAGCCATGCTTTCATGACTTAATTGGGGTCCTTTTTGTTACATTTTTTTTAAGAAACACCTTTTTGGAACGACCTAAGTCAAGAGTTTGCTAGATCACAAGGTAAATGTTGGATGGTAGCAAAAACAATGGCCCTACACAAGTTAACACGTTTCAAAATCCACTAATCGTATTGTAATTGCAGACATTGTGCACACAGCATGAGAACAGATAGCAGTATGCATCATCTCTATGTTGCGCGGCAACAGCTGAGCCCAGGTAGCAGGTGTGAGCATTATTTTATTCAGGAAGTGTGTGTGTGTCGCCCCGTGCTGGCATCCATAATGGAGCCAATCCTTCAGGGCTACATGTGGATCTCCAAGCAGCTTGAGCCCTGAACGCAGAGGTGCGTTCGCTAACACGGGGGTTTCATTAACCCCCGTGTTAGCGAACAGTTAAAATGTTGGCAGCTGGCAGATGGGAGCGAGGGGATGGTAGGCTGGTTCACGTCGTCACATAATGTGGCAGGTGTTATTGTTTTTGAGGGGTGGCAACATCAAGGGATAGACAGAAAGGAGCGAAAGCAACGCATGTCTCTGGGGGAATAATTCGCAGATAGTTAGAAATAACAGTTTGTTGGTCATCACTTTTTGTTGTTGCATTTCACTTTGCTTTGGAATTCATCATACAGAACTATAACTTTTAGTAGATTTGGATTATTTGTTGTCTTTCATGCATCTAATAACATTTATAAAGCTCATCTATCAGGGATGACACTCCCATAAAGGCGTACTGTATGTCAAATCAGTTGAGCTGTTACCAAAGTGTGCAAATGAAGAGAAATGGTGGCAGAGTAGCTCACTGTGTTTTGATGCTGGTCATCATCGCCCTGATCGTAAAATAAAACTATCCCCATCTGCCCTCTGCTCTCCGCGTTTGATGGCACGCCGTGCTGAGCACAAGCCTGCCTTTGCTGACTTGTAGTCTTCTTCCAGGAAATGATTAGTCGTTGGCCAAGGTCCACTCATATGGGTGTGCTGTGCAATCAACCCTGAGATAATTCTTTGGATGGCGAAGATCTCTCTGCATAAATAGATGATGCATGGCTAAAAAGATAAAAAAAAAAAAAAAAAGATAGGATCTTAGTGGCACAATAAAACCACTGATAAAGCCCAGCAGTGAATGCATGCCAAGGGAGTCTTCAAAGCCATGCATGGTATGCTCCAATCCAAGGCAGCTGTTGTGGGATTTGTGGGAATCCACCACAGTCATGAGTCCACAGAGCCTTGCAGCAGTTAGAGGATCTCATTGCTTGCCACTGTGTGTGTGTCATGTTGTTGGATCTTGCTTGAGACTGGCGTCAAAGTCAAGTTGAAAAGCAAGCTGCAACATGTGGTCACTGCTCCCATTTTGATTGGCTGTGCTCGTGTCTTTAAGTGACTTGGATCCGTGAAGATGACTGATCAAAGTTTACAAAGCCTGTGTGTAACTCCATCAAGTAACGTCTACTGCTAAACTCTTAAGCGCGTGCACTTGACTCCATCATAGCTGTTTCCAAGCCCCTTCTCAAGTCAAGTCTCGGACCCCAACTGATTAATTTCAGTCCGGCTATGGATTTTCTTTTATACCAAGCGTGCTCTGAATGTAAGGCTCCGGGCAGACAAAATGTAGCTGTCTCATATATGAGCTAGTTATAGCCACCTCATTCTCCCCTCCTGTCAATATTTACACAGACAGCGGTCAGTGTTCATCCCAGACCCTACAGAGATTAATTTCCCCAAGGAAATTAGCTACTGATGTGCAGCAGTATGAATTTCCCATGTATGGTGAATTGAATTACCTACAGCCTCCATCAGTATTTACGGAGAAACACATACATTATGGCTGTGCCAATTATAATATATTTAGAATTATTAAATGAGCTTCTTAAGGGAGATGGGGGGGCCACACACAATTCATGGCCAGACCTGTCATTACGTTGAGAAATGGGCATGGAATTTGCATTTCCCAGTGCGATTTGAATAACACGTTTTATTCTATTTGGTTAGAATTGAGTCGGTACTGCAGGGCCTTGTGGATAGGAGGAAGCTCCTGTAATACGGACTCTACAGAGAGATGAAGAGTTGATTTTTTGGACAACTGTCAAGTAAATGCACTGAAGTTGGACAGCCCATGTCTTCAATTTTGAATGGAAATGCCTAAATGTGCATCTTTATGTTCTGTACTGATGAAATGACAGTGACCGTTGAAAATAATTAGGCTGTACGTTGTTAAAATCTCTACCAACAGTCCTACGTAGTTGGATTGCTTATATTGGTTCTCAAACTCTGTGCAAATATGTACATGGTGAATCATGAAAGTGGTGTAAATTGTGCAAACGGGTTGCATGCTGCATTCAAAATGTTTAAAGGATGTCCTTCTAGAGCTCTACTGCTGTCGAAGCACTGATGGCACGGTTCAACCTCGGGAAATCTGCTCACCTCTCCAAGTCCCAATTTGTCACCGGTTGTGTCTCAACTGAAGGTGACATGTTGCCACATATTCTGAGAAGGGCAAAAACATCTTTCAACAGTGATTATACTTTCTTCCGTCCTGTCAGCCCTGACGGGAATCCTCTAGTTTCACTCGTAGATAAAAAGATAAATAAACAAACAAATGCACTGTAATATCTTCGTGGATGATTAATAGAAGTGACAATGTTCCTCTGCCAGCCTGGAGAGACTTAAGTGTCTATTCTGTCACACTGTTGGACAGTCTTGGATCAACCATAGTGTGATGATGACAACGTGTCGTACGACACCTTTTTTTTCTGTTGAAAAAAACTGTCAAGAGCTTACTATTGCACGTTTCTTTTTTTTATGTATTTGTCTCGGTTAGATAACTGTAAACAACATTAAAAAACACAACACATTTCAAATTTGACAGTTGAAAACTGCAAAATGCTTTAATTATTTCTCGTCCCCACATACCCATACCGCTCTCATGTGACGTGCCGATGTACAGACACAGTGCACAAAGACGGACATGCATCAAACAAAACCCTACGTGGAATCTTAAATCGCAATCCGACGGAAAGATCTGACAGTGCGTAACCTTGTGTGATTGGATCGTAAAGAACTGCCTCTAAGCATCAGGGCGAATGCCAGCATTACAGATGTTGAGGTGGGTAATATGAAACATAAATAATTCTTCGATGCGGATGATACTTTGGAACAGATGACAGACCCCTTGACCTTTTACCACACCTGGTATGATCAGGATAGAAAAGTAACTCCAAGACTGTAGCAATTTCTAATGCCACTCAAAACGTTGTTTCCTTTATTCTAAGGATATCTGAACCTTTTATGATGATGGATCAGGTTTGAATACAAACATAATAATCTACAAACACGTATTTGATTTACCTGCTGTGCCTTCACTTGACTGGCTGTATTGAAAGGAATGCGGCCTTAGATGTTTCTTGTAGATGATTTGAATAATGATTGGTTTATTTTCTGGGGCTTAATTAGAAGGGTTGATGCTCTCATGTCCCATGTCTTCTAATGAATGTGTTCTTGTGACTCTGAGATGATTAGCTGCCATAAGATAATAGTGTCCCAAAAAAAACCCATAAAAAAGAGACAACTGAAATTTTAACTTCTGCCTGTTAATTCATCTCTTTATCTATGACCACGTCGTGATAATTGTAATAATTATAAAATAATGTTTGGTTTTATACTGCGTAATACTCTATGACAGACTGTCACACTTGGCATTCAGCACTCCAAAGATGAATCACAATATTCAAATCCGGTGTGATAAATTAAGGAAAGGAATGATGGATCGTTTCTTAAACGGTAAAGGAGCTCTGTACGCATTACTGAGTAAAACCCATACCCTTATACTTCACTCTAGGTGCGCTGAATCAGTGTGTGTGTGTGTGTGTGTGTGTGGAGTCCTTGTGGGTGGTCAGGGCGGCAGCACTGTGTACCTGTCAACTTATGTAAATGTGACTCTTTATTAATGGCAGGGCAGTGGCTCTTCACCAAAGGCTGTCGATGTGTCGATGGGGGCCGGACCTCCCTTGTGACAGTCATGATTAGTGGTTGTGTGCGAGGTTCATTTCAACGCCTCCGCTGCTACAGGAGGGCACGCTGCACTCACTGACCGCGCCGCTCACCTCTCTCACTTGACCTGAAGGAGTGAATGAAGGAAAGGACGAAGAAATTTAAAAAAACTTAGGAATGGCAGTCCTGTCAGTGGATGACAACAAGTGTCAAAAATATTAACGTGATGGTTGAATGCCTAAGTCATTGTCTGCATCCCACATCCTATAACTTTGACAGCATGGCATGAAAATGGACTGAAAATGGAAATGAATGAAGTTTGGAATTTGATAAATAAATGTGAAGCCAATTCATCTGTATCCATTTGTAGAAATCCTGATTGCCTAGTTGCATCATTTAGTGAGCAGGAAAAGGAACACTGGCAGTTTGACGAAGTCTAAACTGACACCTGGGGCCACATGGTGTCCCTCCAAATTCTCTGACAGCAAGACAATGTATGACAGCTTGGAGAGGGATTTTGACTGTACACGGCTTTCATTTGATCCAATGGAATAATCAGTTTAGTTCAGGGGCCTTGTAGCCTTTTTGAGATAATAGAATGCCGAAAAATCTGTACGTTTGGAAAATCATGATGGTTGGAAAAAAATTCAACTTGTACATCCTGTTTTTTACCTTTTTAATCATTCAGTCTTTTATGGTTTTGGTGACCCAGGGATGAAGAATGCATCAGAAGATCTTACCGTGAACATTTAAGAAGCTAAGCATAAGCCAAATCCAAAGCACTCGGCGAAAGGGGAACAAAATAAAGAATGTGTGAGATTGTAGAAAGTTGGGCTGCTTTGTTTATTTCAAAAGCTTTCCTCTCTCCCTGGTAGGGATTTCTGAATGTGATCTTAATCTCTTTATTATCTTTGAAGGCATTTCACCTATAGGACCTTGTGAATAAGCCTAATCTGAGAAAAATAGCAAAAATATTGAGTTCTGGCTGTGACTGATAAAACATGCCTTTTTCTTGCTGTGTTCCTTTCTCTCTTTTGAGGACAAACGGGCTCCGTTTTAGGCAGCTAAAGAGCGCAAACCTTTAATCATAAAACAAGGTGACCGCACATTTGGTTATCAGGCTCGCTCAGCATGCTTACACCCACACACAGACACAAATATGCCTGCACACATGCTTTACACACTTTAGGATATGCACAAACGCACACAACGTACTGTTCAGACTCTCACCCACTCACCATGAATCTACATTCAGTGCATGTACTGTATATCCTAACACACACAAGTTCTGCATTGTTTTTTATCGAAAGAAAGTTTTGCCATTATATAACACAGCTACTGCCTCCTCATCCTCCTGATATACACGTGGAAACATGCAGGATACCTACTGCATGATAATATATTTCTTCCACCACATTGAAATTCTGGAGATGTCAGTTCAATATTTCCTTTTCCTCTTACTCGCAGGATTTTAAAAGATTGTCCCCAACTTCGGGAAGGGAAGGAAATTGCTTTTAAAGGAGAGGTTTGGGGGGCTGAACAACATAGTGATGATTCTGATTTGGGACCATGGTTCTATTTTCTTCACAGGTTCGGCACATTTTTTTCTTCCTATATGCGAAAGCTGTTTTATCAATATCCCATCATTTGAAAAGTCGAAATAAGCTTTTTTTTTTGTCATTTAAATCAAACATGTATTCAAGCTGGGGCTAAAATAACCTTAATCAGGACTTAGCTCGGCGCTTGATTTGTCCCACAGCACAGAGAAGCTGCTGATCCGACGGATTGGGGGACAGAAAGAAT
Source organism: Anarhichas minor (assembly GCF_050575085.1). Classification (NCBI taxonomy): domain Eukaryota; kingdom Metazoa; phylum Chordata; class Actinopteri; order Perciformes; family Anarhichadidae; genus Anarhichas; species Anarhichas minor. Next base: position 5,644,887 of record NW_027466462.1, on the reverse strand, counting down.
TCCAAACCACAAGTGCCTGGAGCACTTTGGACAACACGGGCCTGAACAAGACCGTCATGATAAACCATGTTGTGCAAACTTGCTGTATTCTGAATAAAGAATATTGTTGCATCTGATGTGACAGCTGATCCTAGAGTGCAGAAGCATAATCTCACAGTGTTCAGGTTTTCATTCGTCATCCTTTTACCAAATAGCACAAGCAGCCACTTGCTTATCCGGGAGTGGTTTTGTATCTATATGAACTCTTATATGAACCAAACCACAAGAGTCGTCTATTTCCACATTAAATAAGATGATACCACACTCACCATTAACATTAGCATCATAGCCATAATTGACAGTTCCTCTTCAGCAGGCGTAGACATCACACACAGGGGAATGGCAAATACAACAAACAAAACAACAAAAAACAAACAAAAGATAAAGAAAACTGGAAGATTCTGTCGTATTAGACTCTGTGTGACCGCCCCCTCAGATGGTCGATGTCGCAATTTTGTGTATGTTTAAGATCAGCAAAGTTGTACTTGTGACTTGCAATGATATTTGGAAGTTATGAATTACACAATATGGGGTCTGGTCCAACCAAAAGGCTGCAGTTTATATTCTGGCAGAATCTGGCACGAATCAAAACTCTCTAGTGATTTGTAGCTTGATTCTTTGTCTATATTTTATTGCCAACAGATGTTCCCACTTTACATTGGCAGACTATAAAATGATTCTCTCGCATCCCTCTCCATTTCTTTCATCGATGTCCCCCCCACCTGTCATCCAAGCCAAGCATCTGTGACAGCAGTGTAAAAACGGAACCCGGGTCTAAGAGCGAGTGACGGCGTACCGCAACTCCCATAATGCCCCGTCCCCCGAGAGGGTGACGCTTAATCGCGACATCCTCCATATCTGGATTGTTTCTGTAGTTCCACCGCACTCCCCCACCAGACATGGTACAGTACACCCACCTCCATATGGCATCTCAGCTCAGTACGGTTCCCCTGGGACGCCAAAGGGCCTCTCACTTCGCTATTTCCAGACAAGAAAATCATGTTGGTGTGCATGTGTGAGGTGAAGTTGCAGTCTGAAACTTTCTCAATAAAATAAATATCAGTTCATGAAAACCGATTTGGCAGCAGACGAGATAAGACGACCACAGTCTGTGGACAGTATGTCTATTTCTCTCTTCGGCCCTATGAGGAACTTGGAAGAAGGGGTTGTCGAGGGGTGAGTCAGAATGTGCTGTGCAGTCGGCTTGAATGATTTCTGGTGACTTTGAAATATCACCCCGGGAATTGTATCACTTACTTAACGTTTCCTTGGATTTTAAAACGCAGAGCTGCTTGTAAGTAATCAGAAGGTCTTATCATTCTTTTATGTAAGTTAGTATATCCAGTGATGCATGACTCCAGGAGGCATATGGACATCTTTTTCAGTACTGATCTGAGATCATGTATTGCATTAAATGGCATGGAAGGAGGGTCTCTTACGTCCAGCCCTTTCAGCATGGATTTTGTCCAGTTTCGGATCCAGAAACCGGTTTGTTCTTATTGGATGTTTTTGTTGTGACATCAAACCACACTGACCCCCCGCTGTGAATGTGATGCTTAACATTGTGAATTCAAAGAAAACAACTTTTAGGTTCAGGAAAAGATTGTGGTGTTGCTTAAAAATGAGTACAGCTGTTATGTAGCTTGGTGTCAGTTAAGTAAGATAATAAAATTGGCCGACGGCAAAAAAAAAAAGAGACAACATTGACTTTTGGTTTAACGAATTGTTGTGTTCGCTTCGAGAGAGATAAGGCTGCTGGTGCGGAGAAAGGGAGAGACCGGTGGTGGTTCGAAAAATGAGATGAAACCCATCTGCAATCACCAACAATTTGATTAGTAGCTTTAATTGAATATTGTTTCTCAGTGATTGTAACTGCAACTGATTTCAGTTACATTTATTTTTAATCTTATTTACGTAACACCGTGACCTGTAACTTGTTACTCCCATGCACAGTTGCTGAATCTCTGGCACAACACACAAAAGAAGCATCTCCTGTACACAAAAGAGGTAACCAAATTAAAAAAAGGGCCCAACAATGAAATTAGCCTGCTGTGTTGCACTGACCTTCACATCTGTGAACATGCGCTCTTCACAACGTCAAGATTGGATTTATTTAATAAGGTAAAATGCTTGAGTGTACAGTTACTGCACTCTGTAAATGCGCAAGGACGCCGCAACTTGCTGATGCTTTCACGAAGATCAATTCAGAAGGCCTGATTGTTTAATCCACAGTGTAATTATAAGATGGGGGACTCACTCTGCCTGTTTGTTTTTCCCTTGTAATGTTTCCCAGGCTTTTCAAGGAGGCCAGATTCTCACAGCTGCCAGTGTACAGTATGCTTGCATGGTTTGGAAGCTTCCCATTGTTTTTAAGGTGCATATGTGGGGGATGGTGTTAATTGATGGACATGATTTGTATTTTTTTGAAGCTTGTTTGAAAACATCAACCGTGTGTATAAAAAATGCCAGCATGTGCAAACAATCACAAGTGGGTAAGTCTGTATAATGCTGAGATACTCTTTTACTCACTCCTCTCTGGCACTTTTAATACAATGCGCTCACAAACACACACGCTTGCATTTACATTTTAGCTAATCCCAGAGGTGTAATCAATGCAGAAATACGTGGCATCAGCAGTATGACAGCATGCTGCAGCACAGCTAGCATAGCAATGAGTATCCAGGAAATCCAGCCTTAGGAATGGGAATCTTACTAAATAAAAGCGGGAAGGGTCAATACCAGCTATTGACGAGTCCATGAAGCCTGCACCTCAAAGGCTTTTCCCCTTATTTCCCCCCATTTGCTTTTTACCGGCCCAGCAGGGAGACGAGTCTGCCCAGTCTGTGTCAAACTGGTATCCTTGAACTATTGCTACGTCCTTGGGAAGTGACTTTGTTGTGCTCTACAAGGGAATTTTAAAATCGGTGTATGGCGGGTTCCCTGGAGTATTGGACCCCGGGCAGTTTGGTTCAACACATACTCAAATGCATACAAGAGCAAACCTACAAGTGCACAGATTCACAAACACCAACCAATCTGTACGATGCCTGACAGTCTGTCAACATATAAAGCCTCATAATTAATGAAGTAAGTGCTAGATGTCTATAGCTAAACTATCCTTTTTTTTTTGGTCATGGTCCAAGTGCTTTGCTTCCAAGTCCAGCAGCATCAGGTATTCCATTGAATGACGCAAAGTCTCAAGGCTCCTTGTACCTGTTCTCCGTTTGTCCTGTTCACCTTGTCAATATGTCACTGAGCAAGCCCCTTTTTCTGCCACGGTTCAATAGACGGTCACAAGAAACGCTGCTCAAAAAGCTTCAATGCCTCATGGTCAAAGAAAGGTTATAATGTACAACATTTAGTTTAATTAATCCAATTCAGAGCATTTGACACATATTGTCATTGCTGCAAAGTAACAAGCAAGACAGCTCATGTAGCATGTAATGACACTGGCTGCGGACAAAACGGATTTGTAAAATTACTTTTTTGGTTCCCCGATGTGACAACTGAAGACTGGATAAATCTAAGAGAAGAGGATAAGCCCAAAGACACTAAGTTTGATACTGCTACACGAGTGTTAAGAAGATTGTAAGGCTCAGAGTTGGAGCTCAAATGAACTTGAACATGTTCAGATACATTTGGACAATAATCCCGAATGAAAAGTTGGACTTAACTCTGAAAGTTGAAATGATACAAAAGGACTTAGACAAACTCAGATTTGTCTTTCTTTGTTTAGATGAATGCAAAATGTGTTATGGAGTCTGTCTAATACGTTATTCATGTTTAGCGGTTCGTAGTAGATATAATGCAGAATTAAATTACTTCCTGATATTCTTTTTGCTAACATTATAAATTCAATGAAAACTGTCGACATCAATGTATGATTTCCATGGAAAACATAATAAGTAGCACACCATTGTCACTGTACACGTCAGCGCCTGTGCATTCATATGTGCTGTTATATGCACCATAAATACTGCTAAATGCCTGTAGGATTAGTGGTACTATTGGCAGCACATAGATGAGGAAAAAAAAGCAGGGAAGTTATGAGCGGAGCTGCAATTTAATGGCGGAAGAACGGAAAGGACACATTAAACAGAATGCGATCAATTCTGCAAATTTCACTTCAAGACTCGGCTTATCGCAAAGATATTGATTCCTCTTCTGTTGCGGTTTTCTCCACATTCATGTTTGCATTCTTTTATTTCTATTTGCGTCAGTGGAAACAATCTCTTATCCAGCACAGACTTCAACCTTCAGGGAAACCTTGAATGAAGTATGTTTCACGCTGGAGTCATTTCGTTTAGTTCGCTCCCTCTCAAAGGAAACCGATGTTAAAACACTGAACACTGACTTGAAATGTGTTGTAACCTGAGGGGGGGAAATGTGGCCTGTTGCAAAAAACCTCAAACTTTTCACATTAATGATATTGACCTCAAGTCTTCTTAAGGGGTCCAGTAGGCCTCTAAATCCGCATGCACACCACAATCGCAGCAGATTGATGTGGCTCTGGAGTGAGTAACTCCATTGATTTCATTTCACAGGGCATTCGATTCAGTAGATCAGAGCACCTACAACAAGATTGGGTCGGTATGGATTTTCTCCATCGGGTCAAAGAGGCTTAGACCATAATTGTTTTTTATTACTTTTTGGCTCTTAAAACATACCCATGTATCATATTTTCTGACTACTGCTCGATATCGCGCACACATCCCCAACATAGGTCAATCTTTTTCTACGGAATTCCTTTACTGCTCTTATATTGAGAAACTCTATTGGATTAGCCATGAACCTTTTTAATGTATAGAGTGGAGTGGAGGTGCCCACTGGAAAAAAAAAATTCCCTTAGCTTTTGTTTAGCCAACGCAGACATCATATGTGAAATTATGGCTCCAAGGCACTTTGTGCAAGCTTTTTACTGCACTGACAGGCTTTGACCACAATCAGGCAATCATGACTCATTCAACTCATGATTCTTTTACCTTTTTCTGCTTCCTTCTATATTTTATCGCATAATCCTTAATTCAGGAAAAAGCAATGTGCACTGCCCAGTTGGGTAGAAGTTTCACCACACTGACTTTGTGGAAATGCTTAACGTGTTCAAGACGAGGCTAGGGTTCAATATTTCTGTTTGGTTGTTAATGTGCTAATCACCTGCTAAAGCACAACATGAACTCGATTCGTGAAAGGAAAGATACAGAGTGGACGTATTCGTCCCTTCTTTTCCTGTTTAATTAAAATGTCTGACCGTTTTTTACGACAACATCTGTGTATGTGTATATCCGTAAACACGTTTTGCCTCCAATAATGTAACTGACATACTGTTACACACAAGTGGTCCCATCAGGCTTCTGAAGAGATTATGGCCAATGGCTCCACATCTCCCCCTCCATGATTAGCTGTGGATACATTCAGAGACCACATCCTGCTGGAGCAGAGTTCTGGCCCTGCCTCGACTGCCAATTATCACCAAAGCAGAGGGCTAATTAAAGTTTGATTAAGTTCAGAGTGTTCTTGAGGATATGCAGAGAGGGGGATCGGGAGGGGTCCCACCCAAGATCACACGGTGTCTGTCAGAGGCAGGCGCTGTGAAATTGGATTGTTGGCCATTATCAACCTTTGACCCCAAGTACTGCAGCGCTTGGTGAATTCAGCAGCTGGGGAAAAAGGAAACTCACTCGAGGGAAAGAAAAATAGTGCCGTCGGATGTCCGTTGTGGGCAAAAAGGAAAAAAGTGAGATGCGCTGTCGCAAGAGAGCCCCTCACTAATGAGATCTAGGAGGGATTGGATGTATAGAGGGAGATTCTTTCGCACTGAGAAATATAAGCAAGGAGATAAGAAAAATGCACAACCCAGAAAGTCCAAATTTGTCCTGACAACAGTGAGATTGTGAAAAGTTCTATTTGTGAGTTCTCCCCAGCAGAAGGATTGTGCTGTGTAGGAAGCTGCGTCCCTTTGGGAGCTGAGTTGCAGGTATGGAACGGGGACGTATTGCCCCCTTAAGGGGAACAACAGCCCTAGCTAACGGTCGGCAGGTAAGTACATCGGTACAACGCGGCAAATGTCCTCCTTCTGCTCCGCTCTCACTGAACTTGACATGCGCCGCACTGGCGAGGGGGGCTGCGTTACTAATTCATGAGATGCACTTGCATATTAATGGCGCACCTTTTCGTGGCAAGCCAACATATGCATGAGGCGGCTCCGGGTTGTATTTTTAAAACAGGAAGAAGGTGAGGGTAGTCGGGTGGAAGGAGCAGAAGATGACGGATGGGCGAGGGAGGAAAAACATTCTGGCAGAGAGAATTCTGGGGGACTTTCACACAACGGCTTCTGCGAGTAAGCAAAGGTAATTATGATAATGGACATTAATGGTTTTATAAGTAAGCACTAATGGCCAAGGAGATGGAGAGTGTACATACAGCACCTGACCTTCATATTCCTCCGTGAATTCAATCTAACTCGAGCCTTGCAAATGAATTAGAGGAGTGAAATCGTCACTATTTGGCACATGGTCGTGTGTTGAGATCCTTTAGCCTGAATCTTTTAAGCTTTGTCTCACAGACTGGAAAGCTGGGCTGCAGAGGAACGAACACATTGTTTCAGCTCCACATTTCCACCTGCTCTCATCTGACTGACTCGTACCTTTTCCGCTGTTTTGGAGGATTAGCACTTGTGCTTTATTTCTCCCTAGAACTCCTCTCTTTCCTTCTGTCTATATATTTTTTTCTTTCTTTCTGAAAAAAAAAAAATCCAGCTTCAGCACTTTTAAAGCCGATTCCTCCCCCTCCACCTTTCTCCTCTCATCTTGCAACTCTTGGCTGGGGGTTAAGGGATGAAGGGCTGTCTGATCGGGTGTCTGCACATCAACCTTAGGGCCATGCTTTCTTCTTTCTCCCCAGACTTGGATCATCTATTTTCTTCTCTCCCTTTTTCCAGTGAAATGTTGGCCGTTTCCACATTTCTTTCTCAGGTTTAATGATTTTAGATTTCTTTCCCTAATGCGTCCCTCTGCACCTCCTTGTCTCCTCTGCTCAGTTTTTCTGCTCCGTGTTGTACTGGCACCCCCATTTATCAATGTCAATCACCGGTTTTAAAACTCAACACGCTTGCACACATTGATTACCGCTGAATAAAGAATAAAGCATGATGCAAATTTCAGATCAAGGTCGATAACGGAATAATAAGTGCATACCACGACCTCCTTAATGAATGAGTTGATGTTGCCCTCGGCCCTTCTGGTTAGAGGAAACATAAGGGCAAAGAGAGGGAAGACGTTTTGTTGTCGGTGACCTTTTTTTTTTTAACAACCAAAGCGCCGTGGGCGATAAATTGCGGATGTCATCGTACAGGAAGAAAAAGTATGGAAATGAAAATTGAGTGAAGTACCAAGAGATTCCCAGCCCTATTAAATATGCAAATGCTGGTATTAAGAGCGGCATGTTGGAGTGATTGATTGTTAAACCAGGTGTTGATGGTGCCAAACGAGGAGTCTGGATTCATCAGGCTGTCCGCGACACAGAACGAAAAAGATAACTTACATGAAGATTTACTGCCCGTATCAACTTGTCCTTTTTAGCCTTCTCCATTTTTGTCACACAATCATCCTTTTCAGAAAAAGGGAAAAAGTAATTCCGGACACAGGCTTAGTGAAAGAAACATGATGAGAGAATTCCAATTTACCTGATACTCATTCTTCTTTTTCCCCCTGAAAACAGAAGCTATTATGGCAGGAAGGCTGTCATGCAGAAAATAAGTGTGTCTATGTAATTATACGCATAAGCCCCCTCGCTAAAAACCACACTGATCCAGCCACAGAAAAGGATTCAAGTTTCAGAACTGCTGCGGTTATTCAGAATTATCTCTGGTTTGAGTTTTGATATTCTGACAGGGATACATTTTCTATACTCTTGCCTTGCATGGGATGCAACCAATGTTCTTTATGATAATACAGTCAGAACAGGCAGTACATGAACCATTAGCTGTCCATTTTATTGATTCCCATCTTCAGATGAACCCAATGTGGCAGAAAGTGTGCACAGCCTGAGTGGGCTTTCTGTTGGAAACGCATTATTCTCGGTTGTGGAATTCTCCGCAATGCAGGGCTTTCATTTTTCAGGCTCACCATCTCAATGCAAACCGCAAAGAGCACGAGTATGAGTTCATTTTCTTTTATTTATTCAAGAAAAAAAGACAATTTAACACAGTTGCTCTTGCCCTTTTTTTTTTGAACAACTCGCATTTCTTTTTGTCAACCTAACCTCAAAAGGTGAAGATAATTGTTATCCTTACTTCCACACAGAGTTTAGATTTTTCTTTTTCTTGACTATGGTGAGACTTGATTCCCTTGACAAGTCTATACAGAATAAAGTCTAAAATATACATAACTTTCACAATAATCAAGTCAAGGCTGTACTTGAAAGCAATTATAAAAGTATGAATGCATTACCTGGTAAAATGCGTTGAAAATAAAGAATAACTGATTTACCAACTAACTTGGATTTTTCTCAACCGACTTGACGCAACTTGGGCTTGTTGACTATTCACCTAACTTGAACTTATTGTCTTGACTGACTTGACACTTGCTATGGGCTTTACCACAGCAAAGTCAGATCTGACTTAAGACTCGCTTAGACGTGACTTGAGACTTACTTTGACATATCTTGAGATGTGACTTGGACTACTCTCGACTGAGTTCTCCGTTTCTGACCACATTTATTCCATTTCAGTCTGGAGGTATTTCAAAGACAATGGCTGTCTTGTATTGTCACCCTGCAGCTATTGTAATGCGAATACAGCTCCAGCTCCATACAGCGGTTCCCCCGGGCGCCCGGAAGAAATATAAAAAGTGAATATTTATTTGTTGTTGTCGTTGATCTGCCTGTGTGGTGAGAGAAACGAGGGAGAAATTGGTCACGTTGGTTTCGTTTGTAGTTAACCAGCCTGAAAGCGCAGTCGAGCAGCATGTTGGACGCTGCTATCTTGTGTAGCTGATCAAAAGGCTGCTCTTATTTTATCTCTGATGCATGTTCTGCACAATTTTCCTCCCCGTCAGCGAGTGGTGAGAGGTTTCATCAGTCTTAATGTCCCCAGTGCTTTTGCATTACACGAGTGGGCATCTTTGCATTTGATTCCCGTCTAACACTGTGGCATATAATGGCCATTTGTCAGACTAGGCTACAGAGGGTATTGTGAGGAAGAAAAAAAAAAATGAAACCAGAAAGAAGACATTGAAGGCTTGCGAGTGTGATCGGGTTAGACATGGATAAGCACCATCAAGCAAAAGGGCAAAAGCAGGACAATAAAGAAAGACCTTATACAATTGAGCCAAACGATCAGAGAAAGGAATGGAAGGAGGGGTAAGGGTTTATGAAAGAGAAAGGGGGGAGAGACAGAGATTGCCCCAGCTGGCGCAGTCTGCTGGGAGCAGGTAGTGTATTTGGGTCAGCACATTGCATCGTCAGCAGTTCTCCAAACATGCCTGAGCAAATGGAGAAGGGGCCCAACCTGCTCGACAAGCTGCATTATTAAGAGTTTCTGCCTCTGCGCTCAACGTTGTCTACTGTACTGTGCTCCCTCACATACAGCACAGCACATGCACACCGAAACACACTGTGCCTAAATGTCAGCCTCCAGCAAACATGCACACATGTCTACAGGCCCCTCTGGCTGGCTCTGATCAATACGGACACTCGGTGTGTTTCATTAGAAGAGATGATGACTTATGCTTCGGCCTCCATCGCTCTCCCATCGGCGTTTGTCCTTACGATTATGTAAACAACGCAGATAATGGCTTCCCATAAAGCAAAGTTTGTGGATGCAGCCATAATATATGATCCACTTTTTATTCACTGCTTACCGACTACCAGCCTCGACGGAGTGTGGCTGTTATTGTTTTTCCTATTTGTGAGTTTGTGTGTGTGTTGCATCATGGCAACATATGGTCCTGGAGGGGCCATGCTGCAGTGGGAACCGCCACACCGCCAGCTATTTATACTTCTGTCTGTCTGCGGAACAGATTTAGTCGCCGCAATAGCGTCACAACAGTGCAAGATGCAGTCAGAAAACCAGGTGTGTAGTCAAAGACAAAGTTTGAAGCAGGGTGTGGCGCGAGCAGAGTGCAAGAAGTAGGGGGGTAGAAAATGGGGAAGGGAGATTTCTCCAAAGATGTATCACCAGAATCTTTTGTACACACAAAAGCCAGACAGACGCAATTTTTTTTTTACAGACATATAGACAAACATTGTATGTAATTGGTTACAGTTTTATGTCTGACTAACAGCACCAGTATCGGCAGCTGCGGTTTTTACCATATATTTTATTTTCCTGTTGAATTACTCTCCGGTTGACCTCCTGAGAGTCTACATTCTTAAACAGTTGAACAGAATGAGGATGTGGCCTGAAGCCTCTTAAGTTTAACCTGTTGGAATCCTCTTGAGTAAATTATGTCTATTATGACAAATAAAACATGAGAGGATTCTGATGTAATACTAGCCAGGGTCAACATTCTTTTCGTGTATTCAGCTTGAAATCCTGACTCACTCCAGAGACGCATCCATTTTTAAAAAGGTCATGATCTACTTTTCCCTTCCAAAATTAACCGCTTTTTGTTACCAGGCTGATTTTACATCACAATGCTAATTTAAATGTGTTTCCCACTGAAGTAAAATGACAGTGATACTAATGCAGAACAACAAAACAAACGGACGAGTGCAAACGGAGCCACATCTTTCACTGCCCTCACTTCTCCAGCAACAAATTTGAGGTTGCACTCGAGAGGCAAACGCCGGCCCTATTTTTAACTGCGGTACCGTATTGATGATTTTGCAGGGCTGTGTGTAATGCCTGCATTTTAATTGCATATTTGGGGCATCGGGGAATAAATGCAATTAACTCAATGTGGGTGGACTTCAATCACAAAGATGCACTGTAGTGAGAAAAAGGTTGTTAGAAGGTAATTATGACTTTGTGATTATTCATTATACTGCATTCAGTGTGTGTGTGTGTGTACATATTTATGAGGATGTGTGTTGGCTGGTGTATATGTGCACTTGTACAGTAAGCAGAATTTAATATTTCATTATCAGAGGAATTGTGCTGAAACAGGTATCTTTTTTTCTGTTAACAAGGTTGTTTTACAGTTTGTACATTTTTTTCTCACCTCAGTGATTAATTGTCAACAAAACAGTATGTAACAGTATTTATGGTGGAAAGCCGAAGTGAGGAGGATAAGCAAGTCAAATTAATTAAATTTGTATCAATGCTCAATAATTAAAAGCTGAAATTGCATTTTGACCAGTTAAAGTAGCTTTTACTTTCCTCGCGTTCCTCTTTTCTTCTGTATTGCAAGCTAAATTCCCCATCACCATGAAATAAAAAAGGGTATTTACCTAAAATGAATAGTGCTTTTACCGTAACATCTATTACTCACAATGTTCCCCCGTAAAGAAATTGATCTCTTAGCGCCAAGGCTCATAAATTTGAAATCTTTAACAGTACTTTAGCTGAGCCCGTGACCCCCCCACGGTCAGCAGGGAAGTACCTCTGCACCCTTTACACACGGCTCAAACTCATAACTCTCCATCACACATCCACAACTGCGCCCACGCTTATTCCCCTACCGATACCTCCTGCAACCGAGGGAGGCCCATTTGGAGCCTGGGGCTGAAGTGGATCCATCACCCTCCCCGTGTAGGATGAGGAATGAGCCGCCGTGCATCACCCTAATGGTCTCAGGCGTCAGGTTTGGGATGAGCCGGGCCTCCCCCCGCCGCCCAGGCTAAGTGCTCGGTGAGGTGATGGAGGACCATTTTGTGCAAATGCATGACATGGTTAATGGTCTGCACCACATCAGAGACCGGCCATCAGTCTCCACCTCGCTGACAGACGGGCAGAGATGGTGAAGAGTTGTCTTATCAAATCCGAGGCGATTACACCGCTCTCGCCTACATCGACATATAAAATACATTTTACTTGAGGACTTTCGGGAAAGTAAGCTGGATAATTTGGAGGCAATGCTCCAGGTTCTACTCAGACCCCGAGGTCTTTCTTAATATTCCATTGAAGTTTTACATTTTTTTTGGGGGGGGGCTTTTAGAAAGTGGTCACTCAAAATGATGGTCTGTTTGTGCATTTCAAATTGAGACCGAAGTAGGGCTGCAGCTAAAGATTATCGTTTCCATTAAAAAGTCGTTATTTCCCAGAGCTCTACCTGGCATTTTCAAATTGCTTGTGAGGCCGACCATCGGTGTAAAACCTCAATCAATCCGGTCTCACTCCCAACTCGTCAAATACCAGCTTGTTGGTCAGTGCCTCTTGGCGTCTGACACCGATGCACCAGGCTTTCAACTAACTCCAATGTAAACCCACCTGCGTCATTACTAGACAGAGTAAAAGAGCGAGGTAGTCTAGGCAGGGCGGACCGGAGGGGAGGTATATGGGTCCAGAAGACTAGGAATCTATGTCCTGTGCAAATTTAAAACTAAACTGAGTTGTTTGTCATGTGAGTCCCCAGTCTTTGTTTGTCATCGCCTGTCTCGTGAGTCCTTACTACTCAGTGGTAGTGATGTGAATCGTTGGTCAGTCAAGTTGACGTAAACCACGCTTTTTTAAGTAGATGCCAGTTTTTGATTGACGGGTGATGATTAATCAATTTCATTTACATAAAAGATGACACAATATGTCTCCGACAGTTACTAAAGAAAGTCTATTCTCAGTGTTGGTCCATTAGCGGTTCCAAGTTCCCTCCTGTGAAAAGGGCCCTTTAGTGTCAATCAGCACATATCATCCTGCACAGTGAAGGTCAAATTCATTATTCTAGTGGAGAGGAACTAGATATATGATGTAAGATATATGTACATGAAAGTAGTCGTGTGAGAAATCCACACTGTAGCGACATACAGATCTTTGCCAAACCACGACTTCTGACACAAGAACCATGTTTGCGTGATGAAATGCACACAGCTACAGCCTCGTTTTATCATTCAAAAGTGTTGAGGGGGTATTTAATATGCAAGTGATTTTTTTTGAGACAGCTTGTCAGTTCTGAAAATGAAACATAGGGAGCTGAATATTCTCTTTAATGTCAAAATATACAGGCGGGGTTTTTCTTTATCAGCGGTGGCTTTCACTGCGCTCTCATGCTCTGCTGAGATATGAGACATCGTCCCTGTCTTTCACAAAAATCAAATGAAAATTGTTATACATTTCTATATTCAATTGGTCCGCCTGTTTCCCAGCTGGACATGATATTTTTCACAGCAGATGAGCTGTAATAGCAATCAGACATGCATTTAAAGGGAATTCGGGACTTATTCTGTGCTCGGCACTGTCTTGTCATTACCCGCGACACGCTGAGCTGATAAAGCTTTGTGTCCACTCGATGTGACACTGGCCTTTTAAACGTGGCCTGTTGCGTGCCTGCCTCGGAAGCCCCAGAGTTTATTTAACAGGCAGATATCGCAGACACCCTGCGGTGAACTCAGCGGGTCCTCATTGTTATGTAATCGCAGCAGGCTCCACTGTGACACATGTCAAAGTGGTGGAAAATGAAGATCTGATTCACTCAGCCTTCCTCTCCAGTAACCCCCCTCACCCCCCTCTCTATTCCTCCCTCCATCCTTCTTCTTCTCTGCCTGAGATCAATCTATTACCCAATCCTTCCACTGAGGTGCAGTGGGCCCTCGCCACACCAACGAGAGAGCGACGGATCTTGAAACAAGGCAGCAATTTGACAACGTAATTCTGATTTCACGAAAATTGAAAGATGACTCTCGGGGAGCAGATGGGGGGACGAGGGACTGCACTGCTGTGTCAAAGTGTCAAGCGCACTAATTTAATTTCAACCTAAATGACAGCCTTTTCACATGAGGAGGTTGAGGCCATTAAGATACTCCTGTGTAACTCATCTTACTCTCACATTATGCCAATAACATGGCCACATTACACCTGTCAGGATGAAAAATAGCCTCTATTTTGTGTAGACAAATAGTAACCTCAAAGCTATAGTCTTTTCATTGCTGCTCTAATATGCTACTCAATAAGAGAAGCTGGGGAAAGTAATGTTTCTCATTTTGGTGAAAGGAAACATTCCTCATCCTGGCTTATGCTTAGGTTCCATGGGAGGCTGTTGCCTGTTAATTCCATTTGAGCTCGGCGTCCACCGCTCCAACTGTTTCCAACCCAACACTAAACCGGGATTAATATTTTTGGGTGGAACAAGGTGTAAACTTGCCGTCTTCTGTTTCCACACGGCGAGTAAAACTCTTTGTCGTGAACAAAATGTAATACAGCCCTTTATTTTCTGAGCTCCTTATCTTTACTAAGCTTTTTAATGAAGGGTATTTTGTCCATGCAATGTTTCAAAATGACTTCAGGACAAACAGTGTGGAAAATGTCTCAACCTGGTTGTAGAAAAGGGCTAAGACCTGAACGCCATGCTAGTGGCTGTGGGAGGCTGTACTTGGACACTATGGCAGTGATGCTTTATTTAGACATTAATATCAGCCTTATAACATGCTCACAATAATAACAATAACATATTACAATGCCAATACAACGTTTTGTATATTAGCAGGCTAACATTTGCTAATTATACCTAAAGTGCAGCTACGTCGAATGAGTTTTCCAGGTATTTAACATAAAGGGCTATTGGTTAAATTGCCATTTTGACCTGATGGTCACTCTAGAGAAAACATCAGGGATGACCAACGTCATTAGGATGCATTGTCTACCAACCATGAATGAACACCTGACCTGCTAGATGAAAAAAAAGTCAGGTGATCACCATGACATCACAGGAATTCATTCTCTGGGGACCATGCATGTCCGTACAAAATTTAATAGCAATCCATCCCACGTGAGATTGTTCTGGAACAAAGTCGTGGACCGACAAACTTAATTGGTTTATGGTTTGTTGCCTGACTGATACACGAGCTGCTTAATAAGGTCAGTGTTGGAGCTGCAGATCTTTCAAGAACATGAAGAAATAGCTTGCGCACTGCATATAATTACACGTCGCTCATTATCTGGAAATCGGAGATCAAAAAAAAATATATTTTTTAGTTCCAATCAGAGAAAACAAGCTAGAACATGGAATCAAAGATGAGGAAAAGTCTGCAATGTTCTCCTATGGTGTCATCCAAGTCTGTCGCGAACTTGTGGCCCACCAGCCCTTATGCCGTCGAGGGAAATTAAAGCTCGCCAAACAGATTAGATGTCACTGTGCCGAAAACGCAATTTTTCATCTTTACCCACCACTAATCTCAAAGGGGCAAGAAGAGATGCTTAAAGACGGGATAAAACATATGAACAAGTGTGTGGAGTGGGAGCGGAGGAGGGGAATGTGTGTCAGCAGAGCATTAGGTGGGCTATGGAACAAAAACTACAGTTGTCTTCCCAGTCGAGAGGTTGGCTGTCATTGTTGCTATTATAGGGGACAGTGGAGAGCTTGAAGCTTATAGCCTGGATGTGACATACAGTCTAGGTTCTGTGTGTGGGAGGTGAGGTTTATCTGGAGGGAGGGATAACGCACACTGACCGGCCAGATCTTTGGGGAGGCGGAGGAAATATTGCTCACCACAGATAAGCCTCACTGTCACTTGGCTTTGACGACTATTAGTCCTGGCGTCCTGGTTGGGCTCTCCAGCAAGCTCCCCCCCCCCCCCCCCCCCCCCAAGCTCACCACGCTGTGATCGAGGAGCGGCGCTGGCCTGGCCCACGAAGAGAGGGCCGCATATTGATTTCTTCCTGTTTTTATATACGGTGCCCGAATAGAGGGGGCTCCCCAGGCTCTTCTGCTGAGCAAATACTAGAGCACTGTGGCACGTAATCAAAATCAGATAAGCAGGGGACATGAAACACATTTAAGTGGTGGTTTTGCGCCACACAGGCAAAGCAGTGACGACATGTTTGCCATTTGTTGAAACCACCATGTGCAGCCGGCATAATTCAAGCCACTGTTGATGTCACGTGTTGCTTTGTGAAGCACTCAGTGATGTGTTTGGTTGAAAGGCTCTATAAATAAGTTTGACCTTGGCTTTTTTTGTTTTTGTTTCCACCCTGTCACGGCGTTCCATTATGTTTCGTGATGAATTAATGCACACACGAGGTTTGACTCTCCTTCGATTCGTTTATGTATTCTGCCCCGGTAATAATGTGCGGTTTGACCTCCGTGTCAGACATGCTTGGTTGCATCATCCGGTTATTCAAACTGCAGCGGAATGAGGGGGCCCCGAACAAGTGAAACACCTGTTTTGGAGACGGAACACATATCCAGACCACTTTTGTGAACTCCTTCATTGCTGCGGCCATTTGAAGCACAGGCCAGCGAGCACATTAATCAGTCCAGAGACTTCATCCATCTGTCGACACGGGCACGGCTCGGTACATGCAGGACCCGCGAGCTGTTGGCACGGCCTCCGCCTGTGTTGTCTCCCATTACTTCTGCCCATTTTGACTGTGTTACCTATCAGGCAAGCTGGTGAGGGAAAGCGACAAACTTGGAGAGATGCTAGGTTTGCTGTCAGGGGGAGGCTTGTTTAGCTTCCAGGGTGGGTGTGATAAACTGGGGTATTGATGCATACACATTGTTGTGATGCAGAATCAATCCAAATTTCCGCGGATGCACATATTTATTTGACATGATTGCGTTTGAGCTTTATAGATATAATGTCACAGAGGCCACATTTTTATGAATACACAAACACTAAGGAGCAAATACTTCATGTTAACACAACTGCAAAACAAAGGAACAGACTCTCCGGGGCCTTACATTTTCTATTTAGCCTGCTTTGCACATGAACTAGCACAAACGTGAAGATGGCTTTAAATGCAAAATTATTCATGATGTTTGATGCGGGAAAAAAAAAAAAAGTTCCCCCACAGCCATTGCGGCTACAGATTTGACAAGCACAACTTCAGAGCAACTGGTCTCAGAGCTACTGAATACCTAAATATGGACTCCGCCCATGTCTCCTAAGTGTGAAATGTTGCAACGCCTGTGAAATTGATGCGTGCAAACCTCTGCAGCATTTGACTATACCTCCGCCTCGCCCCGTCACCACCGGATGGATGTTCCTCCTGGGGAATTTCTGGTTCGGACTGAGCTATGGGTAAAGCTTGTGGATTTCTCTCTTACTTGTCATAATAATGTAAAATATGGTAACACTCACGGAGCAGTGAGACTTTTTATCACGGCGATCTAGCAAAGAACATAATGTGAAAAAATGTAAAGGTCACAGGACGACTTGGCTGCTTTACAGTAGTGTGTGTGTGTGTGTGTATATATATAAATATATACCCCGAACACACCACAGCAAACACAAAATGCAACCTATTAAAGCAGCAGTTAAATCAGTGCTATGTAACAAACTGCACTACAACATGACATTGAAATATGCATATCGTTCCCACTGTCCATGTATACGTTTCCTTTCGGAGCTCTTTGTTTGTTCCAGTGCAAAGATGCAGCTCTGGATTCTTGCCGAAAACTGCCCGTAGCTGTAAATGTACCGTAATGCATTTGTCCGTGTTTTATTCTCACACAATCAAGGGTAGTTGGACGGATATATGATTTGGGATTGTTTAGGCACAGAAGTATAACCGAAGTCTCTCTGCTGGCTGTTTCCTGGTGAGCACGACCAAACGGGAAACTTGAAAAGACTAGCTTTGCTGCGTTCATCTGTACGTGCTAGAGTTTCCTTATTAGTCTCGTTTTGTCCAGAGTTGATCAGCTTGTAAAGTATGTGGTTATTCCATGTTGCATCTAATGTGTAGCAATATAAATCATACAATCACCATGGCATTCATCCACACAAATTAATTCTTCATTACCACATTGCACCCCTTCAGGGCGGGCCCCTACACGGTTCCATTAGCTGAAGCACTGCAGAATATAAATGATTCTGTTTTCTATTTGCACCTCGCTGCGAATGGCAATCGAAGCTATAGAGGAGCAATAGTTCTGTATTGGACGGCTACACTACCCATCGCATGTACTGACCACAGGCCTTCTATTATAATGTATGAACAAATAGCAACTAAAGACAGGTTTATGCAAATCCCCCAGCTGTATGCTTATATAAGTTTTATATTTTAATTGGGCCATAAGCCGGAATCTAAATTATGAAAATGGCTAACCTGTCTGACCATATGATTCACGGGTACAGCCAACACGTAGCAATGCGTAGAACAGTCAAGCTGCATGGTACATGTGGGAGAAGATTAGCATAAAACCCACTCGTTTCTCATTAAGTGTGTGTTGTGTGAAGTTGTGAGCGAGGCTGTTGGGGCACCTGAGCAGAGAGGTCTTAGGGGTCTTGAGGTGTGTGTGTTGATTGCTTTGGTTGGTTGACGCTAAAGAGAAATTTACGGATAAACTATGATGATACTGCTGCAGCTGTTTTGAATGTTTCTCAAGATTTTAAAAGGATTAGGTCATATTTATTCATACGGCAGAGACTTTTCTTCAAAGCGAATTTCAAATGTTCTACAAACCGAGCCGTACTTTGTGTATGTTCGAGACCGTACTTTGTGTATGTTCGTTCGGCGAGCTAACATTGCAGGTGCTTTCAGATAACGACCACTTTGACGCGTCTGACTCCATTGTTTTCAGTGTAAACAAGATGGCAGCTCTTCCGCCGGGGTCTGTGTCGGCGGCAGCAGCAGCAGGGAGAGGGAGGACAGCTGCTGCTCTGGTGAACATGACCAGGACCCTTTTTTTTTTTTTTTTTTTTTGAACATTCCGCTGCGGCGCGCCATTTGACCATAGCAACCACAGAAACCACAGCGAGGGAACCGATACAGGAGCCGGCTCTATCGCAAATACTTGGCTTGGATTCCCTGCACACTTGGAATTTCTCCGAGCCTCGACGTGGACACCAAAATCAATATCCATCCAATTACTTGATTCTAAAGTATGTAAAACTCATGCAAAGGTGCCCCGTGAGAGAAAGAAGGATCGGGCTGTGGCTTGACTGTAGCATTAGGTTGTTTTTTCTCCTAAGACTCTGAATGTCAAATCTTTTGTGTGCGTGTGTGTGTGTGTGTTGTTTAATTAGAGAATGCTTATCATAGACGCATGGCACGCTACTGAGGGGTGACAACACCCCAGTGTTGTAAAATTGATTATATCACTAATGTGGACCCTGTGCATGTGAAATAGCTGAACTCTCCCCAAATAGCTCATTAATCTTCAGACAGCCACTCCTGGGCTAGGTGAAGTGGTCTTGAATTTCAATACCCATCCTTGCTGGCGTAACCTTTCCCTCTCTCCTTCTCTCGCTCGAGCAGCCGAGGGGGAATGGGAGCATTGGAGAGAGAATAATATTGTCTGCAGCGGTATCTCTAGCACTTCTCTTCTCTGAGTCATATAATTATACACACCTACGCAGTTTGCCTAAACACACACAGACACAACCAGGCTTAGAGTTTAAAGTGGAGTATACCTGGGAAGTGCTGATGTATCCTATGATTATTAAAAAAAAAGACTGTCCGCTGTTCTGGCATAAACAAATCACTCCAAATCAAATTGTCCAGGTAATAAAAATGCCTCCTTGAAAAAGACCATCCTGGACCCCAGAAGTTATTACTTGAAAAGTTGAACCAAGTTGAAGTGACGACATTTTCACCGCAGCAATATGCAAGAAATTCAAGCTGCCCAATTCTTTAAGCAGCTGCCTCGGTTAAAGGTTCATTTTTGTATACTGCGGACCTTTTTAACCCACCATTAAAGCCCAAAAAGTATCTCATTATCAGAGTGATGAAAAAAGTCACCCATTAACCTGAAGTTCTGCTATGATTTTGAAACCGAAATCTCCAGTCGGGTCACTTTATTAAATGGTTCTCTATGATTAATGGCATTGTCACGCTTGCTTGTTTTTCAAGAAGTTTGAGGTGATTTAGATTAAAGAAAAGCTGTTGTGCCTTCACTTAGAACTCAAGGTGTTGTTATGTTCTTCTGAAAAGTTTATTTTATGGTTTGGCTTTTAAAACGTGACGAGGAAAGACGAAGCATTCCAGGTGTTTGTGAAAATACTGACGAAAATTTTCGCTCAATCTCCATTAAGTAGGCTAGGATCACTAGCAGATGGTGTTTGCATGATCACATGATCATTAGCAGATGGAGTTTGCATGATCACATGATCACTAGCAGATGGTGTTTGCATGATCACATGATCATTAGCAGATGGAGTTTGCATGATCACATGATCACTAGCAGATGGAGTTTGGCATTGAAAATGTAGATGTTAAATGTTTTCTATTATCACTTTAAAGTGATACTCCTACAATAGAGCATTGCCAGGTAGAATTGCAAGTTCAAGATTATTAAAAGGCCTTTCAAAATGTAAGCATCTGCTAAATTGTAGCCTCCATTCGCGGTCAACAAAAATTAGATCCTACATTTCCCATAATGCAACTGATAATAGTGTTTTTCATCAGACTTCCCATGCCTGGTTAATACTAATCTCTGTTTTAAAAAAAAGGACACAGCAGTTGATTAAACAATTTTAAAAAAGTGATTTATATACTGTAGGTGCCGTTTGTCACATCCTCTGTCCATGGTGCTGATCCTGCACCCCACTGTTAAGTCCATCAGGGTGCTGTCCATGGTGCTGATCCTGCACCCCACTGTTAAGTCCATCAGGGTGCTGTCCATGGTGCTGATCCTGCACCCCACTGTTAAGTCCATCAGGGTGCTGTCCATGGTGCTGATCCTGCACCCCACTGTTAAGTCCATCATGGTGCTGTCCATGGTGCTGATCCTGCACCCCACTGTTAAGTCCATCAGGGTGCTGTCCATGGTGCTGATCCTGCACCCCACTGTTAAGTCCATCAGGGTGCTGTCCATGGTGCTGATCCTGCACCCCACTGTTAAGTCCATCAGGGTGCTGTCCATGGTGCTGATCCTGCACCCCACTGTTAAGTCCATCAGGGTGCTGTCCATGGTGCTGATCCTGCACCCCACTGTTAAGTCCATCAGGGTGCTGTCCATGGTGCTGATCCTGCACCCCACTGTTAAGTCCATCAGGGTGCTGTCCATGGTGCTGATCCTGCACCCCACTGTT
The DNA here is from genome assembly GCF_050575085.1 of Anarhichas minor. Classification (NCBI taxonomy): domain Eukaryota; kingdom Metazoa; phylum Chordata; class Actinopteri; order Perciformes; family Anarhichadidae; genus Anarhichas; species Anarhichas minor. The sequence continues at coordinate 5,623,785 of NW_027466462.1, read as the reverse complement.
AAGTCCATCAGGGAGCTGTCCATGGTGCTGATCCGCCTGTGTTCTCGGTGTGTTCTCCTCTTTTCAGTTTGACCACTCGGCCCACCAATTATCCAACCGTCAAGAGATACCAATTGTATCGTCTGTTTGTTTTGCATCAGCAGCGCAGTAATTATGCAAGCCCTATTTAGTCTAAGTATAGTATGGTTTCTCTGTTATTTTCCCCACTGTTCGTCTGCCCTGTTGGCAGCAGTGTTTATTATTTCACTTCACTCCTGCTGTTGTGGTTATTAGAACACTATGGAACCGTCCTCTTCAACCGTCTTTCTTTGTACTTGGGTTTTACTGAGCCGTTGCTACGCTCAACGCCAGTGGCTTACTTATTTTTATTATAGCATTCACTGAGACAGAATCCGCACTGGCAACAGGAAATGTGCCTGTGATCGTCAGGCATTCTGAGGATCAGAGCCAGGACACTGCAGTTCACAGGCCTGGAAAAGGTCAAGAAATCTAAATATGTCGAGTGCACACAAACAGTTTTGAAAACGGAGGTGGACAGGACAAATGCATTGAACAAATGGGTTTGGACCACTGATCGTCCCTCTTTTTAATGAACTTACGTGGCCCAAAGAAGTAAAGAGGGGGACACTAAGGAAAAATGAAAAGGCAAGTACCAAGTTCCCTCACATTTAATCAGACATGCACTAAAGGACACCAATGTTTTTAATCCCTGGACTCCATTTAGCAGTTGATAATGTCCTGACATCAAGTCCTAAATGTTAATTTTTGCAATCCGGTTGCCATTACCTCAGGCTAAAAGTGACACGATGTAAGCCCCGTGACAATCTAACAGCCTGTTCAGTTTGATTTTCCCCTCCTCAGCAGACACAACACAATTTTGTTTTTTAAGTATTAATATATCAATCATCTCATCTTGTTTACCCATTAGCAGCGCCATTCGAAAAAAAAAAAAAAAAAATCTTATCACAGTTTTCATCCATTAAAGTACTCCCTCCCCGTCATTCCAATTATGATTTCCTTACTCTGTGGTGTGCGTTTATGCGCTGCATGTAGGACATGATTGGTGCTCTTTGCGACCGAGTGAACATGAATTATGACTTTTGTCAGTGCCTGTGTTCAGATGTTGTTATTTTGGAAGCATTCCCTTCCTGCTGCTGTTGTGTTGTTCATCTGGCCTTGCTTGGTTGTATTAACTTGATGTACAGTGAGCTCCCTATCAGCAGTAAGGGGAATCTTTAAGCTGGACGGTGAATCAGTGGAAAACTCTGTTTCCTTCAGTGCCGCCTATTAGGGTGGTGCCTTTTCAAGCCAAATTGGACTGGAGTGATCTGGGAAATGTTCAGAGTGAGATGTTCTCTAATTGGCTCTAAGGGTCTACACGGTGGGCCCGGTGGAAGAACTGTTTCCTCATTGGAAGAAGAAAAAAAAATCACAGATGGTGAATCACAGACTCGTTTTTGAAGTGTTAACAATCACATAAGTAAAGTGTGACATCATCCATAGGTCTGGGCAAATAGGTAATTGCACTTTGAATCCATTATTATATGATACATATAATAATCCACTTGCTGGCTCATATACTGCAATCAGTCACTTGCTATGAGAAAAAAAAAAGAACACATCAGCACTGTGCGAGATTAAGTCACCTAAAGGGGGGCCCGCCGCTTCACCACTGCCATCCTTTTTTACATACCGGCCTAGGTTTTCATATCCTCGAGGCCTCAATAGAACTCTGCACAGAGCAACATGACAAATACAGTACACAGCAAGAACCGCCCCGGCCAAATCTATCTGCTTTATTGGTATTCACCGTTTCCTCCCTCCATCTGCTCAGCACATAACAACCTGATGTGTCCTACCTCTGCCGCACTATTTTTACCTGCTCCTAGATACTGTCTCCCGGCATGTGACGTCAAGAGAGGGAGAGGAATAGACAGAGACGGAGAGAGAGAGAGCTGTTATCGTTCATCTGCAGTGTGGGCTAGCTGTAGCACCCTGCTGTCATCTTCCAAGAAAGTAATCAGTACGTACAAGCAGAAGGTTGGAAAGAGACATGGTTGCACGGAAGGGTACTATTAGCACCTTGTTGCATGTTAAGCATGCTCATCTTTAATGTGATGGTTGTGTAACAGCATGATCTGCTGTCTGTTGGTGGAAGACGATATGACACCGAATGTGTTAAATGACTGTATATTTTTTCAATATTTTCCTGTTTACAGTACTGTACAGTATGTCGTGTGAACATGTTCATGCATTGCAGTGTACTAATGTGTATGTACTCAGAACATGACCGTTTTAATTCCAAGCAAACAAACAAACTTCGAGCAAAATGTAAGAATGCAGAAAAAAAATGCAGAAAACGACTGTTTTGGCCACACTTTAGTTTAGATGTTTGGTTTGCATCAGCAATAAGAAAACGAGATAAAACTTAAAATCAGGTATATTTATGCAGGATTATATGCTTTATTCATGCATTGTTTACTGTGAGTCACTGCTTTGGTCTTCATGCCAACGATCCAACGCGGGAAAAGGCAAACTTTGCGACGACCAACAAAAACTACCAGTGAGGATCACTGAATGTAATGCATTGAATTCCTATTGTAGAAAAGATCTCAAACCGTGAATAGTATCGAAAAAGGTGTTTGAGTTCATGGAAATCGTAAGAAATGATCATTGTTAGGAAATACAACTTAGAACGCTCTCTTGGAGTCCAGAATCTTGACTTCAAGGATGTATTTTGCGGCCACATTCACAAAGCGCAACAAGTCTAACACACTGTGAGAGTGCGAACAGACTTGGATGGGCTGATAAATTAAGATGAAAAGGGAAGCAACTTATCTGTAATCAATGCGGCTTGAAGATTTGATCTTCTCTTCCTTCTGGAGATTTGAATAATTGACATTTGATGTTGGTATTTTTGCTTACTGCAGCTTTAAATTGTACATCAAAACAATATGTATTGCGCGACTTGAACACTGTGATTGATGAACAACCAATTATCAATGGTGTACACAGCCAACGTGCATAACCGTGTGAACGTATAAGCGAGAGTGTACTTGTCTTGCGTGCACGCCCACGCCGCTTGTCTTTAAATCATGTGGGTGTTAAAAACCGACCTTTGTCTTTGTGCGTGCTTGCACGTGTGTGCGCGCGCGCTTTATACCTCAGCAAGCACCACAGTGCTCCCTGCCTGTTCGCAGCATTAATGCTCAACCTTGTCCAAGGTTAATCTGTCACTCTTGCTGTATATTTGCATTCATTCTTATCTGCACCTCGCCACTCAACTGACTGACTGTCTATCTGCCCCAGCCGCTGCTCAAACTTAATCGTCTTCGTACATTATAGATGAGCCTCCAACAAAGTAGACTCACACACACACACACACACACACATACAAATCTCCATACACATGCTGAAACCTCCACTTTCCTTTAGCAACCACCTCCTAACCACACCCACAACGCATGGTCCCAGACTGTCAATATTTGCTTTATATTCTATGTCTGATCGAGCCATTAAGCTGACTGCTTCTCAAAGGTAATATATTTATCACGGCATGGGGGCTAGTGTTGGATCTAAGTGTTTCTCTCTCCAGGCGGCACTAACATTCTGCTTGCGCAGGAGCGCAACGAGATAACTCCGGCTCTTTCACTTTTTACCTGTGGAAACGAAAGGTTGGCGTTGTTCCTTCATTTGGAATAATGCAGAGGCAAAAAAGTTTGGGCGTGCAATCGTGTATAGTTTCATAATGAGGCAGGATACTACCTGAGCTTGGCTTACTTTGTTACCTAATTCGGATTTTTGGCTTCACATCTTTGGACTTTCTTTAAATGTTTAACGATGACCATGATGAAGGCCGCAAGGTTGACACGTGTGGGTCTGACTAAAAAAAAAAAGTTATTCTTTGTACTACAAGTGTTGCAGAAGTCTTGACCTCTGCATTCCATATTTCCCCACTGTTTCTGAATAAGTATAAGCAAAACGCTTTAATAGAAACATGCACATCAATCCAGTTCTGCAGAAAGCGAGTTGTTTTTGTTAACAGCCGCCTTCCTTGTTCCCCCATTCATGTGAAGTAACACTGCCATCTCCCAGGAATACCGTCTCGACTATTCCTCCGAGAAAACTTTTTGTGTTGTGTAAACACACTGCATGCATAAGGTTCAACTTGCAGCCCCAAAAGCAATGTTGTAATTTAACAACTTACCTTTCAGCGTGTTTGCCTATAAAAGCTGTTCAGTAGCTTATTCTGCAACATCTCTGCAGCTGTCTTGGGAATCAGCTGGTACCACAAAACCCCCCCAGCTGGCAACATCAACGCTGACAAATAGAAACAGGCAAGTTTAATTTGAAAGTCACTGTACAATGAAAGCTCTAAAACCATTAGCTGGAAAAAAAACAAGAGAAATATATTACCAAACAGAACTTACCAAATCAAACCACACCATACCCAATCCTCAGCAGTCACCATCCATGAGGACATGAACGCATATATACTGTATGAGTATGAAGCAGAGCACAGCCAGCAGATTGTTGTACAGCTCAGGGAGCTCTGTTGAGATGTCTGTGGGGAATATAAAGGGCAGGAGTCGAGTCCCTCAACTGGACATTGACTGATTGACTGACTGGCAGGCTTTATGTGTGTTCACGTGCAGGTGTCTGTGTGTGTGTGTGCACACGTGCACTGACTGTTGGGTGTCATCTCTCTCTCTTTCCATCCAAAACTTTCCCCCCCTCCCCTTCCTTTTCCCCCCTGTTGTCTGGAGCTGGTGACATCTTGACAGATGATAATGCTGTGTGCTCCAGTCCTTGGTCGGCCCACACTGGTGAACCGCGGGGGACACCACTGTGAATCAATACAAGACGATACTGTCTCTGCGACAGACATCTCCCACCCGCGTTCCTACACACGCGCATAATAAACCCGCAGTGCAAAATGTATGTCATGTATTATAACGACAATACGTCGTTCACCAAAATATAGCAGGAAAACAAACTTAAATATTCCTTCAGCACATTGCTTTTGACAACTTTATTGTTTTGCTACACTTTACAGCTCACATGATCCTTGATTCTGTTTGCAGCAGCTCGCTGTTTTCAGTAAATAGTTGTCAGAGAAATGTACACAAAGTGTATGGCAAGCAGGAAATTGTGAAGCATTTAGCTGCTAAAGAGACAGATATAACTTGGGTAGGCAGTTTACTTTTAGCGCCAATTGTTCCATAATATGCTTGAAGTAATTGTAATTCAAGTGGTCTGTGGCTATGGTTAGGAGAAGGCTAATCTATCAGCAACAACTTCTCTTCATTGCTGAAACTCTTTGTCGATATTGCAGCTCGCAATAGCCTCGAATCGCAGTACGTCATCTGAATACTTTTTATAGGCATTGTATGGTTCAAGACCCGTCTTTGCCCAATTTGGTTTGTGTAGCAAATGAATTACATCAGATGTCGAGCATGTTGAGCAACGGTTAACCAAGCAATCTTTACGACTCTTGTTTTTTTTTATATCGCATATGTTGTCGGAACAACAAATGCTGAGGCTTCTATCTCCTTAATGGAATGTTGGACAAAGGATGGCCCTGACTGTTGTCTTTATTGATTCTGCCGGGGTGCCTGAATGTGATTAAGGGGAATTAAACTCAAGCCTGCTGACGCAAATCATGGCCGGAGGTAATATAATGTCCAGATGAAGTGGAGAGATCCATCCCGACGGGGGGAGGTGGCCCGCTCTGACCTTGCGTGGGCTCAGGCAATTAGCATTGGCAAAGTGCAACTCAATAACAAAATCTCCAAAATGGAGGAAGTGCTTGCATGGCTAATCCCCTCTGCCGCCGAGAGGCCGAGAGGCCGAGAGGCCCCGAGCCCTCTTTTTTTTTTTTTTTTTCTTTTTTAGGAGGCCATTGAGAATGCAGGTCAGGGACGTGGGGAAAGCCAAGCCAAGCTGCCATCAGTCGAGCTACTGGAGATGGCTGGACAGCCGCCAAGTGGAGAATTATGTAAATGTTTGTTCTAATAATAAAATGCAATTGAATACATTAATATGTCAGTAGATGATGCTTTTTTTCCCCCACCATATGTTGTTTGGAAGGGCAACGCAGCAGAGGGGCCATCCGGGCATTGAAGCCATTCTGTGTGTTTTTTTTAAACATCTGTTTACGTTTTACATATTAGATATATGTAAATAATTTGCTCGTGTCCTTATCTTGTGATTTAAAAAAAAAAAAATGTGTGTGTGTATAAAAAGTCATACAATATGCGGGCTATTTGGAATGCAGAGATAGACGCATATAGCAATGCAAAAAAATACACACGCGGTATAGCTCCTTTCATGCAGTTGTGTAGTGTGTCCACCTCATTAGTCTGTTCCTCGTTCTAAATGCTGGTGTTTGATGTGGGAAAATACTCCGACCATGTGTTGGGGCTTGTAATAATGCATGTTTCATGCAGGTTGGGCCCAAATGATCCATCAGTTCCGATTAGATTGTAATTACTAGGCTAGAAATATATTCAAATGAGTTCATTATCAGTCAGATCAGGAGCAGACCAAGCCAGTTTGACTATTTACCAGAGCCTCAAGTGTTTGTGCTGTGATTTAAGAGAATGCCGGAGCGATTCCTGCAATTAGGTAAGCATATGTCTTAATGTATCATTTTAGTCAATTAGCCAAGTGCTCTTCAATCTTCCATCTTTTCCTCTCTGCGCCTGCTGCTTGCATTAGAAATCTGTCCGATAAAGGCAGGGGGGGAGGGATGGTGTTCTGCAGGTCCTGCGGAGTTCAGAGTGTCAGGTAGATAAATACATGGGCTGACCAGATCGCTCACTCTCCTTTTCTGTCTCAGACCTCCCTCTCGCCGCCAGCATAGGTTTTCCATTTCTCCAGGTCACCGCTGAATGACTGCAGATTAGATCGGCTACTCTCTGATGTCTACGGGGACGAGGCCATCATGCTGAAATGACGCGGGGTGGTGACAGGTGGACCCCCTCGCCGACACCCACGGACATGACTCCCATTCACGCCAGCTGGACCCATGACACTAATCTGATTCTAGTCTGGAAAGGGCCTGTTTTGTGCCCACCAGTCTCTGCTAAAGCAGGAAAGGACCAGCAGGGCAGATCATTCTTGCGTGACTTGCAGGTATTTCAGAAGAACCTGATGAATATTTTTTTCTTTCTGCTGTTTGAGTGATTCTCTAGACACAAGTTCCTTTTTTTTTCCATGTTTCTTCTCTAAGTGTAGCTCAACCTTGATGCAGTGGTTTGTAATACCTCGAGTCAGTTGACTGATTATTTTAAGTAATTGATTTAGTATTAGGGTGCTCAAAGACCATAGCAAACTGGGTGCACTGGTCAGTGCTGTGAGGCTTTTGAACTGAAAGCTCTGAGCAATTCCAGATGAATGTGTTAAATGTAGGTCAAGGTGGGGGAAGTTTCTTCCCCCAAATTGAGAACAAGGACCGTTGCCAGATTTCCTGCGTTAGAAAAATTGTAATAAAAGACCACTGCCCACGTCAGCAAAGACCCCAGCTGATCCCCAGCTTTGTCCTCATCATTACCATGACTTTGGTTGGGCTGGCATGGTCTGACTGGCTAGTAGCGTAAACCATCGGGGAACACTGGCCAGCCTTTCAAAGAAACTTGCCCTCCGACCATGCAGCCGTTGGGCGGGGGCAAGGTGAAGATGAATCGGGTCGGCTCGCTTGTTTTGAGACTAGAGACGGGCCTCTAATTGGACATCATCTCACTCTCTTGCCCTAATTAGTGCTGCATTGCGTTATGCACTGATATTAAGATGCAGGAGAAATAGTAATTAGCTAAAGGTTATTACCAGCCAGGGGCGCATGGACATGGAGCATGCTGGGAAATATAATGATTACCCATGGGTTTGTTTATTTTGCCTTATTGGTTCACCTTAACTGTTGGTACAACTTTTCCACAACCTATGTTTTAGATGCCGACCAATGCTAATTTTTTATGTAGACTTGCCCAGCAATCATAGAAACTGATGAAAATTGAGCCATATTAATATCGATTAGATTAAGTTCTAAAATGACCAACCTGAGAATTCTCCTAAATCACTAGGCGTGGACTCCTTGCTAGAAATGTATCGGCTAAGTTAGGAGCTCTCTGAAAATGTGTTTGGATACAGAACCAGATCTTTTACTGAAGTAGAACTAATATCACACCAAGTAAAAAGTCCTGCTTTAAAAATGTTACTTAAAAAGCAATTTGGAGTCCCTTTGTACACTACGTGTTGGTCCCATTTTATACTACTGTGCTCTTTGTTAGCTGGCTTGTCACATTGTTGGTCAGTGTTGCGTCGTTTGTGGTCCGTTTACAACTTCACTAGAACTCATTCACGTCTCTCCACAGCTTGCGCTAACGTTACCTCTGCTTCGAATTTAAGCGACTGTCGAGATAGCAATTCAGTCTTTGCGTGAACATTTTTTTTCTAATAATCTTGGGAGCTTAAACTCTATACATTGTAGTTAAAGGTGCTAGATTGGGAGCAAAGAGACCTCGGATGAGAACACACGGAGGGAGAGCGACTTCATTCTCTAACGTCTTTATCAGGATCCACTCCTCGTACCATATTATTGTTCATAAAACTGTAATTTGTTCTAAGGTGAATGAATGTAGTGCTGTAGAACTATTGCTGTACTAGTGCTGTAGGAAATACTCAAGGGCATTACATTTGTAGCACAGAACTTGAATAAATGCACTTTTTTTGCTTCCCTATAACAAACATATTCCTCACACAGTCAACAAGTGCATCTACCTCTGCTGCCGAACGCTGTAAAAGCAATGCACTGTAAAAATGGTACATTGTTGTTATTTTGCTGGTGAATTGTAGAAGACTTGGATGTGACTTTTTATTCCCGGCAGAGACATTTATCAGGCTGCCAAGGCAAGAGAGCTATTGAGGCGGGTATATTCACCCAGATGGGAAGCCCTTTGCTATGATCACCAATGACACTGATTATAACATGCATTCAACATCCAGCATTATGATCATGTCCACACACACGCACACGTGGGGAGGAGACAGCAGAGCATCAATATTGGAGAACAGTCTGTTATAGTTACAAAACCAGAGATATGTCACGGTGTTGACATATTGGCTACAAAAAACCCCATCTGTTTAGTGCTGACTGTACACAAACAATTCTTTGAATATCCTGCTTGTGTGCAAGAGAGACGAAAGTGCATTCCAAAAAACAAAATAAAAAAAATAGATTTGATGTTGATTGTCAAACTCAAATAAACATGCTGACAATGCAGTTTATCTGTGTGCACACATACTCAGGAATGTGTAGATGGGAAGAAGCATTTTTGCTGTTCGTCTGTCGGTCTCTCTCTTGTCCTTTTTCTTTTTGCCTCTCCCGCTCTCAACACTGTGGGCTCAGCTCAGAGCATGCAGTTTTCTAATCATCCAAAAGAGGACAGTGTGGAACATGTTGTCATCTCCGGGGAGAATGCCGAGATATACGCAGGCAGAGGGGGAAACTTGAGAGGGGACTATGAAAGTGGAAACGCAATGTCCTGGCTGCTGAAACTTATGAACAAACGGAGCTATTGCGAAACATGTCATTTGTGTAATGTGGTTTAAAGTGAAATTGTCCCTTTTTCTTTTCTTCGCAAGAAAGAGGGCAAAATGTATCTAAAACTAAAATGAAAGGTATGACATCACCGGCTCCTGAAGACAGAAGAATCCACTCCGGGTTTTAGTCTCGTCTGTTGACTCTCTCCTTGCTCTTTGGACTCCTTTTTTAAGTCTGGACAGACACAGTGCAGCGCGATGAGACATTATTACGATAGCGTGTCACTCTGCCCTGCATATTCAGCAGGCATAAAATCACTAGGAGGTGGAGGTGGAAAGGGGGAAGAGAGCAGGAGGATGGAAAAGAGAGAGAGAGAGAGAGATGGGTTGATGGCTAAAGACAAAGTGAGAGAGGGGAGAACGGCGATGCGGGGCGTTAGAGGAAGCGAAACAGACAGCTCGCGTGAAGCTCACAGGAAGAGGCAGCAGCCAGGGGAGAGATGTTGCATGCTGCGGACGTGAGCCGTTCTGACACATGGGTAGCAGAGCGAACAGGACCAACACAATGGAGGGAGGCAGGGATCACTGGGAGGCAATATGATTTACAGTAGGGCTGTAGCCACTTCAGGTTTGCTGTGTCTCCGCAGCCAAAAGCTCAGTAGGGATGCATCCATTTAGCCCCCCCTCCCCTCCCTCCCTCCCCTCCCCTCCTCCCTCCCTCCGACTCCTTGTCATTGTTCTCAACAAACGTTGGACTGTATGTGAAATGCCTGTTTAGATCTGGGGGAAGGAAAACAGCCAGTCGCAAACATTCAATGTAACTGTAAAATGTTACTGGCAAGGTGTTTCAATTTGTTTTTTTGCAAATTAATATCAAATCTGGCAATAAAGTTTCCAATGAAGCAACTTTATTAAACTTTTAGGGAAATATCATGTTCCTGGTTTTAATGAAGAACAAGTCTGCAGTGACTTTAAACGACAACACACAATGTGTTAATCAACATTTAACCGAAACCAAGACCTCTCATTGACCAGAAGAGCTTTCATTGCCTGTTATATTATGATTATTATAAAAGTGTATAATTCAATTCAAACGCCCAATGCTGTCAACCTTTGTTGTCTCAGATGTGATCATTGCTGTGATTGTAGAACAAACGAGGCCGTCCAGTAACGGGTGGACAGAGATATCCATTTCCTCGCACACGGTGCAGCAGCCACAACGTCCTATACTTTGAACACACACACACACACACACACACACACACACACACTCTTAATTCCACATTCTTGCAGAAAATGGGTTCACTGAACATTCACACATGCATGAAGTGACAGGCGTGACAAAAATACATGGCAAGTAAATTGATAGGCTGCCAACGGCATCAAATCGCAGATTAGTACTGCTGGACTTTCAATACCACTGGTGTTCTTGGCAGGCAAGTCATGTGTTCATAATGCTGCGTCATGCTGTTATCACTGCCCTTTTAAAGACTAATCAAGCAATTAAAGATATCTTTAGCAAACCGTACTGTAGCGATGGCAACGCCAACCCGGACGGATCAATGTCTGTAATCTGACGTTTGGATGTAGAGTTATGGGTCCCCGGCAATTACTGGGAGTGTGACCTGGAGCTACAGAAGTGGGTGCTCAAGGATCTGTAGTTTGTCTGCCAAAGGAGGCTGCAGGAAGCTTGAATCAGCCAACATTTAACCGCACGTCTATTCACATGTTGATTAGGCTTTGTAATGTGGTGCCACAGGATTAAGCGCAGGTTATCTCTGAGGGGGATCTACTAGCAATAAACACATTGAGCGGAACACTGCCTCCTTCAAAAAGGCATTTTTGATTGCAGGGATTGGTTTATAAATAGAGCTCTGTGTCAAAATAGCAATATTTTTTTAACTGCCATAACATTAATGGGCTAATTTTAACACGAAACCATTTCTTGTTTTGTATTAAAATTAGCCCATTAATGTTATGGCAGTTAAAAAACGAGGTGAATGTGAAGTCTGTGGTACTATGACATGGTTCAAAGAAAAAGGGAAAAAAAAGCCTTTTTAACTCCCCCACTCCAGGTCCTGTTAAACTCTGTGTCCACCGCTGTAAAATGTGTCATGCTTTATTAAGGTGGGAAACCTTCAAATAAGTCAACCTAAAAAGAAAACGCAAAGAGTTAAATGGCGCTTGATACGATATGGAACGTAGGAGCCAGAGCATGCGATTAATAATGGATTCCTCTACATAACATAATTCAAGCAATGTCTTTGTTTTACTGTATGTAATATTACGATGGCGGAATAGGCAACTGAATTATAGGAGCTCATGTGGGAGACAGTCTACAAAAGAATATATTCTTAGCAATCTAATTGCAAGGTGATCAAAGGCGTTTTGACAGTCCTTTGCATATTTCTTTGACATCCTTATATCTGAGGATTACTTTGACTCTCTTATTGTAGGGTTGACACTTTTGAAAACGTTTTTAAAGGATCTAAATAATAACGGTAACCTTTTGGTCTTTTGTCTTTTTTTTTTTCCCTGTCTTCTGAAGATGTAATAGAATGTGTTCATGCTTTAGTGCGGGTGCATGTCTATTTCTGTCATTGTTTATCTTTAGCAGCTGATTATATCAACAATAAACGCAAGTTGTCGTCATCTCTCTAAAAACATTTGACGTTTCCCCCAACATAAACCCCCCCCCCCCCCCCCCCTCTCTACCTCATCTGCATCCACAGTTAAGAGACCCAGTCATGCAATCTCACAATATCTGCATCCTCTGAGCACAATCTGCTCGGAGTAAATGACACCTGCTCGAGCAACATAAATACATCTGAATGGCCCATTGACACAGCCGAGGCATTTAGGCGCCTGGATGGGCTTGAGCTGCAAAGCTAGCGACAAGCTCAGGCGCGCGAAACGCCAATTCCAGCCTCTCAGATCCGGAGGGAATGAGTTGTTTACGGTAAATGAGGCTCTCAGCAGCACCCTCACTGTTCAATATTGATTCATTGAATCGGATTTGTAAATATGAGTAGTAGTGTCAATTTTCCACTCTGTGAAACATCTTCTTCCACATAAAGGATGCAGCTGGAAAAAGAAAGAACAGTAAGGCTGAATGCTGTTTTATTTTTGCCGGTTTGTGACAAACGTGGGAAACACGGGCATCTCTTTTAAATCCTTGGGTGCTATAAATTACAACATTATTATACAATTTTTAAGGCCCGAAAAATATATTTTCACAAGCAGTTTCTGAGTATGATATTGAGGTCTTCGGTGAACACGTTCTTTTTCGAGTAGTTTGGAGCTCAGTTGAAAAGAGATGTGATATTTCTGTGCACTAATTGGCATTTAGCAATTTCCACAGTCCATGTGTTAAATGCTTTCTGCAGCATTTAACACTATACCACCGGATCTAACTCAAAGAAATTAAGTGTTTAGTTATCTATGACACATTCATGAATTATCCCCAATTATGTTTTGTTTCTTAACTATTATGCTGATTGTCGTATATTTAGTCATGGATATTGAGTTTTCAGGCGCTTTAAATGTATGAAAGCAGATTGTTCGTTGCAGGTGTTTAAAAGAAACCATTTATTGTACAAAAGTATTGGGGGGGAAAAAGCACAAATGATACACTGTACGTAATGGGCAATTAGAATGAAAGCAACTGCAAGTGGCATTAAGAGTGTCTGTGCTCACTGTTTTGATATCTTCAAAAGGGAATGGTGGATTTTAATTTCAAAGTTACAGAATCAAAAAGTCATGAACTCAAACATTGTGGCAGTTAAGCGAGCAAATCTCGACTTCCAACGTCATAAGCAGTTGGCGTTAAATTCAAAAATGTTCCAGTGATAAGCTTGGTTTGAATTTGAACACGTCAATGTCCTCCTTGAGGCAGTGGAACTGTTTGGCAATTACGGAGTCGAAGCTCTTAAAAGAGGTAGAACGGCAAAAATGTCTGAGTGAAAAGAATGAGACGGGGGAGCTCTGATGGTGCAAGTTTATGGGTAATGTGAAGAATCACCTGTTTTGCAACATGGCGGGCCCCTAGTGAGCACACCTCTGCCTTGATCAGCACACGCGCTGAACTCTTGCACTGCAGGCGAGGAAGGCACCACTCGCACCACTTCAAGTCATCGGCTTTGAAATGCGGCGCCGCTTGTGTTATTGCTTTAATTTCTATCTCCTTCGTTTCTCGGGAGGAAGAGGCGACGCGAAAAAAGAGAGGCACTAGGATCCATTTCACATTTTAATTAGTTGCCTTTTTGTAAGTCTAAGAGAGATACATTGAGACCAACATTATCCTTTCAATTCTTTTTTTTTTTTTTTAATTAACAGCTGCCTCTTGGTTTCACCACATCAAACGGTCGGGATGTGTGCCTGTGTCTGTACGTTGCGAGTGTAAATGTGTTTGAAGCTGTGTGTGTTTTTGTGAGCAAAGGTGCAGAGGTGTGCACATTTTAATGCTCAGCATGGTGTGTGTGTGTGTGTCGGATGGATGACGGGGAAGTTTTGGAGGGGGGCTATTGCTCTAAATGTTACGGGTGTTTTGATTTGTATTCCTTTTCTGCTTGGTTGCAGTTTGTCAGGACCATCACAGGACAAATAGCATACATTATGGGATTAAATGAATCTGAATGTAGCTCCTCACATTCATGGCAGCGCTTCGTTTTCTGATTAGAGAAGCAGTAGCCAAGATCCGTCTTACTGTCCATTATTAGCCACATAGGCAGTTTGCGATAGCTACAATATAAACACAGTAAAAAATAACTTCTCACATAAGTAAAGCCATATTTCTGCTACTTACTCATGAGTTTTTTTGGGGAAAAAAGCAAGTGTACCTTGCCATCTGCAAGTCGCACCATTTGCTTTCACGTGAAAAACGTATGACGAGAAAATGTATGATGTTAAGTTCACTTGGATGGAGCACATCAATCAACACCTGTTCTGCTGTTACCGCAACGCAGATGTGCCTGAAAATAGCCACGTTCACAGGCGTCATTCTTACCTGCCGAGGAAAAAAGCGTAGGTTATAGAAATGTGTTGCATTGTCTCTTTCGGTACACACAGACAGCTGCTCTGAAGAGAAGCGAGGGATCAATTCAGAGAGCGAATGCCTCGATGAGATGCTATGGACTCGAAGCCATAACAAAAGAGAAAGGGAAACATAATGGAACAGCAGTTGCATTGTCTTGGCTGAAATCATGTGCCATGTCTGTAAGATATACAGATATAAGATATGAGATATACAGTGTGAGAGATTTTCTGGAAAAAGACATGCCATCAGCTGGAGGAAAATGTATGCATGCCTTACCTTATCTTTAATCTATAAACTAGAATTGTCTTCAACAAAAGTTTCAATCTAAAATGTAGGTGGCAAAATAGAGCTCAATATTTAACAGGCCGTTCCTCTGAATTCCATCCATTACAACTTGATATTTGGATATAATGAACTTGCTAATTATACTCTTCCTGACTCCCATCTGCACCAGCAGGGAGATTGACTTCATTAGGACACACTGACCAAAAGAAAGCGGCTGACATTTCTTGATATCTCTTCAAAAAATGGTCTTTTGCTGCCTCTCAATTTACCCCAGCTTCCTAATTAACCTTGTGCTTTAAAAAGTTATTATACATCAATGAAGAAAAAAATTGAGAATGCTCGCTACAAAAAAATGATCTGTGATCAGCACGTCCGCAGATAAACCAACGGATATTTAGATACCCTTTTATTACAAAGCTTTTGTAGAGCCCAAGCTCTTCCTGCAACGTCTTGAGGGACTAAAAAGTGTTGCATGCAAATGTATACATCTATAGACGTTATATAATATTTTTAGTAAACTGAATGTTGTGTTTATTCTTGTGCATTTTACAAACTGCCTGATTGGTCTTGGTAGTGAATGTTATATGGCCTGGAGCAAAAATGGATTTTTAGAAATGTACAACCATGGGTGACAATCAACACAACACAGTAGCAGGCCCGAGAACAAAAATGGCATTGATGGTTCCCTATAGAGGCGCTTTGAAAATGCAAACGTGATTTCATGTGACTTTGTAGCCTCGGAGAAAGTGAGTCATTAATGAGCTGGTGGGGGCAAATAAATAACGGAAGAAGAAAAGCGCCAAAAACACACAACAAACCCTGCTTAGTGGCGTCGTTAGGAGGAAAGCCAACTCTTTGAAGGCGAGTCCAAGTTGGCCTCAACTATAGGGGCGGGTCAATGTGCAGGGCTTGTTCGGTAACATTCTTTTAACCTTATAAACCCCAATCTCCCACATGCTGCTGCGCATTGACTGAAACACAAGTTTTTATTCAATTAATCTTTTATCACAAGCCTGTGGCTGTGTTTTCAGTCTTTGCCAAAAGTGGAGTTGTTTAGGTCCTCTCTTAAATCCGGGCAGCAAATAGATCCCAACTTTGTCCGGCTGTTTGGAGACTGGTTGCTTATGGGCAGTGCCAGGCTCACACACGGGGGATATTGTTTACCTGTATACAGTCCAGAGGAATTAGCATCCTTTTGTAAATAATGATATGCTTGATGCTTTAAGGTTTGATCCTGTGTGCAGGGGAGCAGTGGTTTAGGGTCAATGGTGCGGATGTGTTTGAAAAACTGTGATTCTAGTCATAAAACGCTACACTTACATATAGTCTCCTTGTGGGGAAAATAGTAGCGATCAGTTGCATATTCAAACATGGAACAGATAAGGAGTGATGTTCATTTGGAGTCTTGTTTCCAACCACCTTACCATTGTAAGCCCAATATTCAATCTGCTTTTTGCTCTTTTTTTTTGGTCTCCATCACCTACTAGGTCAAACGTCTGTCTCCGTAGTCGCTAAATGTTCCACCATCTATAGCTAGCTGCTAACTTTGTCTGCCGGCCATGCGGTTGTGGGCCGGTCGTGTGCCGTGGGTTCATCAAAGCAGCCAAAATCAGGGTGTTGAAAGTGAACCCAAACATTCAAATTAGGCACCGTAAATCCAGAACAATAAAAGGAGATACAAAGATATTCCCTCTAGGTTGGTTTTAACAACACTTTCCATAAAAAAAAAAAAGATAAGTGCAGTAATAATTTAGAACTTGCTGTGACGATGATAATTTACCCACTATTATGTCTATGCATTGTAAGATAACCTCTCTGTGACTCTGACTGATACTTGTCTGCAAGTGCTTCCCACAAACCACTCACTCTTAACTAATATTTTATACTGCCTGTCTTCTGAATGTCTACAGGATAAACCTTTCAATTCCAGGCACTATCTGCATGACATTCATGCCATGTGAAGGCTGTGGCAGGACGAGCCTCAGAAGCTTGCTCAGGGGGGATGGTTGGGTTATGGCTCTGTACGCTCCCAGCAGTCACCCTTGTTAGCCTTTACCAGTTAGACAATGCCCTGATGAAACATGACAGGATAGCTTTCATAGCCATGTTGGGGCTAATGCTTTAAAATGCTAGCAAGTGCACTGTTTTGTAGCTCTTGCAGGGAAAGAGAATTTTAAATGGCCACTCATGAAGGCTTTGTTTACCAGTGGTACTGTAGGAATAGCAAAAATAAGAAAAACACCAACCAGAGACACACTGCAAGCCCAGGAGTGAGTGAGAAATGCTTTATTTGAAGTGAAAATCCACCCAGAACAGAAGTCCATGTTATGCCAGTGATCCCTAAGAATATTCAATCTGGTGAATATTGAATTATTTGTGAGCATAAACAATCTCAGGAGGCTCGAGTCTGCTGTGAAGCTACCGAGAAACAAAAAACTGCAGTTGCTCTATTCCTAAAAATCTGAATTTGTAGTCATTCAGAAGGCCTTCTCAACAGAATTCCCATTGTCTCCATGTACCAACAAACCAGAAATGACCTCGGGTAATGTCACCTCGGGTAATGTCACCGAGTACTTCAGTACATTCAGTTCCTGATCATTTAAAAGGCAAGGCTGATAGTGTTCCTCTCTGAAGGTATTGCTTGCCTTTGTGACGATCAGGGAACAGCGGGAAGCCCATAGGATCACCTGTGTGTGTGTGTGTGTGTGTGTGAAGCCATGTTGGTAGCTGTGCAGCTGATTGATATCTTAAGTGAACCTTAGGCTGAAAGGTCCCCCAGCGCCAGATGAAAGGCAGGATTAACAGAAGAGGGGTTGAGCTGCAATGAGCACCGGGGAAGTGCATCGGGGGAGATCAGTTGAGGAAATAATATAGAAAGGGTCCCTTGCCTTCAGAGAGGGGCCGACACGCGAGCAGGGCTTATAAGATGCAGAAGAGTTTTGGGAGATTGAATGATCTGTTCCAGAGAGTTGGCAGCTTTCCCGGCAAAGTTGCCAGTCCTCTGAAAAGGAGGAAGAAAACCAATCTTGATGGCGAAGAAAGATATTAGAAAAATCGGAGAAGCAAGGTCAGCAAAACACAATTTCCCCAGAGTTTTTCCTTCCCACAATCTGCCACTTATTCCAAATTTGATCATTAGCTGCGATTTACAGATCCACAACGTATAGACCTAGAAGATTTCAGTCAGGATGTTGCTCTTAGCCGACTGACATTGGTGTCTCCTTGTCTGCATATGTTCTTCAGAGCTGTGCTTGCTGATCGTCTAGTTTCACAAATAGACCGATCGTGATGCACAACGCGATTTTTAAATCGGCTGATTAAAGAGGCTATGATTGGTGCACGCGTCCCAGAGCTGAAAATCCCAATCATGCAGCTTGATGATGAGGCGGAGATCGCTATTGATCCACTTGGGCACTCAGTTTCCCCATTTGCCCGCCCACAACAGGGACAACACACTGCCACCAAAGTGGGGCCCTTTTACGATTGATTGCTTCGTCCGGGAAGGGCTCATCGAGATTCATCCCAAATGAAGCACTTTGTTCGTGGTGTGCCCTTTTCATTCCACGGCATGTCTTAAAAACTCAAGTAGTTATTTTCACCCTGTCAGACGTAGTGTAAATAGAGTGAACTTTATTGAATGAGTATGGTGCTGTCATGTAATGACTGGTTTGGTTTGATTCTTTGATGGAACCATGATCACAAAAAGACACTTGTCCAGTTATACACAGAGCAAATAAAGAACCCCGTGGACAACCAGGTGAAATAAAGGATTCTTGCAGATGAAAAAACAACACAATAATGAATCTAAAAAGCATGTGAGATAAACAAGATATTCGGCATATGATTAAGCACGACAGGATAAAAACAACCCAAGTGACATGACTTATTTGCACAGTGATCTTGGTTGTTTAAAAAGTACTTGCAGAGAACATGTCTTCCTCTGCACTTAACACAGTGACTTATGTTGCCGGCAATTAAAACACTTTGAGGAGACAAATACAAAGAAATAAATCCTAAATAATTGCAGAACAATCGTGCATGAAAGATTTCATTTATGGCTTAATGTCAGTTACTCAATTTACACGTAGCTATATGCTTCTTGGACGGAACAAATGGTTATCCAGCATCGGAACAAGACGGAAGCTGCTTTCAAAATGATAATTATCAACAATAAACGAAGAGTTATCGTCTGCTTTAGGTGACAGGATTACATTTATTTATTTGTGATCGGCACAGTCTGTTTGCTGTTTCCGGGCCCACTAAGGGGAGATGAATGCAAAGCAAAAGAGAAAAGTCCCTTTGCATCCTAATTGGCGACGTATCCACGAGCCAGGCTGTATCTTTACTTCACTTCGACGGTGTTTTACAGAACATTTCCCTGTATTTAATGTTCCCCGGCGAAAAGGCACAAAGAAATGACAGACCCCACTACTGCACCCGCTAATTGGCTGCATGAAACATTCAAACAAAAGTTTAGACGCTATTCTCTGGAAAAAAAAAACAGGAAAGATTAACTAAGGCACCTTGTTATTCAAATTAGCCGGCACCGAACTCAGAAAACATGCCATTAATGATGCAACAGAAGAAGTGCTTTGTGACGGCCCAGCTGAAGTCATGCAGACAAATGCACCACACTGCTTTTCAATTATTTTTACGGAAGTGAGAATGCCCTATAGCAGTTTTTTTTTTTATTATTTCATTTTGATGATTACGATGATACAAGCCAGGAGAATGTGATCGTTTGCAAACTGGCAGTGATTGGATGGGGAGCTGCTGGAAACCGCTCACGAGGGAAATAGATGCGTGCGGAGAGATTGTGCGTTTGCCATATTGAGCTCCTGCGCATTCGTCTAATAGTTGAAGCAGTTTGTTTTACCGTGTGAAACTTTATCATCCCGTGTAACTGCAGCCTGCAGCCGCAATAAATTCCGAATAAGTTTATGTTTACTCCGTCGTGTTGGCTTCCTTACTGATATACGCTTCCATTAGGATGGTTTATCATGAACAAAAGGACGGAGGGAATGCGTAGATCTTTGCCACTGAATAATTTACACAGTTTTATATTCACACCGTTGTTCTCAATCAAATGTCTCCCTCGGTGAATGTGAAAGTTGGGCGTAAATCAGAATAAAAGCAGCGATTGTTGACACTGCATACATTCCATGTTGTTTCTATCATTGATGTAAAATCTACATAAGACTTTGGCAGAATTCAAAAACATCAGCTTGGCTTATACGGTGTGACCCTATTTTACCCTCACAGATATTCCCAGTTCTTCCGCACTGTGTCAAGTTTGCTTTATAATAAATAAAATGGATAATATGTTTGCATTTTGTAGCACATAACCAATTTCCTGCCTGTTCTCTTCCTCTCGCGCCGTTCCAAGTGTTATTTTCAGCTTCTTCCCCGAGAACGCATATCTGGTGTGCTGACAGCCCCGTGCGGATTTCTGCGGAGGGGTGAGGCTGATGTTTGTGTGATGGGGGAAGAGGACACTGTTTTGACAGATTGGTGTGACACCGCGACGGTCTGAGAGAATCTCGGGGTCAAACGGCAGACATCTACTTTCTGACAGCATCGGGCCCGTTAGCTCCGGGAAGCCTCTGATCCGAAGCCTGCGCGGTGGCATAAATGGCGACGGATACACTGTATGGTTCAAGTAACAACTGTGTGGAGAAAGCTGATACGTACAGCGAGTACAGTAAAGGAGTTTGTGTTTTTACTCTGTATAGTGGGATACAAATATGTTGATATATTCATTATATGGATTTTTTTTGTGTGTTTGCTGGGCGTGGCAATTGGCTCTTCTATTAAAAGGTTTTATTCTCAGCTGAGACACCCACTTCTGTAAATGGTAGTGCTGAGTCAATGTTTGCATTTTTATAGATTGATTGATTGTTTTAGCTTGAACCCATGTAGGATATCAGAGATTGCTTCCACATAGCTCTCAACATGGCAACAGAAGAAAGAAAACAAATACGATATAAGGAACAAGAATAGGATAGAAGTGCCAAAATATGTTCATAATGATATAGAAACACCGTGAGCATTACATAGTTTGTTCTCCACAGACCACTAAGATGTTATTTTTTTTCAAGCACTCAGTACAACCTTGGTCACAATTATTTTTAATTATCAAATTGAAGGTACCATTATCAAAAATGTCCATTTGTGCTGCACATTTTTGTTCACAAAACGTACATATCAGGTTTGAGTACTTCAATACGGTTGACCAAACAGTTCAGAAAATGGAATCGTCAATAACATTACACAATGCTGACGATGGTGCACAGCCATAGATGTATACTTATTTTGCGGATGAATTCAAAACCTATTCCCATTATGCACATTTGTGTGACTGTTGGAAGAGTTTGTACTGAAACATGTAATTCTCTGCCAAATTGTTTGGTACAAAATGTACTGTGGGATGCATCATGACAATTGAATGACAAAATTCAGCACTGGCAATTTTCATGGTATCATTTTAAAACATCTTGCAGCATCGACCTAAAGATTATTTTTCTTTTTTTCTCTGACCTTTTAAGCTCCACCTTATCGTTTTTTCAGTCATTTATTACCTATTTAATTTGTCTCTTCATATAACTCCCTCTTTGTGTTTTGATTTCCCATTATATTTGTCGCTTAACCTCTGACATTACATAATGTACGGAGCCACTTGAAGAGGTGGTGGAAGCAGTTCGAGCCTGGTCACCAGTCATCTATACTGTGCTCTGTATTTAAGCTAACTACATCTCGTACACATCCCCATAATACCCCAAATCAGATTCCTTTACTTAATGAAATCTTCAAATTCCGCGAGTGTTGGAACATTCGTCTCCCGCACCAGTCAGAAAGCATTCCCTGCCTCTATGCCTCAAGAAAGAACTCCAATTAAGTAACAATCTGTTTCCATGTAATTATATGTACCAGCTTGCTTAAATTAGGCTGAAACCCATTACAGAATTAGAACTTGAAATTGGGTCAGTGTTTCTACTCCAGCAATAGTGGCAGTTGGAGGGATAATGGTTGGAGTGTACACGAGGCTCGGGAGGTGTCAAGATGCCCGGCTCACTCGACGAGACGAGGCCCCCGGAGTCACTGGTGCTTCCTTCACAACACCCCGGTCAAGATTCTCCAGACAGCCACAGAGCAGCCATGTCAACAAACAAATGCTTGTTTTCTACTCATTAGTGCACTCTGGTAAAAGAGGGGGAAAAAAAAACTACCCAAGAATGGCTGGAAGGAATGATGTGTCAACTCATGTTACATATTCTGCCTCTTTATTTCCATGCTTGGGGTGTCAAAGAAAAAAAAGAAGAAGAACAAAACACACTGGGGGTGAAATGGCAGCATGTTTGTGCTTTGGTTGTTTGTTACAGGGCAGTGAGCCTGTGTGTGTCTCTGTGTTTGTATCTTTGTGAGGAACTAATTAGGAGTTTTAGGCTCCTTGTGGTCATCGTCTCTTCAAACGTCTGTTTTAAGATTTTTCAAGATTTGTTTTAATTAAGCTAGAATTGGGTTTAGTCTAAGGAACAGTTTGTCATTTTAGGAAATATGCGTATTTGTTGTCTTGCCACGAGTATGAGAAGATTGATGCCACTCTCACATCGGTACAGTAAATATTTAGCTGGAGCTAGCAATTAGTTAGCTTAGCTTAGCACGACGACTGGAAACATTAAAACAATTGGCCTTGCTCTTATCGGGCGTGACCAAACCTGCCTACCACCACCTCTAAACCACACGTATTGAGATGTTATATCATGTTTTTTTTTTTTTGCAATGGTGAAACACATAAGAAATGACACTTTGATATGTGAGCTTCTTGAGAAGCTACTAGGTGGACTTTTGTTACCTTTGGACAGGCTAGGTGTTGCCCCCTGTTTCCAGTCTTTGTACTAAGCTAAGCTAACCAGCTACTAGCTATAGCTTCATATTAACATCAACCTTTTTAACTAATCCTCTGACATTTTGGGAAATATGCTAATTATCTTTCTTGTAAACTGCTGCTTTAAATTAAATTAATTGGGGTTAATAACACATGAACAAGGCTTTTTTTTTGTTAAACATGCCTTCTACTGCGACTGTACTAATTAGACCAAGAGATATGACCAATTAAAACCTAACATGTTCTTGCTGTTGTTTCTTCAAGAGGCCAGTTTGCAGGAGGCCAAGGAGAAAGCTTGGTTCTGCAGTGTTTTTGTCGTGTCTAAGGCCGGAGCCTTTCTCATCGGGTTTTCATTAGGTTTCTATCTCCAATTAGGGACCATAGCCTCAGTGGACTAAAGTGAGGCAAACAAACAATAAATTAGGCAAAGGTGCAACTGCTATATCTGCCAAGACATGCTTCAGCGCATCACATAGCTTGTTGCCACACAATGTTTCTTCACTTTTTTTCTGTATGCCCCTCTAACTCAAACTACAAAATCAGTACAGCGCACAAAAGTGCTTATAGTAGATGGTAATACAACCCATACAATATAAGACTAATTATTTGTTTGCCAACAAATAATGCAGCATTCCGTGGTTATAATTGGAAATGATTACCTGATTCCCTGCTTATCAATACAAACAGCTGGTCCTCAGGCCTGTTGTCTCATGACAAGGCCCTAATTGCTTCGCACATGTGGTTAATGTAAGTTCATATGGTCACTAATGAGAACTGTCATAGAGTAGAGGCTTTTTTTTTTGTCCAAACCTCAGAATTATTGAAACTGTTTACCCTATGGGCATAATGGGCAAAACAATATTTAATTGGAATTGGGAGTTTTTTTTATTATTTAGCTCTGTTGTTAATACAGAGTCAAAAATAGCTTTGCTTCATCTGTCAGGGAATTTTGCAGCACCTCATTTTTTAGATAGAAAACACGAGGTGCTTGAACAGCAGTTTGCTGCATTGTCTTCTAACCTTTTCAGTGTTTCATGGTAATAGATTACGTTTTAATGGTCAATGTGTTTATCATAAAAACAGCACATGTGCGCATGAGTTTGGAGTGCAGCTTAGCTTAGCTTAGCTTAGCTTAGCTTAGTGTGTGTGTGTGTGTGTGTGTGTGTGTGTGTGTTGGAGACCTTTTGTTTCCAATAAACCCATTGTTAATTAATATCCAAATGCAACACAAATAAATTGAAACTAAAAGTGCCTCAAGTCATCAAAGCAACATTTAGCCGAATGCTTTGTAGTGGGCTCAGCCCATTTCTCATTTAACCTCGACATACATACAGAGAGCATGGCTGCTCTGTCCAAGAACGAGGTCAAAAAATAGGTTATTTTTATTTATATAATTCAGGGGCAGGCTTTAGACATAATAAGGTTTGGTCCTTTGCTGGGAGGACATGTTTCTGACTTTAATTGAAAAGCCCTGATAAGAAAGAAAATCATCAAATATATAAAACTATTAACACAAGTTAATAACTGAAGTTAAAAAAAAAAGGGCTGCACGGTGGTGTAGTGGCTATCACTGTCACCTCACAGCAAGAGGGACCCGGGTTCGACCCCCGATCCCGGGTGGTCCTTCTGTGTGGAGTTTGCACGTTCTCCCCGTTGCAGCGTGGGTTCCCTCCGGGTTCTCCGGCTTCCTCCCACAGTCCAAAGACATGCAGCTTAGGTTATTTGGAGACTCGAAATTGCCCGTAGGTGTGAATGTGAGCGTGAATGTTTGTCTGTCTCTATATGTGCCCTGCGATGAACTGGCGACCTGTCCAGGGTGTACCCTGCCTTCGCCCAATGTTAGCTGGGATCGGCTCCAGCGCCCCGCGACCCTCAACAGGATAAGCGGTTTGGATAATGGATGGATGGATGGAAAAAAAAAATTCTCCAAAGACGCAGTGCTGTAATGTAAAATGAAAGCCCCCTCACCAGCTCTCTATGCTTTGTGTTGCAGTCCTATTAGTAATTAATTCCTTGCACACTTAATTGTTTGCCATCCCTCTCCTGCCTGTGTTTGCTTTTTCGTTGTGTTTGTCATTCAACAAGCAAACCGTAAGCGTAAGTAAATAAGTGCAAGTCAGTGTGAGTCTGTGCATCCTTTCCTCTGAGTTTGTTGAAGTACCCAGTGAGGGCGTCAACAAAGTCTTAGTCAGAGGGGAGGTAAATGTACACATCGGTAACGGTCAATGACAAAAAGACCTCGTCCCCTGCAACAAGCTTTTGCTGAACTTTCAAAGGACACAACACAAATGGTGTGGGTGTGAAAGTAAGGTTGCTGCCACTGCGTTGTCAACACAGTCTGTTATGCTTTTTTGCACAACTTCAGTTTCTTTGTTACAGCAACAACTCAGAGTAAAAGGTGTTTTCTCCAATAGACAAATGAGAGCTACACAAACCAGTCGGGGGGGTATTATCGGGTGGGCACAACAGAAGCAGCAGCCGGCCCAAAAAAATTCACTTCTCTCAGACATCTGGACAAAGGCACCTCTCACTTGAATGAGATCAGTCATTGCTTTTGACTATTCAACGGGAAATTATGTTTGGCAGTTCCAGAATCGTTCAAATTCCTCCTCAGCTAGATCTGCCTGAGTGACTTTCTAAATAAACAGAGGTGTAAAAGAGGCCATGCGGTAGCAGAATAGTGCTTCATTTCACATTTGTAACAAAAACACCTGGTTTTTAACAGATGTTGACGAGGTTTGGCAGGTACGAGAGGCAGTGAGTCACGTCGATGTCAAAACAATTCTCGTCGTTGGCGGATTGGTCAATCGATGTTTTTTGGTGAATGTTTTTCACACTTGAAAGTGATGGCAAACCGCTGAGATTCAAAAATTGTATAAAGCAACCACCAGAATGCTAAGCTGCATAGTATGTTCCGGAATCACATCATTTAAAGAATACAATTGAATAGACTTAAATGAAATGCTGTTTGCAGTTGTGCAAAATCAAACAAATAACAAATGTAATTTGAAGTGAATCTCCTTCAAGAAGGTCAGTTCGAGACGGCACAGCTATGTGACCGTGTCAGTTTTGTTAATGTTTAGACATCATGCGGCAAAGCAGAACTCAGTTGGTGCAGTTCCACTTGTCACGCTTCATATTTAGAAGAGCGCGTGCATGTCCTGGAGAATAGGGAGATGCGTCAGTAACAAAGTGACCGAGCAATGACTCCGAAATGACTTTACGCATTTGTACCGCGACATCTCTTTTTCATTCAGACGGTTGTTTCTCTTCATCTGCTCTTCTCCGTTGCACTATTTCTCTCTCATATTACTGATCTTCTTTTACCTCATGGTTTTTCCAATTTGCAGTCGGGTGTTTGATACTGCTTCAGGGCTTTTATTCCGTTCTGTTTTTTTTTTAATACCCTGGATTCAAAGTTTCCATTTGTTCCAGAGGCTTTGCTCGTAATCGTTGACCAGAAGAGATCACAGCCCCGCTGCCCTTTCAGCTGAGCCTTAAGAGACGCGTTTCAACGGCAAGTCTCTAATCACAGTTCATGTCCTTTCACATGGCATCAGTTTCGAGCAGAGCCAAAGGTTTGGCCTCTGGGCCGCTGAATTGTTTGTATGTGCTGACCTTTTTGTCTGCATTTACTATACGATCGCTAAACATATCAAGGGATGGCTCTTTTTGTCTTTCTTTCTCATGTTGACCTCAAATCTGTTCCCCTCCTTCATTTCACAGCCCTAAAATCATTACATGTCCTCCCTGATTTGCCTCACTCCCAAAAAATAAACCCACACCATCTACTATGATTAGGATTTAGAACAACACCGGCCGTATTGTCAAAATATGGCATTCTGCACCTTGTTTCTTCCCCAGGTTTGTTTATGATGATATGAGCCCGTCAGGGGAGCCTTATGGAAAGCGCCAGTGTAAATACCTGTCCTTTCCCTCGCAATAAAGAAACTAAGGTGAACGCCTTTGATCACAGTGACATAAGTGAATGGAATGAGGAGGAAATGGAGAGATAGCAATTGGGACAAATCACTTCTAAAATTGAACATGACAAGCCTCTGATTGTAATCTCCATGTGGACTTTTAGGGGATGTCTAGGATGACAAGGAATATGAATATATATGAAATTCATTTGAAATGGAGAGAGGTAGAAGAACCCAAAGGTGTATATTTCAGGAATATGCATATGCACCTACTCTTTTATAATTCTCGGTTTATCAAAACGTGGGTTTTACTTTCATCATCTTCAATCCTCATGGCAACAGTGACATTGTACTTGACAAGTCACTTGCTTGGATCTGGGAATACATTCTGAAAAATAGTTTTGTTTGTGCAGCATAAACAATTCGACCATCATACATGTTGACACAAGGAGCAAATGGAGGGAAAATGACGATCAACTGTCCATTATATGGCTTACATATCCAGCACAGTTCACAGACCAACCTTTGCAATGAGGGTTTCTACGAGCATTTCGTCTGCACTCACTTTGAGTTTCTCCTTCAACTATAGTGGTTCAAATAACCTCACCGAACAGTTGTCCACTTGTCCGATTGTCTGACTGCAAATGTTGCTTACCCCTTCTGACTCTTGACTTATTATCCGAGGCGAAAAAGGATGGCCATGACTGAGAACAGCTGAGTATTATTATCATTGTTACTTTCACCTGACAAGGACCTAGTCGTCTTTGGTTGTGCCAATTATGAATCTTGTCTGTCCTTGATAATATTGATTTTTTTCTTTTTTTTTTTGAAAGCCTCCATTTTCCTAGTTTGACTCCAAAAAAAACAAAAGTTACCCATATCAGCTCAACTGATCCACCACCTGGATGTACAGTACATTTTTCACAGGTAAAGGGGGGATGGCGTGTCTGATTTAATATCAAGCCATAAGAGTTGGTACAGTTTAATGTTAGTAACAGCCAAGCAGCCCTTCTCCAGTGGAAACTGTAGGAGTGCCAGTTTTAGTCTTGTACCTTTGTTTCGCCATAGGTTTGCTATAAGAGCACCATTCAACTCTAGTGATTTATTGGAAGCATTGGAGATCCTGCTTGGAGAGAAACATGGCCTCAGATTTTGATTTAATCTTGTATCCAGAGAATGTAGAGAGAGAATGCAGAACATATGGATTAGCAATTGCAAGTACTTTGATTAGTTTCTCGGACTGCAAAACCTCTTGGAGAGGAGGTTGGGATGGATGGAAAGGTCAACATAGTGTATGACTTGGACACGGGAGGCCTCCGTTTGTTTCTTGTTTTCCTACTGTCAGATCAGACAACGTGCCGCATGAACCGTTTTTGTATCGGTCATTCGTAATGGTTTTGGAGGGCAATGGCAATCGGGGTGATCCAAGCCATCCATCAGATCAGGAAACGCCCATACTGTGTGTGTAATGTTGGGAGGCAATGGCAGCCTTCACTGTTGTTTAATTCGGAGGACTTTAGAGGATTTATTCCGTGACCAACTCAGTTTCATCCCATCATAGTCTCACATTAAACCACTGCTCCAGTGCATTCCGGTGCTCGGCTCTATTTCAGCGCGATGAGATCCATCGCGTGTGCAGACCCCGGTCCCCATAATTGCAGAGTGTCATTTCCCAGCCAGGCCCCATTGATGTCTTAAGGAAATATGAGCGTATCAAACACAAATGCAGATTTTTTTAAGTGTGTACAGTATGGTTTGCAGCTGCGATGTAGTGTGTCTGCGTGTGCATTTTAAGATTGGGATTTATTTACCCTGTTGATAGGAAGGCCAGCTGCTGTTTGCCTGTTACCAACAGAGGATTAAAGCATGCAGTAGTGCGTGAGAAATGGAAACTCCCCCGCATCCACAACACACACGGGTACACATACATTCATATACTATGAGAACGTAAATAAGACATGGTGCCTCTGTTTCATATCCTCTAGTATATTCTACAGCTGGGTTACGAGGTGAATTAAATGATTGCAATTAATGACCCAGTAGAGGATAGCAGCACAGCAAGATGAGGTCTGAAACACTGGAAGAGTTCATTCAGCACCTGGTGGGCCCATCTTCATGTGCACAGTGCAAATGTTGGCCAGAACTATTAATATTGTTATTGAATAACTATTGACAATATGCATTTATTGTATGGCAATTATGAAGTATATTGAAAATAAATTTTAATATATATATATTTTTTGATACTTAGAATTAAAATTGATACAAATATATTTGAGGAATTTTGTCAATGTCTTGCTTCATGCTTTGACCGGACCGAGCTTTGCCCTTACAGTCCTACATCATACTCCAAGTACACTATAGGTCATGAGCCAGGATGAATTCTACCGCCATACTGGGTGCGTGAAACCACACAGGAACACTTAACAGTTGCCTTTCTCCTTGTGCACTGACCTGCGCGCTGACATACAGAAAGCATTGAAGTGTTCCTGCTCAGTGAAGCAACACAAGGCATTAATACAAAGATAAAAAAAACTATGTGGAACAACACACCGCGTTACTCATGTGAAGAGTGTAACACTGTTGTGTTAATGTACTTTCAATGTCAGTTGTTGTAATTACGTTGTTATGTTAGAATAATACATTACAGCGCATATTTCCCTACTGAGTAAAGTGGGATGCACCGCACAGTCACACAACTATTTAATGTATCGGGGAAATTTTAAGGCAAACTACAGCTTTTACAAACTTACCAAACACTGATAAGTTAATACACAAGAATAAAGCCAGTGTTAAGTGTTGTGAAATGTACTCATCCATAGAAATACAAAAGCTCGATGACAATGCTATATCCCTTGGTATATATCATTAAAACATTTTGTTCTAACTTTATTTCTCCCTTTCTGTTGGCCTGTTAGAGGGACAGCTGAGCAGAGTGTCTGTGATGACTACCATTAGCATGCCACTAGTCGGGTGTTAATATGCAGTTTCTCTGGGATGGCATTTTGCACCGTTATTACCGCTGTCCAGATGTCACTGGAAGGGTCGGCCGGGTTTGTGTGTGTGTGTGTGTGTGTGCGGTTTTACTGCCTCACTCTCCCATTCAGACCCTCTCACTCTTTCTCTCCCAGTCCACCTCTACCATCCTCGCTTTGCATTTATGTTGATCATTCAGTACGCTGAAAACTTTTTCCTATAATTTCAGCCAATTTCCCTGCCTCCATATATATATTAATCTCTGCCAGACTGTGTGCTTGTGCCAGTATAATATATATATACACATATAAATAATATGAATTATGTGTGGGTTCATATAGACTACTTGCTCACGTGTCTTTATCATCATCATCATTGTATGCGGCTGCGATGTTGGTCTATTAGCAAGATAGTGTATTGTTCTCTGTGGTTGGGCTAATCCGTTCCCTAATTGCCTGGACAGACAGGGAGAGGTCCAAGCTTCATTTGATCAGCCCATTTCACACAGGCCGTTTCCGCGTCATTTAGCAGGTGAAGCACATTACACATCTGCTGGAATGAGCGGAGGGTGCTCGATGAGACAAGGCCCTCCCCAGTGCTAGCATTATGACGTCATGAAAATACTTCACAAGGTCGGGAGGCTACTGTGTTATGACCACTAGCTCAAAGTCAACATATGGGAGTTTGTGCATTGTGAACAGTTCATTGCATATGTGTTTTTTCTGTAGCTGGTGGTTCGCTTAAGAACTTTCTACATGCTGGGGGAAGATTATTAAAGGGCCGCACCATGACAGCATTTGGGTAAGCTTCGGCAAGTGTGACAGACTTATTAGTTGAAAAAACATTGATGCAAGGCTCTATTTCAAATTTTGCAAGTGGACTTGGACAGACATTGGGGTGTACAAAGCAAAGACGCGCTAAAGTGTAGGACCCGGTGTGTTTGGACCATGACCCAACCTATTGAAACAAATCTTAATCTCCTGTGCACAAGCTTTAGCAAGACAGGCATACAAAAAAAAACTTCTTTGCAAATGTGTCATGAGGGAGATCATTTCAAACGTTTGTTCAAGGATACACAGTGCATGTTGCTAAGAAACAACACAACTTTGTTGAAAAGTTAAGCATTTTACTTTGATACTCAAAGTGTTGTATCTGGTATTAAGTAATACAGATTCATGTCTCTTCTTGTTGTCATTTCGATGTCTCTATTGCAGGACAAAGGCTCACACGTGAGCAGGTATTTTTGGGGGGGATTTGCGATGCTATTAAGCGATTACTGTAGTCTTCAATGTGTTTTTGTGTCACCTTGCAAAAGCTGCTCATGGAAGGGGGTTTGTGTGAAGACAGTGTGTCTGTATGAGCAATAGGCGTGCATTGCTCTCCGACATAGCCCTGGGGCATTTAAGTATCTCTGTCTGTTTGTCTGTCTGACTTATGGGCAGGATGTTGGGAAAGCGTTCAGCTACAGAGTACAGCCCAAGTCCCTGTCTGAGGTGGCTGAGGATACCTAGTAATAGACTACACCTCACACTTCCCTGGCGCTCAATGCAACTACTGTAATTACTGTCCAAGGACTCGTATTGGGAACAAAATGAAGTAGGAATTAGGCATTGCCGAGGTGTGTGTTTGCCGTCGCACCACTGATGGCGTGACAAAAAATAAATGAAAATGGCACAATGAGATGCCAACTAATCTCGCTACCAGACACACACAGAGCACAAAAGCTCATCTCAACTTTGGTTGCCATCCAGGTCATCTCCCTCCACCTCTTTAACTCTCAGCATGTCGGGCCTGATGTGAGAGGAAATATCGCAGAGGGCAGAGGCAGCCCAAACAATAAGAGACACACAACCTCCCCTAATTTAATCTTACAGCAGATGGCAAAATGTAACCTATGGCCCGGACAGATTGCTGATTTGGTAAAGCCTTCCAGCGCTATGCGGGGAAAAAAAGTGAGAGAAGCAGACAGATGAGGTTGGGAGGAAGAAAAATGGTGGAGGCAGAAAACAAAGATGGAAGAGACAAATATCTGAAGCTAAAAAGTTAAAAGCAAAAGATAGACATGAAGACAGTCAGAGTTAAAAAAAAAAAAAGTGGAGCCACGAGTTAAACCTGACAGATTTACAGAAGATCAACAATCTGAAACTCAGGAGAAAGATGTCAAGAACCATGAGCCAAGGCCAATTAAGAGCAACGCCAGAATGGCGATGAGCAGCACGAAGCGAGATGAGACGAGGAGCACGAAAACAATTCAAAGATGGATGATAATAATGTGTGTAATCTTCTGATCTCTTGTCATCTGTGATGCAGATGACGAAACAAGTGAATGGGTTTTAATTAGGCCTGCCATTCGGAAAGCTAACCTTCTTCAACCTGCATCAGCGCTTTGTTTAGATAACCTGATAGAGTTCTTATTCCACTGCAGAGTAGGACAAAAAGAACACAGACGGGATGAGCAAAAACAGGAAGAAAGACGTTCATTACCAGGGACACATTATCGTGACTATACTATTTTTTTCCTTGCTTATTTTGACATTCAACAGCATTCTAGACCTCAAATTAGAATGGAATAGATTGTAAGCTTTTTAAATGTGAAATGTAAACACAGCTTTAATTGGTTTATTAAGCCTTCAAAAGAAGGATTTAAACATGATCTCCTCATGAAGTTGATGTTGCTATGTCAGCAAACAGTTGGCTACTTACACATCCAGCTGGCATGGTCGTGTTTCTAGCCATTTAACTAATATTTTTTTAGATATATATCCAATTTCTCATGGACAGACTACTGAAAGGGCCTACTGGGCGCATGCCCAGGGGCACAACAGTTTAAGGGAACCCTGGGCCAGAGCCTCAGTTTGAAGTTGTGAATCAACCACAAAAAGACACCACAGAGACACAAAATGACCAAACAACAGACATTAAATAAGTAAAAAGACGACAGATAGGAACACAAATAAAACCACCAAGAATGGACTCAAAGTGACCAAAAAGATGCCTCTTTGAATCGGTGGCTCTTGTTCTTATGTAGGCGGGGTGGGGAATTTACATGTCTCTGCCCATTGTCTCGTTATCTGTTCATGACACTTTTAGCCCAGTTTTGGTCTCCACCAGCTAAAACAAAAGGTTGTAGGCCTTAAAAAAAAAAAATCCAAATTCATGTTGTCATTTTCTGGGGAATCATCACTAGGAGTGACCCATTTAACAATATAATGAATTAATTGACCAATGTTTTCGATATATATAAATATCCAAACCAGACACAAATATTTGAAAACAATAACGTTACGCAATACAAGAACATGCACAGAAACAGTGCAGTATGCCAATCACAGATAACATGTAGTGCCTTTAATCATGTACTATTAATCGAGCACCAATGGCCTCTTCATCCTCTGCCAACAGTGCCATAAAATGCCAACCTGAGGCAAGGACCTACAAGCAGCTGCATCATGTTACAGTCTGTGGGCACGCTGTGCTTTCGGTCCCTTGCAACTACAGCAGTAATGTGAGGACTTTTTCTAAACAGCCAATTTCGATGTACTAATCTCAATGCATGTAAATGAAGCTGTGCACACTGCACAGGACTGCTGGTGCTAATGAAGTGGTGGGTTGCTGTGGGAGGACATTAGTACCCCTAGCTCTGTTTTGTGTATTGAGAAGGGCTTTAATCTGCTTCTCCAGGGTACACGAGACCCACCAGAGTGCGTTTAGCAGGTCGGCCCTCAACACCTGCCTTCACAACAACGCGTTTTGTTGTGCTTGTTGATTCATGTTATCTCAACATTATGGTATCCAACAACCCTTGGGGGATTTCCAAAGACCCGGGCAGACAGAGAGGGAGGAAAGCCATTCTGAATGATAACGAACCGGTAATTTCTGTAATAAACTAACGCATGCTTGGTGCTAATTGAGTTCCAAATTGCTGTAAGTGAGTTTGGAAAAGGTTGAATTGGCTTCGCCCAACTGCTGCAGAGGTTTATGCAAACAGAGGTACATTCAAGATGTGTGTTCTTTTATCTTTCAGCTTTGTCTTGGACTATGGCTTACATCGATGTGACTTTTATTAGCCACAACAGTCAATATATGAGCTTACTCTTATGTTTTTATACCTCCACAAAGTTCTATTTTGAATGACCACATCTTACCATTTGACTTTGATAATATTAGTGGAACAAGTTGTTATATTTTAAAGAGACAAACAGGAACATTATAAACGTATTAATGTTCTCAAATAAAAGCGTCTGTCCCAATTAAGGAGCTGTAGATGAAAACATTTGTATTTCTAATAGGAGGGCACGTAGAGGTTCAGCCTGTGAGGAATAATGTTTGTTATTTTCCTTCTTTTTTTTTTTTCTTCTTACAATTGCCATCATTATTTAGATTTAATTGGTTTTTAAATAGATCAAACGGAATGCAAAAGATATCAGTTTCTCTAATGTGTCTAGATATTGTCATCTACAAAAAGCTCAGGACATTTAAACACTCTCAGTATGAGGAAAATGTATTTAGGGGAGAGTCCAGCCACTTTTATTCCCTACTAACGTCTGACTGAACTTTGATCAAGGCATTGAACTCTATGGTAAACAAAAAAGTGTGGTATTTTTTAATAATCAATTTATTGGGAAAAAAAAAAAAAAATTTAGATCTCTGGGCTTCTCTAATCCGTCCTCACTGGTAACAATACACAAGATCCAGTGCAAACACAACAGAACAGTATTATGTCAATATCTGTCAAAACAATTTTTTTCCCACAGAATACAGACGGATAGAAATCCTGCAAACATAACTCTGACCTTACCGAGACATTTCCAGCATCTGATTCTGGAAATTACTTCTCTTTCTGACAGTATCGATTGTCGGTCACGAGCAGGTGCGCGGTGGGGGGGGGGGGGGGGGGGGCTGATCATGTGTTTATACACCAGGTCATTCAATGGAATGATTGTGAGTGATTGCTGTACTCCTGATCAATACTGTAGCCACACATTCCATTAGGCTAGCGATTAGCTATCCCAATGCTAAGGCAATGTATTCTTTTTTTGAGGGTGATGTAGCAGACTCGACAACATAAATCATTTTGGGGGTTTCAATTTCCATCTTTTGCACTGAAGATTATATCGTTTACAAAATGCCACTCACGGGGCTTTTAAAAAGATTAGCATTGCAAATATTTTTTTCAGTGTCAGCTCAAGGAAGTTAGCAAAAGACAAAATAGTTTTCATGAGCTTGACTGTATGAATCCTATTACTCAGAACAGAAACATGAGAAGGCCAGAGAACAGGCGCGTTAGGCTGAAATAGATGCACCACGGGTGAAAGTGAGATGGCCAAAGGGAAATGGCAAGGCACAGTGAGGCGTCCTCCATGTTTCATGAGGCCCTCAGCTGTTTCAAGTTCAGCTTCAAGGCTTGACCTCCACACACACTGACAGTGAAGCTCCAAAAGATCTGTGTTAAAAGTTTCAGTAGGAGCTGCGGAAGATTTGACACGCTGCTGGCTTCAGTAGATAACTCTCTTTTTACCATTGTCCATCATCTAGACCAGGTGTGAGCCAGCAGCACCTTTCATCTTCCTCTTCTCTTTATATTATCATGGATAAGAAATGACTGCAGCCGGCTGAGGAATGAAATATGTCAGAAGTGAGAATACTAATGACACCATAGAGAGAGGTGGGAGTGCAACTGAGAGCTCACTTGTTCAAATGAAGCTGTCAGGCACGGTCAAGTTACTGCGGTGTAGGTGCCAGTTGGCCGTCCCATAATTTGTACAAAGTTACTAGCTTGAAGATTTATTTTTGGAAATTATCGCAACCTAAAACTTTATGGTTTTATTTCCCAACATG
Organism: Anarhichas minor; assembly: GCF_050575085.1. Lineage (NCBI taxonomy): Eukaryota > Metazoa > Chordata > Actinopteri > Perciformes > Anarhichadidae > Anarhichas > Anarhichas minor. The sequence continues at coordinate 5,588,303 of NW_027466462.1, read as the reverse complement.
AATACTTAACAGTAATTAAAAAAACAAGCTCCATTCAAGGTCCAAACCTGCCCGAGAGCGTTTGACTACATCACATGGCCTTCATCAGTAGATTGAATGGCTGTTTGCTCAGTTCGTATACAGAGCCGTAAATGTTTTCGCCACCTCCAACACCTCTCATCCAAGTTGATTTCAAATGAAGTTCTTTCTTTACCTTAGAAATAGTAGGTAGCAAAACATCAATACAGGGCCCGCTTGCTTATTTAAGCTTCCGGCTTTAGAAGCCAATTTCACATACATCTGTGCCTTTAGGTCAGTAATTGTGGCCTTGATCTCTTTACATAGGGAGGAAGCTTACAGTGCACAGAGACATGACTAGTTATTACAGTTATCAAGGCTCATTCAACACATAAAATGTAATATATACTATTGAAGGATTTAGCATTCAGCAAGTTAATGACTGTTGGCTCGTGACCTCTAAGCTGTAATTGACACCATGGTCGACCAATATTTATTCTAACGCATCAACGTTTTCTCTAGTATTACCTGCTACAGCCGTTGTATACAGACGATTCACTCAGCTGTTGAAAAGTCAATCTTCCTACCACAGTTTTGCTTTATTGCCTTTGTGTCATCGTCGCCGTTCTTTAGTCTGAGTCGAGGTTACAGTGACATCCAGGCTGCCACCCTGATGCCCCTCTTTTCTTCTTGCCTGCTAATATCCTGTGAAATCCAGCAAACTTAATTTGAGGGGAAAGGAGCTGAACCTGAACTAAGCGGATTGAATTAATAAATGTATTTTCCATTTAACGGTTTGATTTCTCCAAAGCCTGTTTACAGCCACCGAATGATCTGCCTTTAAGTATAAGGCGCACGCCCCAAATCTGCTTACAGTTGCCTAAATCTATTATCTGCGCTCCACCTTATGGCAAGTCACTGACTCTGTGTCGGATGTGTGTATGCGAGTGAAGGTGTACGGGCCTGCGTGTGTACCAGTTTTGACATGCACGTCTGAGGTTAGCAGTAGAAAGATAAAAAGGGATTTTCAGCCAATATTTGCTTTTTCACAAGTGACTGAATAAATGGATTATATTTGTGAGCACACAATCATACCAATAAGCACGAAGGTCCAAAACAGACTGACATAATGGTATCTCTCATTCGGCACATTTACAGTATCCGGCCAACAGAAACTTCAGGTCAGGCAGTTTGAAATTTAATATTTGAGGAGTTCTGTCGCAAATAATCTGCATCACTGGGAATAAAATCCTTGGAACACAAATTTTTGGTAATTTCCAACGTCGAATGCAGGATTACATGATCTATACGTGAGGAGAAACTTCTTCATCTCTTTGAGCTTGACAATTTGTACACACTAAATGCTCGGCAGTCAAATCTGGATTCTTATTTTGTTTTATAGAGGTCATAGTTAAAGGTTGTGTTGTATTGAACTACATTATATATTGAGTTGTTCTTTTGCATTGACATGAGGGGTCCTATACCATCACCAGCTATGACCTCAATAATAATGTAATATATGATGTGATTTACCCACTGATCTAAAACAATAATAATATGATAATGTAATTCTACAAAGGCTTGATCTGGTGTCCAACGACTTTTATTAGATATATTCTCCACTTAAAAGTTTGTTCCAGAAACTATGCTGGTGCCATTTTGTTGGCTGCCTTCACAAAGCTAATTAAAAATGACAAAGCAAGTTCAACAACTGAAATAAACAAATACCAAAGGAATAAAACCAATCATAAAGTCATGTATATGTCTTGATGAAGGTCTCCACCTATTTTTGAAGAAGGGGTCTCTGTGGAAGAAAATCAATTTGAGGCCTTTTCAGCATTTCAATTCTCTTAGGTAATTGAAACTGCATGGTCCAGAGCCTTTTTTAATATTAATCGAAGGTGCCCCGGATGCTATAACTTTAAAAAAAAAAAAAAAAAAAAAAAAAGCTAATTTGTTGCAGCGCTTCAATTCGACTTCATTAATTTCTCGGAGGTGAATGGGCACTAGAGATGGAGGCCGAGTGCATCAAATCATACTCCTTGCTTGTATCTATTATGCCTCATGATGAGCATAATTACCTTACTGCCCCTCCCATTCATCAGTCAAAGGATGGGGCATAAAGTAGACGGTCTGAAAGAGTAACACAATATTTTAGTCTCTGATAGGAGTTGAAGTTTCCAAAGGCAGAAGGTAACTGTGTTTTTTTTTTGTTCAACAATAATAAAAATACACATCACAATGCTAGCACTAAAAACTCATCAGTGAATATGTTTTTCTGATTCCTTGGATCAGCTCCCAGCGAGAAACTCTGTCCATGATAGGTCACGTGAACTTGCAGACGTTGACTTCATGTGGGTTATTTGTCTGCAAAATGGACACGCCATCGGCTTAGGGGTGCTCTCTGAGAAACGTGAAAAACAAAGTCAAATGATGCCTGTATAGATTGTTCTCTCTGCAACCATTAAATGTCAACAATATATGATCTTACTGTATGTCAATCCTAATGTTCATGAAGATGTACTCGTAGCCTCACGAACAGCATGCCAACTTGACAGCAGGTTACAGGCATGTGGGGGCAGTGGATATACCAGTGGCTAAAAAGAGCATTTGTTTTGTGAAAAGGGAAACAACCTTTTATTAATATCAATGTGAAAACAGATCGTTGTGTAAATGCAGCATATGCCTGTGAGTCCGAATACTAAAAATGTCCTCTCCCACTGTTGTGTATATGTACATGGAGCTGTCCTTGGTCCTGAAACAGCCATGGTGCTGAAACGCAATAAAGGGGACAGTCCCTATATACCTCAGATGAAATGTATGTTTCATCTAAGATTCTTTAAAAAATTAAAGGTGGGCGCAATAATAAATAATGCACAAAATATGCGTAACAACCAAACTGGATGCGGACTGCAGATCAATGTTATCAAAACAAATGCAATAATAAAACACATATTTGATTACTTTCAAACCATCTTGTGCATATATTGCATTCACACCAGCAGCAACAATGGTGGCAAATGAAAAATCTGAACCGAATGTATTGCTGAGGCTATACCTGGACTAAGCTGACAGTGATGGGAATATACGAACCCTTCCCTGAGCTTTTCTACAGGACCAGCTGGGTAATAAAGTAGTGCCAATAAGACAGTTTGCCAATAAAGGATTAAGTGCTTCGGCTCTCTGTTTAAGCAAAATGGGGAATTAAGTGCAGAAGCACTTTTGAGGAAGAGTGTTTGAGGTGTGACAGAGGACGAGGGGTATAAATTCCTCTATTGTGGTGGAGAAGTAACACTTTGCCATTGCTAAGTATAGCCCATTGTGGATCTAACAGAAAGCATACAGTTATGAGAAGATATTGTTCTGCCACTGTGAAGAAAATAATCGACTTCAGTAAATACGGTATGACAATTGCATTTTACAAAGACAAGCCACACCTTAAATGAATAGTTTGACTTTTTGGTGCACAATAAACTCCCTAAATATGTTGTTATATATTGAGGCAGCAGCTGGTTAGCTTAGCACAAACATTGGGAACAGGGGAAAACTGTTATTTGGCTCTGTCCGATACCTCTGTCCAGTACACAATCCATCAACCACCACCTTTAATTAGCATGGTATATCTCGTCTATTGAATCTGCACAAACACTGAAGGGTAAAACAAAATGTCTGCGTTAGACTTTTTCTTGGTTGGGAGCAGTTGACAGGTGTCACCTGTAGCCTCCGCTAGGCCAGGGGAACGGTTCAGAGTCGTGAGTGAGGAGTCTGGCTGTATACAACCGACAATAAAAGGCGTTTTTATAAAGTGTGAGTCACCACAACCACGGAAGGTCCTTGAGTATCCAGCCATAACTGGCCACCCAAAATAGTATCCAGTTTGCTTTAGCAGAATGCAAGATTGGCCATGGATAGACATAGAGGTGTCCACTCACGTAGGACACACACACACGTAACCACAAAAATTGCATTCAGGCTGTTTTTACTGCTACCGAAGGTCAATACTCGTACTACACAACCTTGGTCCTTTTAGAAACATGTTTTTAACTTCCTGCATTACTGCCTACACACACACACACACACACCGTTGCTTATATTTAGGTCGGTCCTGACAACTATGCTACTTTTGCTTTAAGTAATGGATGGCTTTCATGTGATTTTGCAGGTTACAATGGTGCATGAAAAGGCATATGAAGACGACACGTTTCACACAGAACGTCATATTTCTTGAAAGATGTCCTTGTGAATATTCCAGAAGTGCTAAAGAGCATTCCTTTAAAAGCTTACATGCCTTTCGCGACGTTAATTGAAATTCCACGAGGTCACCGCTAGATTTGAAATGATTTGTTTACAACAGCTTCAGGCAAAAGATTTAGTTAATTACAGCCTTGCACCGGCCTCACTGGGAGACTTTTTTTTTTTTGGTGCACGAGAGAGATTCAGAAATAGGTTAAATGGAAAATGAACAAAAGGGACACAGCAGTTCAGCCGCTTAAAGTCAACATTTTCATTCAGTGCGGTTTCATACCACTCATCTTCGAAGTCTGTGATGAGTTTGTGATATGTGATGAGTTAGCCTGTGAAGGCTGCATGTGTGTGTGTGTCGACTGCTTTGTGTTCTCCGAGTCTGCATAAATATGTTAGAAATATCATCAAACCATTCATCAAAAACAAAACAATTATCTTCCAATTTGACTAATTCATCAACTACGCAGCCTATTCACTTTGATTCAGATGCACTTGGCTTGAGGGTATTTGGTGATGCTGAGCACAAGATTAATTAATAAGATATCACACCCTTGCCATTTTAGACAATTTACAAAAAAGATTCTATCTGCTATGGATCCAACATCAACATGTTCGCATATTTAATGAGTCTACTAATTAACTGAGATGATAGCATACACCATATTGTGGCTGTACCATGTTTTGCCCAGCAGTGCAAACGTATTTGTTCCAGTTCTTATTTATTTATTTAGCTGTGCACATATTTCCTCCCAGGAGAGCCTGTGTGGAACCTTTGCTGGATCCCTATCTCGCTTCCTCCCAGAGGATACGGGAGGCTTCTAATGTTTTGAAGTTTTTATCTGATAAAGAAATTGGATTTCAGGCTGTGTTTCTTAACACCATCATAGTTTAACTCAAATTGCAGGTATGCAGTGTTAAAATCGATCAAATATCTAATGGAAAAAAATGCTGATAAAGTAGCAGTTACCTAGAGTGCTTTTGAGACTAGGAAATGCATATTTCAAAAGATGCATCTGTAGGGATAAAAAAAAAGGATACATTTTTTCAAAATATACAATTTAAGGACACCCAGGGTAAAAATCTTAAAAAATATTACAGTCATAGATGAACCCTGAATTGAAGATTTTGGGCAAATATTGATCTATCGATAGGCTCAAACAAAATGGAATAAATAATCTGCATGTAACAAGCTTGTACGCTTCATTTTCTTGAAACAAACGATTTTGATGTGTATTAAAAAAACACATTATTGAAGCAGTAGCCGCAGCCGCATTTCAAGTGGCTTGCATAGCAAACACTTTTTTTGTATTGTCATATTGACCCCCAATCCAATTACTTACATTTCATAAGACACCACAGAGGTTGCAAATGTCATCACCATTTCCATACCTGAAATGTCACCCATTGTGTGTGTGTGTGTGTGTGTGCGTTGGGCAAGAACATAAAAATGTAGCCAGAGGTACTTTTAGGTATAGCTACAGGTTTAACAATACAGTGCATTCTGACATTTAATACAGCATCAGCAATGAATGTTGAGTAATGGTTTCATGTGCCCTTATGTGTTAAGTGCTTCATGCAAAACGTCATGTTGGCCTCGTAAAGACGTGGATGTGGACTTGAAGACGGTGTAGATGAGAATTCTGGAAATTCTGAGGGAGAAATGGAGGGAGACTGAGAGACAGAAGCCGAGCGGACGAAAAGCATGATTTGATATGCGCATGCGGCTTTGCTGCCACCGTTGCAACAATTCGCCACATGTGACGGTTGCAGCAGAAGTTGCAGCCTGTTACCCTGCAGACAGTGACGAGAGACAAAGTGGAGGAGGAGGAAAAATGACTTAAACGTTCTGAGCTAATTCATTTCTTGCCATTTCTTCTTCTCGTGTATGTGTGAGCGTCTAACTTTCAAATATGCTTTGCATTGGAATGCTAGCATGTCTGCAGAGGCGTATGTGGCTGGAGAAAAGGGCCATTTGTCCGATTTGTTGAGAAATTCAAATAGATCTGGTGTTGAGCCCAGTGACCGCTATGGAGAAACAGACGACCGACGAGAACTTTGTTGGTGCATTAATTAAAATGCTGGTGTCATCTTCCTATCCATGGAAAAATAGCAACATAAAAATGGCCGCAAACATGTTGACAAGCTTGGTTGAGATTGATAACTTACAGAAATCACAACTCTTTGGAATATTTGGTTGGATGTATAGCTCTAATATATTCGACTAATACGTATACTTCTTAGCTGCTAGTCAGTTGCGCTTTTTAGAGCTGTAGAAAGTTCTGAAGGTTGCGCAATGCAGGTTTTGTCAGGTGAGGGTATGACTGCTTTATTGGGCACTGCAAATTGTAGGAGAATGAGAAGATGGAGTTGAAATGATTAAAGTCAGAGGGGATGATCAGGCATAAATCAATGGCTTGGTTTGAAACGGTTTTGTGAGTAAATTGTCAGGATTGAACTTTTAAGTGTGAGCTGATATGATTCTAAATGATTATTTGATCTAAATTCGACATGTTCATGTTTTCCAAAATGAAGGGTTTAAAGAGGCTGAGAGGGCGATTCTAGAGTGAGAAAGGTATTTAATCTTGATGGGGCAAAGGTTTTTTAGGGTCGTCAGGGTTTGAGGACTTTGACAGATTCTGAAGATTGTGAAAGGTTCAAAAATGGGAAGGAGGGCTTTCGCTCAGAGACATAGACATAGCAGATTCAAGATGGAGGTTAAAAGGTCTGTAGGGAGGAAGGAGCAGGTCAATGGGAGGAGCAAAGAGCTCTTTCTTTCTCAGTGGGTGAATTGCCTTTTGCTTCAGAGGTCTATTAAATCTTGCTATCATCTCAAAACTAGTAATCCTGCAAAGCGACTGGAACCCCTTCAATCACTCCATATCTGCACCATCTCTCTGCAACAGCCCGATGATGGGAGTCTGCTTGGAGGGATTTCTGTTTTGCAGGAAGGTTGTTATTTTTGTTGAGCCACGGAGCTTGTTATGACATCAGAATAGCAAATTCAATTCATAAGCGAGTGTGTAGCGCAATAGCACTGTACGTTTATTCTACACATCGAGGATTTGTAAAAGCCAATGATGTAATATTCCATTTCTTTAAAGTATTTCTTCATGATACATGAAAGGCAAAATACAACAGCAGGCGATAGGTCTGATATCCTCATTTGTTAATGCATAATACAGGTCTTCTCTCTCCAAACAGTGTCCGCCTACCTCTCTCTGTTTGAACAAGACCAAGTGTCTATCGAGTATTTAGTCCAAAATCTAGATGAAAGTCGATGAAAGGTCAGTGTCAACGTTTTTTAGAATTATGCCTTTCAGGACTTAAAGTGTCTGTATCAAATGTCACGGCCATCAATCCAACAGTCCTCTAGATATCTCAATAATACACTAAAATGATAACCGGTTGGTGCCGAATAGAGTAAAAATCAGGGGATCACCAACGTCTCTAGGGTTCATCCTCTTGAAACCACGAACAAATATACATAATTGAATGGCAAGTCATTATCAAGATTGGCCAGACTGACATGGCCATCCCGAGAGCCCCAGTTGAAAAGCAAAGGTGTTTACCTCACAAACCTATGTGTTTGAACTCAACAGCTGCTCTTCCTTTAGTGAAGAGAAATGAAGCTATCCTCAGATGACAATTAGTCAAATCTGGAAGCACTTCACTGATGCAAGAGGCTTATGCTAAGAGGCCGCAAGCAATGCGATGGCCATTTCTTGTTTAATTGTGCATACATCATCCATAAGGCCCGCATTTCTGTAAGGAAATGGACCCCAACTGAAGTCCTTTTAATATCCTCCCTGACAATAATTACCGGCCATTTCTTGAGCTGCGGAGGAGAGGGAGAAGTATGCCGAGCGTGTCTCTGCCACAAGGTACAGGGCTAATTGCAGCTTCCCTTTGATGGAAAGCTCCTCTTAGAAATGTAACACAGCAGGCAGGCAGATGGAATTAATGCAAATAGTTCATTTAGAGAGTTGATAATTGTTGCCATGAACAACCCTAACTGAGACGGTCTTAAAAAAATAAAAAATATTCCATCGCAGAGTGGTCACCTTTGCTGACAAATTAACCAATTTATCCGCAGCTACAACCCCATTCACTTTGGCAATTTGCTGCCTTGAAAGCAAATCTGCTTTTGTTTTTTTTTAACCATATTTCCGTAAAAGTGAAAGAATTGTTCTAATGGCTTTTGGGTTGATTGTATTTGATCTGCTCAATGGGCCATATTGCAGAGCTCTACTGGCAACAAATTGACCATTATGTGCAGTGGTTTGGCAGAGCCACAATTGCTTATGCTGAAGAGAACACAGGGCAGCATTGAACAACTTTGTATCTTCATTTTACCTTTTATACTTACACTGATTGCTGTCCTGACCTCAGAATAAATGTTCAAGAATAGAACGCCGATGAAGGCAGATGCACTGTTATAAAGTACAAATGGAAACTTGTACAGACCTAAAGAAAGAAGAATTGGAAAACAACTGTCCATGCCACACATTGACAATAGGCCGTTCACCCATAACCTATAGAGCTCCATTTAAAGGTGAACCCTGTGGTAAGTGGAACTTGGGACGACTCAAATACACCATGCCCTATGAAAGTCTGTTTTGTTACATAATCCTTCAAAGAACAAACACTAGACCTTAATATATTTGGTTCTTTGCTTAGCACATGCACGATTCACTCATTCATGAAATGTGCTGCTCAATATTGTGAGGATAAGACATCATTTTTTATATTTATTTCAACTGTAATGCCTGTAGTACCTTTTGTTTTAAATGATTTAATCTTAGTTTCACATGCAGGAAATGACCGGCACATTATTTTATAGCCTTTACCGTTTCCATTCAGGCTGCGGATCTCTTTTCAATGGGTTGGGTTGCGGAACTAATTGGTCATATGTGCGGTTGGCCGGTTGGGTACACTTTAGGACACCACTGTGCCAGAGTGGGTCTTGAAAATCAAAAGCCGTGCGGGACTCTGCCCCAGCATTCCTGATGGAACGTTATGGAATATAATGTTGTCATATAATATCAAACCTGAGAGATTGAAAAGTGCGCTACAGTATTCACAAAATAAATGTTTGCAAGCAAATATTATTCTGCTCTCTATAGAGATTCATCAGAACACACAATGCAGATGCCGTGGAACAGTTTTGCCTGGAGTGCAGAAAGTAATACAGAGATTAGCCTTAATTACAATTCCTGTCTCATAGCCTCCTAGTTTCCAATTTCCAGGCTTCAGTGTTTGATGTTTCATGCCTAACTTGTTACGCACGTCACCCAACCTGAATAATCAAGTCTGATAGAAATCAAAAACACTAACAAGAACAACATCTGCACGTTCGAATAACTTTGCCATGTTGACGAGAGACAGAACTTCCATGGTTTTGTGCACACACAGCTGAGCTTTGTGTTGGTGTGCACGTATGTGAGTGATTGTGTTCGAGTGATGGATCCGGTGGAGGGGGGGGGGGGGGGGGGTGTTCATGAATTAAGTCACCTTTTAGTATGCTTTTGCAGATCCACAACTTAATTCGCAATGTGCTCGCAGTCGGCTCATTAGAAATGCACAGCCATTCCGTTACCTAATTAGTTCACTAAGTCCCATCATAAAGAGCTATCGATCCTCATCCCTGCTGGGAATGAATCAGGGAATTTGAATAACGCTCTGTTTCCTCATGAGCTACACACACACACACACACACGCGCGCTCAAATTCGATCGCAGTGTCATATCGTCAGGATTTTACTTTCCCCCTCACTCGCATACAAACCTAGATGAGATATGAATATTGTCTCCAGAAAGCTCCTCACTGCATTTCACAGCGTGGTAACAATGGTGTGTGTCTGTGTGTGTGTGTGTGTGTGGTGGAGGGAGGGGTGTGTTCATTATTGTCTACCTGTGTGATCCCATTGGTTGCGAGTGTGATCAAAGGGGAGACGGGCTCATCTCTGTGCAGAGGAGAGAAAATGGTGGAGAGCCTGATCAGCCAGCCTGCACTGTAATCTTCTGTGAATGCAGCCTCAGCACTATCCCTCTCTTTAAGTCTCTCTCTGTCTTTCCCTTCGTCTCCCCATTGGGGCTGCTCGCTTACCCAATAGTCATGTGGCAGAGAGCGGAGGAGGAGGGGAGAGCAGGATAAGTGAGAAGAGGGGATGTGTGGAGAGTGGGGGACGCATCTTCCGCCACCACTCCTGCCAACGACACCTCCTTCGTTTCTCTTTTCAGAGCCCCTATCATCTGTTTATTGTTTGTTTATGTGCTTTCACGGCTTTTATTGTTACCTCTCCTGTTGAAATACTCCTCTCTCTCCATCATACCGTCCCCCCCTTCCCATTCTGCCTCCCTCTTTCCCCTCCTGCCACTGATTGCAGATTCCCGGCAAACAGGAAGTGAGTGAGGTAGATTGAAACAACAAGGAAAAGGCCTGGATTCAGCCCCTAATCTCTCCATTGATATATGGGAATTTATCTAGATCAGATATAATAATACTCTCAGGAAGTGTACGTCACACTGAATCCAAAAATATGCACAACCGCTCTTTGTGTTCTTATTTGATTGGGTTATGACTCAGAGAAGGAGTGTGATCTGTGTGCGTCTCACCCTTTGTTAGTGCGAGGGCCAAATCCCGACGACAAATTTCCAGTTGATTTTAGACCACGGACATGCCCCTGTCCCTTTCACCTCACTCATTAACTTTGTCTTGTGTGTCCCTCCTCGTCAACTTCCCTCTGCTGGCTTGGGGAGGCACGATTCACACTTCTCTAAAACAACATTTCCTGGCACCACGAGAGATGGAGAGAAAAAACAGACATATGGTTGAGATCTCCGACGAGAAAAAAACCCCCGCTGGAGAGCAACATAAACAAAAATAATGTGAACGCAGAAGCATTGGAGATGTGGAGTGCCGACTCAGCGCAGCCTTGTTTAATTACTGTTCACCTGGGCCAAAGGCCTAATGGAAGATTTGGCTGCGGGCCCAGACAAACAACGTTCCACTTGGCCTCAACTGCTAGAAAATCTTGGGCCTGACTCATGCGGGCTTGTTGTTGTCGTTGGTCCACAAACTGCAAAGACAGGCGACGACAAGGGAATTCTCACTAACGACGTATGTGCACAGGTCCAGGAGCCAACCGCAATGGTGACATTCTAAACTGGGATGCCAAAGAAGACACGTGTGCCGACAAAATGATGGAACGCACCACTGTAATAAGATGGCAGTCTATTTTCATAAAAAATACAGCATGCCTTGGGTCCATCTCTATGTGAACAGCATAACAATATAAGTCGATTAACAATAATTTCAATACGTTTCTTAACAATTGTGTGCATGTGGTGCGAACACATTAGAAGTATTCAAGTAATATGTTCGTTATCATATTTAATCTCCGGGTATGATATTATCGACAGTGCCTACGTATTTAAGTCCGTGTAAGCACACAGGCCTCGGTGATTAGAAAGCTTCCAAGAGCTGGGTGTAATACATTGTCCACGTGACAGATATGGAATAGAGTCAGCAGTATAGTCTCTCATTTAGCCCCTGTCCTATTGATTTGTCCCACTAAAGTCTTGATTGAAATTACAGGGGACGACAGCGCCAGTAAAATACTCAATAGCCGAGCTCCCATCAATTACACAGAGAGATTGCGGAGGGAAAATGGTGCCTGTGAGAGGACTGATCATTTTTCAGCGAATTGACTGGAACTTGTCCGTTAGGATGGAAGGCCTTAATCTGAAGTGTTCAGTGCATGAGCACATTCAATAAGGCAAAGGAGAAGCCCACAGATGTAATACATTCAATGTTTACAATGCTAAGCTATTTTGAGAGCAGTGCAAAAATGGACATGTGGGTGACTTGTGTCTCTGCTGAGGTTGAGATTACTCCACTATATCTTTACATAGCAAAACGTTTGGCTGTGTTAATGCTCTATGTTGTATGGATAAACCTTTGAAAGAAGGGGGCTTCATTCAGCTGCGAGTGTGACTACAAACAGAGTTGTTTCCGACACGGAGTGGAAGGTAGTAGAGCCTGGATTAGAAGAGGGATTGCCTATTGCTCCGACGGCTCATTATTCCGAAACGCCAGTAGTCTGACAAATGTCCCATTGGACTGAAAACCCATTTGTCCGACCGGCCGCCATCCCGGGAACAAACGCCCATTGTTCCCCATGCCCATTGCTCCGAAAATACACTCTCCGTGGAACAAACAGAAGCATATGATCAATTATTAGGCTACGTAGAATGATGTCATCGGACGTTCCCGTTTTATTTTACTTCTGGTGCAGGCATGACCTCCCACTCTGCCTCTTATTAGCCAACTCTGGGTAGACAAATGTCTCCACCATCCAGACCCCATTTATTGGGCTTCTGGTTCGACTTCGAACTAATGACATTTAGCAGTCAGCAAAAAAATAGCATCCTAAAGGGGTAAGCTAAGATGAACGGCTCCTGCTACACATCAGCCTGTCGGCAGTGACGATGTGAGCATGTAACCAACAATTTTGGAAAAAAAGTCACAGCAAATATGAATCATGGAGATTTGAGACTTGACCTATGAATATCTCTTGTGGGCAGAAATGATCTGTGATGCATTGGCAGTCATTTCCGTCAACCGTTGGAGAAAAACGGGCCTTTTAAAAACGGTGTCTGTTCCACTAAAGCAAGAGAAAAGTTAAACTTGTGGAACATGTCCAAAAGAGAGGGAGAGAGAGAGAGAGATGTTGCACTCTTGTCTTTCTCCCTTCATTCCTCTCGCTCCCTCTCTCTTGTCACTCTGTTTCTGCCTCTTGCTGCATTTCGCTCTGCCTCACATCCCTTCATTTCTACACCCATACCCAACATTTCCATCTCTCATTTTTCAAGATTTTGCTGACTCACATTTCCACCTGTCGGACGAGAAAATTCCTCTGAAACTGCCAAAATTGTGTCAGAAAACACTTTAATTTTATATTTATATATATATATATATATATATATATATATATATATATATATATATATGACTGCTTTTTTGCAACCAGTAGTTTAATTTGCAAGTGTGCTGGTATGGAGGGGAAATTCGGCAGGAGAGAGACTTTGACAGGACACCGCTTTCATAGAAATGGATAACTGGGAATTATTTTTCTTGTAAAAAGGACAAATGACATTAAAGTTTGTGTACTACCTGGAGCAACAGTGCTATATGTTCACAGTGGCTGATGTAGATAGGGTGTATGATCAGGAAGTCCAAACTGGCCATTACTTCAGAGAGTTTGACAGAAATTCAATTTTAATTTCCGGGTGATTTTGGGAGTGATGAGAGATGCTATACCCTTCCATTAAACAAATGATGCATATAAAAGATCACCAACATTGATAACAACTTAATCTGTACAATACTACTGGCCTGTGAGCTGTTTGCCAAATGCCTTCTACTGGGCCAATTGTTGTCCATTATTCACAAATGTATTCAAGTTGATGTTGAACTGATTCATACACAATGCTACATAAATGTTTGGATGCCATATTGCCACGGAATTATTCATCTTATCTGTGTCTGCTAACACAATCCATTCCGGCCTTGTTCCAATTGCTTTTGGCAGTGGGCGCCGCAGTAAACCAGATTATCAAGTTCACAACACACTTTTGCCTGATACAATATGCAGTGAAAATCAAGTCCATCTTCAGATTGGAAATTCAGCGCCGTCGCCTCGATTTTTGCAGTTTGTAGGTCAGTTGATGGCGTGATGTAAATACTCCGTGGCGCCCTGTTGACAACAAAAAGTGTACATACAGAAATTGCCATCACATGTAAATATAATTATATTATTATCTATATTATTATAGACTGGGTGTCTTTGCGGCTCTCTGTTTGGATGCAATCAATAGCCTGTTTGTTCTCTGACTGTCCAAATAATTACAATTCCTCTTCCTTTCATCTCTCTTGTACAATCAATAGTGTGTTGTTTTCATGCATGTATTTCATTGTCATTGATCAACTGTCCCTTTTACTGTACATTCAAGCTTAAAAGGTGCGTCCGCGTACTACCAATTTGTTGCGACCGTGCAGACATTTCTGGATTTAACAAGTGGTAGCATAGCGATCTACTGTGCATGAACGACCTACATTGCGTAAGCCGCAATCAAAACTGCCAAACTACCACTATGCCCTGCTGTTGTGTGGAACACTATTTGCACATGACATGAATGAAAAAGACAGAATATTGACGTGTTGTTTGCACCGTAAACAGATCCACCAGTTGTTATTCTGTTGTATTCTAAACTAGCTCCCTGCATGCCTTAATAACTCCTACCATAGTGCATCTCTGTTAGTGGCATTTTACATGCATGCCATTATCTTTTATTAGTGAGCTGTTTTTATTGCACTTTTGCTTTGGGTGTGACCCAAGGTTGCAATGTTCTCATGCGCAAAGGAAGAGCGGAGCCATTGTGAGCGGCTCCTATTGACTTCCATCCGGCGGGACAAAGGGTTAAGTGTGCTACCGTAGTGTTGTAGGCTGGCAGGAAAGTGAGGGATGCGATGCGTGCTGTAAGAGCACGAGCTGCCAGATGGTGCTCACAGAAGCGTGATCATATGACATCTTTTCACCAAAGGGCTCCGGGGGGGGGGGAATAGAGCGAGTGGGGAGAGAGGTGGAAGGAAGGGGTGCACAGAGACCCCCCCTGTAAACTTTATTTTCTCATTTCTAGTCTTTCATTCATTCTCCAACCACGAGCAATCCTTTATCTATTCATTGTATCCCATTGGAACACCATTTGATGCACTCATGTTGGAAACGGTCGCAGCAACTCCCGTCTGACATTTGGCCTCCTGTCTCATGTCGGAATCAAAACTAATTGACTTGGCTGGCGTCGTTTACATGTTGTTCTCAAGCTGTGCCAACAGGGCAAGTAAATCTCATCTGGTACACAATCGGAAAACACTTTGAAGCGTAAGCCATGGCTGCATGTTCTGCATGTGTTTATGCGTGCGTGTGCACATTGGCTACGAGCGTGCCTTAGCACATGTGAGTAAGCACCCCGAGCGGGATGTGCAAGCGTTGGTGCGGCCACGGAGCTGCTTTATTGGTGTGCTCATTTGAGCTTTGTGACCAGAGGCGCACCTGCCTGGGTGACTCACCACAATGAATAATAATAATGCTGGCGGTTGTGTTGACCATTAGGCGACTGTCGGGGACCAAGTAAGCGACGAAGGTGTAAAAAAAACAACAACATTGCATTAATAAAGTTGCAACATTTGATGGTAGCTGTCAAAAGTGTCGAAAGAACCACGTGACATAATGTTACCCGGCTTGTGTGCACCCAAATAAGAACATGGACTCTCATAATTAGAATGCAGTATGTAATATATGCACACAAAATACAAAAAAAAAACTAATGCAATGTCCTTTCGGGACTTGGCAGTTCGGAGTATGTGCCCTTTTGGAACTGGCCCCCGGAAGTGCTGCTCGCAGCTTTGTCGAGGACTGGCCGTCGCTTGTTGATCCAAGGGAAGTGAAGAAGAGTTTGTTTTGTAACGTCAGTATATAAAATAAAACTGCAGTCGGTGTGCTGCAGCCTGTAAAGTGCCGCTGCGGACAACATGCTGGACTCAGTCAGCAGAGCCCTGAAGCCCTGAAGCCCTGCCCTGGTAGCTGTCACACGTCCAAATTGCACCAAATTCCACACGGCACTCTCCAGCATTACACACCTGACGTGTGTGAAGTAGATCAGATGAACAGTTTTTTGAGATATGCGTAGGACACACACACACATACAGACATAGATTATTTTACTTATAGTTACATGTCTGGAAAATGTGACCAAATATATATATATATAGAAATACGAAGCACTTTCAACTTGACATTCAGATATCAAGTATTTTCTGGAGAGAAATACGTGCATTTAGAAATATATTTTTTATTTCAGACATTGCGCTCTTGTTATGTTACGTTATGGCTATTCATTGAACCATTCAAGCAAGCAAAATGTATGCATTCTATATATGTGAGGAAATTGAGTTTTCTCCAGCATTCCAAGAACTGCATAATATTTCATCAGACATTGTCGTGCCGCACAAAGAAACCTTTAACAGATGCACATTATAATCAGAAAACAGAATACATTCTGGAAATGCAAATCAACTGACCTATACACGGTAATAAGCAATGCATGCTGTAATTACAGATCTGGGGCAGCATTACACAGCGGGATACAATGCAGTCTTTCTGTGTCGTCCCCTCAAGGTAGTCACATCCTCCTCCCCCCAGACTCGATGACACTCTTTGTTGGCTCTCTGTAATTCTTTCAAAGGGAAAAGAGCAGTGATGAACAGAATCTTAAGTGTGCTACAGAAAAAAAGAAAAGAAAAGGAGTGCATTTCTTGCTCAAGGCTCCATTCACATTCTCTCATCCAATTATCATTAATGTATGCCTTATGGTTAATCAGCTGCAAAGCTCCCTATACCCTCCTTTTGGCTCTTTCGTTCATTTCTCTGCCCCTTTTTCTCCTCTCCGTGGCCTTAAGTAGTGGGAAGAGGTCAGGGTCTACAAGAGGCAATTCTCTTCAGGCTATAATTAGTGTTCTGTAATAAGCAGCAACAAAGGCCAGGAAAATAACTTGACAACAACCATGGGAGAGATGGTGGTGATGGTCAAACACAAATTACCAGTTATTAAAAAAACAACATGCAATAATGCTCTCGTTACTGCGAGAAACACTTTTCCCCACATCCATCTGCTGGAAAAAAAAAAAAAATAGAACAATGAGAGGCTATATCCTTTGAAAAGTGATTATAAATTGACTTGAGGGAGAGTGGCAAAAATGGAAAGGAGGGACGGTGTAGCACACCCTTGTGTTCTATAATTCTTTTCCGAGGAGATTGCAGACGCTCGCAAGTAATTCCACTTGACGGAACAAGGGGCCCTTTTTGGAAGCAATTGGGAAGAGAACCAAAGTCTTATTCAGGGAAGTTAATCCCCGTTAATGGGTTTGTTTAAATTCAATAAAAGGAGAATATGCACAGAATGAATTATGAAAAAACGATTAATGAATGCTCCAGCAAGTAATCATTTTCCGGATAAATATGCACATACATATTCATTTTCTCCCCCAGCCCCCCACCCCTTTCCACCATGAAATCTGCCTTATTTTTAGCAGTTCCTTACAGCAACTCCACTCTTTTGAGCCACCACAGTGCAACAAACTCCCTGACTTTCAGTTAGATGAAAAGAACACCCCCCCCCCCCTCTTTTGTTTGTTTTAAAGAGACTCAATACAACCTGAAAGGCAATATCAATGTGTTTGATCGCTCGCCAAGCAGGTTTCGGGTGGGCATCTTGTCATAGAAGAGGGCCCCCTGATAGCGCTGATGACCAGAATCAGAGGACACTATGTGGCAGAAGTGACAGGTGTGGGGACGGAGGGGGACACCGTCTGCCATACCAGGTGACGCCTCCAAGTCTGGCAAAGCCCTGAGGCTGAGAGAGAGAGAGAGAGAGAGAGAGATGACCTAAAAGCGGGCCTAGAGACATCCTCACATTGTTTAGGGAAAGCGTTTTAAAGGGCTTAGCAGAGTTAGTGGTTTGAATTCAACCTTTCCCCCCAAATATCTCTTATAAATATATTTCTCTCTGTATCAGTACCTAATGCTAAATTCAATTGTGAAATGGCCATATCTGCTGCAGGACTTTAAAATGCTTCATTCCTTCCCCCAAAATGTTTATTCTTCATGTAAAATCCAGGCTATGTGGTCATTTGTATGCATTACATAGCCTCCAGCCCACGCAGGATTTCACCATTCCATTATAGTGTCTTCATTTAGATTTGTTTTTTCAGGTTAGTGTTTGCTCGTGCTATGTTTGTCCAATTCAGCATGGCATCTTCGCTGTTTACACTATGGGCCCAGGCTCGGCAACTGAAGGTCACGGAGTGGGGTGACAAGTGGGGAGTCATCGCAGCATCTGCTTGAGCAGCGGCCACTAATAAAAACACCCACACCCGACACGCACGCACACGGCGCGGAGCCACACTTAGATATAAACAGACGCGCTCGTGGGAGCACACAAACAGGCACAACAGCAGCAGCAGCAGCAGCAACCAAGAGACATTTACAAATTGGCTTCTTGGCTTGAACATTGCTTCCGTTCATAATTATTTCCCCCTGTCATTGGGGCCTCTGCACACTGCCGGTCCCCTGCTAATGCTGTAAGCATGCCAAGCAACTCCAGAGCTGTCTCTGTGTTGAGGCAGCCAAGAAAATCTCTCTCTGCAGCTAAAAGCCAATTATTTCCTCGTAGATCGGCAGGACTATTTGACCCAATAATTATTCAAATGTAACCTCTTTACAGGAGGAAATTGAAACAACATTGAGGCATAAATGAGAGAGGATAATTTTTGCTGTGTGCATTTGTTGTGCCTTGTCATTATGTACACACATGTTGCCCAGTTCCTTGGTATTCCTACAGAAGCACCTGCAGTGGCGCCGGGAGGAAATGAAGAGATAAGACCTTCGGCGTGTACATCCTCCACGGGAGGCTGAGATAACATCAGATTGTCTGCCTTGATTGCGCAACTGAACTAACACAAGTGAACATGAGCAGAGCGCGTGGTTGAGGGGTGCCTGCCCATGTGTTTAAGTACCTGTATGTTTTGGAAGTGTGTGTAGAGGGAGGCGATTACAAAATAAGCTGTGGTGGGAGGGCTTTCAGACCCTATTTGACCATCGCACAAACACTTTACTTGAAGCATACCGACACCTTTAGGGGCCTCAAGTAACAACAAGAATAACCTTGTAACCACGGTACTTTGAACTAGGACAACAAAGACAGCAAGAAAAGAGAGAGCGAACTGAAATAATCATATGTTCACAAATCTGATTTCTGCTTTTTTGAACTCGGGTACGGCTGGGGCTGCACTTAGAGGCTGCTTCTTTTGGTCCTGAAGTGGCCTGTGCATATTCCAGACAATAACTACCCCTGAGAAGCACAAAAGGTTAGGGACGAGAAGAGGAGACAGAAAGGAACATTATCTGTGGCTCAAAATCCCTTTTAGTTCTCAAGTGGAAGATGGAAATAGACCAAGATTAGTATGCCAAGTTTTATCATCTTGAGATTTATTATATGTTCGAGGAAGTACAAAGAGAAATAAAAGACAAATGCTCAGCCCATCTATAATCTATGAGCGCTGCAGACTATTTCAATTTAATTTGGGACTTGGAACAATGTCACAGACCTTCAACGGTGCATTCATATGTAAGGGGAATGAGAAGGAAAGGACTCGGGGTGGATATGATGCTACAGGGCATAAGCTATATATTAATTAACAGCAGGAACGGACCAGGAATATCAACAGTGTACCAGTGTATATGTGTGTGGAAGAGTGTTTTAATGTTAAAATATTGGCTTCGGGCAAAATTCTTTGTTTGCTGCCAGGTGGTGCTAAGGTAGGAATCTCAGCCCTATGCAATACTCTAAAGTAAATATATTATTTAGTAAAAAGATGATGAAAATAGACTGCAGTGGCATTGTCAACAAGATAGGTTGAACCTGACAAACTGCGTATGAAGCATCTGTAACCACAGGTGCTATAAAATCCCCCGTCTTTCTTGTCTTATCCCTCTGCACATAATGGGTTAAATTTATTAATAGTTTCAACAACAACTCTATAATAATAAAAACAGTGGTTTTCATCAGTATTCAAGAGTAACAATCCATTCCTTCACCACATGGATAGCCAATATGAATTAATTTGACCCCAAGAGCAATATTCCCACAACTCCAGCAATGAAGACAAATGATAATTCTTACCCCCTCTGTACGTTCGCGGACTAGTTTTGGTAATTACTCTCACAACAGCACGGCAGCAACAGCGTGGGTGCATTTAGCCCAGCATTTCAATTAAGTATTGGCAAAGTCTAATTTGTCATTTACCAATTAGAATAAAGGCTGATTTGGCTCACTATTTCACAGCTAAATAGGGACTTGATATGCAAATCATGATCCCCGTTTTCATTTTATTTATTTGTTTAAATACAGAATATATCGAGGAGCTTCACATCTATGCTTTTTGTCCAGTTGTTTTTTGTGCTTGAACACGATGCTTTTTCTGCTAACTTCAATCTCAGATCTTTTGATTACGGGTCTGTGCATTGGCAGCCTTCTCAATAAAACATCAGTGAGTTTTGCCGACGGCTAGCTTTTGGGCTGTGTCCGAACCAAGAGGTTAAAGCAAGAGCCATCGCACCAGTCACTCAAGCAGATACCCTGTACCAAAAGGTAGACGCCGTTTAAATATATTTAACTGAAAGTACATTTTCTTTAACTCTTTGATCATGAGTACATCTAACTAAGTAGCATTATCTATTCCCTTCTCTCTAGTCTTAGCCATGCAACACCACCACTGCTATTTTGCAGTAGTATCCTCTCACCTGGCGAGGACGTAATGTCGTAGCCGGGCTTAATATTATTTATATTAAAGTATTTCCGGGAGCTTCAACTCGGTGTACGGCCGACTATTTGAGGAGCCATTTGTGCCCCGTCATAAATTGTCAGACACCTACGTCAGCAAAATACATAGTCATAAACTGTGGGAAGTATAACAGATTACCACTAAAAGTCATCATCAGCATCATAAATATAAAACAAGTTTAGATGAGAGGAGGCAAGAGGGAGCAACAGGAGGACCAATAGATGTGTAGAGGAAAGCTATAATGTTATAAAGGTGGTGTGTTGGGTGGATTCGTATGCATTATGACTCACAGGGAATTCTGTAACGTAAAGACACATATGTTGACACATACTTAATACTTCTATAGCAGTAAACAGAATTGTTTCTGTATGTACATGTGCATATAATATGAGGGCATGACATAAACTTTGACGAGACTAAGAGTTTCCACCTATGCCGGCAGCTCTGTGAGACCGTATGCAAATTGGCGTGCAATTTAGCGTGTTAGAATGCTAACAATCGAAAGTTGGCACCGAACACAAAGACCAGCTGAGGCTGATGGGAATGTCAGTGAAAGTGTCAATGCAATCTATCCAAAAGATGCAAATACTGTACTAGATGTATGGCGGTCCCTGATAAATGAAACTCCGACCTGCTGGTGGCACGAGAAGGGAAGCCAGGGGATCACCGACATCATTTCGATGAATCTTCAGTGAACCATGGCGGATATGTAGCACATTTCTTCCATTAGTTGTTAAGAGATTTCAGTCCGGACCAAAGGGGGTGAGCCTACCGACAATTTGACATTGCCCCAGAGCCACGCTGCCAGTGTGCGTGACAACAAACAAACACAATGAAAGACGAGCTGCTTGCAGGAAACGTCGTTAAATCAATACTTTTTAATAAACTTTCTTCATGCACTCCCAGTCCTCTGGCCTGTGCACTATTTACAGCTGTGGTGCGCTCATCTTAACCTATAATCCTGACTTGATCCTCACAACCTAAAATGTGTAGCCACCAAGGGGCCTGTTTGGCTTGTCAAATGGTTACTGAGTGAGATGCTAAACCCCTACCTGCCCACTCCCAGCGCGATAACAGTGTCAGCTAAATGCCAAGCGTAAATGTAAAGGTGTATGCGGCTGATATAAGGACACAATTAGGCACAGGGGGGGCATATAAACGCACATTTTAGATGGCTAATGGAAAAACCAATGCAGGACCTTTACTGCTGTGAATGCAAAACATGCATTTTTTTTCCTGTTGTGGTTTAATCTCCCAGCAGTGCTGCTTGACATGAACAGCATGTATGGAGATAAGGATTTTTGCTTCAATTGGTCCTTTTTAGCCTCAACTCTCCTGCCGAATATCGGCTGCAGCTTGATGGATGGCTTCATTAGAGCCCTGCATCCATAGTTGAATTACTTTCTAGGAATGAGCAAGCCGTCAACACTGTAAAGCAGATCAATCCTCCCAGTCGACCCTGTTCCAACAGTAGTCGCTCCATTCCAGTTGTTTGATGGAGTCCCTGCTTGGAGCTGGGAAGGTGATTTTGATGAACAAAATGATGAAAGATCCAAATGGATTCAGATCAAGATCTCATCAAGCTGCTCCTGTGCTTGAGCGACTCCGTTTGGCATGTTTACGCTGGTTGAAGCCCCTGTCTTGTGTCATAAATATGACTTTTAACAGATTTACACAACAGACGTCACTCGTATTGTTTGCACATCAATCATTTGAATGGTCAGGTGTGGTACGTGGTACTCGAGCCTGTTTGTCACAGGATGAGTGACAACACCGGGGTTGGTGCTTTTTTGTCTTTGGTTCGCTCTCCGGGTTTGGACAGGCGGTACTGTGTGCGGCGGTGGCAGGCGTTCAAGCTGGCCGTGCCCTCAGGGGATAGGGGAGGGGGGGGTGGGCATTGTAGCAGATGTTTCCTGCCCATCTGACGGGGAGGGCGGGGGAGCGTCTGAAGACAGGGACGAGCGGATCGGTGACCTCTCTTCCCCTTTTTCTCACACCTCCTTCTCCCAACATGTGTCAGTCAGCGCCAGGTCAATATGGTGGCCCAGTGCGCCTGCCGATCTGCCATGTGCTTCCAAGGCAGGGACTGGCAGCGCTGCGCAGCGCAGCCGCACGAGTCATTTTCACCCTCCTCCACCTGCCAAGTGGGTCGAGACCACGGGAATAAATGAAACCTTGTGGATAAACAAACACGCCCGATGAGCACTTGAGGAACATTAGCGACCGGAGCTTCACAGTATTGCTTTGCTTTCTTTTCCTGTGTAGGTCGGGTGAGTGTAACCATTGCTCACTCTGCAGTCATATATTCAGAACTGTCAAACGGCTACCACGGCCAAACCAAAAAGCACATATGCAAACAAATACACAGACACAAACAAACACAGACACAAAATTGTACCCATTTATCCTCTCACATCCTCAACCGTCCCTCCATCTCCCTCTCATGCCATGGCTACCCACTCACATCCACCCACGCGCACATCACCCAACCGCTGCAGTTTATCCCATTTGTAACACATGGCTGGCCGTCGTACAGCTATGACCAAAGGGAACGCAATGGAGCCGGGCAGAGAGAAAGGGGTGTCGGGGGTTGCGTCGGCCGGATGGAGGGGCGGCTGGTGGACTGAAGCAGTGTTTGGCTCGGTCTGGTTGGCTGTAATTGGTGTCCACTCTTCCAGAAGCCCTGCAGTGATGGCGGACAGGATGACTGTCTCCGCATTTTCCCTGCCATCCATATAATGTGTGTACGTGTGCGTGCGCGCGTGCATGCATGAGTGAACGGAGGCACACACATTTAGGGGGGCTTACATCTGGTGACAGAGACACTGACAATGTCCATAGGGGGGGTGTGTGAGTGGGCAGCCAAGGGGCAAGTGTTACGATAAGGGGATGTGGCATCTCATTTGATCACATTATAACATGTATCTTGCACCAACATTATCTTATGCTTCGGCGTATCCCTTGCAACCCTTTGTTTACAATATGGACAGAGGTGCAGATTTGTTTCGGGGCCAAGGTTGAAATGGCATTGGATGTTTTCTTTCATGCAGGGTTTTAATCTTCCACCAAAACTAACAAAGTATATGTTTACATAAAGCTAGGGTGTAACCGCAATTAAATCTTCCTACATATGCATGGGGCTAATGGCATTCTTGGACAGGAAAGAGCTTTTTGTTGTTTGTTTTACACGGTTTATGGTAATATACACAGTTATACAGGAATAAAGTAGAAAGAAAAGGGAATTACATGCAAAAGAATTCTAACAAAGTTAAGTTAGATGATCACTGTTGTGTGCGTGACGTCTACCTTGAATTGCAATTAGAGATTAATACTTTCATTGTCTGTCTCTTTGTTGTTTTACATCACTGTAAATTGCATGTCCTTGCTCAACAGGACAGCACGGCAGTATTTGCATAGTATGATGAAATTGACTTCACCCATCCAGATGTTATATAAACTAGTGATCAGTCACAAGCCTGCTTCTGCTGTTTCACAGCATTGTAGTGTTACGGCGGTGGATAACAAACATATGTTCCATTTTATAAATACATTTTTAACTAATTTAGATATTTTTTGAACCACCAACCATCAAGCAGTAGTCGGCAATCGGCAGTAAGCTACTGCGGTCTCCAGATGGAGAGCATGTACACTACCCTTCAATTTATTGACCCTTGATAATGGCATTTAAAATAAAGCAGCCATCACATTTTCTGAAGTTATAAAAATCTGTTATTAATAAGTAAATTGACGCTTCGGTGTGATTTCTCTTTATCTTAGCAGCTGTCTCCCGTTCTGACTCACTCCCACTCGTTCTCTCTCTCCTCACAGAGAGGTGATATCCTTGACTGACAACTCCCTTATGAGTGAGAGAAAAAGAGCAAGAGTTGGAAGCAAAGAGTAAAGGCTAAGTGGAATGAATGCCAAGAGGAGTTAGATGAACCCCTTTTGGCCTGACAAAGCTGGGAAGGGCCTGGGAGGGATCTTATCATCACGAGCGTACAGTGACTTGAATGGGACGTATGAAGACAAATATAAATATTACCTAACGGGTATCCTGGAGAACAAAAACAAAGGCAAGTTGTGCTCGGAAATCCACTTTGTTTACACCAAATATCAGAACATCATGACTAGTATATGAATATACTGTATCTCTGTCCGAAAACCCCCCAAAAAGCATTAAACCAAAGATGCTCATATACAGATTATTGGCCATGCCAATGCATGTCAGTTGCTTTGACCGTCTCAATGACCCAGGTGGGGTTTTACATTTTAGTTAGGTGAAAGCTCGGTGCATCTGTATCAGACATGAGGGGCCTTGACATACTGTTGGCATTTCATGAGTTGGGAGTTGTGTGGGCTGTAGCTGGCACCAAAACAGCAAAAACGTGAATTGTGCTGCTAGCTGTGAACAGTCTTAAGAAATGAATTCAATATTTGTGAGCACCTCAACACCAACACAGCTGCTGCCCTTCCGCTAACAATAAATGTCTTGTTTTTCTATCACTATAAGTTACGGGTTGCTGTGGTGACTCTGGTCGGTCAGGGAGGATTGCACATTCTAAGTGCCTGTATATTAAATCCTTTGATATTATGAATTACTAATAATTTGTGCAAATTCGACACCTGTTGGACTCACTAAATATGTATAGTGCAAGTATGCGTGTACACACACGCATACATGGATTCCATCAAAAACCTCATAACCATATTTCCAGTTAATTACCGGTCTTGATCATGCTTTCCCGCCTTTCTCCTCTGCCTGCTAAATATTTTAACCTGCAGGCGAGCTGACGGCAACTGAAAAGAAATTCCAATTATTTATTACGTCTTAGGAAATGAAAATGGCACATTAAACATAACAATCAATGTCGCCTGCATTGTGATTAGTGTTTGCACATTTCTGTGTCGCACATGACTGTACAGTGCATATATGACGCCGCCAGTCAATTACCCAGATTTGATGTTTTGTGGAAACCACCTGGTCAAATACAACATCGTTTGGGTGAAAGTTGTGGTAAAGTCACATTATTTTCCTCAAAAATCTTTCTCTCGCTCTAACTGTCTGTAGTAATAAGGGAGATATACTTTTATGGGGTGTTATTATGTGATTAATCAGGCCTTTATAGACTCTACAGTAATGCAGGGGGGGGCATTTTGGATGCCTCGATGCAACACAGTCACGGCCGTCTGTCTCTCTTTGGCTTTTGTTCCCTGCGTTCAGTCACTAGTTTATGGCTGACTTTAAAGCATCGCTGGTCATAAATAATGCATCTATTACAGATAGATAACATCTCATACATCCAATGGGGAGATGTCTTAATGGTAGGAACTTATATCAATTTTAGTCAAGTGTTCTCAAGGGCAATTGCATCAGTCTTTCTTGGAACTGTGTAATGGATGCTGAAAATGTCAATAAGGGTAATAACGTGTATGGATGATGGGGCGGTTGACGGAGAACCTTTTTGATTGCCATTATAAAGCTTACTTGGGCTGACATTATCTGTCAGAGAATACGTTATGAGGTTATGGCAACTTAAGTGAAGTTTCTTTAAAACATTGTCTTTCTTTTCAGTGAAAATACTTCAAATCCCCGTTATAATGATGTATTTTCACTGAATGGCTTCAGTAACATGAAAGGGTTTTGCTTGCTAATTGATTTACCTGAGAATTATCACCCAGCTCTGCAGCTTTACAGACTAGTTTAGCCTCGTTTCGCTCATTGTTTGGTTTTATGGCCCCCACATTTACTGTAAGGTTTAGTCTCACCGCTATTATCAAGCTTGTTTTAGCAGCAGGAAGCCATTTTCATCAAAACCATATCCGAAAAAATGCACTGTGTGCTTATCTGCCTTGCTTAACAACTGGCTGCAATAGAAAGTCTAACATGTAGCAGCTAAAGAGACAACTGTTGTACTCATTAGTCGACAGAGACTGAACCACAGATTAAAGGAGAGGGAATATTGGATTTACACTTACGAACACAACTTCAATATCAGTATTCAGCCATTACCTTGATCATCTTTTGGACAACACAAAACAGAGCTGTCCATACTCCAACCGACTCAAGCACAAGAAAACTGACGGCACCGGTGTCCCGTCTCGCTCCAGTCTCGATTATTCATTGAAATGTTGACCATTGTCTTCCACTAAACTCAACACGGAAAGATAAGAAAAATATTTTGCACCTGCTTCCATAATCCAGGTCAGATACTTATTTTGCAATCGGTGACAATAACGAGCACTTTTAGTGGACATTGACATTGCGGAATCAACCTGAGTCGATTGCAGGCCGTTCAGCATACTTTCTCAATACTGGACCAATTTCCCAAATGGTTGTTCTTATTAGCAATGGAAAATAGGTTGAAAAATAAATTACTTTATCCATAAAGAACTCAAGCAATCATATCGCTCAATGTAAACAAGGCTGGACTTTTATACTATCGGACTTCTTTTTCCAACCAGAGTAGTTGCCTACTGCTGGCTATTAGAAATAATGCAAGTTTAAGGCACTTCTGCTTTGGCTTCACTTTTTAGAACTGGAGGCTGCTGCCTGGAGTTAAGCCTTTGTAGAGCCTGCCATTATGAAGGTGTAAGCCTACCCGATGCCGGCCTGGCCTTGATTTTATTATACGAATTCTTAACTTGTGAATTTGTAAGTAAATGCCTCTTCTGTTTCTTGTGTGTAACTTTGGTTGTGGCTGTAGGAAACATGTGAGGAGAGAAAAATAGGTTAAGTGAGAATAAAACACGTTATTTTTCCTCCCTGCGTATCCTCCGTACCCTGAAGCTAAATGCCAGCCTGATAGGTAATCCATAAACCATTCCAGAAACCTAAACAAAACAGAATACCAATGTCAACCTTTGTAGTATCACTTCTCTGTATTTTTCTTTTCTTTTTCAAAACATGAGGACATCTGGTACATGCACACACCTCAAGTACTGGCACCAGACCAGGGTCCAAACTCAGTGGAAATCTAGATTAGCTGGACACAATAGTGCTGACCAGGGATTAGCCAGAGGAAACTCCGTTGAATACACAGCCAACAAATTAGATGGTTCCCCCTTGGGTCTTATTAAATCTTTAGAGAGGAGACATTTTTGTGCTTATGGGACTCTGCAGGTAATCCGGTGTGGGGCACAAAAGGTCCAGTTTGGATGGAACTGGTCAGATCTACCCACTAGAGCTTTGGCTTTCCTAAAATGGGATTGAAAGAGAGACTCGGTGGCAACAAAGCCTCTCTCCAGCTGGCCTTGCATAGCTTCTTTCTGGAGATTACTGGGCCAGTGAAAGTGTCTTAATGAAAAATGGCTTGGATGGGTATTTTATGAGGCTAAGTGGAAGAAAAAAGATAGTTGATCGTCGACGAATGTCGGAAGGTCCTCAGTTTACGAATCTGTGTCTGTTTTGTGTGTGAATGCGCACACATGTTACCTTCACAACTGTGTGCTGAGCTGAAAGCCTGCCCTCACTGACATATTAACTACTCATGTCTCGTCTGTCTATCTGTGTCTGACAGGCGAGTGAGCACGGCCGCGCCCTCGCCTGAAAAGAGGAGAAAGATAATCTCATTCCAGACTCGCCTCCATCTTCCCCTTGACTCGGTGTGCCTGTGCTGCCCTGTGAGATTTAGGTCAGTTTAGATCTATTGACCCTACAGGCTCAGTCAGTGTAAGCCTCAGGGCCATGACAGATGTTGTCTAGTGGCACACTGAAAAAATGAGTTTTTTGCCACTGAAAAATAAAAGGATAGAGTGGAGAAAATGTATCATTTGAGTTGCTCTCTCTCTCTCTCCGTAGACTTTGTTAAAATGTGAATGTACACATCTGGAAATGCAGACACTGCACACAACGTAATAGGGGGCTGGTCACAGTGCCTATTTCAATGTTGAACCATTTACCATTTGCAAGCCGTCTTGTCTGTGCTGACTTCCGAGGGCAATGGAGATCCGGAGAGTTCAAAATGGCAGATCGTTGCATATTAGCTGGTTTTAAACATATACCTTTATTTAACTTCCTCTGTTGGACTATGGTACAAATATGTCTTTAGAATAAACCGTGTGAGTGTATTGTTCCCTGAACGAGTTTGTTAACTGACCGCTAGCAAGCTTGTTTGCTTTGAGAGCTTCATTTTTATTTCATAAAATGGTAAACAATGGTGAACAAATGGCCATAGGGGAGTAAAGAGACTTGGAGATAGATATAGAAAGAATCATTAGGATGTATTGTTATTGACTAGTGCTAGCCCAGATGGCTAGCAACATAGTGGATGACTCACCACGAGCCGTGCGAGTACAGTCACTTCGTCACCGAGCTTTTCTACCAACTATTTCTAAAAGACTTGCAGATTAATTTTGCTTTACTACTTTCTGAAGTGCCCAGGTGAAGTGGAGAGTGAAAAACATAAATCAAATTTTAAGAGGACAGCTGTTATAAGGGCAAATGTGACATAACAAAAGACGGGAAAAATAAATATCTCTTCTTCTTTTCAAAAAGTTGAATTAATAATTTGACTGAATTCAAAACTAATTTCCGATTTGAACAATAACACCATGGACCTTGATCATAACCTTGAGGTTTTGAGTAGACCATTATTGTGCTGTTGCATAATGGTTGTCAGGCTGATCAAGAGCCGACACTGAACAAAGAAATACACTTCGCGAAGTGATGTACCTTTCAACTTCCTGCCAAAATGTCTGTAAAGTAAAGCTGGTGCTCTTCCTCTCTTGCACTCACATTTGCCAATTTTACTCTGCATGTTGTTGTCAGGCGTGCCCTGATTTGCACCCCTGTAACACACACATACACACACCAACTACCGACGCCACCAACCCAAGCAAAACTGCCATTTGTCACACAGCGAGAGTGAATCTCAGTAAACTTCAATAATGCCTGACATTGTAGAAAAGGTGCCGACACACTTGGCCAGCTGTGAGATGTGACAAACACAGCCGGGGATTGTTCCCAGACGTTCAGATGTAAAAGCAGCTCATGTGTGCTGCGAGCGATAGTTTATGCTTGTGTTTTATCTTGTATTAAAAGTTTCAGTGTCATTGTGAATTATTTTGCCCTTCTCTCTCGCACACACAGATGCTTGCAAAATCCTATTGTTGTTATTGCTCGGTAGCGTAAGATGGTGCTGTAGACGAGGACGCTGCATGAGGTGAGTGAGCGCATGCCTGGTGGGTCTCCGCACTGTTAATTCAGTTATATGGCTGCTCTGCAAAAGCAATGGGACTTAATTAAATGTCTCACCTAGAGCAGTGGAGGATCATGTTGCCACTAAATCCGGTTTGAGGTAATGCCGCACTTTATTGTGACGATCAGTGCTTCCCCAGGGGTTCAATTACAGCTGAATCTAATTGAAGGGGAACCGTACAACAATGCTGCGCCCCCCCCCCCCCCCCCCCACCTGTCCCTTTCCCTTTTTGTTCTTTATAATCAAAGTCTCCGGCATTTTAACTAAGTCGGATTACCTTGGGAAGTCTTATGAAACTCTTTTGTAGACTGGAGACGAGCAGCTGGTGGCAGAGGTCCACAAACTCATTACCTGAAGTTTAAAGCAGAATTGCCTTCACAAAAGAGTGTAATATCCTCCATTAATTGTGCTTATATGAAGTCAATTAATTAACTAAAGCTGTAATGGACTTCTTCTGCTGATCAGTCAAACAAGACTTGCAGATGTTACATTTGAGTTATTGAGCTGTCCCAAAAAATGATTTGATATTTGCTAA
Source organism: Anarhichas minor (assembly GCF_050575085.1). Taxonomy (NCBI): domain Eukaryota; kingdom Metazoa; phylum Chordata; class Actinopteri; order Perciformes; family Anarhichadidae; genus Anarhichas; species Anarhichas minor. Next base: position 5,557,868 of record NW_027466462.1, on the reverse strand, counting down.
TTGGCTGACAATCTTTTTGGAATCGCAGGCAGTTTCTATAGTAACCCAGCTGAAGTGTTACGGACAAAAAAAAAAATGATCCTGACAGATAATATGTTAAGATAAATATACTCCTGGTTAGGATTGTATTTGAGAAAGTCCATGTGGAACGCATAAGGGAGTCCCAAAGGAGAGACAAATCAAAAAACCCGAGAGAGAAGCTGATGGAAGGTATTTTACAATTTTTGAAACTGGGCACTGAGCTCCTACTCACAGGTCCTTAGCCAAACGTAAGAGGCTCTGGTCAAACAAGCTGCCAGTCACAACACCTTATCTTACCCAAAAAAAAAGTACCTTTTTCAAAAACTTTCTGCTATTTAATTTATTCTTAATTAAATGCATCCCTTATATTACTTAAAACGAGAGAAGAACATTGATGTATTGTTGGATTATGTATTATTTATAATTCATCCAGTTTAATTTGAAAACTGACAATAAATATTTGTGTGGTTGGGTTCTGCAAAAACGACTTAATTTATTGGCTTTTTTTTGCAGTTTTGAATATATAACTAAATATATTTACTCAAGTACTGTACTTGAGTACACAGTTTTAAGGTACTTGTACTTTACTTGAGTACTTCCATTTCATTCTACTTTCATCATACTACATTTCAAAGGGAAATATTAGGACACATCCGGCCCTCTTTAAGATGAGCCTGAGAAGAAAGTAATTACGCAGAACCAATAAAAAGGCACTTATTTTAGTTTAGATTAATCAAATAATCGAATTAATAACACAATTATGAAAATGATAATGCAACACTGACACGAGCCATGCTGCATCATGAGCACTTTGACCTTTCATGCTTTCAAGTACATTTTTGCTCATATTTAAAACTTTAAATGTAGTACTTGGTATTGATACATTTATACGTAAAAGCATCTGAATACCTACATTAATAAATAATCTAGTTTTTCTAGCTTTCTTCCAGGGAAACACTCCCTTTACTTGGCCCTTTGACTGACTCCATCCACACATAATATACCAGCATAGTGTGCACTATAACGTTTAAGTCTACTGTAAAACACAAGGCTCATCCCCCTCATTCCTGAACTTGTCAATAAATCTGAAACCCATTGTGTTGTTGGCCCTCGGAGAGACGCTTATGTTACACGTTCTCTGCAGGGATTCCAGTCATTTCCGTTTAAATTCATCAAGCTTAATAGGTAAACTTGAAGGGGCTGGAAATCCGGCACCATTAGTTCCGACCATTTCTTCTTCTAAGTTGCCTAGCTGGCAGTAAAAGTGCACAATATATTTTCCATGTAATTGCATCTTTGTACCAAAAACATACTTCAAGGTTATTAGAAACCTTAACGGAAATGTAACGGGGAAGAAATGGGACATCTGTTTGTCACCAGAGGGCTTTTTTTGGGTTCCGTACACAAAAGGAGACTCCTACTTGTTTCAGGTGAGCATCTGTTTCCGTTAAATGACTATTTCTTTAAGGTTTCAACAGTGGATCTGACACTAATTTGGATTGCACGAACATCTGCACATCAAAATAAAGAAATAAATACAGCAGAGCCATGTTTAAAAGGAGTTAAAGAAAGATACAGTATAGAATCCCCTGAGTTTTCTTCCTCTTTGTCTGTCGGCGACTTCACCGCTACAGAGCTAATTGAAATTGACAGGTCCTGCTTTGCAAAATCTCTCCACTCAAGCATGCGTTCTCATCCACACATTACCTCCATTGTACACCATATCAAGTTAAATAAATAAACGCTGAATAGATAGGAGAAGGAAACCTAATGAGACAAAACATTGAGATCGTAACATCTCTCTCCCTGGAGACTGATACGAAATTGAACGTGATTAATAAAAGACCTTAAATTAATTGTCGTCTTCTTCTTTGTTCGGCTCAGATTTGAAACTTTTAATGTGATGTGATTCTAAAAGGGAAGAGAAGGCGCAGAAGGAAAAGTGAACCGAGCTCCTTCTCTTTTGATTGAGGGACGAGATGCAATCCTTTGTTTTTGCAAGACGGAGCCATTTCAGATTCCAAATGTTATTTGTGTGTTTTCCACTTTTCTGAGAGTTGGATGGAACATTTCCTTGTTGTTAACACATTGATTCATTTATGAGCCTTGAAGGTATTTAGTGTTTCTTCCTTAATTGATATCGAGCTATGATGGCTGGGAGTTCATAACCTGAGACATCTATGAATGGATTACGTGAAACCAAAATGTCTTTTCTTTGTCGGGAGGCCGAATATCTGCATGTATAATATGTTCATCTATAGTTTTTCAAGACATATCAAATTACGGTGCACTGCTTTTCATAGGTAGAGGTGCGAATGCTGGATGAGACCAGCCTGACCATATATATATATATATACTGTATATATATATATATTTATTTATTTATTTATTAACTTGCAGCCTTTGTTGTCTTTCTTTTTCCCGGACCCCAGTAAACTAATATCAAACACTCCACTTGTGGATGCTGTTTAGGCTCATCGAAAGCCCGGTCACATAGTTTCTGGTTATCTCCCCTCAGGCTCCTCCACCAGACACAAGAGAATAAACTGTGTGCTGAATAACAATACATAAAGAGTTAATGGAGTTCAGATGCTGGTCTTCCCTTGTCTCTCTCCACCTCTCACCTAACACTTGGGACGAATGCTGGCTGGCAGTTTCCAGGTCACTCTATGTGAATGATTCACCAGGTTTGACTGGAACAGATGACTAAACTGCAAAAGGTGACTAACCTCGTCTGTCATTTCACATAGCATGTCTTAGTGTGTTTGCTGCAAATCCGCATACACCAAAAGAGGAAAAATAAATAAAGATGCAGACCATTCATTAACAGATTCACTTCAGCCAAATCACGTAGTAACTCCAGTAAGTCATACGCTACTTTTTAACTAAGGAAGTCCATCTGTCTAACACAAGAAGTGTTCCACTTGGTTTGTACTCTAGATGAACTTGTGACGGAGTGAGAGGTCCGTCTGTGGGCTGGGAAGGCAGACGCAAGGACACTTAGCAGATGGACCCCACGTCAGCGCCGCGACAGGGTTACTGGTGGGGGGAAATAGGAGGTCCAGCAGGCTTGAAGACCCCACAAGTCTGTGGTGCCGGCCGCCTTCTCACACACACACACACACACACACACACACAACCCACGCACACTTGCAATCCCTTGTCTTGATGACAAAAGTGAGAAACTTCACACTCGATCTCAGCGGATGCGGGACAGGTGGTGAGGAGGATGGAGGGGAGGTGAGAAGAGAAACGAGGACAGAAGAGGGAGCAGCAAAAGTGAAAGGAGATGCGTGCATGCAAAACCGTCTTGGCAGAGCTAGAAAGTTGGCCGTGCGTAACTGTTCTCTGGCCCCACGACGGTTTGGCTGATCGACGAGCTGGCAAGAGCTCAACTCGCTCTCCCCAAAGGTGAGAGCAGACGCTCAAGCCAGGTGGAGCAGCGGCGTTGGTGTCAGACATCCCACTTGGAATTCAAGTTAGGAAGGAGATTCTGTATGGCAGTGTCTCTTGTTGGCTGACACACAATTTCAGGAAGACATTGTTCAATTCAGAACTTCATACTTGCTGGATTTTTACTGTTTAGCTTGTTGAGTCACAAAGTGATGTGCTCGTCCTTCATTATTCCATAGGTTATACCCAGGGGTCCTTCGTCGATGGCCAGGCGGTGTGAGCTGTGATCCTATCTGGAATTACGGTTAGCTAAAATAACGCATGATTGGTTGAATTAAGCGTTATTATATAAAAGGAATGACTAGTTAGATAAATAGTTATCTTACAGTAATAGATGTACAGTTTCAATGATTAGCTAAACGTGTTAAATGAACAGCGCAAATAGTTAGCTGACAGTGAGGACTAAACAATTGGAATAGTTAGCTAAAAGCAATGGAAAAATATTATTTGGTATAATAAGCTGAGATGGATAAATAGTCAAATTTGCCAGATTTAATTGGTTTAGATAAAATATGTAAAAGTTGTAAACGGTTGATATTTAGCAAAAATATGTATTAGATAATTGAAACTTTCAGCCTTTGCCATTCCACGTGATCAAAGTTGATGATTTAAACCCAAATATGTATACAAGTATATAAAAACATCATTGATTTAATAATTAATACTATGAAATAACATTCAATCAAAAAATGTAGTTTTCGAAATATGGTTTTGAATAAATATGTTTGATTATCAGCCATATGTGGTGGGTAGGCTGTATCCAGTGAGTTTAAGGAGATAAATACTTCAGTGGGCCTGCAGGCATTTACACATTCCGCCTATTAATCTGCGGCCGTGATTTGCTTTCCCTTTCCCTCAATCAAGCAACTTGTATTTTCACACTCGCTTCATCTGGGAGATGACACAACAGGGTAATTCACCTTATCTCCGGCCAGGTTCTCAAATCCAATAAACACAGTTCCCCATTGGCTTCTGAAGATGGGATTCCCTGTCGAGCACAGCCAGAAATTGGCTCTGTGTGGCTTGCAAAAAGGCCTAACAATGGCGAACACAATGGAGGTGTAATTGACAAATTTAGAGGATGGGTGGCAGCCATGGCCATCAAAGAGCAAGCATCGGATCACACCCCCTCACAAACAACCTCTTACTACCTTCCCACAATAACAATACTGCATTTTTTTCTGCTTGTCGACTACTCCGTTGCTGTCGCAGCAGTTTCTTCCGTACTTTAACGGGTAAAAGAGGAAAAAGAAACATTTTCAAGACAACTAACAACAAAAAGAACGTAGCTTGCTTCATCGGGAGCTGCTCCTGTCTTTGCCCCCCCCCCCCCTCCTTGTACTTTCCACCCACCACCAGCACCATTACCACCACCAGCCCAAGGTGAAACCCTGATAATTGGTCATATGGGATGGGGGCTGATATTGCTCTGGCAAAGCCACTTGGTGTGTGTCGCTGAACAGGCCAATGATGAAGCGTCTGCCATCTGCCCCGCTTTTCCACTCTTCAGCACATTTTTGACGAAGATTATCACCACCTCTAATTTATGACATTTTTTTTTTTTTAGTGTCTGTGTGTAGTGTCAGAGTTGAAATTGCATGTGAACTAATCACTTACTGATTGCACTGCGGCTTTTAGTACCCAGAATCTCATCCATGATTTATAAATGATCGGAAATGAATGTTGTTTCTTTGATTTATATAAGGGTAATTGTGCGGCTTGGCTCGGGTGATTTTTATTTTTTTATTCCTTACTGTGTTTGCTTGTTTAGTGTTCCTCCCAGGTTTCTCCTTGCCATTGTACCATGAGTTATGGGGGTTCAACAGGCAACCATATGGACAGTAAATGTGGTTTCTGTCACCGCAAAACTCTCTTACACTTTACTAGTGCTTTGCTTTCTTAATCATGAGCGCCATTATCATTATCGTTGATGTAGCATTTTGTTTTGGTCGTTAGACTCAGGGCTTTGCATGATTAAAAATAAAATATATGGCGCGGTGCAATCTGCGGCGTCTGTTGTGCCTGCCGAACCAGCAGTTCTGCCTGCATTGTTATTGCTATCATCAAACCCTACAAATGTATATTTCAGACATTATGCCTCCACTGCAGGATCGCAGTCACATGGCATGTTTTATCATCCGGTAGGTGAAGCCGCATATGAATATTTTATTTTCCTAAAGTGAACAGTATTTGCAGCACCTTAGAAGGCCGGGGATAAAGATGCTGCTGGTGGTGTCATGTGCCCTCCTATCAATCACATCCAAGAGGCTCGGCTGATCTCTGCCCTGCTCTCGCACCAAATGCAGCTCAAAGACCGGCACTGTGACTACTGCACTGTAGTCATGTGTCACCTGCGTTCCACTACTGCCTTACACAACATCTGCTTTGTTTTGGGTATTTTCAGCCATTGCATCAAACCCTTCTACTTTTCACTTTCACTACTCCCCCCTCCCAACAATTCTTCTGAAGGTTTTTTTTGTGGTGGGCTGCACGGGGGGGGGACTTCAAGCTCCATAAAGCCACGCAGCGAGTAAATTTAAAATATCAAACTCAAACAGAGCGGCCAAAGTGACAGGATTATGGCACAGAAAGTCCACTTGCGGATGAAAGAAATGAACACTGAAAATAGGGCAGAGGAGAAAGCTACCCATGTATTTGGCAGAAGCGCCTCGCTGCATTAAATAGCAGGTTCTACGAGCCTCTCTATCGGTGCCTCACCGCCTTCAATCCACCGTCTTCACCGTTCCCACACATCCAAAAAGAAGCTGAAAAATAATGCAGCATTTCTTTACACATATTAGTTAATTGGCAGAGGATGTCAGCACATTGTGTTGCAAGAATCATTGTCTCCCTAAATAGTCATGCGCTTCACATTCCATGACAATTATCGACAATAAGAAAAGTTAAGCTGGATTCACAAGGCAGCACTAATGAGGTGTCATCGCCATCCCCGGCCATTGTGGAAACAACTTTGGGCACGATGGTGAGACAGACGCCTCGGCAAGCACTCTGATTCCTCTCACTCTTCGCGGAACCGGTTAATGGCTCGAGTACAGAACCCAAATGAAGTAAGGACGAAGAGAATCAGCTGGTCGCCGATATTCATCATCTCTAAACGCTCTGCTTTTCTTTAGCATGCAGCACATGCCCTTAATATTCCTGCATTTATCACTGGAGACCACTCTCCCCAGGAAGACAAGAGGATATGCAAACGACCCTTGACAGAAGGCATTTGATATGCTAAAGGACCCTGATAAATGGCATTAACTTGGCCAGGTGCTTTCCGGCATTTGAATAAAAAGGGATCCGAGAGAACAACAATATCCAGTAAGTGAGAGAAAAGGTGAAAGGTGTCGGGACGTGCATGGGGGGGGATTGTGTGAAGCCAAATGCAACGAGGAAAATCCACAAAACCCATGATATCAGCACTTCATCTCTTGGGTACCTATCTACATGCTGGAGTCAGGAGCTGCTCCACCACAGTCTGCATACAAATTTAAAATTGCATTTCCCCAGACTATGGCAGCGAGAGCCGACCGAGCATGTTCTCAACACACTTACAAGTTCCTTTGAGTGCCCTTTGGATCCTAATACCTGTGCCCCGAGCAGGTGTTGCGGGAGTTACATTACATTGTAGCTCAGCTAAGGGCGCCATTTCATCACCTTTTTGTTCCAATCTGAAATTGGGTGCCCTTTACAGACCTCACACCGAGTCCCTGTCAATAGAAAATTAACATCTAACTCTTGCTGCTTTTGTCTGATTTAAGCAGAGGTTGGGAAGCCAGGGCGATTGATCCGGGGGCATATATCAATAGCACAACCTCACGATACTCAGCACTTTTGCGGAAAGGAGGCCGCGTTTCCGTTTTAATGTGTGGTGTTGAAAGCTGAGAGAGGGCATTTTTGGATTCCGGCATTGGCGCGTTCAGGTTCCTCCGCAGCTATTTAGCCATGCATGAAAAGATGTATCAGTTTTACACCCCCCGGTCTTTAGAGACGATACAATTTGCTGTTTGTGCAATAGTTGGAAATTTTGATCTGGAGATCAATCTCGTCCCCTGCTGACCGAGGTCGTTGGTGAAAGGGGAGATGCGAGACCACATATTGACCATGCTCCTCTTTTGCAAGTCAGTCTGTGTATGAACATGTGTTTATCCGACACGGATTCTGTCAATGGCCATAGCAACATGGGTCAGAACAGCCTTCAAGCTTATTTCTTGTATGAAGGCCTTTTTTGTTGTTTGATTTAGCTCGTTTGAAAATGACCTATGAATGTGTAAATAAACATTTTAGGATATATTATTCCATTTGTTTCTGCCTTCAACCCAATACTTAAAAAATCACAACATTTAACCAAACAAATACTGCCTACAAGTGTTACACCAGACATAGATGTACAAGTAGCTGCAGTCTAAGCGATCACTTTCACATGCAGTGTTTCGTCTACACCCAGGCCAACTTTGAACCCAAACTCTGATTGCTGGACAGACTGTGGAACAAACGAGTTCTGCGGCCTGTTGGGTCTAGCCTGTGGGACTCTAAATCTGTTGTTTGATGGCAAAAGCTGATATTCCTCAGATGAAATATGAGCGCCGTCTGATGTAATATAACCAGCAAGAGACAATCTTTTAGTATTTGCAGTTTGAAAACTCAAGCGTTTGACCCGCAGTCTTTGAGAAGATACGATCCATGTACCATGCACTGAATCCATTCTGCAGAATATTATAGATTGGCAAAATAATAACAACATGTGTGTGTGTGTGTTTGCTTCAAATTGCCTCAGTGTCCTACAGGAGAAAATGCATTGTTTTACTTTGTTATAGATATAATCTATAAGTGCGCTGCAAGGCAAAGAAGCGTCCGCCTAAATATTTTTAGGTGGGAATTTGTTCAATCTGTTCTCGAACTGAATTCTTTCCAATGTTTCACTAGGATAGGGGTGAAGATTACAGGATGGTAATCAGGGTTCCTTGGGCAGGCTTTCTTTGGAAGAGGCATTGTACTTTACGAGAAGTCTTTCTCGTTGTACACTGACAAATAAGTTGCCACACAGGCGGCAAATACTTGTTTGAACTGAATTTTAAGTGTTGAATGTATGTAATCGTAAAAAAAAAGAAATGTCCTAGTGTATGCCGCTGAATGTCCACGCGGTGCTAAGTATCCTCTGCTGCACACCTGCGTCTGTAAAGGTAATGCACTGCAGGTATCCATGAGCATTATACAGGTGAGGGGCCCCAGCTGTGGCAAATAAACCGCAGGTGACTTTTCTTTGATCAGGGGTAAGAACAATCATCTGTATATGTTGTACCCCTTCCCAAAGCCTCAGGCTAGGGGTCAACTCCAGTGATCTGATTCACCCTTGGGGGTCTCGGATCACAAAATCCATGTTTTCATTCCAGCCTACTGGTGGTTAAGATAGCATGGCCGGTCCATCTCTTGCAGTGGCATTGCAGGCATGAGGGGCTTACCTTGGGTGCAAATGGCCTCATTAATTCCACCACCCACTGGGTGAATCTGCACCATTATAGCCAGGGTTGCGGGTCCCATGAAATGTCATATCTTTATTTATACATTCTGACTTACAATCCACCCGTCACACCGCTGAACAGCTTATCTTGTGTTAATAGATGAATACATTGCTGGGGGGGGGGGGGGGGATGTAAAAGTGAATAATCATATTTATGAGCTTCAGCATTTTGAGAAGTGTGTGTGTGTGTGTCAAATGATACATTTGTAGACTGATTGAAGCGCTGCATTTCTGGTGGTGATTTAAGTGTCCGCAGTTAATGTGATCCGTTGGCTGAAGAAGTTAACTGATGCTATATTACAGAACGTTCCCTACACCTTGACATCCTGTCGCATCCTGTTTGGTAACCAGTAACAATGATTTAGAAACTCAACGCCATGCCCCAAACACCTACTGCCTGATGCTTCATATGACAAAAGTACTTGGCATTTCCTAATAAATAAATGATGTGACTCAAAGTCACCCTGGCAAACAGTAGAACTCATTTAGAAGAAGCATCAGTAAGACCAGATGCTTTATGTTGTAAATGAAACGGTGTCCAAAGAAAAGATCATTTGAAGAGGCACATTTGGTATCCATTCATTGATTCTAATGATGTTCACCAGTCAAAATGCCCAAATCAGATGTTTTTTCTTGTGTCACAGATGTGATTCCTTCAGAATAGCGTGGTCATGTCCCTAAATACGATTTTCTTTTCACAATCCACTCAGTTCTTCTTCTCAATTCGTCATGTTTCACAAAGTAGAACTCTGATTTAATGAAACTTCATGTTATAGAAAGTGCGTGGGAGTGCTGACTGACTTTGTTTCGGGATGTCAAACAGTTGCGTCTCATATTTACTTAAGTTTATTTTGACTTAATTAACAGAAGCTGTTAAAGTTAAATATTAATCTTTTTTTTTTTTTAGGAGTAATATAAAGTAATACCTTATGATTTGGAGTATCGTCTGTTAATATGTTCACTGTAACTCGTTACTCAGAGTCTGGCAGTCACTGGGCTCCCAACAGGTATTTTGGGTGTCCATTGTGTATTTTTGGACCAATCGGAAGTTCCCTGTGTGCGACATGATTGGTTGCATCTGTGAACGTAGCCTTTGTTTGCTTTATAGAGCTGGCGATAACTGCTGTACTGATGACCGAAATCCCTGATGGGATCTATAAATTACAAAAGTCATAAGCGTACTGCATTTTAGTAATTGGGCATTCATTTTCTACTCATTTTTTATGGACCTAAGCCAAGTTTCCTTTAACACTTCAACAACATTGGACACCGACACATCCGCATCAGCACAAGTGTACACACACACACACACTCACTTTCCTCAAGGGCATGAACAATAGCACACAGGAGAGAGGGGTGTGGGGGGGAGCGGTGTGGCATATTGCTGGGACTAATTTACCAGTGGCTAGGGGAAGTGCTGAGTGGACACAGCTCGGCGGCTGATTCGGGGCCAGGGCTGGGGCCCCTCGGCGACAGACAGACACCGCCAAGGAGCTGAGGCAGCGGAAAAGTCTGCCGCACACAAACACTACAACACACATTCACACATACTCTCTTTGGCTTTCACGCTCTTGTCTCTCACTTCGTTATCAAGGAAAGGCGGCTGCATGTCAAGGATATGCCACCCCCAGGTGCCAGCTGGAGCTCCTGTCAATACTCCTGTACTTTTTTTTTTGTATTTGTTGTCTTTTTCTTTTTTCTTTTTCTTTTTTGGCATCTGTCGCCTTGCTTCCTGTGCATGTCCATGCTGTGTCCCCCCCCCCCCCCCCCCCCCCTTTAATGACAAGGGCATCCCATAGTGCCAGATGGACCTCCCACCTAGCCAACATACATCCCCTTCATAAAAGTTGATCATGTCAAAATTTGTATAAAACAAATGGCATTTCCCCCGAAGAACTTTGCACGGACACGTTGTGGTCATGCTGTGAATTTCCCACTGCAGGTAATCAGTGACATTTATAAAACTCTCTGCAATCCAAGTATGGCTTAAATGTATGTATATGACTTGAATTCGCATAAAATGTGTGAATTGCTATACAAGCAAAGACTATATCTTTTTACACCGAAGGTTTTTAAGGATTACACAGCTTTAACTAAGGTTCACAAAGGATGTAGTAATCTGCAGACTGAGATCACAAAAAGGCTTTCAGTTTAAATATATAACTTCGTGTAGCCCCTCGTTCTCTGAATATACAGTCAGAACCGCTGACAGAGATTCAGCACCATGGACAGCAACAGTAGCTAGTAAGCCAGCCCTTCCTATTTACTTTACAGAAGTGTCCATTGTGTATTGCATGCACTAGTATATAGTGCCAGAAAGAAAAGAAAAGAAGTAGTCTTTGTGGCATTAATATTACATTGCTCATAAAAATCCCTCTGTAACCAAGGTTTCTTTTGATGATGCCAGCACTTTATATTTGAGGTGGGCATGTATATTTGTATGTATTTGTTGTGTTTTTTGTAGCTCTGATAAGGTTTTCTGACTTTGTAAGGGTCATGGTCAATGCTATAGTTTGTGAATAAAGACATAGAGTAAGGCCACCAGGAACACAGGCCACACCGATCAAACCCCTCCGGCTCTGTTTCACCTCTCTGGCTCAACACCCCTCAGCAAATCCCAAAGTTGTATTTGAAAGCACCCTAGAATCCCCCGTTCTACTTCTCACACTGGACATAAGATTGCTTGGAGCATTGAATGATGAATGGCAGAGGTTCACAAAAACTCAGTAGATATTGGAAAGCTTATTTTCCTTCACACCCTACACCAAGCACTTATCAACTTCCATGTTTGTGCTACGAGTAGGTGGTAACTGCTTTAGAAACTAGCTTGGTTGACCTTTTAAAAGGTTAAAAGTATATTCAATCATCTTATACTTTATAAAAAAACAGCATGAAGTGAACTGCAAAAGACAAACCTACACAATAACGTTCCAATACAAATACATTTAATTCTCAATTGTGTTCGATGATGTTTGACGCAAGAAAACTACATTGTTGAGTCTACTTAGTTGAGTAAATAAACATCATGGTTTGGAGTAAAGTATGTACGTTTTGATGTGTTATTTCAGTTACCGAAATACATTTAAAAAAAACGTTGACTTTTGGTTTCACATGGGATCCGAACAGCGGCCTCCTCTGTCTGTTTGACCCAGCCATCCATCCCTATACTTTCTCTCTGCGCGGACTCTCGCAGCCTATGATTACAAACGCAATTGTGATACGTCGAAAACAAGCACCCTGTAGACGAGTAAACGCATGAAATGACAACTATAAGTACTTGGAGTGGAAGTCGGGGGGGCTCAATCTCCTTCTCACGTCTGACAAAAAGCCACCAATTTCTCCATTTCAATTTGAAGCAGAGGTGGTGACCTGACTCTTCATTCCGCCGTTTCTGCCTCATCAAACAAAAGAGAAGAGGGCAATTAGATCTTTGCCAAAGCCATATAGTAAGAATTACCCTCTCTGCTGATGGCCACATATCAACTGGCTGCCATTGTTAGGATGGTTTAAATGACTAGTCTTTGCCTATTAGGGATTCAACACTGTCCAAGTGCACCAATGACTCTGCATAACGATAAAACGTCTGTAGGAAGTGATTGTCGGTAGTGTGTGTAAAAGAAAACAATGCATCTCTGGCACATTTCAGTGCATTATGGAAGCATAATAATAATTAGGGTAATAGAGGGCCACAATGAAATGGTTATTAGAAAAAACAAAGTGTTTTTTGTTAATGTCATTAACTGCCTGCTTGTCTTTTCACATAAACAGTGACGTAAACCCGCCTTGGCATCGCATCAGCGCGACTGATTTTCTGTCTTTATCTTCCCAGCGTGCCGTCGCACTCCATGCTGAGTCTTTAATAGCGGCCGATCTTTGACCACATAGACCCTGCATAGCAATCAGTTGTTTAAACTGCGATGGCACATGTTGCTTTTGTGCATTCTAAGTCGTATATATCCATACGAATATTGTTGAATATTCCTCCCCGCTGTGTGCCCCGCTCTCGCTGAATTCGAGGAAGTAGAATCCTGCTGTCTTTGAGATGATGAAGTACACTGAGAAAAAAACATAAAAGAGACTGTACTGGGAGATTAGACAGAAATGCAGCTTTAATTAGTTGGGAAACGGATAGTTTCAGGTCAGAATGTACCGTACTGCTTCTCAGCAAGGGGTCTAGAGGGGATTTTACCACAGCAAGCATGAGGGATGTGAAAAATGGGCGCCAAGGGCCTGCTGCAAGCATCTCTGGTCCAGAGGCAGCCAGTGGCCTCTTCCTTCGGGGGGAGGGTTCTGATATCTGTCTCCAACCTTGAAGCTTCAGCTTGTACACACCTATAAATTGCTCTCCGGGGTAAGGAGACGAAAGAGACATATGCAGAGATGTGTTATTTTTGTCGGTGGACCACCTTGCTCAAGGGAGGGCCTGTTGGAGCTCCATTGGTCCCAATTGGAAAGTCTACTAAATAACACTACATCATAATTGAGGTGTAGAGACCCCGCAGATTTATTTAAAAAATTGTTATGAAGCTTTCAATATTGGCTACATTATGTGTATACGTGTTTATATGTTAGTATGAATATCAAGGCTGCACAGGAATGTAAGTGTTGCACAATGAAAAAAACTATCAGAGAAAAGTGTTAAGACAACTTTTACAAACCCTAACTTCACACTTTCCATATATCCACCATATATATTCAGTCACCCCTGCTCTTATATATTTTGTATTACATTATATTACTGTGATTTCACAGAAGCAAAGTCATGAAATCCAACACTTTGCACACAGGCAACAAACAAAATGCAAGGATAAAAGGAGTTCTGATTTGGGTAGGAGATAGTTTTCTGTCTTGAGCCATAGCTCTCTCATCATCTACTGTTAAAAGTTAATCTAACTAAAGAAAGCATGAATTATTCATGCTTCTTTTCCTTTGTTAAATTGAAACAAATGCACTGTGTCTGGTTTTGCTTGTTTGCTGCGCATAGAGCTTTTGTTACTTTGTTCCTGTAAATCCTCGGTAATGCTCCCTGATTAGAAGACAATCTCCTCCTATATTTATAGTTTTGTACGTTTTTTAATATTTTTATTTTGCTGACAATATCAGAAAAGAAGCAGGTTGCTGTGAATAAAGCCAAGTAGCTCGGGTGGGGAAATTCCACACCACACTTTGGAGATACAACTTTCTAATAATCACAGGATCATTTCACAACAGAGCAGCTATTACTCAAATAAAAAGGACACCGAGTCCGTCTCTAGCTGGTCGCACGAGACAAATTCACATCATTATCGGGCACAATCATTGGTTAACGGTCCACAGACTTCACATTGATGAAACGGCACAAAGGCAGCAGATCCGCTTGTTAGTTACAAACTGTCACCCCGGGGATCTGCCTTTGGGAATCCACAGCCCTGAGGGCGAGATGCTCGGCAACATTTGGCACAGCACATTTTTGCCCTGACGCACACAAAGTGGAATCCGTGCGTGACCCACTGCTGTCTAAAAATCAAGATCAGTAGACTTGTTTGCTTACATCTTAAACTAATTGGTTCACGTTTACACAGTGACCTACTGGCCAAGTGGCCTTGTCAGCTAGTTTCTGCTGTGTCCTCCCCCGTGGGACTTTATTGTGGTGGAAAGCGTGGGAGGCATACTGCCCAAAACCCTCAAACACAGCGTCTTAACCTTTTTCCTCTGAGGAACAGGCTGCTGCTGAATGCACAAAAGTGGCTTGACATTAAGGAAACTGAAACTGTACGCATTGGAGGGGGGGGCTGGGTGACGTGGGATGAAGACCTTTCACCGAGGAGTGTGTCAGCAGGAGTTCTGTAGTGTATAGCCCAGACCTTCGAGGTCGGGATAATTCCAGTGCTCCAACACTTTCTTTTTCACACCAGATGTAAAGGTTAGATACCAACTGTGAAGAGTGCAGGTGGCTGATACCAATACATAGCTTGCCGGGCACTATATATGGCTGTTTTTGTCATATAAAACATACGGGGAATAGCATTGGATTAGGATGGACACATCACTTCCAGGCATCTTGGATGAGAGATTTATTTTGAGCATGTTATCGTAAAGGATTTGAACCGCTTACTCACACATTTGCTCAGTTCGTCTTAAAATGATGCACAGCAGGTTTCTTCATTTCAAAGAGAAGCCGCTCTGTCTGAAGGGAGATGACTTAAGACATTAATAGCCCAAACTCTGCTTAGTCAGTCATCAAAGAATTCCATGAGATTTGGCTTCAGGGACTTCCATCCAAAAATATATTGATATCAAGACCTGAATTCTGTAGTTGTCAACTACAGCTGAGGAGCTAACCGTGGAAAAAGTTAAACCAATGATCACAATAATCACTCTTCTAACTCATACTCATTTTGGGTTCACTTCTATAATGAATTAAATACTGGAAATAAACTATGACTTATTTTCTGGGGGCCCTCTGGAACTCCCTTAAGGACTCTCGAGTGAGAACCACTGATAAACCGTGCACAGCACAAATGAATAGGCCGACACGCTTCCTTCAAGGTGCAGTGTGTACCATTTGGCAGCGTTTAGCAGTGAGGTTCCAGATTGCAACAAATTGAAACTTCTCTATTGTGCCAAGCATGTAGGACAACTCCAGTGACCAATGTGAAAATGCAAATGGCCTTATCTATTGCCAGTGTTCAGTTTGTCCATTCTGGGCTACTGTAGAAACATGGCGGCTGGCTCTGTGTGCAGAGGACCTGCTTTTTATGTAGATTTAAACGGCTCATTCTAAGCTGACGATAACATGACAACTCGCATTTCTAGGTGATAACACACTGAAGAAAAACATACTTAATAATATGATATTCAATGTATGCCAATAGCACTCCCTAAGTGCTACACATCGTACCTTTAAACCTTACAAATGTCTCTCCTTGATTTCTTGTCAAAAAAGTAAAAGGCTCCAAAATGACTATCCTGAAAGTTACAAAATAACACTTAATAAAATATTATTTTGGTGCTCGTTAAGAGGAATTGATCACCAGATGAGTCTGTAGAACCATCCCACTACAACAGGTAATTGGTTGACGAATAAAGTGGTACTCAACCCCTCGAATCTGTCTCGGACTTAAAGCTGACAACAATGGCACCACTTAGGAGAGAATTGTCTGGAGACTTGAACAAAATATCATCATTTCATTGCACAGAAAACAAGGGTACACAAGGATTAGCAAATCATTATTAATTCAGAACACAGAAATTCAGCGATGCAGTGTCCAAGTATCCAACCTTCACCCTGTTGAGCACCTGTGGTGAAGGCTTTGAAGAGACACAATTGAGCAGCACTTTCCATCAAACATCAACGCACTTAAAGGGGTCATCTTCCTGGAGTGGAACAGGGTAGATGGGACAGTATGTCGCAAATTTGTACACTTGATGCTAACAATGGATAGCGCAGTACTTGAAAATAAAGGACACACTAAGCACTATAGATTAGTTTGTTCGTGTTGGATTGAATCAAGGTTGTACTTATCTTTGCAAGCCTATAGATTCAAGCAAAGTTGCCTCCTTATTTTACAGATGTTGGTGACACATCTGTCTGGGTTGTTAGTAATTTAGAAGAAATGGCCTGCTGGAACAAATAATTCAAATATCGATATATTCTCGAAGAAACAAGAATCCCTTAATATACCATGTATTGCTCTTTAATTCACCACTGAACATTTTTACAGTTTGGTGTCATTGTCAGAGATCCATTATTTTCAAAAGACAAAACCCAAACCACATTACATTGAATCTACAATGATGCCTGACACTGAAACCAAATGGAAATCACTTCCCGTTGGTAATGTCTGAATAAATGGCAGAATTTCAGTCTTGACGGACAATGAATCAATACAGATTCACCCACCATCTAAAAAGGCTGCCTCAGCTTGAATTTTAGTTGATTTTGATGGATTGAAATTTTTTTTTTTACACTTAATTAACTAGAAGAAAACAGAAATGTTCATGACAGTTTTGTTATTAATACAACATAAGCTTTGCTAACATTAATCCTGAAAAGGAACCTGCGGAAACTTGAAGTCAAAATGTCCTGATCAATAATTTGTTCTTTTGATAGACAATTGTGCATCTCCTAGTTTAGCATATACATGTAGAAGTATAAAAATCAATGTGTATCATTTTGCTGGATGAGTCCAACCAGCAAAGGGGACATCTAATAGTAGACCTAACTGCAGTTCGTGTTTTTTCAACCACCCAACAGTAGATCACCCTGAAAAGAGGCTTCACGAGTGCTTTTACTTTTAAAGCTCTTGCATGAGGATGCTAGCTCTTCTCTTCAACCCACTGGATAGTTGTGCCCTTTCCATCCGCTCTCTCTTAGGGGGGTCTTAAGCGTGGCGTCGGCAGCGGGCTGATTTATGTGTTGCGAAATAAACGCTAACAAATTCATTTTTTTTGTTTCAACCTACAATGAGCTAGCGAGGCAATTTTTTTTGGTGTAACAAATATGGAACTGCAGAAATGCAAACAAAACATTTTTAGCAAACAGGTTGCTACCATATGTTATTGTTCTGAAATCACAGCGTAGAGCTCCCTCTTGGTGAGGTGAATTATGTAATTATTCCGGGCAGTAATGACTCCAGCAACAGTTGCGTTCATAACTCGGTGCCGAGGGACAGCACAGCATCTGGACTTCCTTATTTGTACCTCGGTCAGCTCCTCCCTCGAATGCCGGTCAGCTATTTCCGTAGCCTTCAAAGCAATTTTTTTATTAATTAGAAGCTAATCCACAGTGTGTCTTTAAAAAAAAAAACACAATCCAATTCTTCGTTCTAATACTTTCCATGCAATCACGGATACACACAAGTGCGCCAATACATGCATGGTCACTCACACATACACGCTTAGTCGACTTAGTGTCCTGCTCACTTTGGAACAGTACAGCATAATTAGCGTGCTAGGTTGCCAGGGGCTATGGGAAAGGGCTACCTCCACATGGCCCGGGTAGCTCGCAGTGTCTTCTGCAAAGCCCACGAGGTTCATTACGGAGACACAAGCTCCGGTAGCTGGTATAATGTGAACCACGGGAAAGTTATCATAGCGATGATTCATCTGCCTGTGTCTTTCACTCGAGAGGGATTTCCTTGCCTTGGCTTGCCTTCCTGAGGCTCATTTAACAAATGGCGGGGGGAGATTCTCAAGACGCTTCTTCATTATCTTAAAGGGGAAGCTACCATTGGAAATAAGCAACACTCCAAACACTAAATTTGCATGTACCCTCAAGCAGAATGTGTTTATAGGGAAATATCAACACAGACACTGACACCGAGGTGGATATTTGCACACATAATTACAGACACCTACACTCCAAAACACACCCAGACAGTTTGTTCCAAGCATCCGCACCGTACTGTGGGTCCTCATCTATTAAAGCTGGCGGCTGGCTCCAACACACGGCCAAAGTTACAGGGGAATATCATTATCTGAAGGCAATTGCTGACCTTGACGGCGCATGAAGTAAAGCTCCTCTCGTCTCCTCCTCCGAACGGGAGAACAGAGCGGTGAGAACAAACACCTAATCCATGCTGAAGTCAGCACTCTCAAGAGATGAAATGCAAAGGCAAAGTACCCCCCCCCCCCCAGCCCCCAAATCTGTTCTCCCTCTCCGTCTCCTTTCCTATTTTCTCCCCTCTCTTGCCGCCCTCCCATCTCAAGAACGGTGTCACTTTCACTACTCTCATGGAAAAGTGCTGTCAGCGCTTGTCTCAAAGTGCTGAGAAATTTCAGAAAGTCTCTCGAAGTAACCCTACGCTTGTCAACTCTAAGTGGTACATATCCGGTACATAGCAGCCTCAGAGAGTCTTAAAAACTTCCACTAATGGGGCTTCGGCAGATTTTTCAGTGTCCGATGTCCAAAAACTCAAAACTGCTAGATGAGACTTGCAAAAAGGAAAGAATATTTCTTTTAAATCTAGTTTTAAAGGCTGTTTTTGAAATTCTGTTCAGTATTTTTTTTTCCATAACCACCCTAATACACATTTATGAGCCGCAAACTGGAATTCATATTTCCCTCTTTTTTTTGCACAAAAAAACCCATTATCCATATATTTAGGTTTCTCAAAAGTGGATGAAACCTTTTTTGTGTTTTTCCAACAAGCACACGGTGTTAGTTGTTACCTGTTATTGATTTAAGCTCCCTTTTAAATACTTTGGAGTAGCCATCCTTTGTACCCAACCGAACACTGGTAAAGGAATCCTTCAACCCATTTCTTTATAAATCACTCACCGTGTGTTGCCTTGAATTCTTGATAATAAACTGTTTTGTTCGCATGCCTCCACGGTGAGCGGAGAATCCGAAAACAGCCAAAAACAAAAGTGAATCCTTAATGAAGTGAAGTAAATGGAGGCTAGGTTTAACAACTGCTAAATTTATCAAAACACAGCTTCAAAAGCTCTCACACTACACGTGCAGTAGACTCCAAGTCTCATTTACACTTCCCAAACTCATGCATTTTCGACAGAATCATTTAAAACTCTTTAAAAAATGCACGCGTCGCCCCGCCTTTTGGAAGACTTCCTGTACACACCAGCAACTGTCACACCCCTAGTGAGTGAAAGATCACTGGCTGAACTCCTGTTTTTATAAATCTGCTCCTTTTTTGGCTGAGTTTCCATCGCCTAATTAATTCCCGTCTCTAAATGAAATTAAGTGGGTTTTAGCACTCCTACACCATCTATATACTTTTCATTACCCCCACAGTCTTCCTTAATCATTAATTAGTTTGAGTGTTTTATGTATTTACTGTGTTTTTGATGAAATGCCAGCGAGCAAATAAGTAGGGATAAAGGGGAAAGAGGAAAGGGGTGAAAAAAAGCAGTGTTTATGTGTCAATTACGTGCTATCTTGGGCAAAAGATGCCAAGCTTGTATATTATTTATCGAAGCTAACAGACTCGGTTCTAATGCAGCGAGGAGATGAGTAATCATGGCCCTCGGCATCTACAGTACAGTAGATCTCAGATGTGCCAGGGTGCCATTCATGCCACAGTACATGTTCTTCTCTCTTTTGATATTAATCATTGCTTGCATTACTAATGCAGATTCTGCCCCCCCCCCCCCGCCCCCCTCCGCATGCCACCACTATCAGTTCTGCCTCTCACTTTCCCTCCTCTTTCCTCACCCAGCCTGTCTGGATTTTGTTTAATGCTTCGCTCCCTTTATTTGGCTCCTCATACGTGTAGACAGACAGTCACAAGCCTGTCAAAACCAAATGTTACAACAGAGAGAGGATAAATGAAGTGAAAGAACATCACACAAGCACTTGATTTTTTTTAATCTTTTTTTCTATTTCATTCAACTGTAAATCTGATACTATTTTCATCTTGGCAGAAATACTAATTAAAAAAAACGAAAGGTCACCTTGGCAATACTTCAGGCAAATGTCAGGGTAAACGGCAGCAAACCACAGTCCTTGCATGTTCTCTTTTTTTCCCGCTCCCGTTCCTCTCTCATAAACGACCTGCCGCCCACTCCTTCGTTCACATATACAATACACGCATCTCGACACACACTCCATACCTGCTGCAATTTTCTCATGTGATGGTGTGTTCCACTCCCTGAGCACCTTTCCCGTACAATGGCCCACTGAATCATGCGACGGAGCCTCTTGAGCTTCTGTAATACCACTTCTTTAGCTCGCAGCCACTGAAAGGGGAGATGACTCTTTAAAGACCCCCCCAGCTTCAGGGAGAGGAAGGTCTGAATGGCATATACCCAATGGACAGCCACTTTTATTGGCTGTAGTATCCCATCTGCCTGTTCCCCAGACATCCGTCCCCCCCCCCACACTCCCAGCCGCCTTCCGCGCTCTGATATTTCACTATTGCCAGACGCCACATTAGACGAGGCACCGTTGTTCGCCCTGCTAGCAACACACACCCTCGTCTCAGGGAGATGCGAACGGGAGGGAGAGATGAGAGAGGAGTCAAATGATCCATAACATATTATTCTGTCATTTGAAAACAGCGTTATAAGACGAGCCGCCTCGCCAGCAGCTAATACTCTTCCTTCCCCCAAGGCCCTTAGGTGACATTTTCTGCACATTGTGTTCTCCGATGATTCGTTATTTAGTCATCAAATAAAATCTATTAATTAATGCTTTTTTTTTAAAATATTTGACAAGCAAACTAGCAAAAGAACGTGAATCTGTTGAAATGTTTTGCAATGAATAAATGGATTTTAAATTTGTGATGCCTACCAGTGAGCCATGCTATGCGCTCTCCTGCAGCAGCTAGGTGTCTTACTCAAGGACACTTTGTCACGGATGGACACTCACTTTGTGCCGATCGATCGTGCGACCTTTTGGGTTTAGGGAAAAAGCTCTCTCGCCACCTGCCACCCGACAACTGCCACTACCCCCCCCCCCCCCCCCCCCCACTCACACATCCATAAACGGCTGAGGAGGTGAACTTCAATGACATCTAATACCTTTTACATGATCCTATTACTCCGCCATGTAACGCCGGCTTTCACAAATGTATGCGAACTTTAGTTTCAGTGATCCTATTTGCACCAAGAATTTGTTGAAATCTTTAATCGTAATCCTCTTAACCTCATCCTCTTCACGTGGCAGAAACAAACGGCCTGATCTCTCACTTTCAGCCAATCAATGCTTGTATTCCCGCCCATCCCTACAAAATAAGAGCACAGCTTTGAGTGTTTGAAACGTCCCATTGACTACACATACAAGATAAAGTTCAAAGCAAAACTTCAGTGGGCTGACAGATTCCTTTGTGGTTCCTTTCCTGCTCCCGGCTCAAGTAGATCTTTCCATCTCAACAGGCTGTATCCAATCATTTGTATGCGGCTGTTGAGTTTTTGCTAGGCTTCACCCGACACTGATCGATAGAAACGGTAAGAGTGCGAGTGAGCCAGGATTTCTCGTCACTCTGCAAATTAGACCTTCCGTCAGCAACTTCGCCCGTTTCATCTCCGAGCTTATGTTTGGAGAAGCCGAGAAAAAAAAAATACAGGGGGCGTTGGTAACACATACCATTTCCAGGCAGACAGGTCCCCCCATTGAAGTTTTCCACCTACACATTGAGATGGTGAAAGTAGATGAGCGGAGAGCCTTTGAAAATAGAGGAGAAAGTGTTTACAGATGCCTCGTGGAAAGGCTTGAATATTAATGTGAGCCAGGGTCATCAATTCATTTATCTATCCTGTTAGGCAGGTGGATGAGGACTCAGGGTGGGTTTTTGCATGGTTAATTATTCTCAGTTGTCCCAGTTAATCCTTGAGCACTGAGGTACAGGCAGATGCACTGAGGTACAGGCAGATGCAGCCGCTGCCAAAACAGCACATCTGTGCTCCAGGAAAAAAACAACAACAACAACAACAAAAAAGGAAAAGACAGGATATTCATTCCTGTGCACACACTGCTGCTATAGGTAGATGCTTCTTGGCACCGGCAGGTGTAATTTGGAGGGGATTGCAGTCTTGGATTTGGATTAGTTTGTTGAAGTAAGCCAAAAAACTCTTACTTATTAATGTATGAATGAGATAAATATGTTTCAAATCAAGTCAAAAGCTTGAGCTTTGTTCGGAGCATCACTTTTGAACATATAAGAGGAGAATAGGCACAATACTAGATTTCATCTTTTTTTTTTAAGGCAGATTTCTCCCAAGAAAACCCACAATGTGTGTTAACTACTTCTTATGAATTGTGCAATTAAGGCAGAAAAATCTGCTCTAATCTTGCCTCTCCTCTGCGGCAGCAATTTTTCTTCATTAGGACGGATTTCATTTTTGAAGTTTATGACTTATCCTTACAAACAAATAATTGCAATGTAACCCACTGGGAATTGCACACATTTTAATCATTGCTAACCTCAATCTTTGACATGGAAAACTCATCTACTGCGTTTATATCTTCTATTTCTTCTGAGACGTTTACATATTCCATATTCATTTGCGTTAATGTCCTTACTGCCACAATGAATAATAAACAGCTCCGTTGGCAGGGAGTTGAGGGGCCGACACGTATGCATACATACAGAAATTACATTCTGTATTGACTAATGAATAAACCATTGTACTGTGCTGCCTTCACTCACGCCATTTGGGGTCAGAAGCAAAGTTGTGTAATGTTCAGAATCTGTAAAGTCCAAACCCTCTGCTTGTGTTCATGTGTACAGGAGAAAGTGTGTGTCCTTTTTGCCAAGTGTACTGCGGTGCTTAAACTTCTTAAAGTTCCCTCACTACTACCTGCTACACATCCACCAATCACAGTATTAATGAAGACTATTTACACCACATATGGTTCATAGCAGAGCTCGCAGAGTCCCTAAAAGACATAAATTCTACCAGAGTAAAAAAGATTGAAGCAATAAAACCTATAAAACATTCAATAGAAAGCTAAAATACAACACAACGCAGACATAAAAACACCGCAATGAGGACAATAATCAGAAAGCTAGCATTACGAGGCACTTTCAAAAATCGTATTGAAATGCTGGTATACATCCACAGGCAAGGTCTTCTATAATTCAAGGAGAGGGATTTTTTTCTCTCCTTTTGTCTTCCTGTCTAGACTGCCTGAGGATGACGGGCTGAACCCAAGAGATCTTTTTATTTGGCGGCAAAGATTAACATTCATCGAGCCAAACCACAAACTAGTCCTCCCAAATGGTAATTGTTCAGATTCGATTTGTGGGTTATCCAGAGTGAACAGGACACTGTTGGGGGGAAAAAAAACAATACAACCGAAACTATCTGCATGGTTACATACATCAAGCAGTTGATGGGAATATGTTTTTTTTTTCCTTTGGGTGAACTGACCCTGATGTATATATTAAGAACACCAGTGGCTCTCATCAGCCCATCTGTGGCTACCAGAGCAGCAAATGGAAGGCACTCCAATTATTTCCAATGCCTTTGCCCCGGATTTAATTGCCAGGACGTTGAGGGGAAATGGGCATGGCAATATGTTGAAATGATGTGATGTCCAAGAGAAAAGTTGGTCACTAGCAGGCCCTCTAACCCCAGCTGTGTGAGCACATGTGCGATCCTGCACACGTACGTACCAATCACAAATATTCACACAGGTGGAAAGTGTAGTCCCTGGCGACACCGTGAGATTTGCCCATCCATGCCTGATGCCATCAGCGTACGGTAGAGAGAGCTGATAGCATTTTGTCCTACACTCTGTTTGCCGCGACTGTCCCCGGATGCAGCCTATTGACCCGTCCCTTTTGCTCTGTCACCTGGAGACAGAGGGGGGGGGGGGGGCCCCTCTGATGTGACATCACTCAGCCCGAGCCACTGAAATACCATGCCTCTTTTCCAGAGGACGAAGGAACAGGGGACAACATTGTTCAGAAAGCATCAATGCTGGCGTAAAAACACACAATACATTTTGATTCATATTTGTTGTATGAATAAGGCCTTGCTGTATTGAGAGCGGACGTTTTTCAAAACATCTGCTCTACGTTACACATTTGTCCAGAGTCATTTACATAGTAGCTTTTACAACCCAGACATTCAAATGTCTTTTTTTTGTAAATTTTATAGCATGAGAAAAAAGAAATCCTGTACAAATAGGACTTCACCGTTTGATCTTTTTGCCTATAGCCACCTCCTCTCTTCTCCTTCTCTCCACCCTACCCCACTCCCCCCACCCCCCTCTCTTATCTCCCCTCTCTCCTCTCCTGACTACAGTGGCACAGTGACCTGGCCTGTCATTGGTGTCAGCTGTAGCTCTCAAAATCTAAAAGTGCTCGTCTAGCTGCACACAGTGACAGGATGATTACCCTTTTCATCATAACTGTGAGGTCTTAACATGAGCTGATTCCTCTCCCCCGAAAGAAATGCATGGAGCCAGAGAGAGTGAGAGACGGGGGGGGAGAGAGAAAGAGGCGATCTGACAAAAGGAACTCTAATGCCAGGATGCAGAAAGACTCCACCGTATACATAATTCAGAACAACTGTTTCAATATATTGACCTAAGTACTGGTTAATTATGCATATTTTGTCATTTTCTCCCCAAAAATGTTGCACCAACAGCTCTTTAAAGCACATTCAAAGTCAAAACTTAAACTAGGTTTCAATGATGTACTCGATAACATCATAACACTACAGCACATACATTTATAAAGGTGGTGATTAGAGCAGTCAAATTACGTTTCCCCACTTTCAGACAGAAGGTGTAAGGCAATGAAAAATAAACATGATTATGAGATGTTAAATATTCAACACTCACATTCATCACTCACAAGTGCAAGCATAATGAATCCCAAACTTTCAAAAAGGCAAATGACTATCTACAACATGTATATGTATAGATTTTATATGTTTACCAATGTATTAGGGTGCTTTTTTTGTATTAGCAATGCTAAGTTTGAACTACCGCCGGCCTAGAGATGGTGGTTGTTGTTTCACAGTGCATGGGTGGTCTTTAAGAAATCCCTTTTTAGGTCGTGTTCAGAAGTGATCAAAAGGTTAAACTATGCAGCGGACCTCTGTTTGTGACAATAATCAGCTGCTCCAGAAGCGTTCATTCCTTATTATCGAGTGTTAGCATCATATACATGGAATGAGAGTAGAATGGATATTCCCATTCAAATCGATATGACAGCATGGTTTTCATGTGTACAATTGACATTGAAAAGAACTGTTACCGTCGTGGTTAGAGCGGACTAACTTCCATGTGCTTGTCTCAGCATCTAGTGTGTATACGTGCGTGTAGTGTCGCCATGACTGTTGAAGAAAGACAGTACGAAATGTCCTTGGTGGGCATACCCCATGTAGTTGGGTACACCCTCAACTACTCTCAGGTCAAATGTCCCACCGTGGAAAACCCGCGAGTATCCAGTGGTCACACCAAAACTGACAAAGGTACAACCGTAAAGATGTTTGATGTTGAAAGTTCCTCTCTGTCCTGAGTAAGTATCATCTCCTCTGTTTCTCTTCCTTTGCGGATTGGGAGCATCATTAGCAGAGATTCCATCAGTGTCACTACATTTTGTCGGCTGCCATCTGCTCCACTCAGTTACAGTTGGGATTAATGATCAGGAGTGAGATTCAAACCAAAGCCCTCCCCCACTCCCCATCACTGCTAATCTACAGCCTCCTTCTAATCCTTACCCACCCTCTCGCATCCTATCAATCTGATAAGTGTGTGTTAATGCATATGTGTGTATAACATTCCAGGAAAACACAATTTCAGGACTCAATTAGGTAGTGACAGTTTGGGACATTTTGTCTCTCCAGAGATACGCTTGTAACAAGGAGAAGGGAGAAAGAAGGGTTAAAATTGTTTTTAATTCCACTCACATTTTATCAACTAAACATTACAGAACTAACCCCAGTTTTCTGCTGGCATCTCAAATAATTTGAAACGAATGACTTCCAGCTCTGAAAAAAAGAGAAACAAACATTTCCGGTCTGTGATGAACAATACACTTGAATGTACATTGTAATATCTGCTTTGTAAAGTCGGTGTCATATATCTAGTGCCTGTAGCAGCTGACACTGAACCCAATAGTGCTCTGTAGCCACACTGATAATTAAAAGGCGCATTGATCTCTTTTCCCATTGCATTGGACCCTCCCATTCAAGATCCAGTGTCTATTTCCTGCAAGATTTATTTATCACCCACAAAGCCACTCGGGTGCTATCATTCACAGCGTAAAGAGGGGAGAGAACTCTGGAAACAAGTAGATAGAACAGGGGAAATGGTGCTCTTTGTGCTCCCGCGTCATCATACAGATGGATGTCCCATTAGTCGACATGGGAGCATGGTTCAAACCTTGTTATTAACACAGGTGAGAGAGAGTGCATCTCTTGAATTCCGGATGAGGTGTTTTATTTTTTTTAAATTGCGCACTGTATTTGTATTATAATAAATTATTAACAGCATAATATCAGAAATGTGTGCAGTAATTGAAATTCTTTGGGATAAACTGGACATGACTTACATGCACTTCACGTGGCCATCGCAAGTCATTAATGACTCATGGTTTGGTGCTAGAGCTATTATGCTTTTAGATAATGCTTAATTTCCTTCAGCCGATGTTGTTGGAATAGTCAATTAGCATGTGGAGCATGGAAGAAGATGGGCTGGTGGCGACTTACACCAAGGACAGAAGTCAGTGTTGGATAACGCCTCAATATCCTCTACAATAATTATAATTGGATTGTGTTGGCTTGTTTTTTGCGGCGCATTACTCGGATGACATAAATCCTGGCTTGTTGGTTTACAATCCATCAATCCATCCATGTTCGACACTCACTTACGCTGTTCAGCGTTGCTGAAGATCATTCCGGGGTCAAATGGGTGATTGTTGCAAGTTATTCAGATTTTCCAATCGTCCGAAAAAACTGCCCATTATCCCAGGGTGGAGCAGGTTACTAGTTGTCACAGGGTGAATGAATATAAACTACTGCTACAGATTCACATATTTGGGTTTATGACAACAACAAAAACACTGTCCAGGGCTATGAACTTGTTTTAGCTGTATTTATAGAGACATCTGACAGTTGTAATTTCTGTTTACTGTATACCTGGAAAACTCATCACCCTGAAAGCATGTT
The DNA here is from genome assembly GCF_050575085.1 of Anarhichas minor. Lineage (NCBI taxonomy): Eukaryota > Metazoa > Chordata > Actinopteri > Perciformes > Anarhichadidae > Anarhichas > Anarhichas minor. Next base: position 5,530,300 of record NW_027466462.1, on the reverse strand, counting down.
GCATTACTTTAACAACAGGTAAGCTTTCATGTCATAACTGCAAATCAAAGTGATTTTGATTCATATTGCTTTTATCGGAAATTGAAATGAACTCTTGAGGAACCTTTGACCCGCAGAGAGACTGCGCTTTGGGAACCCCGGTCTATATCTAATTTGCGTTATAACATACAAGTTTGACTGGGATTGTTTATCATGATTTTGTTGTAGATTTGAGTGAAAATGTTGTCTGCGGTTGGGTTTTTTAATAATATTACATGAACTGAAGCATTTAGGTCAGGGTAAAAGTATATTTATGATATGTTTCAAGTTTTTTTTGTGTTCCAAAACACGATGGGTATTAAAGGCTGATTCACAGAATGGCCTTGGCAATGTGTATAAGAGAAAAACAGGCCAAGGACCTTTTTTCTATTCATGTCTTTTTATTTCACATTTTTACTCTGTTGTGGTGAGATCAATGTGCACAGGGATATACTGGCAATTTGGCCTTGAGAAATGAATTGGGTGAAACTATAACAAAATAAGGTTCAGAATATTGTAATTGTTAGACAATTTACAAATCTGATTTTATTTGCCGTATTATTCAGAGAACCCAAAAGACCCAAAAGAGTGCAAAAACTCTCTGTATCATAATGTGAAGGTTTACTTATTCATCAGCGCATTACTTCGTGGAAGGCTGCTTAACCCTGAATGTAACTTCAAGCTTGTTATGAGCAGAGTGAAAACCATGTCGAGGTATGAAATCGGCTTTTGATTGTGTTCACTCACAAAAAAAATAACTCAAGCTCCAAAAACTGGGCCAATTAAGGAACATACACTACATAACAGCATTTGTAACACTGTGTCGACATAAAAGGCCTCAAAATGTGAATGTCGATCACTCAGATGAAAATGTTTTGTCTTCTGTTGGAACCCGAACATAGCTTGTCTTTTTTCAAAACCATACAGCATATTGTACTATTGCATACGCATTTAAGTAGAATGTTGAGTCTTATCTTATTTTAATCCATCTATGTTCCACTGCACATATCATATGAGCATGTGACCATTCAAACATTAATGTTTGAGTACGCACTTATAGCTGATTTTATTTGTTACGTAGTAATAATGTGACTAGAGATTTCTATTTGGCATTTTATTATTCCTGCATGATGGATAATACAAAGCGAAACTCGGATAGAAATCTGTTGTTGAATAACTAAGGACCTAAATCGTAACTTTTTAAATGCCCTACATGCTTTGAGTTAGAAAGATTAACTGCAAACACTTAAACATTACATCAAACAGCAGTGAAGAGGCATAATCGACCCTCCCACAATGACTTCTTGCCACTCACCGCTTCTTTCATGCTACAACAGCTAGTTTAATTCTCGAAGTGAATATCTACCCAGTTTCAAGCCAAGTGTTTCGGCACATTTCAGCATGACGGGCATCAGCCACAACGGCTGAGCAGACACACACCCATTCAGGGCCGATGAGCACTGGCTCTCCTGAGACAGTCTGGTGAGAACAGCGAGGTGGAATATTCATGCCACTGAGCAAGGGCTTGGAATCACTTGAAATGCAGTGAGTGGTGTTGTCGAGTCATAATGGTAACAATGACCAAACTGAGAAGGCAAGCTTATGAAACAAGGTCTGCCTCACCAATCCAATTGACGCTAGGATGCTCTCGCCAAATGTCCCAGTGTTAGCACGGCTGAAAGGTTATCCGCACAGTTAGGCCCGATGCCCGCGCAATAGCTAATGCTACTGCCGCTTTCAGAGCCGGCTCGTCCCCTGACATGGGGACGGATCTTGATGCAAGCCAGATGAAATGCGCGTTATGCAGAGAGAGCCGTTTCCGAATGGCGATTGAATTACCCAGGAGCCCTTATAGGAGGTTCATTACAGTCAGGGTATCCGAGATTTCCTGATTCATAGCTCTCGTTCTCTTTTCCTATTGTGTTTGTGTGTGTGTGTGTGTGTGTGTGTGTGCCAATGATGCTCCCAATAGCAGACTGATGCAGTAAACAATCCTGATGGGCAGCAATGAGCGTAATCAGGGGTAGACACCCTCATGAGCCATGTTGAATTTCATTTGATTATTTCAGTTTAAAACACATAAAGGTAAGATATGACTGAACCTCAGGCCTCCACCAGTTATCCACACACTGTGGATAATGGCATATATCTTTTATAGATGTATTGCACATTGCTGTTCTCTTTATTGTATTTGATAAAACTGCGTCCATGTATGATCTCATGATCCAATAGTAACAATGCTGCTGTTTCCATTGTGGGGGGATTGTGCAAAAAATATTAATTTATTTATAATGCATTGGTTTATTCATCCATTGTGCTTCATTAGATTGTGGCAGGAAAGAGAAAAAAAATAATGAAGCAATAGTTTAATGCATTTATATTGATGCAATGTACATAAACATTCTCATATTCAGTATCACATACTTACACTGCAACTCACATATGTGCATTTCAGTGAGGAGCACTTCTCAACTCTTTACCCACTACAGGAGACAGGCATAGTGCTTGAGGACTCTCATTGCCATACGCAGAACCTGCGACAACACATTCATGAGATTCTTTCTCTTCCTGTCTACTGTGCTAGCTGTGCCTGTGATAGTTGCAGATAGTTCCCCAGCACAAAGACAGACAATTACACCTAATGGCAAATAGGTAAGACACTGAGATACGGGAGGCAAAAGGTGATGGGTCCAAACTCTCGAAGGTGCTGAGTGCAGCGAGATCGGAGCACTCCTTGACTGAACATCACTACAAACTAGCCTCCTCCAACCATTCCTGCCATTACTGCTAGCGCTATCGGTGCTATTTATAGGGGGCTAACCTTTTGTTCCTGGGCCCCCGTCCAAGCACTCTCTCTCCGGCTCTGTCACTGAGTGGCGTCCAAATCGCCACATTCCTTCTAGTTTGGAATTGGAAGTGACAATTATTATGGCTCTTGACTTCAGAATCCACCATTGTTAACCCTCCAGGTGCCACATTCTCATTCCGGATGGACAATGAATACGACGGCCAAAGCCTATAGCTTCAAGTGTGAACTACCTTTCGTCAGGCAGGTTTAGCTAATGTCTAAAGGGCCTTGGAGTAACTGGTACATCATGGGACTTAAGGACCATAAATATTATTCCTTTTTGTGATTATCAATCATTACTTAGCTTTGAACTTAACAGTCTAACATGGGAATCCGCCAGACACCATTTCTGATGTTCTGAGCAAAACAGTAAGGTGGATATTCCTGCTGAAAAGTCCTGGTGATGCAGCAGTTTTCCTTGGCTCGCTTCCAGTCCAGATGCCTTTTGCCTCGTGACAGCTGCAGTCGTGGATGATCCATTTAACTAATAGACCAGTATACAAATGCATCTGTTCAGAGGAGGCAGTTGTGTTCCAAACAGGCACATTGTGAACCGCTGACATTTTCTCTGGAAGAGAAAGCAGCTAATGTAAAAATAGCTGCTTGACGTTCATTGAACCACCTAGCTGAGGCAGACGCACACTGAGAATGGATGACATTTTAAAACCTATGTTTCATACTGTTCTTTTATCACTGGAAAATAAACTACTAACAACACTTTACCATACCGCAGAAACAGCAAAGTACAGTTGTTTTGATGTTTTGATGTCAATCAGTGTGTTATGCGGCTGGAGTGTGCGTTCCTATTCCTCTCCCCTGTGTATGTGTGTGTGTGATAGGTTCTGCCCTCCTAAGACTAAAGAGTCCATTAGAGGACCAAGGTTATTATGACTCTAGGTCTGTGAGCAGAAGCGAGTACATGCTAATTTCAGCCAAACCCATAGAGCATGTTAGAGGGTTCAGTCTGTCCTCATAAGACTAAAGTTCCATTGCTTAACCACCATTTAGCTTAAGGGAAAATCACGCAGCTTTGGCCATTGGTTCGATTGGTTATGATAAAATTGCTGTTGTAAAAGTGATTTGTGTTACTAACTATATGTGCAACAGAGCAACAAACAAGCTGTCAGAAAAGATGTGTTGTAAGCAGGTTAGCCAAATTTATTTGGAAGAGAATAAGACGGCCAATGATGAAATTGTCAGCCCAACCGTCTGTTGAAAACATCCATCACAGTTTACAGAAATGTTTTGGTTCAACTTTAACCTACTGCACTTAAATTGTGCGTGCACACAGTTTTCATTTACAAATGTGGATTGTTATCATTTCGGCAGCACTCATTTCCAATTCCAAATGGCTCCCATGTGCACTGCATTATGTTTTCTTCACTGGAAGGGCCGTCTAAAGAGCACATAATCACTTTTTCTCCTTGGTAAGGGTACCCTAGAGGTCACTATATCATGATGTATCCACTGGAAAGGACTTTTCACCATTGAAAGGGCAGCCTAAAGGGCACATTTTCACGTTTTCTCCACTGGAAGAGAAGCCTACAGGGCACATTTTCACGTTTTCTCCACTGGAAGAGAAGCCTAAAGGGCACATTATCATGTTTTCGCCACTGGAAAGGAATTCTATTGAGCACTTCATAATGTTTTCTTTTCACCATAGATCCAAAAGGGAAGGCAACCCCCACTTCAACCAAACTTCTTTCCATTCCTTAGTTTTCACAAGACCTTTCGATATAAATAGAGCATGCAGCTAGAGCAGTTATCCAGGCAACACTGGAATCCGTGAAAATGACTGTGTTCATAATCTACACTATAACCTATGTGCTTATATTCACACTTACATATGTACACAGACGCCTATGTGTCACATGTATATACATGTATTAAGGTGCCAAATATGTGTATGCACATTCATGTCAAAACTAACACACACACACATTTTTCAGACTTTTTCAGCATTGGCTCAATTGCATTTACTGTGACTAGATTCCTCTATTTTGCTCAAGTGCTACTACTGTGTTGTGTTTGTGCTATTTTTGGTATTTTTCTACCAATCATCCACTTCATCACCTCTCAGCCATTTCTAGTGCTGTGTTTTACCACACTTATAACCATTTGGGGAGAGGAGTAAGGGAGGTAGGGAGAGCAAAAAACAGTGCAATGAGAGGCAGTAGCCAATACAACAAAATCAGCATTACTTGATATGCATGGAGCGGCCGGAGCTACGGTGTTATAAATTGGCATGTGGAAGCAAGCCAGCAGTGCATTACATTAGTCGGATGCCGTAAATGTAAAAAAAACTGCAGTAGAAGGACAGAGATTGAGATCTTAAAAAGGGAGCTGCGGAACAATATATCTCGGCAGAAGCTCAGACCAGCAGAGAAGATCCTATCGCATACGCTGGACTTAATGAGATGACATTCATTTCGACAAATAATTTCCTCCTGTTGTGTGCATATAAAAATGAGGAATCATTTCCAACTGGAAAACCTTCATTGGTACAGCTGCAGGAGAAAATTTAAAGCTATTGTACAATCCCTCACAGCTGTGCAGAGGACAAAATATGACTTGGAATGAAAAATGCTTTGCTGGTCCTACATTTGGGCTTCGTCAGCTTATTTCATTGCACTGGTGAAGACGTCTGATGTATCATGAATTAATTTGCGTGAGAGTAAAGAAGGACAGCACAGGTTGAGTTAATGGAGGTTGCTGTCTGACAAAAAAGTGATGCATCTGGGGTTTGCCTTGAAGTTGCGCAGATGGATTTGAAAGTCTGCCAGTGCCATGTGTCACTGCACTTTGTCCACTCGTCTTTTTTTTAAAATACTCTTCAATGCTACTATGCTAGTTAATTGGCATGCTTGCTCACGACATCAAGACTCCATCCACTGGTGGCAAAAACAACAAAGGGATCTATTCCGTTGCATGTACCATATCTACAAAAGCAAACACCACAAGTACAAATGATGAGTTATACCCTCCCTTAACCTGATTATGCTCATATAGATGGCACAGCAGACGAGTCGGAAAAGGTGTGATGGTGCACATTATGATTTCATAGAGATAAGGGCATATAAATTATGATAATATAAATAACCCAGTCAAGTGTTAAAGTTCAAAACAATATTGTATGTGTTCTATCTCCTTGTAATATTCATCACCAGAGCAGCTCCAGGCTGTATATCAGCTAGATATATTTTAGACATGTGGCTCCTGGTCTTTGGCCTAAGAGAAGGCTGCTCATAAATAACTGATTATAGGACGTAATTAGCCCATTAAAATTATCATATTCAGATTTAATGCTGGTGAAATCCCCCTGAGTATGCAGAAGACATGCACGTGTGTGTGTGTGTGTGTGTGTGAGACAAGCAATGCTTGTCCAGTTAAGTGTGTGCGCATTAAGGGTCCTACGTTGAGGTACGAGAGCCAAATTAAGGGGCATTAGGAGAGCATTAAATACTATGCACTTCAACTTTTTAGCCCTTGTAACATCACGTAATGTTTAATTTAAATTAAATACAACAAATATCACTGTAATGTGTACATGAAAAAGTTGGAATTCTGTCTCTTACATTTCCAGTATAATATTTTTAACGATACCTTTATCATTCAATTAAGTTCTGTTTTAAGAAAAAAAAACTACACATTTCTCGTTGTATTCTTATTTTTCACTGTTTTTTTCCCCCAAGTGTATTATGCAATTAAGCATATTGTATGTTGTAATTAAAAAAAATGTCTTAATACATAGTTCATAGACATAATTTATGCACACAGTTGATGACAGACTGGAAATGTGACGAACACACCTCCAACTTTAAAACATAATATTTCAATACCTGCAGAAAATTGCCAAAGGGAAGGTATGTATACTTCTCCAGCATTTCATAAGAAAATCCATTCTGTGGCCACAAATGATTGCTTTTCTTCATATTTAGTGCATCCACTGGCAGAATTTGATGTATGCTGAAGGAGTTGATTAGAAACATCTGAGAAAAAGAAGAAAAAAAAGAACTGCATTAATATCATAGTTGCTAAAGGCAATATTTTCCCTGGGTGGTGCTCAATGGGATATTAAAGTAATATACACTTAAAATTATGTTTCTGATTGTTTTGAAAAACAATTTAATTTCTTTCATTTTACCATTTTTAATTATTTTCCCGCAAGTTTCCTTTTTTATTGCAAATGGAAAAATAAATGCATTTCTTGAGCAGTGGTGAATTGTAAAAGTAATGACTTCAGTGCTGGCAGTAAACATAACACAACTGTGGGAAGCATTGTAATCAATATAAGCTAGCGTTCTCATGAATGACTGACATCAATACTATAATGCACAATGGGATCTGGCTCATCTTACATCAGCTGATTAAAACCTTTGCTGCCGTTAAATTGAAATCTTTCTTTTGCGTCTGTGTGTTCTCTGTGCCATTCTGATCAATGTTTTGTTCGAGGGCTCAATCAATAATGTTCTGTTTACAGTGGTGCAGCTACAGCCTTATTGCACTAACGAACCGTTGGATTTAAAAAAAAAAAAAATCAAAGAGAAAGTCATCAGTACACATATAATTAAAAGCTTCCATCTAATAAAACAAAATTTTTCCAACAGTGCACTTTAGCCACTTTGGCTTCTGGCTCCCAGACCCTTAACTGCGCAGCTTTTTTATTTGCTATTGCCGTAGTCCACATGTAGTTTAAGTGTTCAGGCAAAATTGTAAATGATGCAGTCACATTTCCACCCTTTTTGCATGCAATAAAACCCTTTCATTAGCTGTTGCAGGTCTTGCAGGACGACAGCAATTCGCAATTCATTATTTGATATCACCCTGAGAGCTCCTGTGTCGTCTCTCGTGTTTTCTCCTTTGTGACGATGCACTTTTACGCTCACCCAATGGATTTTAAATGTCCCTTGAGGAGTAGAATTATCTCAAACTTTAGAGGAACCGTCAATCCTTCATCTTTAAACTTCAAACCGCAACAACAACAATATAGTAGGTATTTCCCAACATAGCATTTAAGGTCATTTGGCTTTTATTCCTTTAACATTTTTTTGTTACTTGTTCTATATTTTTGAACTGGTTTGATCAGCGATCATGGAAACGGCTTTAGTTCCACTTTATGTGCTCTGCCATGGATTTCAAATCAGCCCTAATACTTATCACAAAGAGTAAGATTAACATTAGCTAACTTCTTCTTAAGTATAACTTTACAGTCCATGTAAGAAATGCATTTGTTATAGTATGGTACTGTATACCTCTGTTTTGTAGAGGAAGTCCATAACACTTTTATAGGACATTTGCTTTAGTGCTATATGCAGAGTTCAATGCACATAGAGGCGTCATTATGAATGGTTTGAATATTTTGTCCAGCTCTTTGCTGACTAATTCATTTTGTACCACTCACAGTAATATCACAAAGTTGATTGGAAATGAGGAAATCCATGTGCGAATTTGGAATGGGTGCCATAATAAATAAGTTAATATTAATTGGTTTCATTTAAATGTGGACCTTTTTAATTTTTTACTCGCAGTTGAATATACAGCACTCTCTCACGCCACATTCATGCTGAAAATTGCTGCTGGATAAGCAACTCTAAAAAGCTTTCACTTTCGTCCAGCTTCACTTCTGTGATTGCACAGCTCCTGATGTCCCTGAATATTGTGCAAGCTAAGCAAGCTCAACAAACTGTTGACTCTCCTGCGGAACCAGCACGAATGCAAGCTAATTCTGATGCCTGGCTGTCACTTTGTATTTTGTATTTCCACCCCATCACCGAGAATGTCTTCATTTTAATGAATGAGGAAATCCAGCTCCTCACGCAGACCTTTAGCTCCTGCCCTGGTGGAAGTGCTGGCATTGCTCCTTGTCTGCATTGATTTGGGAACTTGGCAGAGGTTTTGCTGTCGCATCACGGTAACTGTCGAGATCTTAAAGTTTTTCAAAATGTAATCGAATGTAAAAAGGCAATACATTATGGTGATGGTTCTGGTTTTATAGATCCATCAAGGCTGTCTACTTGTAATTGTCCAAGAGGTATTCATTATGAGTTGGGAAGTATCTGAATAGTCACTGCTAGAATGAGCTTCAAAAACTATGCAAACACACCTTAGATAAACTCCTATTTCTCAATGCTGATGTTTCCAAAAAACAATAATCCGGATATCTCAAGCCGAATAAATAAGTCCTTGTGCATAATACACATCTTTAGAAAGAAGGGCTAATGACATTCTTCCAAAGAAAACATGCTGATGTTTAGCAACAAGGTATAATGTTGTAACGTTGTTCTTAGATTAGTATGTTAACATGCTGACATTTGCTAACAGCAACTACCCACAAAAGCTGATGTTAATGGACATTGAATGGCTGCACCAACAGCACACAAAACACCAAAGATGAAATCAGCTCCATACTACTTTGAAAGTTTTAAAGCTGTGCAAACACACACACACACACACACACACACGCACACACACACACACACTTGCAGAAACACACTCACTTGTGTACCGGATGAGCAATATCGCAGATGCATTAGATTGGTCGTGCCGTCTGCTCCACCGTTATGGATTTATGCTTCATCACCACGGCATATCTCTTTTAGCGTTGATTATAATTCCCAGAAGCCCTTAATTAAACCGTGTGCAGCGAAGCTCTTTTTTTTTTTTTTTTTTTTATAATTATTTATCTCCGAATGAGAGCGAAGCCCTCTGATTTACTGACCAGGTCTTCCGGCGCAGTTGAGAGCACCAACAGGCCACGGACCTCATAAATTGCCCAAGCCCACGAAATAATTTGCTCAAACTGAAGTCTCCTTATGAGGCACATCTTTTTTTTTCGTTTTCTCCCCTGTTTAATCACTGTGTGAGGGGTGTATACAGGACCTTGTTGACTTTGATTGCTTTCTTTGGCATTTTGGTAGGGCCGAAGCTATGTTTAGCCTTTTCAAGGGGAGATTTGAGATCCCCCTCTGCAGTGTAACGGCCCGGTTGACATTCAGACGATGTCATTTGGCTTTTAAAAATATCGAGGAAGCTTGTTGTTTTAATTACACTACGTATCAGTGTCAACTTGCAGTGTTTAAATGGCCGAATAATAACACGATCAATTAGTAGTTGGTACAAACTGTTTTCTAAACAACTAGAATGCCATTAGTGTTACAATTACAAATCTCTTATTCAAATTAGGTTTACTTTTCCTGATTTATTTTGTTACGTTACTTCATTTAAAGCTTTGGCAAAATTTGCAAAACACACAGTTCAGATGTTGACCTTGTTGAATTTTCAGTCACACGCCGCATTTTTTGAAGGTTGATATTTCACATAATCTGGTTGGTATTGATTCAGCAAATAATGCGAGCAGTGCTGTTCCACTACTCTGCTGACTGCTCCGACCACACTGACTGACTTGCTGGAACGGTGTGCACTTTTCACTTTCCAGTATGTATTTAAAATTACCCCACGCGTGCGTGATTGCGACCGCTAACGTGGTGCCTTGGGTGCGTGATCTGAAACATGCGCTGGTTCCGCAGGTAATATTAGCCCTATGGCAAGCTGTTGTCAAAGAGATTGGTTGGTTTTCCGTTTTCACCATAAGCTAAGACATACGCTGAAAGTTTAATGTGATAGAGCGGAAGCCTCAGCTAAAGTGCAGCTGACAGTAAAACTGAATTTAGACTTCTATTCAACTTAAATCAGCTGGGTTGTTATTTATAGCTCCGCCTTAATTGTTTTACTAGCCTGCTAACAGCACTGCATCAGCACCTCCTGGCCTTTTAGTATTTTACTGATAATGCTTTCAACATTTGATGCATAATGCTGTTGAGAGCAAAGAGTGTGCCGGAAAAATACTGCCGAACCTTTCCATTGAATTACTTAGGAAGTTTGGAGTGACTGAAACGCATTAACCGCAGACATGCTGCAATAGATCGAACCAGAGCCACTGGTATCAGCACACTTTGATCCTCGGTGACGACTGCTTGTACTCCTTTCTATTGCTTATCGATTGGGTTTCTCGTAGAGGGCTGGGTTTCCTCTTTGACTGCACATGTACAGTTTTCCCTCATATTTCCCAAATGGATAATCGGAGAGAAGAAAGTGAACCCAAAGCGGAAGTGCCTAAACTTGCATTCTTTCTAATAGCCAACAGACGACTCCTCTGGCTGCCAAATTAGTGCCGTTGTATAAAAGCATGAGCACATGACCCTACTTCTCACTGTATTTATTACATCAGTAAACATGAGTTTAGTTACAAGTCTCCTTCAATGCAGCATGATGTTCATTTAGTAAATCATGGTCCCATTTAGATTAAAATTGACGATAAAGCCGGGAATGCTTAGGGGCGTGGCTACCATGTGATTAAAAATGTCTTATTCAGCATTTGGTTACACTTAGCTTGGCCCTTTTCATGTCAATACGGTTGCTACAGGGCCACGATGGCGACCGCCAAACACCAAGATGGCGTCGGCGAAAATGCCAAACTCATGGTTTGAAAACAGCAGTCTACACACTAATGGGTGACGTCACGGTGACTATGCCCACTTCTTATAAGACAGTCCATGAAAACCACACAACTCAAGTGTGATATTGGCTCTTGTTTCAGTTGGGTGAGCCACAGAGACAATAACTGAAGTGATTTTCCAGCTTTGCAGCCAGAGTTTAACTGAATTAAACTTTGAGCCCAAACCCTCGTGATGGACGTCTTCTGTCATTCAAAGTTCGATGAGAAAGTTCTGCTGCAGAGAAGCATGAAGGAAAAGTTGATTTTCTGCATTTATGGATTTGTGGATTTAAACTCAATCTGCAGCTGTGCAGAAAACACAAAGTGGAGAGGGATAGCAGGTCATACCATTGTGGCTGTTGATATTCTAGTTGTAGTCTTTGTAGAGGATGCTCTTCATCCCACAGCAGGGGTGGGCAATTATTTTTCCCAAGGGGCCACATGAGAAACAGGGACTGTTGTGGAGGGCCGGACTAATAGACTGAACTCAATTCTGCTCAATATTACCTCTTTATAAAAAGCAGTCAATTGTATGGTTTTGATAAGCTGTGAGTGGTAAGAGTAAATATCATGATCAGTGGTGGAACTACATCTCAGAGGGAAATATTGTACTTCTTACTCCACAACGTTACAACCTGCAGCATTCGCCAAAGTCTCTAAGGTAGTGTTGGCTGGTAATGGAAAGTTTTAAACAGTAGGCTACTCAACAGATTTAGCATTGACGTTGCTGTAAAGTGTAGCTTTAAAGCTGTTACTCGCAATGCACAGTTGGAAATAAGATGTTCTAAATCGATGCCGCAGAACCGGAGATGTCAACATTTTTTATTCCATGAATTCTTCCTCCTGCCTACATTACCCACAATACATCATGAATGCTGTCAGTATAGTCAGAGATTCACTTGTGTTATGCTAGTAATAAGCTAATGTAGCCTCGAGCAGCTAGCCTGAAAGAGAGTTGAGGAGTAGGCCACAGAGGTCTAGTGAGCTCCACACCCCACATTTTTCAAAATTGTAGTCTCAAGACCCAACAGATGGTGACTTAAATTCCATTTTTTTTTTGATTTATCAGCTCTCTCTGGAAGCACAGAAGACTTTATATTTATATTGTCATATATGCTGTCCTCCCAAAGACCTCTAAACAGACATATTTGTGAAACTAGAGGAGTCCCCCTTTTAATTAAATACATGCATTCGATCCATTTCATGAATACTACAGATGAAGGAACATCAGGTTTCTGGTGATCAACATCAATGTGCTTTTTTCAAAGCTACACATGTCAAAAAAAACAAATTACAAGTGCAGTTAATTCCTTCTATTGAGAAGCTAAATTCAGCTAACAACTAAAGTGGCTTTCCACTAACTCAAGATTTAGAGCTGCATCAAATTGTTTTCGTAATGATGCTGAACTCTGTAGCGTTCTGTGATAACTATAACAATCCATCAAGCACATAATGCATACTGTACTGCTAAACCTAATCTATTGTCATCTCCTTAAATACTACTTCCCACCCTCTGAACACCACATCTCAGCTGTTGCATTAGCTTTTTAATGACTCTATCCTTGTTTGCCGCACATGTTCATCTAGGCATCAACACGGTGATATCATTCATGAAATATCAACGCAAACAGCAATAATTACAATATTTGCAGCTTCTGCTCCATGCTCATTACTTGTCTCATGGCAGGACATTACTAAGGCTCACCACACTCTGATATGATGGATCAATTTCTTCCCAGTATTGTGCAGTCAACAGAACAAAATCAGACACAGGTGCAGTATCAGATGAAGGGCTTTTATTGTGTATACATCAATAGAAAGAGTAATGAGTAATTTAAGCCCCGATCCAACGGCATCAGTTGAGACTAGCAGCGTAAATGTTTAGGCAGCCCAAATGTAAATACAGAAACTGATTATGGGCATCATCCCCAGCAGCAAACAAACAACAGAGGCATGTTTATGTTAACACCTAGAAACAGATTCAGAATACCATCAATCCCTTTGGTGGTTTAGCATGAATCCAAAAAAAAGGAGTGCTTTTTGTCTCGACGCGGTACCGCCACCAAGCGTTCTCAGTGACGTCACAAGGGCGGGTGGGCATTTTTAACTTACGAGAGGCAACAGAACTTCAAGGCATTACAACACGGGCCGCAGTGTCATGTTACATCCATGTGAGGGAAATTGTGCGAGTGAAGCTGTTTTGTTGTCCCACAGATCATTCAAACAGTACCCCCAAGCCTTCCTGGTGAACAATGTACATCTGTGCTGTTTCTACCATAGAGAGCAACCTTAGGTGAAAATGTTTGAGGTACAAAAGGGACTGAGATTGCCCTTAAGTGAAATAAACTTGAAATATCCCTTTTTGGATTCTTACCAGGTCACCAAATGAATAGGCTGTACCCCCGAGGTTCAGTGCATTCACTCCAGTATTTGAAGAGAATAACAATTCATCCAGTTGGATTAGTCTGGTGAGGGTAAGAGTATTCCCATTTGTCCATAGTGTACCAAAACGGCAAATAACATGTCACTTACAATCTGAGGAACTTGTTAAATAACCTCCTGAGTGCAAGTGATTGGAGTCCTACTGAATGGCGATCCTTCTCTAAAATAGAATCGTCCCAAAGGGAAATGTAATTTGGGATGGAGATCTTTCTCAACTGGGGCAATCTAGAAGGTAATCTTATTGAGAGTGGATGCAGTGAGACTGTGCATCGATATACGAGGATGGATGCTGCATGTAGAGAAGGCAAGAGGCCACACAACTTGTATTTGACAAAATATAATGACACGGAGGTATTTCACTGTTCCTGCAAGCAGAAATGGCGCGTTAGTCTGTCGCCCCTCAACTTTGGTCCAGACTTAAATATCAAAACAACTATTGGATGCCGTGCCAGAAGAGTCTGCACAGACATGTGTGTAGCTCAGTGGAGGAATCCTAATGACTCTAGTGATCCTGACTTGTCCTCGACCACCACGAACATTTCACTTTCCAATCCCAGGAATTATTTGAAGATTGGGACTGATTTATTAACACCAGTCTTCAACTAATTATTTTGACTCACGAACATGCTCCCAATCACTATTTATTTTGCCCTATGACACATTCCCCACCAAAGCCATATAATCCAAAAATAACAAAGGCTTAACAGACTTTATTGACTAAGATTTCCCTTTTTTCACACGTAAGCCGTACATCTGAAACATCAGTCCTGAAATTGACCTGTCAAAGCTGTCAAAGAAAACAGCCTATTGTCAAAATAGGATTCAGAGAAAAGGCTTGTTACGTTTTGTGTGCTTGTTAGTCCGAATGCATGTATACTTGTGTCTGTGTGTGACCTCAGAATGGAGTTCATGCGGGGGAGTCTTCTAACTAAATTCACCATGGCCCCGGTGGAGGTTAATGTTGGCCTTCCCATCTGCTGTTTTCTAATCATCCCCTGTTATCTATGAAACAGGAGTGTGGAGGAATAAGGTTGTAGGGGGGGGAACAGCCATCTTTTTTCATTTACCCCTTCGCACTATTGGCCATTTCACCATCATTTGTGAAATCAGCTGTAGCAGCGGGAGGAGAGTTTGCACAAAATGTACTTCCCGGAGTGTCTATTTCATGCCGAGAGGAGAGGAGACGGCGGCAGCAGCAGCAGCTGAGGAGAATAAGTGAGAGAGGTAACGGTAATGAATAGAACAGTTGGAAAGCTACCAAGAGATGGCCCCTGAACATTTGTCACTCCAGTAGGAGTTGTCTCTGTTGTGAGATTGGATTTTGGTTTATCATTGTTGTTTTGCAAAAAGGGGGGTGTCACTGTGAGCCTGTATGCCAGTGGAGCTACGTGTGCGTGGCTGGGTGCAATGTTTTTGATGGGAAAGAGGCCGGGTTTCTCGCCTCACACTCTATCCTGTGGGATTCCAACAATAATATGTGATTCCTGCCCTTTGCTTGGCTCATGGATGAGCACAGAGCGAAAGCAATCCAATCCTGGGGCCTATTCTGCGGGGGGGCCATGGCGCAGACACGCTACCTTATTGTTCCTTTGGGGACAGAAATAGGCAAGCGGTGGCTGTTGGCATATCAAGTCAAAGCACTTCAATACATTGTGACTGGCCTTGCTAATACAAAAACCCACCACTAACAATTGTATTCAATGCTCTGTTCCTTTACTTAATTCTGGATAGATACATTTTTTATAGATATATATAAAAAGACTGACACTTCTGTATATCCCTTCAATTCATGTTTCTCCCTGCAGCACTATTTTAATCACTCTCCCTGTTTAGCCTTCAGTCTATTTCTCCCTCCACCATCCCTATCTGACTTCCCCTGTTTCCTCTTGCCCTCCTCTCTCTGGAGAAGCCCTTGGCTTGAAGCACTCTTGAGAAAATGAAGGGGGCAAATATACATGTGTGATGTTCAGAACTGGATAATGGTGCACTTGTTCAATGTAATTGGCCTGGAAAAGCACTGTAATTTGTGACTGGAGAACCCTGACTTGACTTGAGAAAAATGTAAATGTGCAGCAGCAGAGGAGCCCCCTTGGTTAATCAGTTCTCACAAAGAGAATACTTTAAGTTCATTAGTGTACCATTTGCATATTCGCCCTCATAAATGAAGTTAATCCCCAATGAAATTGCATGTTTCTATCATGAAACTGGGGTTATTTCATGGTTTTCCCCTGTTGCCCCAACTGAAATCATAGTAAAACGTGATGTCCGTCAATTAACATTCAATTTCTTCAATGTTCTATGTTTTATGCAGCTGTAATATCATTGCAATTGACAACATTATATATACAATAATAGGCCTATTAGAATATTCAGGCCTCCTTCAAACATTTAAAAACTTGTTCTTAAATACTACTTTTTATGCAAGATGATGTCTACAACTCAAACACCAACTACCACACACAAAGAGAGAATTATGTCAAGACAGAAGCGAGAGTACTTGGCAATAATACTGCACAAAAAAAACCCCGAAAAGACTCTAGAGTGAACAAAAGGAGCATGTCTGTGAGGATTAACGATGAACAAAAAAGGCTAATTTGCCAACTGATTATGTCCATCAATTTGCTAGATTAGAGGGCTTGGAGGTGATGGGCAGAAAAGCTTTAGACAAAGGGGTTAGAAATAATAATGGTGAAATAAAAAAAAAACATCTTCCAAAATTCCATGTACTGTTTGAGCCAATCAAGATAGATCCTCACATCTATTTAAGTAATGGCTGCATGATGCTACAGTAAGGCTTGTTTGGGTACTGCCAGTGTCTAATATTAGGCTAGATGTTGCTGTGTAACTGGCGTTAGTTATTCAGCTTGCAGCGTAAGATCCTGATCACACCGAGATGTGTTCCCCAACTGGTGGGGCCGCTTTAAAAAAAACGCCTTGGCAAAGTGTGTCCGGTAAAACCGCGTGATGCACCCGTGAAGCTGGCTGCACATGCAAGCAGATGATCAAATGTGACGTCGAATGACTCATTTAAGTCACGGACTTAACTCACTGGGAAATTTCCAAAGTTCCAAAGTCAAAAGTTGATTTCTGGGATGATTTCAAAAATTCATATGTGCCAATATTCAAACTCTCACTGAGAAAAGAAAGACTCGACAGAGCTGAAGCTGGGCAGTTTATAGCCCTAGATAATCTCACCTTAGTGTATTGACTCAGGAAAAGGATGAAGATCTCAAATGACTCGTACATCCAATCCATAAACCTGCAATAACAGCGTTTATGGCCACTTGGGGCAGCAGAAACAAACAGAAAATTGAAATGTTATTACCTTATAAAGTTGATATGTTGAACTTGTTAGCAAAATGTTACCTTGACTCATCCAGCTGATACATTAGCATTCATTTGGAGTCGTGTTTCTGTCTAATTGAAACAGATGGTTGCTGCACCTGCAAAACAGACGATTCAAAACAATTTAGTTGCTGGCCATGAAGTCGATACAATAAGCTGAAAGATGTCGACATTGACTATAACCATACAACTATCCTATTACACTAGTTCCATATATTAACGATGTTGTACTAGTAATTATTTAGTCATGAAAAATTGCAGATCAAAACCTTTTAAAACCATCCCAAACTAAAAATGTGTAGCTCCACTGACAACACCCTCCACTCAAAGTTTTTCTCCCCTGATTGAGGGCCAGTGTGAGGTTGGTCTCAATTTGCCTTGGCAGTGCTGGCTGTCTACCAAAACATCTCTTTGGGCTCGTCAGCCCTGGATTCCTGGATGTTACCCACACTGCAGGAGGAAGTGATGCCACGGTGGAGGAAAGGGGTTTGAGAGAGTTGAAAACAAAGCCATCAATATGATTGGTTGTCTGGACAGAGGCCAAAGCGAGGACAGAAGGAGGGAGAGAGGTAGGGAAGGAAGAGCAGGGAGGGGGAGGTTGTCTTCAAGCCTTTTAAGTGCCCTCTGGTGGGGTCAAGAGGATGCCAAATCTGTGGGGCGTCTCTGTACTGGCTCCCAGCGTGTGTGTGAGTATCCGTCTGTATACCTGTCGGTGCCGATCTGTCCATTTGTCCTTTGTTTGTACCTACACCGTACATGTGTGTTTGGAAGAGTGCATAATTGCCCCCAAGGGTATGAATGCACATACCCTCCTGTATGTCATGTGTGGAATGTGTAATCTACAGTACATGTGTGTGTGTGTGTGTGTGTGGGAGATTCTGTGTACTTGCACGTGATGGCATGTCCGCCACTCGATCTTGTCCACCAGTGTGGGCAGCCATCGCAGCAAAATCACACTTTCTAGTTGAAGATTCAATTATGCCATTGAGAGTATATGAAGAGCTCCATCCAAGTAGATTTGGAGAGGGCTAGACAAGCCAGTCAGTAGATAACCTTCAGTGCCCTCATTTTGTAAGCTTTTTAATTTTATTTTTGTTAAAAGTTGGTCCAAAAAAACGAAAACCCTGGTAAATAGCAATGTGAAAAGCCATGTATGCGGCGACCAACACAAGTGGAAACTCCACATTCTGGGAAGGGTAATTTCTCGCAATCAAATCAAAGCAATTCATTTCATTTCCATTAGTGACAGATAAGGCACATTGACCGCTCAAGAGAACAAGTTTTTCATTAAAAATCGTTCAATTATCTGTTTAATTTGGTGTCAATTGAGTGTGAGCCTGCTTCACCTGTTAGTACTCATTCTAACACAGAGCTCGCCTTTCATGTAAAGGAGTTATACTTGTGCACAGGATCCCTTCTCTCAAATTCACTAAAATGGAATTAAATTCCTGTGGGCAACGGGGCTTTTAATTCAGCACAAAAGGTAGTCATTTAAAGATAAAATATACCTTAAAAAGAAAGTAAAAACTTAAATTAGAATCAATGATCTAATAGTAAATTAGCATCAAAATGTAGCTAAAAAGAGCCAGCATCTACACGTAGATATCCAAAGTATCTTCCTCTTTCTGTGTCTTTGTCCTTCTCTCTGCACAAGTTTAGTCATTGGCATCATCGAACTTGGCTCGCTGTAGCAGCTCGCCCATATGTGGTGTTTCACCACAGAGCTCTGACATCTCCTGTCACAAGGGTTTGTCACCATAAGCCCATCGTGCTACTGTCTCTGCCTCATGCCATGCCAAACAAAAGTGGCGATTCACGGCCAGCATGGGTTTGTGCTCACACTATATATGCATCTCCTTTCTGCCATTTTTTTGACCATGTCTTGCTTTTTTCCCACTCTCACTCCTTCTGTTTGTCCTTCTGCTCGTCCCTCTTACTTTCTTCTTCGTGGTATTATTCCATATTAATCAACATTTCCTTTCCTTGCTGTTTTCTCAGCTTCTTAAAACTTGATTTTCACGCATCCCGGATGCTCCCAGGATAATGTGATTGACAACGGTGAACATTTGAAACATTGCAATGGCAGGTGAAGTCAATGCAATCCATTCTACTCTAATGAGAATTCATTACATTACATTAGACATGGCTCTGTTCAGCCATCCATTTGTCATTTTCTGAGAAATTACTACAATAGTCAAAATCAGTATTCACACCAAATTAGTTTAGCTACAGTGAATAGCGGCTATTTCCATCAAGGGTATTGGAATGAAGAAATGGTTATGAGGCGGCAGAGATTCAGAGGTGTTTCAAGAATGGTTGGAATAAGAGGAAAGAGCAAAAAGACCCAAAAAAATAAAATGATATACACGCTCATACACACAGACATGAGTGAGACAGATGTGAGCTGCCACGTGTGGCCTCCAACTGTTCATAATGAAGGGCATTCACCGTTCTGTTCCGGCTCTCCCACTGTCAACACAATTCTTTCACACTGGGCCTCCTTCCCTCCCCCTCGTGCCCTCCCGTCTATCTGTCCCTCCTTTCTCTCTCTTCCACAATTCTTTCCAGTTTGGGGCAAAGGAGGACATAGTGTGTTGAAGTGAGAGCGAGAGAGAGGAGCAGATCTGCAGGACAGCTTGGAGACCAGCGTGGGGGCCGTGCTTGTCACTCTCCTCCTTCCACTCGTCCCTTCCACTGGCGGGGGGGCTTATGTGCACAAGGGCGCTTACTGTATCTGCATGGGCATCTGCGGAGCTCCACTGGGTGGGGTGAAAGGGAGGGTTGGGGGAGCACCACAGGCCTCAGCACCTCTTTAGCAGCCAGGCAATCTGCTCCGCGAGCCTGGGTCTGCCTGTTGGACTGCGGAGGACACACACACACACACACACACACACACACACACACACACACACACACACACACACAACGCGCGCGCCCGCCCACTGAGGAGCATGGTCAGATTTGAGGCAAGATGGTAGATGAGGCACAACAAACACATTTGTTGATGCAGTGTACACTCACTGATACCAGTGATTCCCAACAGGGGGTATTTGGAAAGATTGTGAAGTAGCTCAACTTTAAAAACTTGATTTAAAATAAACAATAAATCACGAATACAAATTGGAGTGATGTTAATCTTTAGTCATTTTATTGTCTTAATTACCTACCAGCTACAATAGGTTGATTGCACAGTGGGCTACAACCCGCCCACAAACCTGAGACACTGTAGTTGTTACACTTTAAGATTATCTTTTGCCAAAGAGAAAGCTAGTCGAGCATCAGCAGGCAAAGAAGTTGAAAAAGTTGAAAGAAATTGAAAAAAATAAATGATGGATGAAATAGTTACTTCACAAAAGTGTACGCAACATCTATAAACAGTTAACATAATTTGCTAAAGGTAAACTGTATAACAAATGAACTAAACTAAATGTATTGAAGTTAAAATAGAGCTTTGAAAGTGATGAATACATAGATAAACTATTCACTTTCATAATATTACCTGTTGAGGACCTGTCACATTGGACGTAATACATTGATGTGATAAGTTTGATCTAATTAAGTAACTAATTACTTGAGTCGTTTACGAGATACTTTCTTTATGAATACTTTACTTAAAGTAAGTTAAAGTACAGTTTACCTACCACTGGTTACTTGAAAACCCGCTTTAAAAGAAATGAACACATTTGGGACACGACGGGTGGCGTTGATGACGGGGTAGATGCGCTCATCTGCTCTGGATATTGGGGTACATCAGACAAAAAATGGTTGAGAGCCACTCTACAGAGATGTCTTGCAGTCAAACACATCTAGCATAAACAAACATTAACAATTCAGTGCTGGAGTAACACGGGGAGCTTCTTTTTGTTGTAATGGCAACAGCTGCTCAGGCCAGAGCAATTTGTATGAGAGTCAGAAACAAAACAGCCCAAAATGTGTAGTTAACTAGCAGTTGACATCCTCGTATCCCTTGAGGTCACTTCCTCCCACGCCTCCAGAATGCATTCTCCAGATAGGCATGAGACCCCCCCCCCCCCCCCCCCCCCCCTTCACTTCCCTTTCCTCAGTAGAAGTGCTCAGGGCGTCTGCAGTAAGGAGTGAACAGCTGTTTGAATTAAATCTGCAAGAGTGAGTCTAGACGTGGGCCAGGTTTATTGAAGCGATGTCGACTGTCAGATTGATGGAAGACAAGGGGGAGATGGCTCGGCTTCTTACAGGCAAAGCCAAACTGGATTCTCTGGCTGTAAGCTGCTGTAAATCGTGTCTGTTTGATGGGGAGATTAGTTGTAATTCTGGGGACATAAATACAGTGTTAGCGTGGAAATGAAGCTGGCCAGAAAGCATGAACATAAGGATGAACTGAAGGGAGATGGCCCACACATACTACAGCTGTTTGGTTTGAGCTCATAAGAAGTTACTGCAAAGTCTGTATATTATATGACTGATAGTTGTGTGATTTAAAAGGATTAATATACTTTGAAGAAATAGTTTGAAGGTGTGAAAGTGACATTGAACATAGATTTGTATCTGTTTCTATGAATTAGGATATTGTTGAGGTATTGATATGTTTGGATTCATTTCCATAAGTGCTCTCAGTTGATTAGTAATGAATTAGTTGGATGGATTAAAGCATTAAAATGGGTTGTGATCTGGTCAATCCAAATACAGTACGTCCTTGAAGGTTTTCAGCCATTCAGGTCTGACAAAACTTGCACAAAGGCATCTGTATTGTGTCATAAAATGACAGATGAATTCCTTTAATTCTAATGAGATTTTACGATACAATTGTGTTCAGTTCAGAAATGAACCATTTTCATTAGATTAGTGTGAAATAAAACATTCCTCTGTTAGCCTGAGAACATTACAAAGGTCTAAGATGGAATAATACTCTTTGAACCTATGTATTTCACAAACACATTCGTCAATTATATTCATAAAACAATTTCTTATTACTCTCTCATAAGCCTGACAGACATTTTATGATTTAACACAACATATTTAAACATGAATGCATTGTTTTTCTCACATCGCATTGCCACATCATACAAGTATTTGTGTGTGTGTGTGTGGAGTCCTCTTTCATTTCAACTGAATTTGTGTGGTAGCATCTGGTGTGTATGCGTAAGAGGTGTGGACACCGTTTGTGTCACACCAACTCTTTTGAAAGTGACTCTGACAGTTTGGATAACAGTGCTACCCTGCTTCCTCTCTGCCCACACACGCACACACACACCGCCGCAGTCACATTGCCTTCATATGGCGGGCTCCTCCGACGCCAAGTGTTCGGGGCCAGCTTATAATTAACTTGCCTGCCAAGTGGTATTATATATCATCAAGGGCTCGACATTGGCCTAGAGGAAGTCCAAAAAAAGTGCTATTGTACAGCGCCTAATAAGGTCAACGCAGTGGCATGGTAAATTACAGTTATTTCTACCATTTAGACAACAGATGTCGGTAGACGTCAACTCACATGGACCTCTCTGGGCCTGAAGGAGGAGGCGACTGAGCCGACTCGGCAAGAGTAGAGTGCATGTGTCACAGCAGAAATACTGTTCAATTATGATTTTATCAAGGAAGAGACAGAAATACAGGGAGATAAGAGCGAGAGGAGGAGTACTAGTGACTTTCAAGGCAAATGATGGCAATTAATGTTGTTGTTTATCAGCTTGAGGCAGATTTTTCCTCTTCTTCAATTAACTCAGTGTGAGCGCACTCATGTGGTTTGATGAGCGCCTTATCCATCTAAGTGGACACACTTACACATGAACTGCACTGTTTCTGTCTTCCCCGGCTTATGTCTGCCCCTCCCTGTAGTGTATGTGTCTCAAATCCACACTCTATACTCTCACTATGAAGTCAACTGTACTGTATGATAAATCGTTATCATATGATGTTTTGTCATTTATTATACAAGATCTGAATGTAGTCTGCAATTTTGTACAAACAGGAAATGATGACATGCACAATCAAAACTGTGAGTTTGGCAAGATGATGCTAATGTAAGATTGTGCAGAATGGCAGAAACTATGCATAATGTCGACCCTTTTTCCAATTTGTTCACATGACATGCTGAAACTCCTGTTACAATTAGTATGCAGTTTTCTTATGAGATGATCACTGCACTCGTGTCACAATGCTGAGTTGCAATAAACCCCGAAACATCAAATATACATAAAGACAGGCTCTGCATTTATTGATAAAGCCAAGGTTTTGGCCATCAGACCATCACTGTGTGTTTGCATCCTGTGTGTATTTTCTGCTCCAGTGGTTCCACACCTGTCCACTAGATGTCCCCACTGTAAGCTCTTTGCATCACCTGACCTGAGACGGATGAGACAAACCTGCGCTCGAATCTGTTGACAGGCAACCAACTGAGACACGAGAAAATTACTATTTACAAAAACAAAAACTTTTTTCATACTTCAGATTTGAAATGAACCAAAGAGATAGAACTTTGTTCACCAGTGAGCTTAGATATGGATTTTAGGCTAGCTGTTCCTTGGCAGTCTGCATGCTAAGCTAACAGGCTACTAGGTTTGTTCGTATTCTCGTCTAACTTTCAACTAAGAAGCAAATAAGCATTATTTCAAAAATATTGAGGTATTTTCTTTTTGATTGTGAAATTTTTTAGCTGCCGAAGTGAAAGATTTGTGTGATTGATATTTGCTTGATGGATTGTATTGGAGCACATTTTGAGATCAGGTGCGTCATTTCCTCAAAAATCGAAGGCAGGATGTTACTTGGCAATATATTGAAGAGATTCTAAGAGGCACTAAGCTGAGTAAAGTTGGTTAGAAGGAGGCTACAGTTGTCCTCCCTTCTGTTCTCTCCTCACTCAATTGGATGGCGTAATCGGGTTGAGGCGATTGATTGATTCCCAGGGACAGATGGCATGTACCCAAGACGGGCATTTCTGCTGCTATCCAATATTGTGGTGAGTTTTCCTGCTCTACTCATCATATTACATATTTGAGTGGGTTCCCCCTGTTGAAGTTGTTTGTGTTTCAGTAAAAAAAAAGAGTCAAATATGAGTTTGCTGCTGCCGTGGAGTGTCTGCCTTTCCTTTCCAGGTGGCACCTGTATTCCATCTGGAGTGCTTAACTCTTCCTAATCTTGAGAATTAGTACATTAAGGCTAATAGGGATCTAAATTGCATTCATCTAATATTACCATTGCCTCCCGTAATTACACACAATGGATTAAACGAACCATTTAAGTTGGGGTATAGCTGCTCAAGTTGAATGTCACCTCTGCAGGAGTCACTCCCATAAAGTCTGCCATTGATTGAAATGTTATATTATCTCCAGTATAGGTGTATGGCCCCACTGTGCCTTTACATCCACCGGTGCTTGAATGCACACCCTTTTTTTTGTGATGGATGCTGTCGGCATACTTAAGTTGTAATGATCTTTTTAAATGGTTAAGAGGTAGACTCCCAGTTGGAACCAAATGAGCAGAGGGGGTATTGCAGAGTTTAACCTTGCTGCTTCTCAATCAGATTATGCACACGATTCCTTCGTCTCAGTCGTTGTTTTGTCCTCTCATAGCTGCCCCCCCCCCCCCATTTCTCTGTTCTAAAATTACAATAAACTAATTCCTGCCGGTTTCCAGACTATGAATAATGGGAGTGACAAAAAGGGTCTCGCAGCAGCAATAGTCGCACAGGCTCTAAGCACTGTTTTGTTAGGCTTGACTAGCTTTTGTAATTATGTTTCCCCCCCCAACCTCCCCTGACCATGTATAGCCCAAAACTGCAGAATTCAAATTACTGAAGTATAAAAAACGCATTCCACTTTGCAATATAAGCAAAACCAAGTCTATTTAAATACTCGGAGACTCTGTTTCATTTCATGCATAGACCATTTAAGTAAGTGAAAATGGGTTTCTTTTTTTATCAAGTATTTTGATTGCATTGCAAAGCAGATAGTTTTCAAAACCAAATGACTTGCTGAATGTAAACCAAAGTGATGCCCTGTCAAAGAAAATGGCAAAGACTAATCACACTTTATGTTATATTATTCTCCAGTCATGGTCTTAGCCTTGTCGTACTTTGAAAGACTCAATTTACAAATCCATACATTGTCCAACTGCATTGGCTGCTCCGTCCATGCTATTGAAAGGAGATACATCACTTGGCTTAGAGGTCTCTAAGCCAGTTGTGTAATATCTTCTTACCATAGGCCTTTGTGCTTTGCACTGTGGCGTAATTACTGTTAATGGTTATTCACATGCTGGTATCTTCACAACAGCAATGTGAGAAAGATGTCACCAAATCCTGATAAAAGTGTGTAGCGGGCCCTAATTACCTCAGCTTAATGAGTTACAATCAACAGATCTTGCCAGCAGTCTCCCAGTAGCATCACGGAACCCGTTCGGTTCAGAGGGTGGAGGTGGTGGAGCGCTGTTCCTTAATGAAACCCAGCATGGAGCCCCCCCAAAAAAAGCCGAACACAGTGATTACAAGCTTACACAAACACAGAAAAGGCTGCAAACAGTGATTAGCATATAACTGTAATCCTGTAAAAGAGAAGGGGATGTCCGTTGTTGAATCAATAGGGGAAGGGGTTAATTAAGAGCGAGAAGTACACGGAGGGTTACGCAATGGTCATGAAAGTACAAGAAATATTTAATATTCATTAATACTCATTTCAGTTGCTGCGAATAATTGCCACGTTCTGACTTTGCAGATTACACTTCTGAAATTGACAGACGCAAAATAAATGGAATCATTTTTAGTTCATGAAGGCTCATCCAACTAACGACTGTTTGCAGACACTTTTCCCTGCTTGAATATCAATGGAGGATATGCTGGAGGAAGAATGAAAGCCAGTGAAAAAAGGATAGCCTTGAACAATTATGTCATTCAGATTGTCTCTCCCTATCTTTGTCATCCAAGGCCATTCTGGGGTCAACATCTCTCTGCATGTGGTCAAGAAGGGTTGGTCACTACTGACAGGGTCAACGCTGGGTCCTCAAACGGGCACTCTGCAACCTCTTTGGACCGCTTCCTCCCCTCTGTCTATGAAACTGGTAGGGCGGGGTCGAGTCGGAGGCGATGCGAGCAGTTTCCCCCGGGAACATCTAATGATGACAAGGTCTTCCTCCGAGGCTCATTAGGAATATCATCTGTAGGAGACTCCCTTAAAAGCACATAAAAGCCACTGTCTGGATGTACAAGCAGCTGAAGCATGTTCTCACCGGGATTACGGCCCAATTTACCAAGTGTGAACTGGAGCAGCTCATGCGCAGGCCTTTGAATCCTTAACCCCAGTGCGTCACACAGTTGTTTCAAGAACTGATAGCTCCAGATAGACAGCACTGATGTACAATGTTGGCGTGTCATGCCAATGGACGCTTGAACAAAGCAGTGACTTTTTGCGTTCCTGTCAGCGTAACAAGACTGTTGCCCCTGACCCCCAACACGCCCGCTAGCTTCCTCTGTCCCTCCCTCTCTTCCTCTCCGACTCCCCCTCTCCTTCTGCTCTTGTCGGCTCAGAGTCAAAGTTCTCCCTTAATCAGCACAATGCTCTCGGTGGCAGGTGTTAGTGAGCTTTTTTTCTGGCATCTTGATCACCCCTCGGGGAGCGCAATGGCCTCCAATGCTGGGCGCACAGCAGGAGATGTCATCGGGAGGACAGCCACCCACGGTGGCGACAGAATCAGGCAAATTGCTCTCTCCACAGCGAGAGGGAAAGGTTAGGGCCGCGGGATTAATCCGAGCTGCGATTCAGCACGCCGAGTTAAAGTATTAGGGGTTAGCGAGATGCATGTAGCTCACCGATAGCAGCTTGCATGAATATGAGCGCTAACAATGCGGCTCCCAAAAAATGTAAGGGGTGAAATGAGTAAGAAGGTTTATTCATCAAACACCTCCCTCACTTCCCAGTCTCCATTTGGACTAAACTTTTAACTGAGAATCCGTCCCCATTTGTGGAAAGTACATTTACATTTAAGTACTGTACAATTTGAGGCATTCAGAGGCTAACATGTTACCTTTTACTCAAGTACATTCATTTCATTCAGATTAATATTTTAAAACACACCTTGTTGAATTAAAATCAGTGACTCATAACCTTTTTGGCTTGTAACCCTCTGCATACAACAGCAATGTCTAGTTTCAACATTTTCTATAGTTGTTAGCAATTCCAAAATGAAGATATTTGCCCTCCTAACTTCTCAGATATTTTTATTGAAATAACTGTTCCGAACATTTTTCTCCCCGTGTAGCACATTAATCATCTCAGATTCATCGCGTAACCCTCAGGAAACCAATTGCCTAAACTAAATAATGTCATCCCATCACCTGCCATGTATTTCTGCCAAGTACCTGTCATTTTCCAAATAGTTTCCATTGACGGTTTCTTAGATGATTCTGTGTAAGAAACCTACCAGCGGATCATGTTAAAATCCAACCTTCAGTACTGTATCTTAATAACTCTACTATAGCCTACTGTAGAATTAACGCATATCTAAATATCTTTAAAATTAAGCAGTCAACACAATGTCCATTATGCATCCTCACCTTACTTCACAAATCCACATCTGCTTCCCTTCAATCCCAGTTTTCTTCCAATGTCGACGTAATGAACGCACCCCTAAATTCGGCTTCACGTTCTGCCTAAACTCAGCTTTAGATGGTAGTGCTAATTGGAATGGCTGCTTCATACATATTGTATGTATGAAGCGGGAAAGCTTTAAGACAGTCTTCACCTGAGCAGTTTTGTTAATGACTATTTCCATAAATTAAAGTTGGAAAATTACATTACGCAGGTGATGCTAATTCACCAAATAAAGTCTTAGTTTTTTAGCAGTTAATTTCACAGTGCTGACCACCAGTGATTGTCAAATGGCAATGTCAAAAAGTTAGCTGTCACAACCGATCCCATTACATTACTTTTCAGAATAGTTAGACTTTTTCTTACTTAGTAATACGTATAGTGGTGGCTATGTTTACCATCACTTTATAACAGACCAGACCGCGCGGCAAGTACAGGTCGGCCTACCCAGGAGGGTGTCTCTAAGAGTTTATGACGCTGCGGTGCAGACTTTGCAGAACAGTCATGCGCAGTGCTGTTCTGCTTACAAGGTAAATTGTTGAGCTTCCAAAAGTGGTGCGAGGAGAGATTTCGGTGAGCCGCTCATCAGCAGCTTCGGCTGGAGAGGGCTCTGTCACGTTCAACTACCAAAGTGCGTGCGTCAGCAATCTCTGCTTGTTGTGATAGCTTTGGGGAGAGATTAGTCTCTAACATCCACCCCTCACGTATCGCATACGTAAATGCGTGGCAGCACCGTGGACAGATCCCTCTCAGGTTGTTGTCAATTAAGACGGCATTGCTGCTATTGCGTGCACGATTAGTCCGCTTGAGCTACATGCTTATCAGGGGGGGGACTTAAAGGGTTCCAGGCCTCACGGCCTCTATGCATAACAACATATCCTTCAATCCTTATCCCGCAGGGTAGAGAGGGAAGAGGACATCCATCATATGTCTTCTGTGTGTTGACATGCTTTGACATGTTGTTGTGAAGCTCGTGGCTAAAGTACACACAGCAGCTTGTTGTCTGCAATGTGTCTCTGCCACTCCTACGCGATAGCATATGACAATTGTCTATGTTGGCAGGGAGGGACCGTGCCTTCGCTGCTCAGTCTAAGCAAGTGGAGTGTGTGTATGAAAGGTGTCGCGGTCGAAAACCACGAGCATTCATCAGGTTAATTCTCTCTCCTCCTTCATAGCAGGAGGGATACTATATGTGATGAGTGGTGACTCCTTTCAAGCCACTTTTCTTCTGTTTGAGCTTTCTCTGGGTTCATTGATTACTTAGACAATATAGACCTGAATGCATTCACCAATCCACTTCACAGACACGCACCTTTTGCGAAGTTGATTATTTCCTCACTGTCAAACCTGTCCAGTCACATACTCTTTGTCTATGTCTGTTGAGTACTCGACCTGTAGGCGTGAGGCACTGATGATACAGTGCTTGCTATACTACTTCCATATCCTGCGTATGACAAAGGACAGGTGGGGAATCCAGATACTTCTAGCAGACTTGTTCGTACCGATGTGCTGACGAGGGCCTACAGAGTTCCTTTCAAGCTTGAAGCTTTTGTCTCATGGAATAATGGTTGTGTATTGTGACTCTGGCTCTGTGATCATAGGTGTAGATTCCTCCAGTTAAAGTTTTCCACTTGTTGCTGAAGACTGGATGAGTAGCATAGTTTTCAATAGGAATCAATAGGAATACATTGTTTTACTCCAACTAGTTGAGCCGGGAGAGTACATAACAACTGTTCCGACAGCATGCTGGCAAAGGTAGCTTGGCAAAGACAGTCTGGGCACAATGCATGACTTGACAGAATGTCAGAGCAGTCGATCCACTCGTTAAATCAGGTACATTTTATTCATATAGCCAGAAACATGACTCACATTTTTTTTTTTTTCAAAAGACGACGACAATCTGTACAGCATACTACACCTTCAATAGTTGTCAGTGGTTATTATTATTAATCTGTTATATGTCAGTCCGGGCCATGTGGTGGATTGTCCACCCAACATTCCCATGTGCAACGCCACTGGCATTAATAATTAGACTTTTGGTTTGACGGTGTGGACAGTTTAGAATTGTGGGGCTGATAGACCCGCTGATCAAAGCACAAGACCGGAGCAGACCTTTACTCGCTCGTCTCTCATCTGTTGCCTTTTGGCTCGTATGAAGCCTCAGAGATATATTTGAATGGATTTAAAGAAAAATGTTGGCCGTGCATTAACTGGCCAAAACAAATCTGGAGCTCTATCTTGGGTCTTCCTCTCTCTGCCCTTGCTCTTTCCCCTCATCTGCTCTCTCTTTCTAATTAGCTCCTACAGTGCATGCTGCCTGGACAGGGGCCTATAATGGAGCCAGATGTTTGAGGAGATTTTCCCCCCGCAGGGAAATGTTTTGTTTACTACAAGATGAAAACAGCTCTCTTGCTCTCACTTTCCTTTTGGGGTTGTTTATGAGCAAAACCACATTTCCCCTCCTGCTCTGCTTGAGTTCCAAAAAGGCCGAGAACCAGTTGAATTTTCATTTAAAAGTTATGTAGTTCATTGAACGACCTGTCTTGACTAAAGTGCAATTTTATAACTTCCAAGCATCAAAAGGTTGTCTGATAGATAAATAACACAGTGCACAATCCATACCGCTGAAATCCATATTGGTTGCATCAGCAGAAAAGTCATCCCTTGGCTTTTCTGTTTTCCCCTCATTCAAAATAGCAGTGACACCCATTATCCAGCTCAACACTTATCACCACAAAATTGACATGTAACCCATTTATGGGATGATTAATTTAGCTTTGGTGTGTCCTGCCGGAAGGATCAGTCTTTATCAGCAGAGAGAGAGAGAGAGAGGGAGAGAGAGCCCGGGATTGCACATCCGCCGCTGCAGAAAAACAAATGAAGACACTTGGAATCAACTCCATCTGCATCTCACACTGACTCTTGAAGGATTAGGATGCCGGGTCGATGCAGAGTGTCAGTGCCGGGTGTCTGATTGGACAGTAATACCCTCACACTCGTCAGCATCTTGAGATCCACTGAGGTTGTAATTGGGGAGTGCTCTCAAGACTCAAACAACTGATAAGGTTGATTAGTCCAATAGCATCGGAGGGCAGTGGAGGGCTTTATAGGAATCCTGCAGAAATGAGATGAAGGGGATCCTCGTGATATTCAACAAACTCATGCTACAAAACTCGAGTTTTGAGTATGAACGTTTGCAGAATAGTCACTTCGGATCATTTAAGCAAGGGCAAATCGGATGCATTATCTGCCTAAGAATAAACTGGTTGCTCAGCTTTTTTTTTTTTTCTCATCCGCAAGAAAAAATAATCTTTCAAACTCTTCTCAGCACAGACCACATGCTTTCACTTTCTTGCGAATCTCTCCCACCTCATTCCGGTCTCTGAGCATAAAGAGAGAAAAAGCACAATCACATTAGCATGAAGTCAAATCTGCCTTTTGTGAAATGCCAATCCAATTAGCACGTTCTCGTTTAGCTCTCTCTTCCTAAATGGGAGGCTTTTGCATCTTTTACAAGGATGATGTGCAGTAAAAGGCACATTTAGTAAACAGTGTGGCCCTCGGGCTTTCCTCTGGGACAATTCAAGCTAGGTGGCTAATGAAAAAGATCCATAAAAAACAGCGGGGGTGCCGTGGGGGTGGCATGGGGTCTCCTGGGAAGGGGAACAGAAGAAAAAAAAAAGGATGATCCTTGTCAGTGGGGATAGGTGTTGCTTTTAAGCCCCCACAGTATTGATTGTTCATAATTATCCTCATGATTGGTATTAAGATGGAGAAACCCCAAATGAACAAACTGTTATTATTAACAGGAAACCTTTTATTTGTCTGTAATTAAGCAGCTCAGGGTTGGGTTTTTTTAGCATTTGGAATAAATGCACCTATTTAATTAATAAAGCTTAAGGTCATGCTAACACAAAGACCCACAAGGCAAAAAAACAGGAAGTAAGATGGGTTCCAAACAAGCTAAAAGGTTCGCCAAATTATCTCAACCACTTTATGTTGTGGTAAAACCAAAAGAGAGTGCACCCAAAAAAAAACTGCAGTGCTCCCTGGTGCACATTTTGATTACTCACAAGAGACACATTTAAAAAAAAAAAAAACGACTGGTCAAAATCAAAGCAGTAGAGGTCAAGATATTCAGATTTTGTTGTTCCCCTTCAAGCTCAAAAAAAAACCATCTTTCCCAACATGCAAGATAACTTCAC
This sequence comes from Anarhichas minor, assembly GCF_050575085.1. Lineage (NCBI taxonomy): Eukaryota > Metazoa > Chordata > Actinopteri > Perciformes > Anarhichadidae > Anarhichas > Anarhichas minor. Next base: position 5,498,395 of record NW_027466462.1, on the reverse strand, counting down.
AATTACATCATAAACGGGTTATTTTCTCAGACTTGACGGAGCTCCAAAGGAGTGAGAGCAGACATTACACAACAGCTTTCATTGAGGAGCACTCCACAGAGAAAATAGTGCTGAACACAATCTCACAGATACAAATGATGACCAACCGTGAAACGTGTCAGCAACCAAAGAAATGGCATTAGTGCGAGCACCATGGAAGAACTGTGGGTTAAAGGTGTTAATATTCAGCACGATTTTTATCTTACAAAAGGGTGCGTTTGCCATTCGTTTGGTGCGAACCACTAATGAGTAGCTTCACCGTGTCTGGCTCTTGCTAAAGGCTCCTGGTCATTCGTGTTGAATTTTGAGTTTTTTTTTAACCGCAAAGTTTCTGGAGTGTATATGGCTGGGAGGAAACCCAGCAGACCTCAAATTATCCTCCTCTTTTTCAGGGTCTTTTCATCATTTCAGCTCTCTCGCACACCATTCCTTTACTCTTGGACATTTTACCCACAGTTATATCTGTTCTCGCTTGCACATTATTTTTTTTTTTTGCTTTCTTCTTCTCTCCTCGCTCCGGTCCCTGCTCCTGCCAATTTCATGCCAGGCCAGTCCTTGGAGAATCACCAAGGGCATTGGAAACAATCAGACGACTCTTCCCTCTCCCAAAAAAAAACAGACCTGAGTTCTTCATAATCAACCATTTACTTTTCCTCTCTGTCACAATTTAAAAAAAAGCTCGATGGAAATTATTTTTAGACATGGCTCTCATTTCCTATTTTGCATTTCACAGTTCAAGATTATTTATCTAAACGCCGCACTGTGCGAGTGTGCATTCTGTGGCCCGTAGCTATTTTCCACATGGGCAACCGTGAAGTCATATTGACACTAAACATATGGTCGGCCCTGTTTTGAGATACACTTGCAGACTCCCAACGTTTCACTTGTCTTAATGAATAATACCATGGTGGATTCCGGCGTCTGGAATCAGTGGAATTTTTCAACAGCACCAACAGTGCTTTCATGCATGAATTAACGCTGTGCATTTCCATTTTTACATGGTGCTGGGGAACACAACGCTTTGTCATTTCATTTGCAATATTATGAGGGAGGACCTAAAAAAGAGAGCGGGTCCCGCTTGTAATAAGTGGCCCATTTTATGTTGATTTTCATTCCAGTCCAGCAGAGTACATCCTGAGCATTTGAGCAAAATCAATGATATTTTACGGTACTAAACCGCCAATCCTTAGTGATATATCCCTTTGTTATTGAAATGCATCTCTTTCAGAGGACCCTGGCTTTGTATCAAGACTGGAGCTATTCCTGTGTGCGCTGAACGGAAGAAATCTAATACTAAGTGACAGGATAGGAAATAAAAAATAATGAGATCTCGCAAATATAGTTTCGGAAGACCAACCGTCAACTGCTGCTCAGACAAAAGGAGATATTTCTGTCCACGGACCTAATTTCAGTGACCTCTGAGGTGCAGTGGAAGCTAGAGACAGAGGATGCAAGAAGATGTGTGTATTTGTGCATGATAGAAAGTAGTGTATGTGCATTATTGTTTGTTTTTGAAGGTCATGGCCATACCAAGATGTGGCTCTTAAAAACAGCCAAACAGGAAATTCAGTAAAGAGATGAGCTCATAGTCCAGTGCTTTCTTATGAGGGACCCTCAAGGACATTAAACTGAGCAGAAAAACAAGGCTATTGCTTGTCGAAGCTTTGGAAACCCCTATATATATATATATAATAAGAACATGTGTATGCACCTGCCCTCTTTGGTGACTTTCAGTGTGTAATGATTGTTACGGAAGTTTATTTTAGCCAGCCCAGCCGATGAAATGTGATGATGTCAGTGGATTGTGTTTTCCTTGATCTTGACAACTCATAACTCCGAAACCGTATTAGGGTTGATTAGCGATTTGTTGAGCTCATGCTTTTGTGTGCATTTCTGTCACGCATACATCTTGACGAATGGCCTCTTGACGCTCACCACAATATGCACGATGTAGTCGGCTACACACACACACACATTCCACTGCTTTCTGTGTCTGACTTTGGTAAACTTTAATGTTGACTGACTAGTAGAAAATCAAACTGGAGATACTAGTCAATCAAAAATGAAAAAAAAAAATAAAAAATGCGGCAACTGCTCATTAGCTTCTAAAAGCAAGTGCGATTACATTATCTCTATCACCTCTGCTCATATTCATATACAACAAATTGCCTCTATTTTTGCTGAATCCAATCAGCAAAAACCAATTGGTTATAAATACCTTGCAATCCCTATTCCCAAATCATTACAACCGCAAACAGTGCAAAAGTCAGTGCATGCAGCTGACATTTTCAGTTTAATATCACCCCTCCAAAATGAATGGTCCAATGGGACAAATTTGATTTTGCAGAAAGGTTTTTGAAATTAAATTTGAATTTACTAGATACAAGGGAAAACAAGCAGAACATGCCAAAAAACATCAATTGATCAAATGAGCCTACAGGCATGATATAATACATCTTTTGATGCATGCATTGAGCCAGTTAATGATCTATTTGACTCTGGGCTCTAAATCATAATGCAAAAGGCATCAGCTCACTTTGCCCTCTATAAGAACACAACTCAAAGACTTCAGAATGGCATCGGCCTTGCTCACCATATGCTTCTCAAAAGTTCCCAGTCAGTCGTACCTGCCACAATAACCCGAGTGCCGACCATAACTCCATCTTGAAATGTACTTCCGCTAATTAGGAGAGGACGACAGTGGTACAGTAAAGGTCCGCGGGACAAGGAGCAAACGTAAAGGTGCAGGTTAAGTGACAGGCCAGATGGTCCGAGTTTCGAACCAAAGTCACTTTAGCTCGTTGGACTCCTCTCACCTTCCTCTGCTTATAGTGCACTGCGGTTGCTGAATGGGCAAATAAAGCAAATTGTGATTGTACACTCTTTGAGGTCAGTTTTGGTTGGACTTTGTTGGAATTCTTCTTTTTTTTTTTCTGACTGTTGAAGATTTAAAAGTTTTAGGGCACCGCAGGGTGGACTACATTTACAGTCAACTAAATTTGAGGAAGTATGAGTATTCTTAAGTAAATGTCCCAGTACAGCAATGTAAAAATAGTCACTTCCGTTCAATTGCCCCTTAGTATAATAATAAAAAAAGTCTCATTATTGCAGTGCCTCATGTGACAAGACAGTGAATGAGTGTTGAGCAACATGCCACATTATTCTAAGCTATTTTCCAGCATGTCTGTTCAATTTGTTACCATTTATTTAATTTCCCGAGATTTAGGCGTAAACATTAGGGTAATAACCAAAGCCTAAACCCCCTGCAGGTTTAGCCAGCAGTGAAGACGCTGATTATGAATCATGGTTGCTTAGAGCATCACAACACCGCTCCTGTCTTCCGGGAATAATTCCTTTCAGATTTATTATCGTTGTTTCTCTCTTCTGATATGTTTTGATTGACGGCTTAGAATGTGGTTGGAGGAAGTAACTGACAAAAGTAATCAAAGTCTCCCCGTGATGGATTACCTAAACCAAACGTGATTAAGTTTCTGGAAGTTCCATGTTTGTACAGTGTGTTGAGAAACGAAATAGCTCGGAAACAGAGTTGTCTAGCTCCAGGGGAAATAAACACACCCACAAGCGATAATGCAGAGAGGGACCGTCTAGACAAGCTGCGAAAACCCATAATCATGTTGGCAAGGTGCTTAAGATGCAGTAAATGGGAGGGCAGTGTCTTTAAAGCAAAGTGAAAACTCACTGTGCATATCAGTATTGAACACTGTCCCCCTTTCGAACAAGCTAAGTGCATTTTATTGGCAAAGTTTGCTTTAAAGATGAAATCATTCCTTTGTTCTCCTGTGCAGTGCAAGCACTTCAGTATCTGCCTGATCAGAGTGATGCACAGACATACACACTTTCATCGCATATAGGCCACAGCACAGATGGATATTGATGACGGTGCAATACCAATTGGTGTAATTAATGCCCAGGCTATATTGGAAGGACATGGACAGCGATGTGGGCCATTTATCACCAGTGGGCTTGCTTATTCTCGCCCCATTGAGCCATTGGAGTAGGCTGGCTGAGCAGAATCTTAATTGCAGGCTCAACCCTAACCCCTCCACCCCAGCCCCCCCCCTCCCCAATGCATGGAGACAGGGGGGGACAAGACGGGGAAAGTCAAACAGCCAGCCAACCCCCTCTCCTCCTCCTTTTTTTCCTTCCACTTGTCATCACTTTGCCTCTGCACAGCGTGTAATACATGTGTGACGGTGAGAAAGGCACACATGCACACACACACACGTATCGGCTGCCGGATATCTGAAGGAAAACCGGGAGGAGTCCGTCGCACACCCTGCAGGACTCGGAGTAGATTACAGAACTCCTGAGGAAATATTTCTTCAACAGACAGTGGAAGTGAATTGACCACTGTCAAGCCCCAAAACTAAACATTTACACTTCTCCAGCAATACACAACTTAAAGAAACGATTGAAAGAAAAAGAACCACCACATTCTGCCAAATGGAAAATCGACAGGGAGCTCGCGATCTGTATTTACCTCAATTGGTGCGAATGCCAGAGTCATTGTAGAAGATGTGCCCTTTTAAAATGTGTTTCAGCAGGAAAGAGCCACAATGTTTTACATGCATAGTGTCCGCTGCCAACATCATCTGGCTGTCTCTTACAACATCTTTTGGAAGAATTCCCACCGGGTCTCTTCGTTTTGATTCTTTTTTTTAACGACCTCCACCTTAACGAAGAGGTTAAGGTGCTCGTCAGAGGAATGCCTAATTGAAAACATGAATGTCAGAGAGCAAAGCAAGGCAAAGCGTGGTAGCGTGGTAGAGGAGCCGACACACTGGGAATACCAAGGAGGGCTCAATAAGATCATTGCGTGTTACTGTGTGATGGGAAGAAGAAGGGTGGAAAGGACCTGTGGGTAGAAGGTGAGGAAGGAAGGAGAGACGAGAGGAAGGAGGGAGAGAGTTGTCATGCAAAACATTTTGTAAATATATAGAGGGAGCACCCGGGAGAGGGCAAGAAGCAAAACACAGTTGACAGGTGGACGCAAAGGGACACGAAGAGATAGATATGAGCACAAATGTTGCAATATGTTTCCACAAAGTTCTTCCCCCGTGCAGAAGCACAAGGAATTTACCTGAATGCGTTTTTAAGCATCGACCCTATATGAGAAATGGACGTAGTCAACGTGATGTCACCCATTGGTTTGTGGACTGTCCTTTTGAAGCATCGAGTCACCATCCTATTGTTTTTGCTATTTTTGCATCCACAAGTGACACGAGAGGTTGAAGCTAAGTACATCTGAAAGCTGGGACCATAAGTAACAAAAAAAGACTTGAAAATAGGAATTGATTAGAATGTTTACTGAGGTAAAAAATGAATTGGGAAGTAGTGTCTCATTGACTTCTAGACAATATGACTTCTTCTGCATTGGCTTCACTTTTTGCCATGGCTGCCGCCTGAATTTAAGCCACAAAGACAATGACCAAGCTCATGCACTTCTCAACACCCGGGGTCCCTCTTGTTTTCATTGTTTTTGCACACAACGCCACACCTCTCTGTGATTTTATCATCAGTTCACATCTCCAGTGACTAACTGTCTGCCCGGCCAGCACTCAGTGAAAAATGATAATATTTCAACTGCACTCCATTATGTGATGCACTGCAAACAAGACACCAGCTACACCCCCCCCCCCCCCCTTTTTTTCTCCAAACCACTTGTGTCAATACAGGGGAGGGGAGAGATGTAATGTGATATGATAGACTGCTGACCTTTCTCTGTAATCAGAGGTGTCAATGGGATGACAAATAAGGTTTAAGTCAGGTGAGAACGCTGACGGTGAGCAATACAGAAGCCCAAGAGTTGCCACTCTTGACTCAAACATAGAAGTAGTGGGTACACATGACCATACACAGAGTGGAGGAGAAGTATCCGAGACACATATTCTATAGGTCATTTCTTGGAATGACAACTCCGGAAATGTCCAGTCAGCACTTTGGTGTCTCCTGCTGACTTGTGGCCTACCACCGCTTTGAATTTAACAAGTTGGGGAGGTCACTGGCCCAGCCAAGATATATTGTAGTCTAAGCCAGACAGGTTTCAGACCCGGGGCGGCTGTGGCTCAAAGGTAGTGCAGGTTGTCTATCGCTTAAAGTCTATAAAGGCGCAACACAAATAAAAAAGTCCATTTACCTTTCACCGTGAGCCAGCTGTAAAATACCGTTGCTTTGTCGTGCCCCTTGGTGTCTGACACTTAAAAACAAGGCCACCTTAAGTGTCTGTAAGAGCTGTCTTTCAAAAACTCCAATGTAGAGCCATCCGCGGCAATATTAGACACTTAGAGCAAAGGAGGAAGTCAGGTGACGTATTATAAAGAGCGGCAATATCTGCGACAAAGTCGTAGTAGGGATTAGGTCGGGGCGGATTGATGGGTCAAACAAACAGTCTGCCGTTCGTGTCCCATGTGAGACCAACACTCATTGTTTTATTTTAAGTTATGTATGTAAGTTAATTTTAATTTCACATGCGTAACAAACATAGTTACTTTAATCCAACTAGATCATTTTGCGGACGTAACTTTAGGTATCTTACTTATAGAGCTTGAGATGAGCTTTTTCCCCCCTGCTCTCAGTATTAAGGCTAAACTACACTAATTGCCTTCCGGGTCTAACTTCATACCTAATGGACAGACACGAGAGTGGTATGAGTCCTCTTTTCAAACTCTCAACAAGAAAGTACAACAGTAAACAATTCAAAATGACTCCAATACCAAGAATGTTCCAATTCCATGATTGTTTTTTTTGACAAAAAAAAACCAATCCTTAAATCATTGGTGTCAGGTAGATATTGTTTTGCATAAATGTGACTTTGCATTTGCAACCTCTGTTGTAGAAATTCTGGGAAACAAGGACTTGTACAAAACAACGTATATTGCGGGAAGCTGTGTCAGCCTCCCAATGCTTTCCTTTTCATTAAATCATTCTGAACGTTTGTCTTGTCAACGCCACTTTAAAATAGAACGGAGACTTCCTTTAAGGACCATGATATCATCTGTATATTCCTAGTTCATGTCTTGTCCATAAAGATAAAAGCACTGTTGATTCAGCGATTGTTCATCATTTGTAAGAATGAATGTATCATGTATTTACACAAAAAGTATTTACTACACACATTGAGTACATGAAACGAAATATGAATGCTGTAGAGACAATGTAAATACAGTGCAGCGTGTCCACCACCTGCAGACCGCTCTCATGCTGAATGACGACGTACAAAAGAAAAATGAAAAATCTTCTCTTACAGCACAGCAGATGGGTAGAGGAGACATCTGCAGTGTCTACAATACAACTTCTTCCATCTTACCAGCTTTTCCCCCCCCTGCGTCTGTCTCCTCAACCCTCCGGCTAAACACACTCCATTGTATTCCTCTTGTTGACTCGCAAGAAAAACTGTCACCAGAGCTCCAGTCCTGTGCCATCATCCGGCTCCTCCGAGGGGTAGCGGTGTCTCTGTGTGTATCTGCGTGCTTTTTTTGCATGTGTGTGTTTGGTGGGGTGGGCTGCCATCCCTCCGTCTCTGTTGAACTGATTGGCATGGCAGCAGTGAGAGCAGACACTAATCTCATGTGCCAGGTTGGAGGCATCGCACGGGCTGCTATCACTTCCACGAGTAAACAAGTTACCCGTACAGAAGTAATGCTGCCGCAGTACGTCGGTTGACTCAATAAATGACCGTGACGGGCTGAGAGTTTTATGCAGAGAAGAGGCAGCGGGTTGACAGACGATGAGGATGTCCAGAGGTTCACAAGTTCAACGCCAAGTGAAGGGCACATATTTGACTTGAGCAATACCAGGATAGCGTCACTGGGAATTACATCCGTTTTGGACGTTTTTTCCCCAAATTGTGTTCACTATTTTTTGTTTCCAGTCCCCATAGCATAAAACCAAGGTTTACATCAATGAGTTCTGCACATGGTTAGGTCAGAGGCGGTTTTGGTATGAACATTTTGGTGGGGCCGTACACAATATTCATACAATAAAATCTGATGATGCAACCCAAACATACCATAGATTTGCAACGAATGGTGCATTTGCCATCTGTTGAGCAACCTGCTCATTGTAAACATTGTAGATGCAATCCAAAAGTTTGTTTAGAATAATGGCTGAAGTGTCCTTTAAAACAGCGTTGAGCATCGTAAGGGTTCCTTAGCCTGGACTCTCCCTCGCACATAGTCTCAAATATGTATATAAAAATGAGCCGGCAGACTCGTCATGACCACGCAAAGCAAGTTCGCACTTTCCATATAGTTTTGTACAGGGTTATAATTCTGCCAAGAACATACCTGTTTTCTGCAGTCCGGCGGTTGTATTGGTCAATGCCACGTCTGTATGCACTGTCAAGCTGAGAGGCAACGCTCGTTGTTCCCGGTGAGCCTAACGTGATGCCATTACCCATTATTATTAGACAAAGTTGAGTTTGCCATTATTGTCACGAATGTGAAAAGCTTTAGCTTGTCCGGGCTGCATCTTAAACTGCCTTGTTTAACTCTCACCAATCTCATTATGTTGTTTTCGGCCACAGCTGAACCCACTAATTGCTACCTGCTGTGCACCAAACGGCAGACAGGTCCAATTAGCGACTAGCTGGTGAAAGTAAAGTCATATTCAGCGGCTGAAGAGCTAGATATTTCCCTCACTGGTTGGTAGAGGCCCAAGACAGACGGAGTTAAAAGAGAGCGAATATGGGCTTACACTTGCCAGGTAGCTGCAAACGTAGCCACAATCCTAACTCTGAGTGGAAACTGCCACGCCATCCACTGCCACGTCCAAAAAAATGACACTAGAGGGGTAGATAGAGCTTAGTTTGATGCGTATGGCCACTGATCAAGCATGAGTATTTGACGTATTGGGAGTGTGAATGTGTTGGTGCCTCCCAATGTTGAAACGTAACCTACGCGCTTAGGCTTTTGGCAACGCTGGATCCCCCCTTCGTGAAGGGAACACACTGTGCACTTATATTGCCTGGTAATATGGCAAGTGTCAAACTTCAAATATTAGATGAACCTGGTGATTTTCTGAGTTGCAAAATCGACACATGAATTAAATATTTCCCCCAGCTATTTTGTGTGCTACCACAGCACTTTGGTCTTACCTACCACAGTTAAGTCATGCATGCCACTCTCAACCCATCCCTCCTCCGAAACCTTTAGAAAGCGCTGTGTTATTTATACAGGAAAGCTTAGATATATATATATATATATATTTATTATTTTTTTTCCCTAGCACTGCTATGCTTCAAATTCATCCAGTGCAATGCACTCACTCAAACTCAAACACAGTCTTACACTCCTGGTAATCATGCAGCAGAGTGGGTTAAAGGTCTCGCTCAAGGGCACACTGGCAGCGGTTGCCGATGGAGTAGCAGATCCCGCTGCTATTTGAACAGGCATTTGAAATGGATGATGAAACCCTGACAGCATAAATCCTTAACATCCCCAGCGGTGACATAGGTGGTTTTATCACACATTGTTTTTATCACACATGCCCCCGATTGCACAGCGATAGAAACATTAAATCAAAACAGAAATTGAAGCCTGCATAGAAGAACCGCTCGATTTAAATAGAGGATAGGAATGTGGCTGCCGACATTAGGGTGACGATGTGCACATAAACATCTGTTTTGTTTTGTCAAGACAGGCTGCTCCCTCGGGTTCCTGCTGCTCAGCGTCATCAAATCCATGTGGGTTTATCGCGTGTGTATATTTGTATGTGTGCGTGTTACATTACCATACATGCGAGAATGAATTTGTAATGCACGTTGTGGGCATTTGTTTGTGTGTGTGTGCTTATGAGCAATGGGCTAATTAACTGTAGCCGCTGAACAACACAGACATTTTTTTCTCCTTGAGGGGGGAAGACAGCCGGCAGAGGTTTAAGCGGACGGTACAGACACATGGCCTCTTGTGGGATAAACACTGTAGCTCCCAACCCCCCTCTCCAGCTCTCCTCATCCCATTGGGTGTAGCAAGAGAGGGAGAGGGAGAGGCAGGAAGTAAACAAGCTGGGTATATAGGGACCACATGGTTCACACTTGGATTGTGTGTGTGTGTGAGGAAGACAGAGATAGGATGCAAAGTCGTATCTAGAGAGAGGAAGATGCTTGTTATTCAAAATCAGACCACAATAGTTGAGTGCCTTTTTGTAGCACCTTCGTAGTCTTTCTCTACATACCAACGTTTACAACGGAACAGTCTTCGGGAGCAATTTAGGGTTCGGGACACTTTGACATGCGTACTGGAGGACATGCGTTGAAGTCCTACAACCACAATGTATCATTCAAAAACAAGCAACCGGGCTGTGATCGTCACATACGAACATCCTTTGATGTAAATACCCGATATTCTTATCATGCTTTTCTTCTCACAAGCAGCTTCGAACTTAGATAACAGGCAAGCCACCCTTTTCATGGGGGCCATCAGCTTTATGCAAATAAGTAAATAAACTGATTGCACCCCCCAACCCTCCCCGCACACACAAACATACACACACACACACACACACAACATTGCAATTTCTCACCACAATCAGATATGTGGTATAATCATGCAGTAACATGCATGGAGATTGGGCATACAAGGAACCGTATTTGCTATAAAACATCAAAGACAAAGTGCTGGCCTTGTCAGAATAATGCATGCATGAACAGTTATTTCATATACAAAACAAAACAGTATTTTGTTTGCTGGTGTTGACTATATAGCAGGGAGCAAAATAAGCAGCAAGCAAGAGGCGACTCTCCACGGAGAATTAGCCTACAGATCTCAGTCTCTTCTCACGAACCCTCATTTGGTGAATTGTATTAGCCCGCACGGAAAGCCGAATCCATTGATCTTAGCAGAGGCTGAAATTAGCTAATTAATTATTGCGGTGGGGGGGGGGGGGTGCGAGCAGACAGAGCGCTTGATGCAAAAGTCTTTGACGAAACAAAGTCCCATCCTGAAGTCGCTCCCATACCCGTGGAGATTTCAGGTTGAGGCTCGGGCTTTGTACCTTATGTAAATATACCTCTGATGAATTATTCATGAGAAAGTGTCACGGCCAGTGTTACTTTGGTATGCAAATGAGATATGTAAATAGGCCGCAGCGTGTTGGACCAGCGGTTGGTTTAAGAGATCACCGAGGGATCAATAGTGGAATGGTTTAGAGGGAGTGCATTAGTTTATGTATGTACACATGTTCATGTCGGTCACTGTAGACGTGAGCTTGAGTTTCATGATGTGGACTGGAGTGGAATAAAAGAAGTCGGAATTGTTGATGGAAATGCACACAGTGGGAATAAAAACGATGTTTTGACCAAATGTGTTATTAAGAATAATTTGATTCCCTGCTGAGGCCATTATGGAATAATTTCAGCAAAAAAAAACAACCCTAAAAGTCCTTCCATTGTTATTAAACGAGTTGCAGTTTTCTTTCTGCTTTTGATTTTGAAAGATGAATGATGCACAAAGACCGAGTCGACTTTTCACAGTTAAAGCCCCTGAGAGTCCACCCACGCAGGTGTTTTCACTTATTGTGCCTAATTAGGCTGCTTCTCAGGACAGTGTGGGCGTGTACAAACTGGGCTTGATTGACATCTCCCTCACTCCCCTGTTGGCACCTGTTAGGGTGAGACCCTCTTGTTAATCATATCGGTCCATAGATTTTAGGATTGATGACTAGAGGTCTAATGAGATGGAAACAAATTGGAAAGGCTTTTAAGGGTCATCCATATATATATATATATATATATATATATATATATATATATATATATATATATATATAAAGTCATGTAGCTACCATATCTTAGACATTGATAGTGTAGAGATAATTTGAAATTTGCAAAATCTGTGATTTCTGCCAATACAATGGAAGTGAATACAATAATCCCCAACAGGAAGTGAACTAGGGAGGCTGTGTCCCATGGTTCGCTGCTATTGAAACTATTGCTACTACTTTAAAAAAAATAAATGGTCCCTATAATCACTGTTAAATGTGTTCTTTTTGTGTTCAATTATTATATTGTCATATGTTTCAATGATGCGGGTAACATAAGCTAAATCCTATAATCACCTCATTGTAGCTGTGTGGTGGCACAGACCTTTAAAGATGAACATCTCAAACCTTACACCCGGGAAGGAAGATCAAAACTATCTAAATGGCTTAATTACCTTCTTTTCTTTTTTTGCAATTTGGCAGAAGTGGTCCTTTTTAGGAGTAATGTTTGTCCAGATTGTAAAACAACATTTTGCAGCTTTGAAAGTTTAAAGTCAGTTTCACCTCAAACCCAGCTCACTGGTGGGCGATGCCATGAGGTCCTGGAGTACATATGTGCATCACTGCAGCGAGGTGAGAAGTTAAACTACTGAAGATCAACAAGAGAAAAATTCAGCGGGTGAGAAGTTACTCTTAAAGTTTACCAGTTACTTGGAGAAATATGGGAATATGAGACAAAGAAACACCATTTATAGAAGCAGATTGTGTATCTTCTACTATTTGATGCATAATGTATAAAGTAGCTTGTGTTTTTTTGAGCTTTCAATTATACCAGACAATCCTCCTCAGCACATTTAACTTGCCCATTTCTCATTCTATGTATTCAAATCTCTCGTTCTGCTGATGAACATCATGTAATACATTTGAAAGTCTGCTAATTGGGCCTTGTGGTGGGATTGTTTTTCTCCACTATACGATTGACGTCATTCCTTTGGCTTTGTACATGTGTTGCCGGAAGATAGTTTGCTTTATATTTGGATGATTGACACACAGCTAACTTATGATTTAAAAAAAAAAAAAAAAAAAGGCCACATGCTGTGTAGCTTTTGGGAAAACCACTCCCTCTATACGTACCTACACGGTGATTTCCTTTGGTGCAGCAGAAATGAGAAGTGCAGCCGAGTGGCAGAGCTAGCGAGGGCACAGTGGGCTGGAAATGGCTCGCTGTCTATCAAAGTGTCAAAATGGAATATAGCTGTGCTGCACTCTGGCCTTGAACCACGGGGCGAGTCAGGGATTCAACACAAACACACACACACACACACACACCGTAAGGTCAATACAATCAATGTTGAGTCAAACCCCATATTCATGATCTGGCATGGAAGTGTGAGTGTGAGAAACGGACGGGATGACAACAAACAACTTGAGAAAGGGTTCCTTCTTGAGCTGGAGGGCTCAAGAAGGACGTTGCACTCGTGTGTGTGTGTGTGTGTGTGTGTGTGTGTGTGTGTGTGTGTGTGTGTGTGTGTGTGGTCTCGCCCTCACACACAGCTGCGCCGTACATTATACATTCATCCACATGGGAAATAATGAGATCACTGAGATCATTCTCTTAGAAAAAGGAAATCCGTTAGCATTTTCATGGCTGGTGCCTTGTGCATCTTAACAGCATGAGGCGAGGAGCAAAACCAACTCTCCCTCTGCACACGCCTCTCTCTCTCTCTCTCTCTCTCTCTCTCTCTCTCTCTCATTTTCTTCTTTTCATTGCGCTCTCTTTCCGTCTGGCTTTGCTTAATGCAACAAATTGGAGCATGTGTAGGGAATGCATGAGGATCCGACAGACATGGACGAGGAAATAAAAAAAGAAGAAAAGAAAACAAAGAGGAGTTAAAGCAACCAGATGTGAATTGTGTCTCTGCAGCTTGACAGCAGGGTCAGCGTCAGGCGTGGCTAAATGTAAAGTTGTCAAAAGTCAGCTGTGGTTAAAGTTAAACATTTCCATTGGAGAAGATGTACACACTAGTGTGGGAATCATAAATTCAGAGCCGCAGATGTGGGAAAAAGGGCAAAGATGAGATATGAGTCCCGCTGCCAAAGTGTAAGCAGCGAAACATTACCAACCAGGCTATACGTTCAGACGATATCTCCCCGTGATTCATATGTCAAAGATGATCGTCCTCGCCATGTCTTCCATAAGTGAGAAATTCTATGCGGTGGCCTTTCCCCGAACGAAAGAGCACCGTTTTTTTTTGATCGTTTTGAAGCTCTGAGTATTGTAATCATGTATCATTAATGCCGCCCGACTAAAGGTCTTTTTCATGTTCTGATTGTTCATACAAATGAAGAGCGAGAGTGCCACGTGCCGATCCAATCCTCTGTACTGCGCGGCTTTGAGGGATAAAACAGGAAGGCAGGCAATCGTTCTTGTCTCCAAAATATAGATAATACTATGGTACAAAGGTCGACTCATACAGGCTTGCAGTTGGGAAGTGCTTTTAGCGACAACATAGACAAATGTCAGATATATATAGATGATGTAGCTTTTGTATGAGGGTACAGAACAACATTTCTTAAGTGAGTGTTGGAGAGGGGAGGGGAGGGCAATCGTGCTTGGGCACAGTACGAATCAATAGTACAAGGAAACGCGCAGAAATTGAGACTTGTGGACGGAAATTTAAACATTACAAAAGTGCAAGTACTATTTGTACTGTCCAGTAGTACAACATGAACATAATGTGTGCTGTACAGTGTAGCTGTAGCTTTTGTAAAAACAATAATAGTCCCATCATTTCCCTCCAAATATGTTGTCTGAGTGGAAATGCCAATAATTAAAATCCAAATATTACAATGTTTACACTATTTCTTGACTGACAATTGGTCACTGAGTTGAAGAGTTGATGAAAAAAATCAAACAAACCAAATAAAGCTCTGAGGATGTCTTTTGGAGAAAAGGTCCAGTTTGCAAAATTATTATTTTAAATATTTTTGTCTTTGTTGTGAAAGAAGCCTTTATTTTGCACCTGCATAGTCTTGTTTCTTTTCCCCGTCAGTCCTTTCAATTTAACAGTCGGGCTCAACATGCTCTTCACCACCACTCTATTCAGGTTTGACCCCTCACATTGGACATCCGCCTTATTCAGTAACTTTGAATTAATATTTTCCATTTTGCATTCCAAAAAGAAAAAATTTCAGAAGGACCAGCATCCTCAAAAGTTTTTTTTTTTTTTTTGATTGGAGCTTCTTCATATTCACATAATCATTCTCAGTGAAGCATTTGCAAAGACACAACTTCACTATTTTTACAAGGTTTTCTGTCTTTGGGTGTAAATTGGGGAAATTGGGTTTACTAATGATGAATTTTCTTTTCCACAACTTCCAGAAGTAAATACATTTCAAAGTAAAAGTTTGGCTGTCGTTTGTCGAGGCTTATTTTTTTTAGAATATAGTCTGGATGTAAGGTATTGGTGGGTGGTGGGGGGGTGGGGGGGGGGGGGCGATTGGATAGTCAATCAAGCAGTCACCTTTCTCTCAATCCCTTTCCCACACAGTCTACTTCCATCTATTTGTCATTTTTCCACCTCCTGCAGCTCTGTCTCCCCCTTTTCTTCTCACCCGCTCACTTTCTCTTATGTAAGTAGTTCTCATTAATCACAACTCCGGCTCCGACTACTAAGGCTTGTATAGATTTTGGTCAAATTGCTTCTGCCACATAAATCCAGCACATATAAATTTGTGTGCATTCCACTCACAACTGATATATGATTAATGGGGGCACGTTTAGCTTTACCACTGCAGATGTTTGGGCCCCGTCAACAAGTAGCACTTGTGCCTCAGCTGCGGTCGGAGATCACGTGAGTGGCTCCGTCGTGGCTGCAGGTCATTTCTGGGAAATCTATCATGTGACAGCAGGGGTCGCGGAGAGCCTTGTGGGTAATAACTACTGACCCGCACACGCTGGAAAGATATCACTCATGCCGCCTCTCTGCCAGTCCAGTCGCTGCCTTCTCCGTGTCCTTGTTTGCAGGTAAAATCGGTTTGTCATGTACACAACTGGAGGGGTGAGAGAAAAAAACAATGAATGATGGAGCTAAAAAAAAGAAGAAAAAAATGCTGTTATATGCCTATGCTGCAGTCTCGCTTATCCGCAGTGCACGTATGTTACTGGACCTTTTTTGTACAAGGATCCTGTGGCTCAAACTTTCCAACAAATATTGATGAAGATAGAAGCAAAATACCCGTAACTAACTTTCTGACATTTGTTTTAATATATAAAATGATTATGCCATAGAAAAAAAAATGAGCACCTAAAGTTGTTAAATTGTTAAAATAGTGGAGTAAAAAAATACAATATTTGCCTCTGAAATGAACTGGAATAGAAGTATTAAGTAGAAAATGCCGATACACAAGTAAAGTACTATTGTCTGGTTTGAAGGTCTGCATAAGGAGGAGATGAATGGGTAAAAAAAGTGCATTACTTTCACCCAACAGCTGACTTATTTGCATTAACTTAACTAACATTGTACATAACAGACACACATTGTTGCCTTTAAGGCGGCCTTTTTGACCGGAGTCATGCTTATTAAGGAGTTCTGGTTTTGCAGTGGTCACTTCCTGTTAGTCATTCTAGGAAGCGTGCTGAATCTGTTTTTTTTTTATTTGCATTGGGAAAGAACACATGGCGCCAACAAAATGGTGACTGTTTGTATTCCGCCTTTGTTACAGTTTTCACTCTAGCTAGCTACGAGTTTCAAACCGCATGGGCACGTCCATATGTGATGAGTTGGGGTTAAATAATCAGACATGAAATGAAAGCATTGTAATCTCTTTTACTGTTTGCGGTGCAGTCTGAACACTTTAAAATACATTTTTTCCTAAACTTCGTCTTAACTGCGCTGCCTTTGCAGGTGAGAATTGTTCAGGCAATAAAAGTCGACCCACCATATCCCAAATTGCAGCAATATAAAGCAACTGCAACACCATTCACTCAAATGAATGAATCTCCATCAGAAAACACTGACTTCAGCAGATCAAGTGTGATCCCAGTAATAGGAAGTGACTGCATCTTCTATGTGTGTGTCCATCTCCGCTGTGAGAGCAATAAAATCAACTGTAAAGACATCGTCCACTGGGGTGTGATCGCCGGCGAGATAAATGCTGATAGAATTTATGTGATCACAATTAAATCAAAGTTATTGCAGGAGCTTCCTCATGAACTTGTTTATCTGTTCCATCCTCAATACATAAAAAAAAAAGTTAGCCCTCAATCCCTCAGCGCATTCGTAAAATAAATATGAAACAGAAATCAATTTAACAAAGCCTTAACTGCTATTCCTCGGGTGCCATTTCCCTCGGTTGCGCTAGGAAAATAAAATCTACAGACAATAAAAGTCATAAATTGTGGATATCAAATAGCTTCCTCTGAGGTTTATGGTCAAATTCCCCCAGCTGATGTGATTTTGAGTCGTTATTTTTGCACCAGTGAGCATAAACGGGGAATGGAATTCATATTGAAATGGCATACCTCGTGTTTGATGTTGGAGAAGTGATCAATGATTTCATTAATTAGCTTCACATTTTTGAGCTGGGGGGGAACCGAGGCTGTTCCCCTTTCCTCCCCTCCTTTGCCTGCAGTCTTATCTGCCCGTCTGCTCCACACTGTCTTCAGCACCCTCATAACCTAAGTTGAACACGACGCCACAGCAGAACGCACCTTTTGATTCAGGTGAATGTGCGATTATTATCCAGGCTTCACCTCTGCCTCTTTTCGGGCTCGTGTTATCACAGTGGAAAAACCTGTGTGGGAGGTCAGCGCATCGGCCAGACCTTTTTTTTTTGGTGCGTGGGTGCCCGTTTGCAACTTTGCATGGAGACGGTTGATAACAGGGCAATGTCAGCAACGATCGCTGGTGAGATAGCTGCCAGAGGGGATTTGTTGCTGCGAGTGGAAAAGTACCAGCTGCTTATGAACCTCTGAACGGGCACTTTGTTGTGATACAATCATAAAAAGTACTTACCTGATCTAATAAGAACTGTTTCACAATTAGCGGCAATTAAAATGTATGTATGTACCTTTTTTAAAGATATAATAATTTGCACATAAACTGTATTATTGACTGACGCCTCCGACTATCCAGTGATATAAATGCATCTCGGAATTTCTGCTTTTACTCTTATTCATAAAAAATGAATCTCAATTCATTGGTATGCATCGCCTAACCATTAATTACATTCAAATTAATTTTATTTTGTCTTAATTCCCCTCCCCTCTCTCTCTCTCTCAACAGAAAACAAATTAATACTACCCACTGCTTATTCCATGCCAGGCAATTCAAAATGCTTCAGAGAGGACAAGAAAATGAGCCAGACTATTTGCATATCAACACGATTCAAACCTCGTCTTTCTTGGAAGTGGCATCTTTTGAAGACAAACATGCAGAAAGAAAAAAAACAAAAAACGGTCACACTTTTTGAGTTTTCAATTGAAATCGTACATAAACAAAAAAACGTCCCCCGCCTTGTGTTTCTCTCCAGCTGTGTTCTAACCGTACGTCCTCTAATATTCCTGTGACAGTTTTTCAAGAAAACTTTCTCCAAGTTGTTGAACTTTGTGGATATTTTTTGGAGACTTTTACAGGGCATTGTGGTTTTCCATTGCGACGCCATTAGCGGTTTTTGAAGGTTTAGAATGGATCTCTAATCACCTCGACTGTAAACTCGCCTCATACATCACCCAGACATACAGAGAGGAAAGGAAAACGCACACCTCAAAACACATGACTACATGCACATTATGTCACGTGCAAACACGGTATGTATCCAGCAACACACACAGCTGCCCACGTGCGCCATAAGTGTTGGACATGGTTGTTTAAAATGAAGGTGGACTTCCATAAATTATCGTCAGAGTAGTTGGGAGTGAGAACATGTTGAGAAACAGGACTCCAAATGAATGCTAATGTTGCTCCCCGTCTGCTAGGTGTAAATAGGCGACTGTTTGCTAACACATTAGCCGTAACTGCCTATTAAAGTGTAAATGTGTAGCGAAAAAAGATAAATTAAAAGGTCTTCAATTTAAAATACTGCAGAAAGATGTGTAAATTAGAATATGATTATTAGACTGCATGCTGGGTATTTCATTTTGAAATTAAACTACATTATAACATGGTTTGGGTAACATCCTGCTGCATGTAAGTGGCTGGAATAATGTGTGTATATACTTTAAATACTTGCATTACTGTGTTAATGAGAGTTATTGTATTATGGTGTTGCCCTTTGAATAATTAAAGGCTCTTAAGTCAATATCATTTGAAAATACAAACATACACACAAAAAAAACCAATGAAACCAAGTCGACTTGTTTTACCATGTTATATTTTAATTTCTGCAGAGACAAAAATGACAAGCAATTTATTTACACAAACCTGTACAAAAGCAAATTAAATTATGTAAAATATCTCATAAATAGAAGTGGACTTGCGTTCAATACACTTTGCCATGTTCAGCTAAGCTGCGTGCATAGTGACTCATATTAAATGATGATACAATTTGTTCCTCAATTTCTATATCAACATCCAAGTCGCAGGACAAATAGTAATGGTTAATATTACAAATCTCGTTACACACTGTGAAGGCTATACGAATGCAGGAGAGCGCGGTCTGAACACACACCTCGGGGACTGAACACACACCTCGGGCGGCAAGATACAAACATTTTGATGGCAGGAACTTCAATGTTTTCTGTCGAACGCAAAAAAAAAAAAAATTTAAAAATCCAGATTTCTGTAGTACCGCAGTGGATATCAGTGTAGTTGCCAATGTATGGCTTTTTTTTTTTTTTACTTCTTTCATGACTTCTCTTTTTTGTCTGAGGTTCACACTACAGAGTCATACCGCGCCTATTTGTAGTACAGGGTTTCATCACCTGCCGATATGCATACTGTAAATCTCCCCACGAGTGCCGCGTGTTGCTCGGCACATCCCGAGGTGTGTGTTCTGCCAGCTACTCTCCCCTGCGGCTTTTTTTTTTTTTTCCTCTCCCGCTCACTTCCACTTCCTCCTCGTAAACCGTCACATTAGCATTTTTATCTCCAGGCTCCCTCAACCCACGAGCAGTCCAATGTCTCCAAGCTAATTTTTTTTTTTTACTTTTCACCCACCTTTCCTATCCTTCAATGCTTCTATATTCAGTCCTAGAGCTTGTTTCATGCACAAAGAAGGTTACTTGACCTCAGATGTCATACATGAGTACATGATTGGAACACGACAGAAAAACCCATTATATCATTATTATTACTACCAACAAGCAACTGTTGAATGTACCTGTACTCATTCTGTAATGCACTATGCTAGGAATGGATATTTCAACAAGTTAATTGAACCCAGCGAATAGCCGTTTGTGTATTAGACCTACAGGCTCACTGACATTTGACTGTCGTCCAAGAAGCCTTTGACATCATGGAATTTCACTAAGATATGCAAATGTATTCAGTCCGTTCTTAAATGCCACCCCATCTACTTTTGTAAGCATGTCAACGTAATTGTTTATGCACCGTTCCAAACCAACATTTAATCATACCAATCGGTATAAAAAGGCACAATTGCATATTTGCATTCACTCTTAGTATTTTTTTTGTTTGTTGTTTTTTTGTTGTTTTTTTCAGAAGCACTCTAAATATACAAAGTGGCACCAGATAAAGAAAAAGAAAGTAAAACACATAGTACATTGTCATGATCATTTCCACGGTTTTCGACTGTTAAAGTGTAACAAACATATCTATGGGATTACAAAGTAAAATACAAGATGAAGATAAAAAACAATTGAAAATCTCATGATATAAAGGTGATGTAAATGAAACGTGTGAAAGATTTGGGGTTCGTGTGGTGATACAAGAGACGGGAGATTTGACTGTGTATGAAAAATTAAAAACAACAGTATGGACTCAACTGATGTACTAAGTTGTACTACATGTTACTTCAGGTATAACAAAAGCAAGCAACCAGGTGGATTTCCATGTTTACAGGGAAAACATTTTTTTTTTTGTACATTTTGTTTTACAGTTTTTTTTTTTCTTCTTCCTCATCAGTAAGTGAAGTAAGTTCCCATTAAACGTGCAGTAAAAAGTAAATATTTATGTATACAGTTGATAAGTATAGGAGCACTTTCTTTCCAACGAGTAGTACTTACAGACTATAGATTGCCGGAATGCAGAAAAAGCAGCTCCGGTCAAACCAAAAAGGGGGTTTTGCTAACATACAAAAAAAAAAAAAAAGGTTTCCATTGCATCTGATATTCTTTTGCTTTATTACAGTCATGAGATTTTGCACCTCTGGCAGCTGCGAAAAAGAAAACATCACTGTAGACAGGGAGGCACAACATCTCAACATTGTCATGTGTCTTGTGTGTTAGTGGTCATTAGGTGTCAGCTCTGAGGATCTAATGGACGTTTTGTCGAGACATCACATTCTTATCTCAATGAGAAAATCCATCATGTAATTTATACTTAAAGCAAAATACTCCAAAAAAACCAACATTT
Source organism: Anarhichas minor (assembly GCF_050575085.1). NCBI lineage: Eukaryota > Metazoa > Chordata > Actinopteri > Perciformes > Anarhichadidae > Anarhichas > Anarhichas minor. The sequence goes on along the minus strand of NW_027466462.1, from coordinate 5,477,102 downwards.
TTGCTTGGGAATGCTCCATCCTGTTTGCGAAGCTTTGGTTTCACTTTGACACCTTTTTTATTTTTTTATTTTTCCTCAGCCTCTTATCCATAAACCTTCCCGGTATCTGCGCGTACAGAGACGTTGCGTTTTGATTGTTCTCCATTGAGCTGATTCTTACATTCTTGCTCAAAGATGCCATCACCATGTATTGTGGGGAAGCACAATCTACTAGTGTGGAGAAAAAAAAGGACTTTTGGACAGCCACGTGTGGGTTAATGTAACCTTGCAGGCTTGAGTAGAGGTTAAAAAAAAAGAAGTTGATGCTTGTTGGTCACGTTTACATTATGATATTTATTGCTCAGTCTATCACACAACAAGAAAGAAATAACAGTATAAAGATGTCCTTGCAGCTGTTTTAGGATCAGCTTAGCCATGTTTACGCCCCCCTAAGCCTATTATCGGTGTACATCTACAGTATACACTAAATATAGCCGACAAACACACACTATATACTGCATATCGGGGCCCATACACACATACGATTTCAATTGCGCCTTAGTAATTTTAATCTCGGCGCGACACACTGTGCTTACCCAGGACTTTTAGTCCAGCAGTGCCCTTGGCCTCAGTTAAATATATCGGCTTTTCTGCTTCTGTGTGTTAGTGTGTGCGTGTGTCTGCACACACCATTGCGATTTTGCATCTAGTAAGAGGGGTTTGGTCTCAACCTCGCCAATCAAAGACAAAGAACGAGAGACTGAGGAAAGGTAGCAAGACAAAAGGGAATGAGAGCAGTTAGCGCTGTTGCTGTGGTCCAATGTTTATGTACAAAGAGTGACTTTTCAGCCGTGCCCACTGGTAGGTCAGAATCAGTCATCATAAGTTTGTCATACCAGTGGTGTTGCAGTCTGAAACAAGGTGTTGCAGCAAATTCCATTGGCTCCCAATGTCTGTCCAAGAGCAAGTGTTGTTTTCTGGGCCGAGTGTTTAAAGCTTCCCGTCCTTATGAGATTTGAACGCGGTTAAGTTTTGGTCTGGTATTGAGCGAGTTCAATCACAAACAGTCTAGGTGACGGAATCCATAAGACGGACCGTTATGTCCAATATATTGTTGCAGCCGCTGAACACCACGGCCAAGAGCAGTGTTCTGAAACTTAAAAAAAAGAGGCATAACCAGACACACTTTAAAGTCAAAATAGTCCACATGTACAGCTTTGTTTCTAGAAAAAAAAAACACAAACGGAAAAAGAAAAAGAAATTGTCTCTTTTTGTACAGTGTCATCTTCAGGGAGTGGGGCCTTCATGGGGGATGTGGGGGGCAGGTAATGCATGCATGTACTGTATATGTAAAATGAGTTGATTATTGTACAGATTTGACTGTCAAGCAGCAGATTGTGTCCCGAGAGCCCGACTCGCCAGTAGAACATCCTCCTCCCAAGTCCCATCGATGCCCCTCAAAGGTTCCTCCTCCTCCTCCTCCTCTCGTCCAGGTCATGGCCGGAAATAGCACTTTACAAATTGTGTTTATGTATCCACTTAGATGTTTCATTAAGGAGCTGTCGTAAAAGTCTTTGGAGAAAGTTAAGTCCTACCTTGCAGAACAAGGGTGGCTAAAAAGCTGCTAGAGCTGTAACAACTATGCCTAGTGTTGTGTTTCAACGCCATATGGTGTGGCACAGCAGGTGTGTCTCACACTCACAGGTACACCTCCCGTCGCGTCAGAGTACCGCAGGATGTAGGCTTGTACTCCCCAGTAGGCGCCAGAGGGATCTCCTCAGTGGGGTGGTGCAGCGTCTCCTCCCCACTTCCCGGAGAGCCGTAGGAAGGCGAGCCGAAGGCCTCGTAGGAGGAGGAGGAGGAAGCCATCTTCTTGTTGAGCAGGTTGCGATTGCGGTCGCCCATCATGTGAGCGGCGGTGGGGTCTCCGTTGGCCATGGCGGCCATGGCGAGGGTCTCTTGGCTGCCGGGCTCGGCGCTGCTGCTGCTGCTGCTGCTGCCGCTGCTGCCGTTGCCGCTCATGAAAGTGGAAAGCTTTGGTTGTTGAGGGGTGGTGGTTGACTTTGATGGCCGTCGCTCAGGCGACGTGCGCACAGGCATCCAGCAGGAGTCAGAGTGGCCGTACTCGTCGCATTCCCGGGTGCATTTGCCAGTCATTGCTACGTCAGGCAGGGGCCGAGAGTCTAGAGGAAGCAGAAGGAGAAAAAAGAAACTTAGTTAAAGATACTGTCGGTTCCATTAAAGTGGGACATTTAATGATAAACTGACATGAATAAATAGATTTCCTAGCACTTAGTGTTTGGTGTGGTATGTGTCACATGGTTTGGCTATCATGAATTCTTTCATTAGATGCTTGAATCAGTATTTTCTCCCTAATGACGTCATCACAGCATCTAAATGTTAATGGAGAAGGTTTAAAACAATAAAAAAAAAAACTGTTCACGATGGTTACCAGGCACCGATTGTCACAGCCAATGCAACTTCTGACTTTTATCGCTCGTGGAGAGAGAGGATTTAGCTCTGACGGATAAAATTGCATTTGCTTTCATGCAGAAACCCATACCACATGACAGAAACGGAAAAAAACACCAAAGAAAAGAAGACTCCACTGGCTACGACAACAGCCTCAAACTAAAAAACAGTGGCGTGAATCAGAGTTGAAATAATGTCATGCTTCAAAACGTGTTTGTGCTGAGAGGAGGAGGAGGAGGAGGAGGAGGGAGGGAGGGAGGGTGGGGGGGGAAGGAGGTCAGATTGTGTTTTTCAGTTTGCCATGATCTAAAATGGAAGATGCACAACTGTGCCTGCTCTGTGTGCGTGCGTTTGTAATGTTTATGAGATGTGAGCACCAACAAAACCCCATTTCCTTATCTGGTGATTGACAGACGGTAATCACATTCTGATCTAAGTAGCTTAATAGCTTTGTGTGGCTAAAGCTTCCCGATTTCCTCTTAAATCCACTAATAGGGTTCTTAACCAATTACCTAGCTGGAAGCTGGCCTCAGATTAACTACAGTACTGTATTATTGGGGAAAGCAAATTATGTGCTTACGTCGGTACAGGAAAACAGGTTTGACAGATGCCCTACTGTCCTCAACTACTGTTAGACAGTGCAAGAGTCTGTTTCAGTGCAATATGTGGCAGATAATTATCCCAAATAGAGCCAACCAAAGCTGAGTAGCTCAATATGAAAAACCAACACTGTAAGAAAAGGAAGGAGTCTACTCCACAGCCCTGACCGGATGAACTGACGAAGAGTGCCAATGTTATAGAGATGCTATGTTAGATGCAATTTATTCATGACCTGATGCAAAGTATGGAAAACCAAAAACAAAGCAAAAGCGAGGGTGAGTGCAAACCAAGCCAAGCATGCCTTTGCCCACATAAAAAAATAAATAAAAAAATTCAAAAGAATTGGGACCATGGCTTACTTTTAATGCTCTTTTTCTCCTGTAAAAGACAAAATAGAACAGAAATCACTCTTTATGTTTTGCACTTGCAATAGCTTATATATATATATATATATACACTGTATGAGAAACCTTAAGCAGCAATGAAACTGTCACTAAAAGACACCGTGTTATGCAGAGCAGACACATGGCCGAGGACACGATGCGGCAGAGACGAGGACAGCAAAGACAGGATAGGTAGGAATAACAGAATGCACTCCGACTGATCGGCGTGTTTAATCAAGAAACGAATCACTTTCGCTATGAATGCCTTTTTAGCAAAACATTGCTTCCAGAGTGGCAAAAAATCCTATTTCTACTAAATACTGAGAATCCATTTTCATGTCACAAATTACCTTTTTGTAAAACATCAGCTAATGAGTGCCAGTCAATATATAAAGCCGAAGCCTCGGGGAGCCACTGTCACTTGGTATAAATATAAAAATAAAACCTGTTGAATCATTTTGTGAGCTGAACACAGTTCTGGTCGAGATGTAATGAAATGTAAAACGAGCTAAATAAATGAGAAGGCAAGAAACTAACAGAAAACAGAGGGGATGCACTGGCAATCGCAGATAGTTAACATGCCAGCTGATATGGCGGAGATGATAAACGTGGCTCTGGATGACGGCATGGGGGGGAAGAAGAGACGTCTTTGCCTCCCTCTCCCTCCTTTTCCCCGTCTCAGCTTGACAAACACAGCCGTCAAAGAGACAAGTGGATACCAGGTACTGATTGTCTAGCTCATTTCCACCTACGATTGAGCCATCAGGCTACCCACAATGCACGGCGGATCTCACTAGGTCCCCCCAGCGCCCTGCTACTGAATGCTTATCCAATTGCCTCCTCACCCCCAGCTGCCTTCAGACAAACTAGTGAAAAAAAATAAACGACGACCTCTCCCTTCCTCCAGCTCCCCGTGGGTAAAGCGGCCAACCTTCGGCATCACGTCTCCGCCGTGCACGGTGAGCTACTGAGGTTGTTAGCCGGCTCTCTGTGTGTTGTGCGCACTGAAAAGGAGGCTGATTATTTCCCAGCCACGGTCCGTTGACTCGGAAAGCTTGCTCAAAATGAAGTCGTTTCCCGCTGAGCTAATGAACTCGGCTGCTATATCAAAGCAAAAAATGTTGTGTGGTTTTTGCCTCTCTTTCCGTCTTCTCAAGAGTCACCTCCCCCTGAGGTCGAGACATGAACTTGTGAGGACTTTAAACCATTTAAATCCATCCGTCCTTTAGCTCTGGACAAATACCTGTAAGTACGCTTGAGTCGGCTTTAGCCTGGACTAGCGGGGATAGCTGCAGGGATTGCTAAATTACTTCTAATGTCAGACTGTTATTTATTTTAGCAAGAATTAAAAAGAAACACAACTCTCATTTCCTTTTTTTGCAGGCTTATTTGATTCAAACTTTTCTTTAAATCTATGAATGTAAGTCTGCAGAATAAAAGCAAAAGAAAAAAATTCTATTGTAATTGTTTCGAGTATTTCTATGGAGAGGACACGCCACGTGGCTTCCAAACATATTCGCGACCCTTTCAAGACCCGATTCAGAAATCAGGACGGAGAAAACATCTTCAAAGAAAGGCCCCGAGAGCACGCACGGTGCTGAAGCAGGCTTTTGTTACATATTAACAAACACCCCGCGAGCTCACGCTATCAACGATAACATAACACAATACAAGTGGGTCACTCGGCTGTGTTAAAAAGCCTCCCTGCAACACTGAGAGCCGAACAAGGAGGCCCCTCCATACCGGGTTACGTCCCCGAGGGCTCAGGCCTTGTTGTTTGGGGATCCGGAGCCAGAAAACAAGTGGCACAGCCCGCGCCCGCTTCCTCCACCGCTGGAAGCGAAGAGCTTTTTAGCCAACGCTCATAATGGCCCAATGTTCAACGCAAGCCATTAACCCTTTTTTTCTTCTTCTTTCTTACATCTACTCAAAAGAGGCTTCCGGAAGAGCGAGGGAGAGGTGGATAAGGAAATGATTGACGGATGAGTGAGAAGGAGCGACGGGTAGGGCGGAGAGAGCAAGCGCGGCTTTCCCTGAGATGTAATTCCATATGGACAAAAGTCCTGCGCTGCTGAAGTGGTGATTGCCCAGCGAGACTCCACTGTGGAGCGGTGCTCCGAGATATTTGTGCCTCGCAACTGTGTCAATATATAGCGAAGACCTTCCTTCGTTTGTGCAAGGAAAGCGGGCTGAAAGTGGGCCAGTGGCTGCAGCGGTTGAGCTGCGGCTTTGCTCGGCTGGGCTTTAGTCAGCCGCCCTATCAGCTGACTAGCTTACACTCTGGGATATTTCAAAGAACCTCCACTGCCGGGGTACAGTAGCAATTCGATGCGGCTTCTTTAGCGCTCGCTAAGATGTTGCAGTGGTAGGGGGGAAAAAAAGAAAGAAATGGAGGGTTAGAGTCACATTGCCTCTGGCCATATGCACAATAATGTCTGTTGCGTGGGCATTTCTGGGCAATTACACTTTTCGTGTTTGTTTGTGTCGTAGTACTGTACACTGTGCTTTCACTGCATGTCAGCAAGTCCACTTGCCAGTCCGCATTCATCTACGTCACCGGCACTTTCACTCTTGAGCTGCATCGTCCCCCCCGCACCATCGCTTCTCCCTCTCCTTCCTCTCTCTATATTTCGCTGTGAACCGCTGCTACGCAGACTGAAGCTCCGCGGCCTTTTTGCCCTCGCTTTTTCCCGGCCGGCAGATTCAACCCGAACAGCTGAGGCATTGGGAGGAAGGGGTGGAGGGCGGAATGACAAAAAAAAAAAAAAAATGGCCGAGAGAGAAGAGGAGACAAAGCAGAGGTTGATGTGTCTGCGTGCATTGCCGTGTCTTTGACAGACATTAAAGTTGGCCGGACAGCGGATAGGGGTCAGAGCAGAAAAGGGAGGATGAGGGCATGCGGGACACGATGAAGACGGTGATGATTTAAAGAGGGAGGGATGGGAAGAGAATAAAGGAGAGAGAGACAAGGAGGGAGAGAGTGTGTGTGTGTGTGTGTGTGTGTGCTGAGTATAGCAGGGTCAGGGCCTGAGAGAAGGGAAGCGGCAGATTGAGTGGAGAAGACAGCATGGCTGCCTCTGGGCCGTCACAGGCCAAACACACTGCCAAAGAGAGCAGTGGAGAGGAGAGTAGGGGAGACAGGAGGAGAGGAGAGAGAATTGAGGACATTAGCAAAGACAGGAGGAGACGGGAGTGAAAGGACAGAAGAGGAGGAGGAGGAGGAGGAGTGATGATGAAGGGAACTGTGCTGTAAATACATCCTGGTAACGTGCTCTCACACATGCTCGCATTAACTTATCGACCCAAAGACCTCGATTTAGCCTGTTTAACCCTTCAAATTATCTCTCCGACAATACAGTCCTGTGTCCAGGATGGATGCCAAGCGCCACCATCCTCACCATTAACTCAATCTAATATACCTCCATCACATTCCCAAGTATTAAGAAAGCTAAAACACTTTAACCTCCAAATGTCATTTACACACGTCCGCACGGCTCCAATTCTAAGCCCAAAATTGAACATCTTCTCGATTACAAGACAATGAAAAGAGAAAGTTTTCAAGGGTCAGGGCAGAAAGCACAGTGAGTCTGGCTTTGGAAGTGGGCTCGCGATTGCCTCGCTACCCTCATCAAAGGCCCGCCTGTTCGGACAGATCTATTTCACACGGCGGAGCAATCAGCGCGAAGATGACAGTGTACATTGCCGGGTGTCATACGGATTACTCTGTGCGGGGCTGAGAGAGGGAGAATGAAATATTTATCCTGAAAAAACAGCTGTTGGAAATACTCTGGCCTTCACGACAAAATGGGAGAGGAGAAAGAAAAGGAGACGGATGAAATGTGATAGGAAGAGACAGCAAAAATAAAAGAAGAAAAAAAGCGAGACAAGGGATAGGAATGGAGCCCAAACGGGAAAACAACGGCAAATACAGCTCTACGCAGACGTCGTTCTCACTTTCTACTCATTCTCGCCTCTAATAGGGTCCCATTTAATTAGGTGGAACTTTCCGACTAATTATGGCGTAACAGCGAGTCTCGCTGTGTTTGGCTGTCTCGCTATGCGGGGGCCCCTGCGGCATCGCCTCAAACCAGAGAGGTCCTCAGCATCAAAGACAGGCAGGCCGACTCTGAAGACAAACACACACACACACACGCAACTAAAGGTGGCTGCGGGGAACAAAAGTGAAGGATACGGAGGGAGAAGAAGAGACGAGGCCTAAGTGGAGAAAGTAAGGTGAGGGAGGAAATGTCGGAGCGTCGAGAAAAAGGAATAGCCACTAAATTATTAACGCCGTGACGGCAGGTTCAGACGGAACAATATCCACGGGGGACAAAAAGGGGATATTTGTCTTTCTCTTGCTGAGATGTTTGCCAGACAATTAAGGAAGGATGGAAGAGAGAAGGACACACACACACACACACACAGTGGTGCAGGGTAAGATGAGAACAAAAGGTCCTGGGGAGCAATGACCTTTTGAAAATGCAAGTCATGGTGTGCACCGCCAGCGACAACATTAATTGATTGCATTAACGTCAGCAGTGGAGATTTCTTCAGCGGTACAGTAAAGTTGAATCCGACCATGTAGTCCCTATTAGCGCCGTTAAGATCAGCCAGTTATCGAAGGAGCAGAAATGACACATTCTCCGCCTCTTTTCATCACTGTTCTTCTATACAGGAGAAATATTTTCATCCTTTTTGTGTTCAGGATATTTTGGAAAGGCCTGAAATAATGTCTCGATGACGCACTGGAGACATGGTTAGTATAACCCCGCCCCTAACACAATAGAAAAACTAGAGCACATAGCGTGTAGTGATTCTGCTGCTCAATAGCGCATTACAACACGTATGCACCACAGCCTACAGTTTGCTAGGTAGCAGTGGTGTATTGTCCACCTGGCAGACCGGGACAAATCCTATAGCGGGCTCCGCACCGGTGGGCCATCAACGAATCCATTATGTTTCTACTGGCCTATGTCTATCTCCTTACCGGCCCTCTCTGGGAGCATGCTGCTTTCTCAGCCCAGACCACATATTCATTTCTGCTATATGTTGTCTGACACACAATATATGCCAGCAGGAGGAACGCTGTTGAACGTGGCGGCAGGTTATCTATTGTCTGCCTTCTGAGCTTCTTGAAGTATTTACTGCTTTGGAACCCTCTCTTCATGCCTCGAGAGGGGCATGAAGGACTGGCTGCAAATAAAACCAAAAGGAAAGGGAGAGTGAGTGAGTGAGTGGAGGGAAAAGATACAGAGCCCTGATCGAGTTTAGTAATGAGGTGTCACCTCCTTTTGCTTCGCTTTTCCAGAAGCCCAACCTCTATGTGGAACAAAGACTCAGCATAAAGAAATCCACATGAGGCCATCAGGTACTTTAAGGAGAGCTTTTCTCAGCTGCATGCAGGTAGATGATGACATCACCTCCTTTTCGTTCTCCCTCTTTCAGCTGCTGCTGCTGCGGCTGCCTATTCCCCAACTAGCATTCAGATTACTCTAGGCATTATGGGTATGATAGGGCCGCTTTCTCTCCTCCAGCAGGGTCAATACTCTTTCTGGAATAATGAATGTACTGCGGCCTGCTCCCGGGGTAATTAATTGAGGAGAGATTAACTAGCATAATTTCATTCTGGTGACGATCTCTCAGCCAATTACCAAATGCGGCTTGCACTCTCCCTCCCCTCTGCACGCCTGCTGTCTCTCCGGGTCTCAACCTCTCTCTGCCCATTTGAGAAGTCAGCACTCAAGCCGAGGAGCCCATAAATAAAATGTCCCCGCAATGTCGTGCTCCCTCATTCATCTTGCATGCATATGCTCGCTCACATGCTCGAGTGCAGGGCGAAGCGTCTCGTACAGCAGGTGGTTGTCGTGCTCACCGGATGCATATTTTTCCCTATCTCAGGTACACACACACACACACGCACATAAATGCAGACACCACGGGTTGCGTCCTCAGATCACTTCTGACCACTGACCTCATCTATAAGTGGAACAACAGCCGGATGATGTGGAGAGGAGAGAAGCCGAGAGACTCATCCACTCTGCTAATAAGAGTGACGGCGCTGGCTTCCTGCCACACGCACACAAAGCTACTCGACTCAAAAACACCAACAAAATCTGCTCTCAAATCCGCACACATTTTAAAACAAAGGCGTTTTATCAGGTTTATCCTCGGTGCATAAATACCTTCAGAGGCTACAACTCACACATGTGTATATGTAATTCATGTATGCTCAAAAAACACAATTGCAGTACAGAATAAAGCACCATGTGCAGTTTTCTTCAGCATGGCACGCTGAGCTTATGCAGAATACTCTGGAAGACCCGTAAGGATTAGCATTAGCCGCTCTGCTATGGTGCACACATGCAACACTGCTAGCAACCGATAAAACAACATGGCATTCTCAGCTCGTTTCCACACCACACAGACACCGTGCGGCTGTAGCAAACCTTACATTAACCATGCAGCGCCTGTAAAGCCTGTGTGTGGAGGTGTGTGTGTGTGTGTGTGTGTGTGTCGATGCTCAGCATTCCCAAGCACAGACAAGAAGACAAGCACACAGTGTTATTTGATGAGACAAACACAGCACAGGGATGAAGTGTTGGTGGGTGTGTAGAAAATGGTAGGGCTTACTGAACTACTGCGAGTGTGTGTGTGTGTGTGTGTGTGTGAGCGACGGGTTAAATCAGTTAAAGAAATGTGTTGTTTTCATTGTTTATTACTTCTCTAAATTATTTCTCTCTCACACACATACACCCTCCCCCCCCCCCCTCTCTCTCCAGCCTTTAAAAAAAGAAGTGTCTTTGCTTCTTCTCCACTGTTGCTCTTATCGCACACTCGCAGGCACACACACACACAATAGCCTGTTTTACACCATTTAATGGTTATTTGTCAAAATACAATTTCGATTTAATTCCCACCCTAAAATTAAAAAAAAGAGAAAAGTAAAGTCCGTGATTTGTGCTTTTTACCGATCGTACTAATAAGAGGAAACATCTAAATCATGCTGAGGCATACTGTAGGTCTATAGGGAGAGAGGGGCAGAGCTCCCGAGATGACCGGGGGTAGTTTACAACATATGATAGCAAATGGGGCTTTGGTGGAATTTTTATCTTTGTGCTGTTAAAATTAATGGTGACTGCACAGAGCATACTTCATGTTGCGCCCGAAGCGGCGTATGAAATATGAAGATTTAACAAGAAGTGGAATAACACTTGGCAAAGACACTCATAACACTAGCAACTAATTTGAATTAGAATTTCATTGTGTCTTGAATTTAGCATGACCTACATTATCCCAAATAATGCCGTATTGATGCGTTGCGCAACTTCCATTTTCAAATAAAGAAGCACCAAAACAACTCCTAAAATAATAGTCTATCCTCCCGATAGAAAATCTAAAACAATGCTTCCACTTGTGATAAGTAGTTAACAGCTAGTTAGCCTGTGAGTCAGCCAAGCGACACCCACTATCCACCATGCTTGCCATCCTGAGTGTAGCAATTAGCTCTCAGCTTGCTAGCACATTGTAGGCCGGAGTAAGCTGGGCACGGTGAGTCACGACCTTAATGGAGAGCTAGTGGTGGGGGTAATTATGCTGACCTCTAGGGGAAAGGCTCTCAGTTTTTCGGCATGTAGGCTCATGAACAGGCACAGGGAGCTCCACTCCGAAAAAAGGCAAATTACCCCGGGCCCTGTGTTTTTTCCAGAGGGATTAGTTTCTCCATGTTTCAGCAGGTTCACAAAACATGAAGAACTCTTGGGTTCTACCTCAAAGCTCCGAGGGAAATTGATCTGATAAAGTCCCGCTGATTTGGTTGGAGAAATAGGTAGTGCACGTGAGTGTGTGTGTGTGTGTGCCTATAGCTCACGCCCACAGCTGTGCACTGCAGTCATACGACGGTTACCGCTGGTGAAACCGTGCCGACCAATGGCGTTATCGCGGTGGCGTACGACTGATTGATAAATAACACTACAAGTAACAGTAAAAAATTGTATTTTATGGATATTTTTTTAACTGTCCCTTTAAGTTTGACTTAGTAGCGGTTTAGAACAAAAAATATATATAAATTTAAAAATATTTATTTTATAGGACCAAACAATTTAACAATAATGGTGTACATGTCGGAGTGACCAAACACCTAAAGCAAAAAAAGCTGCCCTTCACTCTTTTGATTGTAGTCTTGGTCATCTTTGCCATCTGCTATGATGACTTCTACCTCCCAGGCTCCATTAAGATATTGGGATGTGACAACACTCCCGGACACATCTTTACAGTGTTATGACCAGGGTAAGCAAACAAGCGATCAGAAAGGTTTTAGAGAATCTTCCCTCCAGAGCACCTGCTGGGAAGGTTAAAAACAAGCTGCATCAAATGGCTCTGCACAGTGCAGGCCCTGATGAAAGTGCTAAAAGGATGTGCCAGTCAGCAAATAGGCTCTCCAGCAACTCTTTAATATATCCTGGAGTCTGACCAGGGGGGCCTCTGTGTACAGAGGACTCATCCTAAATGCCAGACATCTGGTGTGGGAGTCTTGATCGCCGCCATTTGCATACTAGTCATGTGTACAAAAACATGTACAGATATACATGGTGCCAAGATACCATCAAATATCTGGCTTGGTCCCGCAACGAGTGGCGTGGGAGCTCGGTGGAGATCTGTGATCTTGGATTTATTTGAGTGCCTTAAACACTATCCAGCCACTCTTGCTCAGGCAGAAGCTCAGAGCGATGCAGCCTGATAACGCCAAGGTGTCCTGGATTATAGACTATCTCACAGATAGGCCGCAGTTTGTTCCCTCCCGGTGCAGGGTATTGGTTTTGCTGCTGCAGAGAGGCACTGTGCTGTCACCTTCCTTCTTCACTCTACCTGTGACTTCAGAGTCCACTGTGGGTCACGCCACTTCCATATTTCCTCTTATGATTCCTTAGTTATGGGATTTATCCGTAAGAGGGAAGAGGAGGTGTTTTCTGTACATTTACAGCATCACAAATCTATATTTTTCTATGTCACCCATAAGCATTTCTATGCACGCACGTGTCAACAACATACAAGCTTCCCACGTCCTCTCCCCATTCCTAAGAGGTTTTTGCATGTTCGGTCAAATTACTCGGTGTGAAGAGGCAAGAAAGCCCATCTGAACATTTTCACCATCCATCTGCGCCAGCTAAGGAGGGGGGTGGGGGGCAGCGGCACACCACATCTTGAACATTGATCACTGCACGATTCTGTTTTCCAGCAAACGAAAGCCACGGGGAGACAACAAGGCTCTTTCCAGTCACTGCTCCAAAAGTCGCTTCCTATCCTCGAAGCTCTAAAATCTAGATTTCAATGCAAGTGGACACTTGAAAGCAAGTCTCACATAAACATTGACGTGGATCATCACGCGGATGAACAAGAAAAGTAGATGATTTAGAAGTGAAACTGGCGAGTCACTATAAGCGAGCCCCTTTCAACCCTCAACACACGCCCGTTTTGAGCAGGCCGGTTGAGCAATATAGAACTACAGCGCCATGGTTGGAGCATACACAGTGTATTATTTAAAGCACCAAGGGCCCAATTTGTCACTCTGGCAGGCTCATCACAGGCGAACATCCTTTATGAAATGCACTTTTCACGCTGCCTGTCGGGAGCGATCAAAGCAGCGGCAGCCTTGCCCGTTTCTCCCCTCTTCAGTCTCACTGCTCCGATTCCGACTGACAAAAATGAGTCAATTTTAACCAAATGGATCCCCAATCAAAATAACGAGAGCGAGTGAGGAAAGGAAAGAGATTCATATCGTGGGTGGGTGAGGTTTGGACAGGTGGGCAGTGGCTCGGGAATAGGGACACTCAGCCTCTCTTATCTTGACTGGAAATGGTTGGATATTGGACATAAATGCCATCACTGTATTAGACTTGAAGTCCGTTTTCAGATAAATGGAGTGTACTTCCATCTGAAGGAATTTGGAACCTGAAACAATGTTTCGATACTTCAGGAACGAAGCTTCACGTCCAAACGATTTTAGCGTATCTACTTGACGTCTCCACAAAGCACACACTGACTAAGATAAGGCGGCATCGCAACATTCAGGCTAGCTACTAAAGTAGGATAAACATGTCCCAGGTTCATCTCAGCCGTATAGAAGGTGATAGCAAGAACGAGGTCTATGACAGTACTACCGGATGTTCGCTAAAGCAAATGCGATGTTGCCTGCAAATGTTTGATATGTCACATCAACAACAAACATTAGCTGTTAGCTTTCGTGCCTGGCAGCCAAAAGTTGTAATGCAGCGCTAGCCTGGCATTGATCAGCAGTACTTGAGAACCCTTGCTGATATTTGGTGGAAATATTAGTCTACCGACTGAACCTTAAAGAGACTCTTGAGGATGGTAAATTAATACTTGAAGAGTTCAAAAGCCCCACGTTCGCCACGTCATTCCGTACATTATGTCTGGCTCATATGATACTCAAATGAATTTGACATTAGATGACATGGCGTTCGTAACACGACTTCACCGTGCCTTTTCTCCTTTGCCTTTGAAGCTCTGAAAACATGCTTCATTATTCACCCAGCTTGACAGGCCTACACCCCCCCTAGCTCCCCCTCCTACACCCTCTACCCCCACCACCACCATCTTTTTAGCAAAGCTCTCGACCAATTGATTTTTCCTCTTCCCCCCCCCCCCCCCCCCCCCCCCCCCCCGTTCTTGATTCTCATGCTTCTGGGTTGTGGGAAATATTTATTCACATCGATCGACGACGGACCTGATGGGTCTTTCATGAGCGTCAGAACTCAAATTGTTTTTGTCCCACAATTGTCTCCATATATCAATCACCAGTGAGAGAAGTGCGGGCCTGACTGCAGATTAGGGCAATCAAGGCCCAAAGGCCAGACTCATTTTCCCACAGAAGTAGAAAAATCTACACCAGACAGCCGTGCTGTCAGTCCTCGTAGACAATTCTTTAAGAGACAAATATAACTTTTTGGCGCATGATTGAAATACCCGAAGCAAACATGGACTACGTTGGGGCCTGGAGGTGCAAAGTAGTTTGGGGTGCTGTGCGTGATGCGGTACTCGGGGCTAGAGGGAGCGCTCGCAATGCCTCCATCTGCGTTGTCTCTATTAAAAATGTACCGCCGACAGGATATTTTCGGCATCAAATTTTCATAGCATCAAGCAGTCTCGACAGCCCCGTCTGACAAGACACTCACACGTAACAATGATGAAGTTCTTGAAGCCTGTCTCCTTTTCTCCGCGAATGAATGCGGTCGGGCTCATGTGTGAGGGACGCAGGCAAGGTCCAGGGTTCATAGACAGTGCTATTCCTTAAGGGGCCTTTGCTACTGTATGCATGCTATCCCCCAGATGAACACCTTCAGCACCGATTAACACGCGTGGACGCACACCGACATCGCTGTTTACTGGCTGTCCTGTCTGTGCGTACACAAAGCCACATAGAAACAGTGCCCCAGTGAAGCTTACTTATCTTTTTCACAATCATGACAAAAAAAGGATCTCGAAGCTGCCCCGGTATTAAAGTGACAGGTTGTCATTTATGCCTAGAAGACAGTGTGTTCGCTACTTGTTAGATGACACATACGTACATTTAAATATCCAGCGGCCCACACATACAGTACTGTACAGTCCGTTGATATAATACACAGTACAGTTGGCAGACAAACTAGTAAACACATTATGTCTAATCCTCATGAATATCACAACCCAATCTGACTCAACTGCTCTTTTCTTATTCATATTCTGCTGTCACATCCAAGATAAAAGCACATCATTCCAGCAAAATAAAACTCGTTCCACCAATTGCTGCATGCAAGGTCGTATGTAAATAGGGTTCCATTGCAGCAAGGGAGACAGAGGCATCACCGTCCGTGTCGGCACCGTAAAAAATGTCAAAAGCCGCGTTTGATAAATACGCCTGGGTGTACAGTCCCACGCTTTCCCTCGGCTTGAGCATGAAGTCTGGGGAAATGGAGAGCTAAGGAAGTTTCGGCTCTGTGCAAGGGCAATGAAGATGTACGCTCGACACATGGTCACTTCACCCTCATTATCACCCTCGCACTACATACTCCTTTGTTCTTGTCGCACGTGTGGAGACCAGCAACATGCCTCCGGCTCATTTTGGGCCCCATTAAAAACCCTTATCGCGGAGAAATCTTTCAAGAAAAAAGTTGTAGTCGTTGTAATGTTACATCGAACTAAAAATACTGGATTTATCACTTTCTACGCACACAGCTACATAAAAAATAATAATAATGACACCCGACTTAATCCAAGTAAAGCTGACAGAATATTTGCTTTCTATTCAGTTCACTGGTTGAAAGATTAGTATTAATTATTAATAGTATTATTAGACAGTGAGTGAGTCATATGATGGTCTGCTGCTAGGCAAGGGCATGCTGTGTTAATACCTGATGAGTGCTACTTGGAGTAAAAAAAAAAAAAAGAAAAAGTAATAACATGTATTTACTTCCTTTGTTTCCTCTCAAGAGACGAATGGGAGGGGGCTCCTTGAGCTACAGCGGGGTGTGCAACCAAATTAAGAGCGAGAGAGAGAACATAATCAGTGAATGGTGGAGAGAGAGTGAGAGATGCAAGTGTGTGCGAGAGAGAGAGAGAGAGAGAGAGAGAGACTGGTAATATGCTTGGGAATTTAATAAGGCTCAGCGCTCCTCAATAATATCACCCGCTTCACAGAGTCCTCTGGGAAACATGAAATGTGCCGATAAAGGATGATGCCTCCCTCTGACAAACGGGGTGTGCTAAAAGCGCTGGAGAAGAAAGAAAAAATAAAAATAAAAAAATAAATAAAAAGCCACGCGCAACATCCGTAGCTAGCGCACATGCTAATATGCCCGAGGCTACACTTTAAAGAATTATTCCCTTTCTTCTCCTTATGCTACGATTCTTCAAAACCTCCCCTCTAAGGTCACACACGCTGCACACTTATTCAGACTCCAGCTGAATAACGGCAGCTTTATTCACAGAATTGTTAGCGGACAATGTTCCTGTTTGTGTTGTGTGTGTGTGTGTGGATGTAAGCGTTCAGGCCTGTCTTGCCATGCTGAATATATACAGGAAACCGCTTTAAGATTTGTTATGGCACCACAGCTTTGCTTCTATGAATGATAAAGTTGATCAAAGAAGTGCTTTCACAATAAGAGGCGGTAATTGCTCAAACTGCACTGCAGGGATTTGCTCCGCAACAGCCTTAGACCCCCCTTTACACCTTGCGACTCCTCTGGTTGTAAAAATAAATGTAATTGTATAGAAGTCTATGAGAAAATGACCGTACTTCTCACTTGAGTTATTACCTCAGTAAACTGTGTAAACATGAGTTTATAGTCCCTCTCAGGTCACTTCTGGTTGCAAGAAAACAAGATGGCGACGGCCAAGCTAAGCTGCTGTTGCTTGGATTTTCTTTTTCTTTTCCTGAAAATTCCACATACTTTCGACCACACACATGAGTACTATAAGTCACACTCCTCACAAATTACTTTTCCTAAGTTTTTCCCCCTACTCATGTATGTCAAACCCAATGTGTTCATGTTGACACCAACACAACGGAGAAACGCACCCCCGTGACCCGTCATGTCCGCTCAAACAAACAGAGAAAGACAGCCTCTCGCTCTGTTGGGTCCTATGACATTTACATACCGCACTGCCTGGTAGTGTAGGAATCACCCTTAGGCTGTACCAGGCCTTGAATTTAGGACGGGCACTTTTTCGGTCCCCCCCCCTCTTGTCACTACCTCACCAGGACCTGCTCACGCTTGACAAAAAGAACCCCAAACATGTACCTTGCTCCACTGCTGCTCAAAACGGGCTGCTGACTTTCAGACGGAGGACACAAAGCGTGGAAGTGGGGAAAAAAAAACCACATGGCCCATTTCATTTCTCCCTTCCTCCCTCCGTCCTCTCTTTCCTATCTGAGCACACATTGATGTTCACATTCTTTCTTTCATGGCAACTCTGTCTATCAAGGCTCACCTGCTCTTTTGTCTTCACTAATCCGTTCTCTCACGCTCGCTCAATCTTTCCCCATTTCTTTTTTCCTACAATACCTTTCAATATTACCTCCCTGTAGTCACTCTTTCTCCCCCTCCCCCCACTCCTCTCCCCCCACTCCACCCGCCCCCCCATTTCTCTCATTATCTGCCTCTGTCTCTGCTGATCGGCCAACGACTCCCTATCGGCAAATTCATGAGATTGATCATTTTTACACGGGTGGGTGGATTTACTAAAAGGGCCCCTCTCCTCCCTTCCCCGATACACAGCTCCTACACGGCGCGCTATGTGGCACCCACACCCCTGCCGGTAAGACTCTGAAGCCCTATCACTTAACATGCACTGGGCTCAACTCCCTGGAGGAGGGAGGAGAGAGGGAGAGAGAGAGAGAGAGGGGCTAAGGGAGAGAAGGAGAAGAAAGCGGAGCAATGCCTGAGCAGAATACTAATAAACACTCGAGAAAAAAGGAGTAGGGAAAAGACAGTGGTGCTACGAAATTACCACTTAATTTGATTCAATACTGTTGCATCTCTGTAGCCTATTCGCCTCGTGTTTGCGTGCACGAATGTGTGCGTAGATTTAGGTGAATATATGTCAGACTGTGTGTAAAGTGTGCGCACAGGCATGCAAAGAAACAGAGCTATAGAACTCTCCACTTAAGATATTCATATGCCTTAGGGGACTTTGGGCACTCCATTCTGTCTCTCTCTTTTCTTTAATATCTGTGCGCATGCGAGTGTGTGTTCTCGCCAATATGTCCGTACATTTTGGTCTTTGAGCAGAGCGAGAGCGAGAGAGAGAGAGAGGTGCATTAGCATGATTAAAAGGACAGTAACAAATGACTGCTGTCTCAGAGAAGCCATGTGACTATCACAAAAGGATATAGGCCAAGTATATCAAGGCACTCACTCCCTCGCGATTTGACGTTCCCTCTTGAAGAGAGACGGAGTGGCGGGAAAACGAGCAATGAGGAATAGTTGCGAAGAGACAATATGCGACACATACCGTGCCGACTTTTGAGAATTTCCTCGACAGAATATGTCGTGTGTAGTATTTGAAAAGGCTGGGTGTGAGAGTGTGTGTGTTCAGATGCATCAAATATTAATGGCCACATGGTCGCTGGCGAAGCCTCATTATCACAATTTCTTTTGGGGGGCGAAAAATACAGACTAGAGAGTTTCTTTCATTGCTACAACTGCTGACTTGCAGGCAAAGGCGGCCTCTAAAAATAGCCTCAAGGTTTCATGTGCCGTAAATCCATTTGTATGCTCTCGCACTGGGTGGAAGGAGTGGAAGAGCATATTTTTTTACTGGTTATGCTCATCGTTATTCAAGCACTATGTGGACTATTTCTCTTCATTACAGCTTTTAATCATTTAGCTGAGAATTACTTGCCTGGTGCTGGGAAGTTCATTGGCTCAGCTTTCAATAATAACCATTCTGAATGGATAAAGTCATTAATTCCTGCCTATCACTTGGCTAATGCTCACCCATGGCTCTGCAATAAACCTTTTGCAAGCCAAGTGCACTCTTTTCCAATCCCACTCGGAATAAGGAAGCTATAACCTTGTTCATGTTAGCATAGTGGAAAGAACATGTTTCTATCTTTGCCCCGTGGCAGCATTCAGCCGACATTCATTAATATTAGAGGCACAGGAAGGGAGAGAGTGAGAGAAAAAGATTCCGCGGTACATTAGCGGCCAGATTTATTGACGTCTTTGCGCCGCGAATGTGGCAGGTGCTTTTAGGCTACTTGTGAACAGCGGAGCTCCCCTCAACTCCTGCCTCTGGAGATAAGTTTGCAGGGGAAAACACACAGACACACACACACACACACACATCACATTCTGTCAAGGTTGCTGAGACGTTGCTGGAACTTTATGAATGTTCTCTGTCTTGTCAGGGCACAGTGTGCAGCCTCTCACTGACAGCAGGCACAAAATGATGGAGGGTCCACGAACGACGTTGCCAATGGCTGAAAATCACCCGCTGGACCTGTGGCTAGACCTTCAACACAGACCTAGACCACTTTCGAGGTCTCGAAGTCATATTTTAAATCTTTCAAACAACTCTGAATGCTCATCTACGAATAGCCGCGGTGGTATAGAGCTTTCAAAACAATGCCACATCATTCCAGCTAAGGGTGTGGGAAGGACAAAAGAGACCACCAGCTGAGCTACCTGCCCTATACCGCCTTAAAAATAAGTAACCGGCCTTTTTGAACGACTCTTTTTAGTGGCCAGTATGTACACAGATAATGAAAAAATGTCGATACATTTACATGCATCAACTCAAAGGAACCACTTCTGTGGAAAGAGTCGGTTTGCACATCATTGAAGGTCAATTCATCAGTTATAAATCAGGCATCTCCATTTAGTACCTCCATGTTATAGCTTGTTTATCAATCAGGAAGCCTCTCTTTGGCACTCATTGCGCGCTACTTCTACATCACTATTTATGTCTGCTGACACATTTCTTAACTATAATCTAAAGGCCCATAAACATACGATGTCTTTGCCATTCAACCTAGTGACACAAGATCTTTGGTTATCGCTACATGCACTTGTTTTGCTTTACGAGACCCTTTAAGTTTTATATGTTTTCACCGGATGAATCTGTCACGTCGGTCCTGCTCAACCTACAAGAGCAGACAAGAAAATATAAGGCTGCTACCAGCAGATGAATGTAAATACATGCTCTATAATGGTCTTGGGTTTCTTGCATTGGAGCGCCGCAAGATTCATTTCTTGGCCCTTCCCCAAAGCCACAATCATAACCTTTTCACCCCGGCTTATATGTCTCTCCCAGGCCTGCGGCGAACTCTATCGCTCACTGGATGGGAACTGATGTATGGAGCAACGCATCGGTTCAATACCATTTAATTGTATTAGGCCTACAGTATGAGATTAGTCTTCAAATCTGTCCACAAGAAACAGGGATGCTATGTGAGTGCCGGCGGTAGCGTATTAAATTGATGGGAATCCGACACAGTCTAAAGGGAGGGAAAAGCCGACTCTGGTGTCGGGAGATAATGACTTGCTTGGTTTGTTTCTGCGGGTCAGCCTGGCCATTTGAGGACCAGGGAGGTCTACTCATTGATGTGTCAAAACTATTTATCCCCCTTCATCGCTAAATAATTCCATGCAACTTGATTTTCATCCCCGCACCTTGCTTAAAGCGGACCAAGCTCTGAGACGTGTTGCCTGGCTCTACGCTTGTGAAATAAATTAGAAAAGGGAAGGGGAAAATAAATCACATTTTCATTGGATTTTGTAGTGAGGGAGCCTCGGAAAGAATCAAAGGAATGAGTTTAGGCTATGAAACGCCATCTATTCTTGGATAGTGTTTGTGCTTTAGGAGTAACTGTGTTGCTGCATAGCATGAATAAATATGTTATAGTGTGGTTTTTGTCATATTTTGGCCTCGGTGTCCATGGTGAAAAAGAAAGGAGGACAGTAACAGAATGAGCACTGTACTAGCTCATTCATCTGTCTCTCTTTTTCTGTGCATTTTATAGAGCATAGAGTGTCATCCTTAAAATTGCCAGAAACAAAAGCATTTTTTTCTGTTTGAGTGTTTCCCTGTGTGGGAGTGCAGTGACATACAAATGCAATGGCAGCCAATTTTCAACAAATGCACAGATTTTGTAATTCAAACACGGAAGCATTCCGGGTACTAAATCTCCACCAATCGATTGGAGCTGTGGATATCGCAGCAAAAAAGGCAGGGAAACCCACCAAATATTTAATACACAACAAACATATCAGCCGCCAACAGCTGAGTATGGATTAGGCCATCTTCCTTGAAAGTGAGCGCATATTTGCTGACACAAACAAGCTATGGGAGCATATTACCGAGATACACATTGCTCCGTGCCAGCGTATGAATGCTAAATTAGACTATATGGAGGTTCAGAATGTGTGGCTGTGACATTTGTTGCAGAAAAATAAACAATACTGTTGCATAAAAGGCTGCTATGTCAACATCACCGGAGTTAGAGGTTATTATTTTGATCAATGCTGAGATACTGACTGATTTTAATGAGACATTTAGATAGCTACGTATTTAGATGTTGACTGTTTTGGTTAATGCATTTCTTGGCTAGTTGAATACAATGTAATGTTGGGGATTTTAACACCAAGAGAGATTAGAGGAGACATAGTATGCTAATTTTAAGGTTTATACTTGTATTTGGGGTTTCTGCTAGAATGTGTTTACATGCTTTGATGTTCAAAAAAACACTTACTTTTTTCTCATACCGTCTGTCTGAATCTACCTGTATTCAACCTCGCCTGTCTCTTTAAGCCACCCTCCAAAATACAAGTCTGCTCTGATTGGTCAGCGTTATCCAGTCTTTCGCATCTACACTGTCGGCGTCTTTACAATGCCCCTGCAGCTGGGGATTAGCGTCACTTCCACTGGTGATAGACCCAATGGCTTGTTTAAAGGCCTGCTTTTTAACCTGTGCACTGAACTCTTGCCAACAGATGCTGAAATAATGGCATTTTCTCTTCATATTTGCTTTATCCCATTTTAACCTTATCTGTTTTCTCCTCACTGGAATTTTGATAGAATAGCATCCGCCATTGGTAAACAGGAAAAACAAATGGGCTCTGAGCTCATGGATGTAGATGGGTATTGTGTTTTATTGATTCCCATTGGGTGAGGAGCTGGTGACAAGGAGTCTCCACTCATCAGGGCAGGGTATTGATTAGGACGAGCAGCAGGGGTCTGCGAGTGGTCAAGCGTGAGAAGCGAGAAAAAAAAAAAGGGAAGAAGAAGAGTTAGGATGCGGCCTGTTGGAAAGGCAAAGCGCAGCCTGCGATCCCTGACACCGGTAATTAACGTGTGAAATGCAGTCAATTTGTCTTCGGATGGGAAAGGTCTGTTGCAAAGTCAACATTCTTCTCTAAAAGGGAACGATCTCACATATTCGAGCACTTAAAGAAGAATGTATCCCGCAGGAAGCGTCAGTCTAGCACAGCAGAATAACAGTGCAAAGTCAGGTGGTCACACTTACTGTTTTGGTGCCAGTCAGCATTCATGAAAACAGAAAACACAGCTTTTAACGAATGTATTTGTTATACCGCATTAGCTCAGTAAAAGTCCTAACAATAGCATTAGCTTTCAAGACCTCCCTAAATAATAATAAATCACTAAAACTTCATCTTTTTGAATAACCACCCCTATGTTGTATAGAAGTATGCAGTTAGAGGACACCATACACTCAGAGGTAGGTGAGACAGATGACATTTTGAACCCCCGCAAGGACTGAATCATTACAAGCACCTCCCCACTGGAGGTGTGGTGGGATCAGCAATATTTCACACTGACAGAAGGACCTGACAGCAGGCGTCCACACACAGAGAGTAGAGCCTGACTCCTCTTCTCCCCTTTATTTATTTATTTCCTTGTCTCTTTCTACCCCCCTATTCCTGCATATATTTGGGAGTTACCAGATTTGATCAAAAGCACATCAAATGTACTCTCCCACTCTATCGCAAACTTGAAGAGCTTGAAGAGCTCTACAGAACATTCTTCTTTGTGTTTTCTAATCAGCATCTGAATGTAAATGTGTTTGGCTCCAGCTGGAGTGATGGGACTAGAATCAGTATGTGTCGGCTTGACACCAAAGTGTTTAAAATGCCCGCTGAGTGCCTTCCTTCCCCTCTACTCCTCTTTCTTTCCTCCGACTTTGTTGCTGATGTATATGCAGAAGACGCATGCATTAGGACTCTGGTTCAGCTGATTGAACCCATTTGCTGCCTCGATCCCCGCACCCGTTACATAATACCTCAGTCGCACAACAGTTTGCCTGTACCTAACTTACATCTCATAAAAAAGATGAGCTCATTTGAACGGAATATTCTGCTCTTATTGCATTTCGTTCCTTGTGCTATTTAGGCCAAAGCCTTTCTTCTCCTTTAGGAGGACATGAATAGTGCATCGTTTGTCGCTGTGAGCGCTTTTTAATGGAAAACATGTCTTAGTTCGACTCCGGGGCAAGTCTCTTTCCTTGCACCCCTCCACCCTCTTCCCATGTACCCATGGCTCTCGCTTTTTTTTCTTCTTTTTTTAACACCACAGAAATGAAACAAGTTGGAAATAACCTCTCTGTCTTTGGCAGTGCATCTGAACATCGTAATTCTCCAAACAATCGAGGCGTATTAGTTTTGGAAGCTACTGACATGGAAGATGTTTGCTGACAGAGACCACACTTAATCACTGGAGGAGGAGTCCTTCTTTTGTCTACTGTCTTGCCACCAAGAGGGCACCTCTGCTTGGGTGGCCTCCATTGCCCCTTGGGATTAAGATCACCAATTGTCCTTCAAGTGTGTCTTTTTCATTTGCTGATTGGATGTCTCGACTTCTATGTGTTGTAAAACTGTAGTTTATCCAATGGTTTGCAGATTCATTTTAAGGAAATACTGGCAAGATCGGGTTCCTTTGGAATGAGGTGCCAGATAAATAAGTAAATAAATACCTTTTTAGACTTCTGTTGGTATTAAAACATGATTTCAAAATGTGTCAATATTCTCATTCTTCCGAGCCACTAGAAATTAAACCGCTAACATCTCCAGAAATGATTCTGCTATCTGTAACCATGAGAGGCGACTAGTACCATTATGCTGGGATCAATTAGGCTGATTGGCTTAGGCTGTGTCTTGGCCGGCCCAGGGGGTTGGCAGTTGCAGACGCGTTGTCCAATTAAGTGAGCACAAGTACTTGCCAATAATGGCTGAATAATGGACCTTAAGGGGAGCGTGATTCATCTCCAATGTTCGACACCAGGGAGGCAGCCGCTGAGTGTGTAAAAACCATAGATTTCTCTTTTCAGATTACAATCGATATCGCCCCCACGGCTTCGACAATGGCCTCAATGAAGGATTAGGCTGTAAAGATGATGGTATCCTGGGTTGATGCCAATAGTTCTTTTCAGACCGGCTCCCCCAGTGTGCAGTGTACAAATGTCAACATCTGCTCCTCACAAAAGGTGGATACAATTAGACTCGTGTTAGTATTCGCAAATTATTGTTCTTTGCTTGCTAAGCCTACCAGATGCTTGGGATTTTAATGCGTTGCTCAACATTGTTGAGTTGTCATTACTTACCTGTAAATGTAATGTCCTGTTTTTGATCTGATTAATTATTAATGTGTAGAACAAGCACGGCATCCTGTCGCTCAATTTGGAAAAGGTTGTTCCCATTATATCACACTGGATGGGTAAACAGTATAAATATAATGCCAGTGACAACACACAACACTGCCTTGGCATTATGCATGCATACGCAGTCCAAACTTGCTCAAAGTTACTTCCTGTGAAGTCACTGTTTTAGCATTTTTCTGCCACTTCCCTATCTGAGTCTAGAATAATAGTAAGTAGTTGAAAGGCTTTAATTTCTTCTGACATCACATCCAGCGCCAATCTCCCACCCACCTCTTTCGCTTTCTGCTTCTCTTTTGTCGATGTGTCTCATACAGGCGGGTTTCTTAATGTCACATGCAAGCAGCTGTAATTGAATGCGTCGGGTGTGGCGTCTGACAGTCGCGTGTTTAATCTCTCGCTGTCGAACGCTTGTTAGAGCCACCACCTGATCACAGGCCCGGAGTGGGAGATGCCACCGCGCGCACAAAAAGGACCATTTGAAATGAGAGAGATGTGCATAGAGACCGGCTGCCATTCTTTCATGCCTTCCTTTTTATCTCACTTGTTTCCGTTCCTTGTACGTCTCATATGTATATTGCGCGATTATTCAAGATGTAGCTTTGTCATAATGAGGTGAGGAAGAAGAGGGCGCCTTCACAGTGTTACTTGTGACTGAAGGGTGGAACGTGTAACAGACCTGAATGTTTTCCTTTCTAAAGTTCTCTTCTCCTTCCTTCTGTTCCGGTTTTCT
Organism: Anarhichas minor; assembly: GCF_050575085.1. NCBI lineage: Eukaryota > Metazoa > Chordata > Actinopteri > Perciformes > Anarhichadidae > Anarhichas > Anarhichas minor. Next base: position 5,451,766 of record NW_027466462.1, on the reverse strand, counting down.
CTTTCTCCCTCCTCCTTCCTCTCCTCTCCCAGGTGGCTGTCTCCGTCCAACCGTGCACACTGCACATCGGGGTCAGTGGCAAAAAACGGATGACATTAACAGGGGAATGCACACTTGCACACGTGTGCGAGCCCGCCCGTTCCCCCCACGCACACATTCCCTCGCCGACACCGAAGCTGTCAATCATGATGGCCTGGGAAATGTGCGCTTCAGTACGGCAACAATCCGGAAATCATACAAATCCTCCGTGCAGCTGTAGGCACCCCTTCTCCCACTATCTCCTCTTCCCTCCCTCCATCGCTCCCCGTCCTCTCTACCTTTTACCTCCACCAGACACTCTGCCCTTGTTCAACCTCCTTTTGGAACAATCCCTCTTTCACAAGAGGGTACTTGTTTCTCTGTGTACCTACTCTAGTGGTTGCCAGCAGATAATTGTTTTGAAGACACATTGCCATTTTAGTTAAGATTTAAAACTCAGACACAGGGGAGGAAGAGGCGAACCGGTGACATGCGCACGAATCTCATTAGATATAGTTGAACGTCGGGTCTGCATGAGATTCCGCTGACCGTAATGCCATGCAGTTACCAGCGGGGCATTATGGGAGAAAAAGCAATTTGCTGCGGCAAGGCTCAATGGCCTCATGAATCAAGTCAATATGAACAAGGCCAGAGCAGTTAAGAGACCAGTGCATGCTGCCTGGAGATTTCACTTAATGCTGCTCTGTTACAAAACAAAAGTGTCACAGCTCGAACTATACCTCAACCCACAGGTTAATGTCCTTTTTGTGCTGTCGCATTATCATCTGCCTCCGTTTTTTTTTTACACACAACAGGTTAAGCTGGGTTACTGTGGAACTTCATTGAAGTCCCTGCACATATCAAGGAGCTTGTAAATTGAAAGATAAACACGATTCTTGTCCTTTTTTCAGCGAAAATGATTTTCTTTAAGACAATGCACTGGATTGTTTGCTTCCAAACAGCAAGCTGCTTGGCTTCTGGCGACCAACAAGAGTTAAAACACCTGTCATACCCCACTGTCAACCCCTTCCTGGTAGGTAGCTGTGCCGTTCAAGCTGCTAATGATAATGACGGCAATCAAAACATTGGCGCTAATGCTGTTAATGGCGATGATGGCACTAATGAGGACACTACCTGAGAGGCTGTTTGCTTAAGCTGTTTTCCCGGCTCGCCCTCTGGGACCAGAGAAAGCGGGCCCGATATCCTGTTGCAGCGGTCCCCCAGTGGTCTCCTGGATGTCCTGACACTCTCCCATCTGCACCGGCTAACTGCTAATACACACGGCTAATTACAAACAGGGGAAATGAGGTAACAGCGAGGGGGCCTCGTGGGGCTCGGAGATGCCCCCTGACCGCCTTTCTGCTACAACCCCTCCGCCCCCTTTCCTCCCTGGAGGGTTGGCGGTTCGCAGCACGTCTCTAAACTGTTATTGTTCAGTCCTCTGGCTGTGGTGAGGTTCAGTTTGAAAGCGCACACAGGTGAGCAAGTTGGAAGAAAATAGGCACATTGTTATTCTCTCTAGCTCTACGGCAATTAAAACCGGTTTGCAAAATGGCTGCATTAGTGATCAATGAGGCAGCGAAGAGGCAAAAGCAAAAAAAAGAAGAAAAAAGAGACAGAAAAGAGCTCTTAAGCTCGTCTATGTTGATAAAAGCTATTTATACACTGTATGTTCTGTCTCCTAACAAAAGTGTGGTGGAGGAAAGGGGGTGGGGGATTACAATGTGGTGGGACTTACCTTTGTAATGCTAAATCCCATTCTTAATCTGGCAGTATTGATTGGCCATCACAAGCATTCATTTACAAAACAGAGGATTGTGGGTGGGGGGGGGGTTCGCGCTCCCGAATGGCCGACGCTGGATCAAGCCAAAGCCAGCTCCACTGAGCCTGCGCGGACAGAAAAATAGAAAATCGAGGATAATGCTGTCCTTCTCTCACAAGGGAGAGCATAATCGCCAGAGCAAGACTGAGCTAAAAAAGAAAAGAAAAAAGAGGGAAAAGGATAGAAATGAGCCCTCCTGCCTCCATTTTGGCTCGGATATCTGGCAGTTGCCCTTTAAGAGTGAGAGTCTGCTGGGTCCAATTGGAGACGGAAGCTCAATCCCCTGTTCGGTCATTAAAAGCGGTTTCTAGAATGGCATCCATCTGCTGCTCCCTCATTAATGCCGTGAGTGATGGTGGTAACGTTCCTAAATACGGTACTGGCGAATTGTCATTGTGACCCTTGACTCGGGAAGTGGACACAAGCCGCCTAATGATGCCAGCGGGTGGACAGAAGTGTGCTCTGGGTGTCCAACTTGGACTCGATGCAGGTGGGCTCGCGCGGTCGCATCATTAAGCGTAAAATTACTTGTCCTTTCCGACAACGTGCGGCTCGCCAGCGCCGCTGTGTTTGTGCTCCGGGTCGATTGTGCAGCCACCTGAATTGACACGGAAGGGTTGCTAACGCTGAGGATTGCTCATCACCGTCGAATGTCAATCAATTGCCCACCCCCCCCCCCCCCCCAGCTCAGACACACACACACACACACACACAACCCAGGACCTGATTCCTTTCTTCACTGCCTTTGACAGATGGAAAACTCCAATGTGTGAAATGAGTTATAAAGCGTTGCTAAAGAGCTAAGCTGTGACTCAGCAAACGGCACATTCACTGAGGATAAAAGCCTTCTCCACGGCAGCCATTTTGATTTCACATCCGCGCCGTCAAAGTTGAGTCTGCCGTTGTTCTCCACGGAGTGAATGTGTCTCCGGCGCTCAGAAATCCGTTCAGCTCGCCTCCGAGCTAGCCCCTCGCGCTTCTGCTCTCCAATCCGTAGCTGCAGCGTTCACTCCCATTAATTACCTGCTTACGGAGGCTCGGCATTAGGCCTGCCAAAGACGCCAACAGAAATAGAGCGTCAGTGAGAGTCACCCATGTTCTTGGGGCTTGTGGGAAATTGTCTTACCGTCTCACACACACCAACACACACAGACCCCTCCTCGTTGTTTGATTCAGACAAATACACACACAAACGGTGCTGCTGACAAACAACTTCATATGCAAGCGGCTATGAATCTGAATATGCAAATAGATACAGTCAAATCGAAAACAACACTTGCAGATAGTATGTGTACGGGCATTACTCATCACTCCGAGGTGTGAGCTACCCCAGTGTTGAGTGTATTTACCTGGAAGAGAGATGAACTATACAACACACTGAGGACTAATGAGCTCTCTGCAGCCCAATCCCCTAAGCATATCGTACACAAATATATTCACACACACACACACACACGCATGCATACCAACAGCTAGCTCTGTTGCTTCCCCTTCTCCAACCACTTTCGTCATTTTTTTCCTGCAATTCCTCCTTGTGCATGTCACTTCTCTCCTCTTTCCCCCCTCTCTCGTCCCTACTTTCGTTATCTTTTTCCCTCTCCCTCCCCGAGGCATATCCCAGGGAGCCTGACTGATCCAGCGGCTGTTTGTTTGGAGTGCGGTTGATAGGCCACACGGGTACCTTGGGGCGCAAAGACAAGGGAGGCAGACTGAGGCATATGAGGTGAAGGGAAGGAGGAAATACTGGTTGTGATGCTCAGGGCAGGTGTGCACGCATTGGAGGAAGTCACAGGACAAAGCGGTGTGTGTTTGCGCCAATACGTGACTTTTCACTCAGAGTTTGGCTGACACGAGTGCAGCTAGAACCCTTGAACCTTGAGTGTTTGGCACGTTGTACCCTGGAGCTATACAAAACTAAAACATTGGCCTTAAAGTCAAGGTGACCTGCTGTATATCTCTGCTAGAAAAATACAACTTTTCTCAATGTACTCGCAGACAGAATGATTGAAATGCAGCAAGCGGCAAGCGATATAATCTATCGTGATATGTATTATGTATAATCTCATTTTGTGACAGTGGTACATTGTCAAAAAAATCCATGTCTGTTTTCGGTTACTCAAGCCATTAAAATACCGTATAATACCTGAATAGCCTTCGGTTAGTAAGTTTACCTGACTGGAGTTTGTTTTGAAAACACTTTGGCGTGTGTGAATTTAGGGCCGGTAAACAAGTTGGCAAAAAAAACATGTCCCTAATTGGCAAGCAGGCTCCATTTAAAAGCTTTTATAAACACTCAAAGCAGCACACAACAACCCGAGCATTGACTAACAAAGCCAAAGTTTGTTTGACGCTGCGTATTTGTCACGTTGCTAAGGAAACCCAAACACATACACATCAATGCTCACTTGTTCCACATGGCAGGTAAAAAAAAAAAAAGGGACACTCTAATCCCATAAAAGGTGTCTTTGTGGTATATGAGGCTGCTGCACTGCAGTCTACTTCACTTTGCTGGTAATTATCACTGTCTGCCTGGAAGACAGGGACAGTAATGCTTCATTACAAAGTACAGGCAAGACTGAGGACACTGAGGAGCAGAGAGAACAGGCCAGGAGGAAAGAAGGGGTATCATTAACTGGCCCGTTTGTCTCAAAAACGCAGGGACGGGAGTTTTGAGGAAGAGAAGGTGCACAAGATGACTGCATGAGGGAGAGAGAGAGACCCTTCAGAAACTAATCCAGTTCAGTCTCAAGGGACTCCTGCCTCTCAGAGAGAACCAATTGGCGAGCGCAAAATGAAGCAAACCCAGTGCAAATGTAGCAGACTCTCCAATTCAATTTCATTGTTCCACCTTTAATTACTTGCCCAATTTGGGGGCTATAGCGTGCCTTGATTAAAACGGACACTATTTAATAACCCCGGCCCTCCCCTCAAAAAAGAAAACGCACCTTGAAGATGGAATAATTAAAGCATGCCGCGAGATAAGATTCATATCGTCCCTCTCTGACTCACTTCCCGTAAATTGGATGTGTAGTAGAGTGGAGTGAGCCAGTGAGGGGAGGGAGCAAAAATGCAAGGGGAGGCGGTTGGGGGGGGGGGGGGGCTTGAGTGAATGAGTGAATGGTGGAAGGATTTGATGGACAAGCAGACAAGTGAGAGGATCGGTGAGGGAGAGACGTATGGGTAAAAAGATGGTCCGTGAAAACGGAGAGCGGGTGCTGATTTGGCATTCTTGTGACCGATCTGAGGCCTCCAAATCTCAATGTTTAACACCGCTCATTTGTGAAGGGTGAATGTGCTGGAGAGCCCCACGGGAGTGGCTATTTAAAGGAAGGGACGGACAGTCTCCCTCTCTACTCTGACCAAGAAATTAGCAGAGAGAAGTGGGGCAGGACACTTTCGGTGTCCTCCACGCCAACACACACACACACATTCGCATACCGAACGTGCGCAGGCAGCATCTGCAGCCCTCGTTTGGCTTTTAGAGGAGAACTACTGTATAACCGGACATGTTCTTACCTCACAATCATACCCAGCGGACCTGAGGTCATGAGCCAAAACACTAACACATGTTCGGGGGTTTTTTTTCAGGCAGGTATAGCTTCTGAGCTTATTTATTTTTTCCCAAAAATTGAAGGCATGGGGGGCAAAAAGTGTTTGTGTCAGTGCATGAGCGAGAAAGCTTGTAAGTGTGTGTGTGTGTGTGTGAGCTACTAACCTGCGTGCCCTCGTGGGCCTCACCTAGTGAGAGTGCCATGGCTCGTTACGCCGGCGAGGATGATAGGCCCTGACATGTATTTACCGTAGCCACGCTAAAACACACACACACACGCAAATGGCCCACTTTGGCCTACGGCATTGCCTCCAGCCATTTCATGACTCTCGCTCTTTGACTCTTTTCCTTCCATTACACCCCCCCCCCCCCCCCCCCCCCCATGTCTCCTTTTCATCCCTTTGGTGCCTCCATCCTGGTCTGAAACGGTTAGTGTCATACCTGGCTATGTGTGCGGTTCAGTGCCCTAATAGCTTTTATATAAAGACACTGATCTCACCCTGCAAGGGTGGCTTTATAGTAATGAAATATGAGTCCTCCAAAACTATACAATTATTTGCAAGATGAAACGTGAGGCTCGTCCTCTCCGATCTGCCTGTGTGTCAAGGGTTTACGTATATTCGACACTTCACTCGAGCGAGCACGTTCTTTTAACCCAGAGCAGAGTCCCGGGTGTTTGAAAGCTATAGTTAAATATCTAAAATTGTGCGTTTTTAGTTTTTACGAATGCATTTTGGTTGACAGCCTCATTATAGAATCAGAATCCAAGTAATCCTCCGTCAGGTTCGTGTTCTGAATATGTGAAGCTATTGCAGTTCAGGCTAAGGCGCAGCAGTGTGTTTGCTCGCGGTATAGTGTCTAAATGAATGAAGCGGGGAGAGAGGCTAATGTAGAAAGATAGCGGGGGAAATCACAGCATGCCACCCTGGGCTCAAGCAAATCAGCGCTGTCTAGGTCAGCACATTTGAAGTTAAAGTCAGCCTTAAATGGGTCTACAGACACCCTCAAATAAAGCCGACAGACAGCGCTGACCTTTACAAACTACTGTCTGCGGCGAGGAGACGGAGGGAGGGAGAGGTGAGCGAGAGAGACGGAGCGCACACACCGCCGCCGTAGCTCAAACTCCTTCTAATTGAAACTTTTCAACTCCTTTTTTCCAGAGTTCAGCTAAACTCAGGGGAAGGGAAATGAAAAGAGGAGTGGGTTCTGTTTTGACTTGGTCTTTTTCAGCCCCCCCCCCCCCCCCCCAACTTCCACCACATTTCAAATCTTTGTGTTTATATTCAAATCTAGGTTGCTGCAAGTGTGCGGGCCTGGGAGTGAGGCGCAATTAAATTTAATGACACAAGAGCCCCGTCTACAGTGTTTGAAGCGACTTCGCTTTGCGAGATCGAGCGGGGAGATGGGGCCAGGGTCGCAGGGGGTCCAGATGTCATATTTCTCCACATGTTGCATAATTCAATGACCCCGAGCGGTTCGCTTGTTAATTCATCCACTCCGAGGATTGTGAAATTCATCTGGGAGATGGAGGAGAGAGACAGAGAGAGAGAGGAATCATGAGGGGAAAGATTTAAGTTTTATTGTTGCTGAACGGTATTGATCGGCAAGACCAGATGCTTTTATTCAGCGCTGGTTTTGACCAACGCGTTCGGCTTGCGAGTTGCCAGAAACGATCCTTTCAGCGTGACAGAGTGAGGCTTGCCTGGTCCCTATAAATCTCACCCGGGGGGGGGGGATGCGTGAGTTATTTGTTTATGTGTGACATGTCTTGGCTGGGAAATGTGTGTCAAGCGAGCAGGTGGGGTGGTCATCAATGAAGACAATTAAACACCTCGGAGGCACTCAGCCAAATCTTCCCTCCGTCCCTTGTTGCTCTATACCCTCCCTCCTCTCTGTGCCTCTGACAGATGATTATTCAGTGGGAGTAAGGGGTCGTGGCCTGACAGAGAAGGGCATCATCAGCTGTGATAACCATCGCTGGACACAGACAGTCAACAACAAGTTGGCAGCTGCAAACAAACAACAGACGCGAGAGAGATAACTTTTCAAAGGCACACAGACGCAGAGGCAGAGGCAGAGGCCTGGGTTTTGGTTACGACCTCACGCACTACTCTTCAAATGTGCTTGCGTATTAATGCTGAATCGGCCCTTCGGGCGGTAGGGTAGCGCAGGTACACTTTGTGCTGCTTCGGCTGTAAACTGCTTACTCATCCGAACTCGACTCCCTTGTGTACGCCGAGACCCGGAGACACACGGATACGCAGCGAGACACGAAACCGTATCACTGCTTCAACCCCACTCGAGGTCAAAAGGGCTCTCAGTTTCTCTGGCGTCATCTCAAATGCTCGCTAATTACACTGAGTTGATGGGTGTTATTGTACCCTCTCTAATTGCTGGAATATTCTAGAAGGACAAAAAAAAAAGAAATACTTCTGTCACTTGCACATCCTCAAAGGAGGGATTATAGTCCCAAACTAGAGTGTGGGGGTGGGGATCGACTGTCAGCCCAGCTAATTATCCCCGTTGAAAAGAGCAAGCTTCATTTCCCGGACTTACGTCGAGGGGAATCATTTGTGGCGACCTCATCCCCGACTTTATGAAAAGAAAAATTGCATTCATATTACTACAGTCCCCCCCCCCCCCCATCCCCCATCCCCCATCCCCCCATTATTTCCAACTCTCTTCAGCTCGGCTCTCATTTTGACGGCTAATTCCGGTGTTTTCATTTCAAAGGCATGAGCTTAATTCTAATGCATATTAGTGCATTACAAGGGGGATGGGGGGGGGGGGGGGGGATGGGGGGGGGGGGGGGGATGGGGGTTCTGTGCGGCAGCGGCCCACACACATCACGCTGACACGTGGGATAAAACATGTAAGCTCTCGGTCACAACGGCAGGCGAGCGTGCGAAACGGTCCGTTGAGCGATAGCTCCCCGCTCGGTCTCCACATATTAGCGCCTCTTTAATGCACTCACGCCGTTAGCCTTGCGCCTTTAACTGCTCCGTAAGAGGTGCAGCTCGGCTACCTCATTCTGAGTTCAGAGCCAATGCAATGCGGGCAAGGTCAAAGCCGGGGCACTCACATGATCGATGCTAACGTGATTAGCGACACGCTAGCGTTCAACCGGAGGCTGCTTGTGAGGGCTCTCTTTCCCATCACAGAGGCGCATGTGAACCCGGGAGCAGACGTGTGCGCAGGTTAACGTGGAGCTGCCCATGGACCATAATCCATTTATTACTGTAAACATGGAGGAGGGGGGGGGAAGGCATTTACTGTCAAACAGCACTTGCCACGGCTGGTATATCATCTCCCTGTCAGCGATGCACAAACTGCTGGCCTCCACGAGATCACTGCTACAGCGGCGATATTACAGCAGACTTCTGCCAACTGTAATTACAAGACTTTCTTTCCTGTGTCTATATTACGCATCTTTTCACTGCCCATACCCACAATTTTTGAAAAAGGTGCAGGAATTTATGTTTTTTTTCATAGTTTCACAGCAATCGCAGCAGTTAACAAGATTAAATCTCAGCTCTGAAAGCGAAGACAAATGCTTCCAGTCATGGAGAGTAAGTCTGTGATATTAAAGTGGAAGGAAGAAAATCATTTTGCAAAAAAATGGCGGTGAAATTGGAAAGTTTTTGCTCGTAAAGTCACTCACAATTCTGTCTCATTGCTGTTGGAAATTACTACGACAAGGAGGAATGATGCCGAGATGTAAAAAAAAAGCCGCCGCGATACATTTTCCTATCGCCCTGACGGTTCAGTGTTAATCCACTGGCCTCGTGCGAGGTGAATAAGGGCACAGTTTGGCAGCCAAGGTTAGATACTTGTTTAAAGAAAGGCTGACATCTACACACTAAGGTTCCTAAGCCTTTAGACTCACAGCATTCATTCAGTGGCTTTGTGTCCTGCTGCTCGTGCCACGGCATACGGGTGGACGGTTAAGCCAACGTGATTGTACCATATGTGTGTGTGTGTGTGCAAAAGGGGTTTAGATGCAACACAGAGAATCCGAGTGAGACAAAGAGTGTGTTTCCTCTACCTCTCTTTCTGTTGTGCGCACACACACTCCCTTTCCCATTATGCAAACAGCTCTTATCACACTCTACCTTGCTCCCAGACCTTAGCTTCTATTATTAGAGAAGGGCTGTCCAGCTGCCGGTACTCCTTTTGATTGTCATTTGCGGCGGCTTCCGCGAGCAGGTGCCTCACCTGCAGAATCCGCCACCCTCTCTCTGTCTCTCGCAGGTGGAAACGCAATTAACTAGCTCACAAACATTTAGAACAAGTGTGTCAGTTTGCAGGAGAAAATACATCATTCGGGGTGAGGTGGTTTGTCCATTCAGCCGGACTGAGACAACGTATAGAACAAATGTCTGCCCTCCCAACAGCCAAGGTTGTCTGCGACGTCTCGGTCGATATTTCTCCTCGTATCGCCTGCTGGAACACGGGCCGCATCGGCTGCAGAGCAACATAAGCAGCGGAGACACACAGCCCCCTCTGCATTCTACCTGTGTTTCCAAACCGTAGGAGAATAAGTAGCCAAGGATGGAGACCGACATGGGGTTTTTAAAGCCGACACAATGTGAATTTTTAACACTGGAAGTAGGAAGTAAGATGTTTTTTTCTCCATTGGATTTCTCTCCTAGAGCAATGGGATGCTGGATGGAATTTCATCAGCAGAAAGAGCTTGATAAACAGAATAATAATGAGCGCTGGCTCTTCAGTTACTGATTACAGCGGAGGGACTAAGCCAAGGCAGGCTTCTAAAAGACACTCACACATTGTGTTATTGGTTAAAAGCGTATTTGTATATGCTGGTGTATATGATGTATCCTGCTGTTACATACCCGTGACTAACGTGCATCATCCATGTGGCCTAATACACACAACCACACACACATTCATGCAACCAAACCCCCCGTGAAATAATAACTACACTGCTGAACATGTCAACGTAACACTGTCAGCAGACACCGTCACAGTTATTAGTCTATTATTAGCTGCAGTAGCGGCTGCCTCCCCCTCCCCACCCGAACCCTTCCCCCGCCGACACAGCGCCGTCATCATAGATGACTGGCTCCTAATTGGATACAGAGGGGGCCGCATCCATGTTTCACACGCTGCGGCCGAGTGGTGAGAATCGTATTTTCAATTAAATAAGCCCAAAAGAGCCAAAAAATAAATAAATAAAAACATGTCTTGGGGAGGTGGCGAGCTGCTCACTCTGTGAATCATATTGAGGCTTTTGGATAAACAGATGACTACAACGAGTCGTCTGGGGTGGAACAAAGTAGGACCCTCTCTTCTCTGTCTCTCTGCGCCTCAAACAGTTGGCACCTACTTTTTTGTTTTTCATTTCTGCTCACATTGGGTGAAAAAAGAGGAAAAGATAGTATGCAAACACACAGCTCTCAGCCTGTCCGCGTGAGCAAAGAGAGCGCTGTCCAGTGGACCTTTTAAAGTCTCCGCACGCATAAACACACATTCATGCACAACACATCACGCTCCAAACTCCAAACGCTGGTGTCACCGAGTGTGTTGGGAACATTTGCCTGATTCGAAGCAACTCGTTGCAGATTATTCCTGCTGCAGGGGAACACGTTTTCGTCTGTGGCCTCATTTTCACAACAACACGGACGAGTCACATCCTGCTAGCAATGGTGGCAGCGTTTGTACTTGTTGGCCTATATTTCGGGCACCAGACGTATCGCTGCTAACTTCCTGTTTTCAATAAACGGCACTTACGGATTGGTCCGTTGAATCGGATGTTAATGGGTATTTCCTGGTCCTGCACTCCGAGTTAGTTTCACAAACACGACGTATAAGACATTTTAGAAATTGATTTCTTTCGTATTTTATCTCCGGCGGCTCAAGAGAATAAGGCTTCGTTTAGTGCGTGTGTGTATGAAAATGTGTCAGACGATGCATTTCATCAGGGGAAGTGCTCTCTGGATCTTAACTGTGCATTCTTTGTTTCTCATTATGTTTTGCCCTATTCACATCATCAGCACTTCAGATTAAACTGAATCAATCTCCTGCCTGCGTGTGAAGGTTTACACGCACACACGCGCACACACAAACACACAATTAATCACAAGAAAAGGGACGAGTCTGCTCGGGTTGCGTAACACCTTGCACAGAATACAATCGCGCCTATGCACTCCCGCATTCGCTCTCACCGTCTCCCGCTCCTTCCTCTCTCTCTCTCTCTCTCTCTCCCATCATCACCTTTGCCAGAGGATAAACTCTTTGGCTTGCAGGCTTTCCGTCAAAGCCCCAAACCACAAAAAGGAGCTCGCTCTCTTTATTCTCACAGTCTCTCTCGACAAAAAATCTGTTTATACACTGTATACACTCTCACCCCCCCTGCAGCCGTCTCTCACATTTGCCTCCTCAAAGCCCCCCTCCCTTGCTCCTCCTCTGATGTTTTAGAAAGAAATTGCTTTGTCCCCGCAACAGAGTTCAGCCAAAGAACATGGGTGTTGACAGCTATGGTCTTTTTAAGAGGAGAGGGGGATTACTGCATGTATATATTGAGGTGGATTAAGACTTTGGTACTAATGAAAGGTCCTAACTGGAGCCTTTTTTGGAATTGGTCAGCGAGGTCTTAAGCTCAGATAATGCCTTTAAGACCAAAATGAAATCACCAAAAGCACGGGTAGTAATAATAATAATAACACCAAGGAGGGAGGGAGAAAAGAGCAAACAATCAAAAAAAAATGTCTGGCAAGAGCAATTTTCACGCCGAAACCATCTGTTCCTGCTGCTTGTAATCTGCGGTTGGTTTTGATTAAGATTAAACCTCGCTCAAGCCCCGTGAGCTGTTCAGCAAGTGCAGCCTCTTTATTATTTTTAATAAATATGAGTGATTTGAATGGTGATTTGAGGAGTTCTGGAACAAGGTGAAGAGTGTGTGTTTGTGCGTTTTATATGTGTGTATATATGCTTACTCGTGTGAGTGGATGTGTGTGTCCTTGCTCCGTCTGCAATCGCTCAGGGATTAAAATGATTTATGCTGGCCTGACTTCAGAGTCACAACGTGTGGGGTGATGGGACCATCATTCATCTCGTTCTCTTTTTTTTTTTGTCTTTTTCGCTGTCGGTAAAACTCTGACTCAGAGTCCATTCCCTTAAATTCTTATCAAAATTCTTTCATCGGGTTGTTTTTCGTGTTTTAAAATGTATTACAATGATTTAGTAACGCACTCGTAAACTACCTCACCGACCCACAATGGATGGTTTAAAATAAACAAATATGTCTGATGCAGCAGATTTCATCTGCTTTTAATCCACATTTTCTTTTTTCACGTCAAAGCCTGGCTCCTCCATTTCCCACAATGCAACTGGACCACCGACCATTCGGTTGTGTTATGCTTCTAGCCTCAAGCAGAAATGAGAAGCCACGGTTACAGAAGTCTAGTGAGATGCTGTTCTTGAAGTGCCTTAAACGTGCATTGTCTCTAATGACCATTAGGGGGCGACTCCTCTAAATGCACAAAAAAGTCTGTGAGAAAATGACCCGACTTCTCACTCGATTTATTACTTTGGTTGACATTGTCGCTTGTATCAATTATTCTTCAATACAGAATTATGTTTATTTGATAAAGTATGGTCCCATTAAGAGTTAAATAGACAATACAGCAGGGTATGCTTTAGGGTGTGTCACATTGTGATTGACAGGTTGCTACCACGACGTTGTCTGGTCTGGGTGTCGTCCGTGTTTTCGTCCAAAACCGTGGTCTACAAACTAATCAGTGACCACGTCCAAGGTGTCCACGTCCAATACCCCTTTAATTGGTTAAAAGCAGTTCTGCATTAGGTAAGAGTAAAGCCATGAAATGGCAAACACTTGCGCGTGTGTGTGTGTGTGTGTATTTGTGTGTGTTACTGTCCTGATACGAGACAACTACCCAAAGAGTAGTTTGAGAACGAGCTCATCATGACCGCTATAACTGGATAATGACTGTAACTTGTTTCCCAGCGCAAGTGTGTGAACCCAATCTGTCACTTCCAGAAGATTTTCAAATCCAAAGCCGTACATTGTGTGTGGGAGGCAGGCTAAACAGCGCTTCTCTTCATCCCAACAGCCCCAGTGCGCATGCAGCGAAGAATACAGTAGCCTGGTGCAACCAAAAAACACTTTAGTGTAATTTGAAAACAGTCCAAACAGAATGGCTCCCCCCCCTCCCCTGTATTTCATATAATGCTTTCACTTACACCTACAGCACAAAGGATTCCTTCTTTTCTATGTATATACAAGCTCTTGATGTGTTCGAGGTAAGCCTCTTCTCAGCTGCATCCCTCCAACAATTAAACAAATCCATTGACTCGCAGCGAGTTGCAGGCGATACAATGTTTGCGGAGGCTGCCAAAAGCTGATTTCAGGGCATTCTCTCAAAGAGTGATTCTTGAAACCGGGTCCCTTCGCATATGTATTTAAGTGTGCGCTCTCATGAATGCGCGCGCTATGTTCGTGGGCATTGTCAGCGGATTTTACAGGCACATCATCTGGATTAGGGACGCTCTGTTTTGTCAGGCCATCGGTGGCGGGGGCCGCGTGGAGGGGGGCGTCTTTTGTCATCATGTCAGTCTCTTCCTGCTTCCTTTTATTTCCCTCTCACCCTCGCTGAAAGTTGAAAGGTTGCTTGATGCCAAGACAATGTGTGGGGGGAAAAAAAGAAGACACAAAAAGATATCAAAGAACAGAAAACTGGAATAACTTGAGGAAGTCGGATGACTTGGGAAGCGGAGGGCTCAACTTTTCTTTCAGCAACGCTTCACTCTCTGTTGGTCACCGCTCGTTAGTTAGTGTTTCCTCCACTTAAATCTAATCATGTGTGCCCTGTGGAGACACTCATGTGACTACTCCCTCAACCTCTGCTAAAGTGGTTGCCTGAGGGTTACTTTGTGCGAGAGACAAGATAAATGCTATTGTTTTAGCCTTCAAGGTAGCCATTAGTCTGCGGGCGGGACTGCAAACAAAAGGGCAGGAAACCGACAAAGAGTCGCACACTTTGCCACAATAGCACAGAAACAGGTGTGCCCCTATTGCATTTGTTGAAAGGGTTAATGTTTTTTCGTAAATCCCCACGGGGAAAGAAAAACAACTCACCTGGCTATCCCACAGTTACAGCCATTGTTTGGTTTCGGTGTCACGTTACTTCCCACCGATTGTGTCCGCTGATATGTTTTTGGCTCTCGGGTGCTTTTTGTGTTGTCCAATAAAAGAAACAAACGGAGGCTTTTGACTGCCACTTTGGCGTTCGTCATCCCTCACAGGAAGTTGTGCTCCGGGCCGCAGTCATCAGAGATGAGCATAGCTGAGCCGGAGCTTTGTTGTGAGGTGATTGCAGCCTTTCACCGGCTGTAGAAAGACGGCCGCCACGGTGAGTGGCGCACAAAGGACAGGAGGATTACTTTGTGCTCCTTGTTTTGTAACCTTGAGGAGGAAAAAATGTTTAAAAAATCCACACCTGGGGGAATTTGTATGTACGGTTCTTAGCCTTCGCGACCAGGTGCTTCCGAAATGAAAAACAACACAGGGAGGGGAGCGCCAAGGGCCGATGAGGGAAAGAGACCCGGGTGAAATTTCTCAAGTCGTGGGCTCTAGATGACGTGGCACTTCAATTACTGGGTGCCAATGTATTCATCCCGGCGTGAGGGGGTGGGAGAAATGGCGCGTGGTGCCCCTAAATAATTCCCAAGATGTCAGCGGGTTGTTTTATTCCCTGCTCTGGCGTACCGCCGACAACATCTCATTCCAACCTCAAATCCTTGCATTCCAAGATAGGAGAAAGGGCGATAGAGAGGGAAAAAGAGGAGCACGTGGGAGCGATTAAGTATGTATGGATAAGGAACAGAGAGAAACGGACAAAATGGTATTGTTTTGTTTGAAAAAAAGCATCAAAATACATTGAGTTTCTCCTTTGTGTGGCTTTATGTACATAGGAATAATCTGTTCACATTGTGAGCTACGAGAGACGGCACAATAGCGAAGACGCCAAAGCCCTTGAAAGGGTCAACAATGCATAAGAATGCAGCTTCACACTGACAAGAGAGAAGCAAATATTAGCAGCACACACACACACACACACACACACCTCCACGTCACAATCTCACGGGAGTGGTTTGGCGAACGTTTGTCTTGAATCTATACGCTTTCGCAGAACATGCATGGTGCTAATGCTGACCGTTATGTGCGATTTCTTGCCTCGCAGTTTCCAGGGAAACCAAATTCGATGGACTAAACTGACGAGCCTTTTGTGAAAAGTCTCTCTCGAAAGGAACTAAGTCACTCGCTCAGACAAAACTTCACCCTCGGTTCTCTTTAGACTTCAGAGAGAACCAGAGAAGGATTGTTCAGGGTAAGAGATATGAGGATTCCTTTTTTTTTTTTTACCCTGAAATAGAAAAATAAATACCCACACATCCACTTTGCGAAGGATTTCTTTTTCACTAATGCATATATGACCCTGAGTAATTGTCTCCATGAGCGCCTGCCAAAAGGAAATAAGGAGAGACGAAATAATGAAATTCCTCAGCTCGAGGAACTCAGGAGGATATTGTCCCTCCAGGTGGATTGTGTGCAAGCATGCATACAGCTGTATAAGGAGGTTTTTGTGTGTGTGTATCAAAGCCTTCTTTCTTTATGTGTCTTTCGGTTTGGAGAGGTATGTGCGGGGGGGGGATGTTATGAAACCCATCCCAGGTGTCACAGGTCGCAGTGTGTGCCACCTCGAACACGGCTCTGCCAGAGGGCGGCCGGTGAGCCACCCTTCTATAGACTGTGTTAGCTTTTCATTTTAATCCTTTCCCCCCCCCCCCCCCCCCCCCCCCAACCCTTCCTCCATATGAGACACATTAGTCCTCGAAGAGAGGAGAGCGGGAGGATAACCCCCTTCTTCCATTGTGGCACGCTTTCATCTATTTGTATAAGGCGAGGGAGAGTGGAGGGGGCAGAGAGAGAGAGAGAGAGAGAGAGAGAGAGAGGATGGAGGGGAGTAAAAATAAGTTCTGGTGGGCTGCGGACCCGGTAGTTGTTGCACCGCTGAGAGTATGATGCATCTCTGCCTGGATCCAAACTCACATGCGAAAGGCATGTGCGCACACACACCCGGCTAAGTTTTACATGCACGCTGGAACACAATCAGCACACAGTATTGATCCACACCACACACACTTTCTGTAAAGCGCTTTAACCCACCATAGTGTTTATAAGCAGCTTATAAACACTCGATTCGTGATTTACATCAAAAGAAAGGACCTTTTGGAAGAATTTTTAAATAACGCAATTGTCCTATATGAAGCATCTGTAACTGATGTATTAACAGTTATGAAATGATTGATAACGCAGTATAACTAAGCTGTAACCATGTGCTATAGTGATGATGTATAACTGCACATAGTTCACTCCAGATTCTTGCCAATGAACAGCCCTAAACATTGTGTCATACTGGGGTTTAAATCATTTATTACATGTTCATCTGAAGGCTAAATGTGAGGTTAAAAGGAAGTGACACTTCCAGTAACTATTGTTATTGCCATTATTTCTACACAGAGCCAATACAGTGGACAGCGACTTTGACCCTGTTGCGTTACACAGCAGCGAGGAGCGTCTCACCGTGTATCTTAAGCTACTGGAAAACCACACATAGCCTCCTGCAACACACCGAGACGGTCCTCTCACACTGAAACATCATTAGCTTTTCCGAATACTGCCTGCGGCAAGCAAGTAAGCATTTGTTTGCCTGCCTTTTGACGGTTTTACAGCATTTAGCTGTGTCTCTGAGTCATCAAACCACCCCGATTAAAAGACAAACACGATGTCAAATTCCTAAATAATACGACTTAATTGGTATCAATTAGCTGTAGCAGCCGACGCTGCTGGCAGAGTCAGGAGTTTCCTGACAAAATCCCTTCCCAGAAGGAATGCCAGTTCAATGTGGCAAAGCAAGCTGCTCTGTAAATAGGCACACGTGGGTGAACCCAGACGGGGTGGCTACAACAACAACAAAAAAAGAAGAAAGCTACGAAAACAAAAGTTTTTAAGGTATTTTGTATTGTTTTTCACAAGATTAAAACATGTGTTGGGGACAAAGTTGTGGGGGCGGCAGAAAAAGCACAATGTGAAATATCGGATCTTCCAGGAGGTTAAGCTGCTGGCGGGCCGTGTGTTAGATAAACGGATAAAGTGCTGGAACACGCCCGGGTCAGCTGGTGCACAAACACAGACGGAAAAATGTACACGCTTTGCGATTCCAACCTTAAAGGTCAAGATGAGTGTTACTGCTTGTATTATCCACATACACACTCAGACGCACAAGGATATCTCTTCCCAGAAGTCACATTTATGTATATTGGCTGGAAGCAGGTTGCATCTGGTTCCAGTTGGTTTCAGTTGGGTTTTGGCAAAAACCTGCTCGCCTATTGTTAGCGTTTTCTCGGAAAGTTCTGTAATCACATAAATGCGCTGCGTTTTCGTAATCGACGCAGCATTCCTTCTGTGCAAAATTAAATTGCCGGCTAGTTATTTTTTGGTTGTTGTGTTGAGCAGGACAAAAGTGTTCCAGCAGAGTTATTATGCAGTTATTATTAGTTTGTGTATGTGCCTTTAACTGTGAGATATGAGTAGGGGGTAGTGAGAGACGGTGTTTGCACATAAAGTATAGTATGTCTGGCAAACGCATGAATGAATGCATGAGCGGCCCCGGCTTGGTGCCGGCCTTCAGAATGTGTGAACACCTGAATATGTTGTTGTTTTTCTGAATTCTGTTTGTTTGTGCTTTTCCCAACAAATCCCCTGAAGTGAGAAAAAAAAGAAAAAAGAATGCCTTCATTATTTTCTCAGTGTTTCTCTCAAGATATGCTGCTGGTGTGAAGTTGGTATGCTGTAACATATGTGCATACATACATGCAGCTGTCCCTTGCAGTGGTCTTCTGTGGATTCTCAGCCCACGTTCAATGATCAGTTGTAGATCAATGTACAAATAAAGAAATAAACACTCGCGGGCAGCGTGTAAGATCATCGGCATACATTGCAGCTAGCTCCCTCCCGTGCTACGGACGCCACACTGGGAAAGACATGGCACCCGCCGTGTCCCAGCACCGCATACCTGATGTTCCTTCGGCACCACCTGTTCACCTCGTCCACAATCATGCTCAGAATCCTAACCGATTATTTGGACCGAGGGGAGGAAAGTTAGAGAGAGAGAAGGAAGACCAGGAGGAGTCGGAGGAGGTGGGAGGTAAGGGGGAGGGACAAGCAGAAGACAGAGTGCCTGGGAGGAAATGGAAGGGGGAGCAGAGGGAGGGAACGGAGGACGGGAGGCTTTGGCTGAGTGCCTTGGAGGTGTTTAATTGTCTTCATTGAAGACCGCCCCACCAAACGCTACACCTGACATGCATACCCTCGCCCAAGGAGGGATGAGATCGCGAAAGAGGTGTGTGGGTGGGTGTGGCGGTGTGGGACCAAAAAAAAAAAAAGCAAGGTGCGTTCCAAATTAACAGCTGCCGGAGAAAGTGATTTTATTCCGAACATAACGAATGCCCGTGCCATTGGGAGACGAGCCAAATTGCTAGTCACCGCCTCGTTGCACCTAAAAAGGCACGAAATGCGCATGGCGGCGCGTATGACTGTAGGCCCTCATTGAAAATGCAGTCATGTCTCTGCAGTCTCATGGAAACCCATCCCGTTCCTCGGCTCTTTCTCCTGCGAGTGTGGACGTATCAACCGTGCGTCCAGCTTGCAGAAGAAGAAGAAGAAAAAAAAAAGCAAGAATACAACAGACAACCCATCTTTGACGTGGAAATGGACGCGCGCGTATTCCCTCGGAAAACATGTCCGCCTCACTCGTGCGGGGCTATTATTGCGAGTACTTGACAATAACACCTTTAAAACACATTTACAGCCTGTCTCTCTGTGTGAAAGGCTCATATTCTGTACTTGCAGTCAATATGAAGTGGCTGCACTCTATTTTTCTCTCTCGGACCAAATGGCCGCCGTGGCTGCGCGATGCCTCTGTGTGTCATCGTTTGTAAGCTAGCTGAATGGCTTTTTTTTAATCTCTGTCAGGAGTGGGTGTTCGCCCGACTGTCGCTACACAAAACACCACAGCAACAATGCCATTATCCACACCCGGACCTACACAATAACACTTCTCGTTTATTTTTGGCAGTCTCTCCCGCAGCATCTTACATCGCAGAGAGTGTAGTATTTGGACGATAAAGGACACCGTTAACATTATTACTGAAGTAGATTTAAAGGCTCAGGTCATCCAAATTACAAAATATTTGTCCCTAAAACCTTCTGCCCCCACCTAAATACAATAGAGATGAATAAAATTTGACAAAGTATGGCGAAAAAACAGTTTATTATATTCAAGTTGAGTGGTTCCAAAAACCTTTTTTGGCTTGTTTTTTGGCCAAAATCACAAGAAAGAAGATATAAAAAGAAACAAGGTGTTGAAGAAATATGAATTCATCAGCTTGCGTGTCTTAGGGACTATTAGAGGGACTTTTGTTCAAAACTACCAACGAGAACTGTTCACAGTGATGCAGATTTTTTTTTTTTTTTCAAATCTGTCTTTTTCTGAACTCTGGCTGTCTCCAAAACTGGGCAAACTATACATGGCTGGATACCGAAAGCGGCACATTCTGGTGAATTGATCTTTTTAACAGGAACCATTAATGAACAGATTCCTCTGGTCTCTCCGCTCCCTGTAAAGAGCAGGTATTTCTTCAGGCTTAATTCGGTCTAGGGGGGGGTGTTGCAGGAGTTAGACGGCACTGGGTGGGCTTTGCAGTCCATATGTGCTCATGTGGAGAGACGGAGAGGAAGACAGGACTGTGGATGTGACACCGGGGGATGATTTGAATACCTGCCTGCTCTGGCTGAGCAGTGATCAATCATCTCTCTGTCAAGCGCCACTCCCTGCTGGCAACTTCTCCACGCATGTAACCCCATCTCTTAACACCTCCCCCTTCTGTTTCTCATTCTCTATCCCTCTACTGTTGTTTTTAAAAATAATTTCCTCTATCTGCTGGTCTCGTTCCAACCTCCCCCCATCCTTCGATCCATCTCTGGGCTCCTGAGCAATGTGTTACTCATTTACTCTGCGTTGCCATGCTTTCCCCTCACTGCTTTCTCTCACGGCATCTCGCCAGGTCCTCTTGTTCTTTCTATCTCCCGCGCTGTCGGCTTGCCTGAGGATATCAGGGAACGAAATGAGGGGCGTGGGGTAAGGGACAGATGGAAACGAGCGAGAGACACGCGGCGGAGGACTGCAGGCACGCACTACAAGTACAAACCCTGCCGCAAAGTGCACCTGACTGTAACTGTTACTCATTATTATTTTTCTCATTTCCGTCCCGATTTTAATTTCCTAATTAATGTTGGAGTGTTTTTAACTCATGCACACATGGAGTGCAACCTTGGGGAGGGCACTCGGGGGGAAGATTGTGTGTAACATGCTGATTGATAGTGCGAACGCCTTCCGATGGGTGATTTTTCACTATACCGCTTTCCACCGGGTGCTGATGGGCACGCAACACACACACAAACACACACACACAAGCACACACGCTCCCATCCCTCCACCAAGTTGGGGGAAATCAGACCTAAGACCAGTGCTGCTGCCGCTCGGCTCTTGAAATATGAATGGTTTTAATTAAACAAATTCGCTTTGCCATCTGGCCCTACAATTGGGCTTGCCTAATGAACAGAGTAACACACACACACACACACACACACACACACACACACACACACAAACACACATGCACATTATTAACCAGGCTAAGCAGCATTCCGGCAGGCAAAGCTTTGGAAATAGACAGAAACAACAACAATGAAGTGATCAAGTGAGGTGCTTCACAGAGCTGGAAAATGATGCAGTGCTGAATGAGGTGTGTGTGTGTGTGTGTGTGTGTGTGTAGGGCTAAAGCTTATTTGTATGTGCCTGAGCATGTGTGTTCATTTCTCTGTGTAAAAGTGTGCATTTCAGTCTGTCTGTGTCAGCACAGTCTGTACACACCGACTACCTCAGTGACAGCAGCTGTGATGTGCCACTTGTCTGTCCTACTCTATCGGGCCAGCGAGCCAACACTAAATGGTGATGTTTGTAATCCAACGGTGCTAGCCCAAGATTTCTCAGCGGGAGAGACAGGAGAGAGATAGAGCCGTGTGTGTGTGTGTGTGTGTGTGTGTGTGTGTGTGTGTGTGTGTGTGTGTGTGTGTGCGCTGGGGGGGTGGTGGTTGTCTGGCAGCCAAAGCACAGAAACGTGGGAGGCATGCTAACGTTAGCAGCCAGTAGGACGTGCTATTACTCTCTTAGAGGCTACAATAAATTTGCACTATTCATCCGTCTTAGCAGCCGGCGTAAATGAAATCCGGCATCAGCCTCCGTGAGATGCACTCAGCGATGTAGCGGTAAGTAAAAAGTTGGGTAAACTAATGTATAACCTCTCGGTGAGCGTCACAAGGCACAAAACAACCCCTGCGGTGTGAAAAAATAAAAAAAGTTCTGTTGAGGAAAGTTTTCCTTCACACACATTCACGCGGGATACATTAGCTTTGCGTACCTGGCATTAGCCGCAGGCCAGGCATTTTTTTGCCGTAAAAAAAAAAAGCCACCGTTTAATGATTCATGCTGTGGATCAAATAGTATAAATCCTTGGCAGCGTGACCTACTGCAACAAGCAGAGCAAACCGTATAGCTGCACTGATGCACTGAACAATTATTACATCTTCAACGCCCGGAGCTGTTCCCATTTCATAAGAAAACACATCGCACACCTCAGACACCTGACTCACGATGAAAGGGCAGTGTAGAAGGATGTTATTTTTAAGGTGCACTTGAACTAACACGGTAAAAAATTGAAAAATCCGCCGCCCCGCCCCTGGCAATGTGGAGATCAATAATAGAGCGCGAGTCTTTGACCCAGCGATAACGACGTACATCTAGAAGGGCTCTTCCACATCCGTAGCGGCCTAATCGGGTGTTTGACTCCAAACACTCAGCGTTTATGAATATCGGATGAGCGCCAGGGTAAGCTTATGAATAAGTGAGTGGCCCAGCTGTGCGTCAAAAAGATCAAGAGTTTATGAAATGCACCAAATGCCATAGCTGAGCAATACATGGAACTATGTGCTGCTCCAGACTTATGGTTAAAAACAGATTTTTTTTGATTTTTTTGCTCTAAAAGCTACAAATTGAATTCTTTGTGCACTGTTCAGCTGAACAAATCCAGAAACATCTGTGAAGATGCAGCATAATTCTCCTAGGTTCCTGGCATGCAGCTCACTCTGCCGAAACAACGTCTGTGAAGAAGAGAACTATACAGAGAAGCCCTGTGTGTGATCGTCTGTGCAGTGTGGATTGGGTCGACAATGTGTTCATATTCCCGCGATGACCCCAGCACTCCCTGTTTGGAGACAGTTCTGGAAGAATCTGTCTTGGATGGAGAGGGGTTTTTTTTGTTTGTTTTATCCTTATTTGATACTCCCCATGGAAAGAAGTCAACCAATAGAAAATAATAAAGTTCGAAACCTGACCTTGATGAAGGAGATGAGGAAAAAGAAAACACGGTCCCTCGGTACATCTGCGCGGTGGAAAGGAAGTAGCGATGAAGAGCGGGAGACCAGAGAATGAAAAACAGACCGCGTGTGTTGTCTTTGTGTGTGTGTTAGTACGGATGCCTGCGCATGCATGTGTGTGTGTGTGTGGCTGTTGGTGTGCGTGCATTCATGTGTGTGAGACAGACGAGCAGCTGCAGTGGAGGACGATTGCTCCTGCACATTGTGCGAACATCGATGGACGACGAAGCGAGTTAGAGCCGTAAGAAGGCACAGAATTAAAATAAAAGGGACAAGAGGCCTTTTGTCCGCTTTCGACCCTGTTACAAAGCAATGAGCGATCAAAGGTGATGAATCAGTAACTCTGTGAACGGAAATCAAAACTCAAATCCTCATATTTAGTTTGCAAACTGACACTCCGGCCTCGGGGGGGGGGGGGGGGTCGAGGTTTTCATCGTGTTGAATTGAGTCCGATCGCTTTCGACGACACACAGAAATTCTCTTCGCCTTTCCCTCTTTCCTCATAACTCCCTCGTTTTCTAAAAGGGCTAAGGTTTCACATAAAGCGGTGCTGTTAGTGTCTGTGTGTGTGTGTGTGTGTGTGTGTGTGTGTGTTCTGGCTACAACACAAGGGGGAGTGCTAATGACTGTAGTTAGCATCCCTCAAGAGGGTGAAGCACTTTGCCAATATTTGCCCTAACCTTAGATGATTGCATTTACTTTACACTTAGGTATTTAGCCGAAGCCCTTATCCACAGTGACCTAGCAGAAGTGAGCAAGCAGGGGGCTCAACGTCTTCCTCAAGGACACTTGAACAGGAAGCATAAAGCTGCCTTTTTCTCGGGTTGAATGACAGGACTAGGACCAATTAGAGTCTCCCAGACCACCCCCGCTGACGCCAGGCTACCAATACAAATCGTAGGAGCTCACGCGCTGCAAGAGATGCAGGGTTTGCTTTAAGATTGAAAACATTATGTTGAACAAAACACGAACTCACTTGTACTACTGCCTTTCCATCTTCTCTCTCTCTCTCACACACACACACTTGCAAACACACAGTTCAGCTGATCTCACTAAAGATAGCGAGCAGCAGCAGAGCATGGTGTTTCTCTTGGATGGAGACTGATTCATGAATCGACCTTGACTCTGTTCCTCCAACAAATCTCTAAGGCTCCAGTGTGCTTTGCAACGGTACCCTCTGAAACAGCTGAAAAGGGAAGAATCAACAACATATGTGCGTTGAGCTGAAACCAAAATTGATGGGGATGAAATGATCACATACTTTGGGTCAATGTGCTAAGTGTAAAATAGTTCACTCTGGACAATATCTTACGATATATGGGCTTTTATTTTTTTTTCTCAAGGTGGATTTGATTGACGGGCTGACCTCACTTCTCGTCTAACTTGGATTCTTGCTATCGGCTGTCCCTGTCCTATTACTTTTAAATGGAGACCAAATTGAAATGAGTCTTTTGATTGGGTCTAATTCGGCCAGTAAATGGGTGCCTATTGTCTGAAAAGGGAGATTTTAAGTATCCTCCAGGTAGCCCTATCGGCTCACATTAAAGTGGTTTAAATCCTTTTTAATCTGCATTGAGGCCAAAGAATTTGAGGAAAGCTCACCGCGGGCACCTTTTGTAACTGCCTGTTTGATGTGCACATCTGTGCCTGACTTTCTATCTGCTTTCTTAGGGGTCATTGCAAACCCATAACGAGACATTTAACCCTCTCTAAAGGTTGTCTGGGCTTCACCCTTGTGGACACAGTGGAATGTCACATTGACTCCACTGATCTGAGATAAGTTAAGACATCATCTCTAAAACAAATCCGTCTGAAAAAGAAGAAAAAAAGAAGAGTGAATCTGTACGCCATTTGAATATCCTTATCCTAAGCTGCAGTGGGGGAAGCCTCTGCACTTAGGCTTAGCACTCTCAAGACAGCTCCTCCTTGTTAAGCATCGCCTCAGACTCCTACACTATGAATGGGACCATTACCCCCATCTCTCACTGCACACCCAGCTACACACACACACACACATATTTTGGTCTTGGTAGGAAACTAGCTCAGGGTGGCTGTGAGGTTATGCAGCACTGTACCCAGGGACTGCTTTCACAATAGCCCTTTTTTTTTTTTCCACTGCTCCCACTCACTCTCTCTAGACTGCAGTCTTTTTTTTTTTTGCATTACAACCTCCAGAACATCAGCTCCATCTCCCAATTGTAGCAAAATAAACTCCTTCATAAGGGCCTCAAGCCGGCACTCATTGCAAATCAGTACAGCGGTACAGCTTCTAAACAATTCAAGTGGGGTATTAACCCCCCGCTGCTACTCCTCCTTTACCTCATCTCAAAGAGATCTCGAACAAAATCTATCCTCAGTCGGGTTGAAATCAAGACGACGAATGAAGGATTGCAAAGAAAAAAGAGCTGCAAACTGAAAGGGAGTGAGACGGCCTGAAAAGGTGTTGATCTTACGGAATACGCCTGTTACATATATTCCCTTGTGTAGCGCCTTTGATCAAATAAGCCTGCTGTCTTCTGAAACAGAACCATAGGTTTTATTATAAATCCCGCACCTCGTCTTCACACGATGTACATTCGTGGAGGGGCTTTAGCTTTGGTGAAAGTTGCAACGGCTTCTATGTCACGGCCTCAACACCACGTCACACTTGATTCGCTTACAGTACTAACCAGGAATCCTCAGGCACTCAAAACACTTACAGAACTGTCTACTTGGTAACAAATAATAATAGAAAATGGCCGAACCTCACATGTTTTTGTGTGTTTCTGAGGACTGTCTACCTTCGGGGTTGCTTTCTGTACGTGTCTAGGCAGTATGTGTATGTTTCCTGTTCTTAATCTCCTTCAGTGTTTGCCCCTACCATTTTCCATGTGCTCTGCCTCACCGACACTGCCATCCGGCGTTGTCCTCTCGTAGCTGTCCTCGGGCAGGGGAAGGGCGCCCAGCCGGGGGCCCGACGAACTCTTGCTGCTGGGCGTCTCCGACTCGTCCAGGCCGCTGTCGTAGCAGCTCTGCAGCGATCCCTGCTGGTGAGGGTCCTGGGGCTGGCTCACCACCGAGAAGGTCACTCGGCGAAACGGCTACAAGAGAAACCAAACGGCCGGGGGTCACTATAAAAGGGACTCTTTTGCTTTGCTTTTCTTTTGTTATTGTTTGAGGACAGCTAGGGAGTTGGATCCTCTGTATTTTTGAAAAGGGATTTCGGGTCAGGATGGTAGAGAAAAAGGGGGCAAGGGTAAGGAGACTATACATTAATTTGAGGAGTCTGGAGGAGTCGTGGAAGTGCGCTGGCTAGATTTTAAGGACACAATTATTGGAGCGTAAATCTCCCAAGCTAGCTGTGATGTCACTTTCCTGACCCTAAAAACAAGACAAACGACCTAATCTGCTCTATCACAAAGAGCCAACACAGACCTTTTTATCGCAACAAACAAGGTCATGCCTTTCTCACACCCTGCAAACTATCAATGGGAAGACATTGTAACAGGGACACCCAGGAGGCTTTACAAAGGAAGCCTTTCACAAGCCCGCTCGAAGCTCAGGGGACCAAGACGACTGTGTGTTAAATACAGTCGAGGAGGGGAGGAATTTACCGGCCTGATTCACTTGTTTATTTTGGCCACTAAAAAAAAAAAGAGGACAAGGTGAACGAGCGTCCAGCGCTGCGGGGGGTCTGATTCGACTCGCACAAAGGCGAGTGCAGGCAAACGGGGGACAACTACTAGACGTGCACGCGCAACAGCTTTGTGCTGGATGCGGGTTCCCACTGCCAATAAGTGTAGCCTGCTAATTATTGAACAGTGTCCCGAGTTAAGCAGTAACAGAGCATGTCGTTAAAGCGGAGGCCTCCTGCTCACCGTCTCAGCCCGTTACCCTCCCCTCCCCTCTACATCTCTCAATCCCTGTCTGAGCGTTGTACAAAAGTAATGGCAGAGGTGGGGATGGGGGGGGGGGGGGGGTGAAAGAGGGGAAAAGGAACATGAGACTAGGAATGAAAGATCCGGCTTGGTCATTACCAGAATGAATGGCATAACAAATGGCTGACGATATTCATTAATTAGTTACAAACACAGTCAGAGCTGATCTTCTCCTCCAGCCCCTTGCCGGACCTCATCACTTGTTCTCCCACTCTTCTGCTTTCCCCTCCTCCCTATATGTCCTCCTTGTCTCTTCGTTCCTTCACGAGAATATTAAACCAGACAGAGGCCCATTACTCAAACATTTTCTTTTTCTCCCTCCATCTCTTTCGCCCCGATTGTCTCACCTGATGAAATGAAATCTGCTATCGGCCGCCATGCGGTCGGTAACCGCGTCTTTAATTTTGTACATCTATCCACTCCCCGTTTTTGGATCATTTTTTATCTGAGAGGCTGACGCCAAAAACATCACGTCAAGCTGTTATCGCGCCGACGGATATTTGGTATGCGTGAACGCGTGTCTATATCTTTGGAAAAAAGAGTGACAAATGAAGTGACGGCACTCGTGTGCACACGGATATAAGGGACAATCTCAGCGAGTGTATACAGGTCACAACAGGAAGGTGAACCTCTTTGTTATTTTGTCATCCGGAGACACTTACTGAAAGCACCTCTGAATTTCTGCCAGGCACATACTGTGAAAGATTGTCGTTTTGATAATGACATTTCCCACAAGCCACTGGGGACAAAACGGGCCTCCTTTAGCTCTGTGTGCCTGTTTGTAAATTTGCATTTATTCATATATTTGCATTTATTTTATATAAATATATATATCCTCCCGTCTTTTTCTCTGGCTGGCTGGCTAGCAAAGCAATCTTGGCAATAAATCATGTTTCCATGTAATTACAATCAACACTCAACAAATGAATTGGTATAAATATTCATGCAAATTTCACTTGGATAGTCAAACATTTGTTGCATAATTAAAATCGGGGCCCAGAAGGAGAACTGCTCTCTATAAGTGTAATAACACTTGAAAGTACGCTAACATATTAAACCATGTTTTATCAGGTTTTGTTTGTTTCCACCCTATTTCTCCGAAACACTTGTTTGGTGTGAGGTGTGTGTTAACAAATACAACAGCTTGTGTGTGGTCGGGGGGGGGGGGGGTGGAGTACTTTGTCTGGATCAGATTTATTGGAGTGCCATACTCCTTGGGAAACACGCTTTTTCTAATGATACAAATTAAACGACTGTTGCCTAATGAATTGCTGGCGAGGCCGTCGCAAAAAAGAAAGGAAAAAGAAAAGAAGCTGACAGGAAAAGGGTGGGAAAAAAAGTTAAATGAACAAATAGATTGTATTCACCTGAATTTCCCTTATTTTCACTGGAGGGGAGAGTAAGATAGAAGAGAGAGGGGGGAAAAAAAGCTAATTTGTTTGCAGACCAGAAAATGGAGTTCACGCAGAGATCGCCGGAGGCTTTGGATTAGAATCTGCAGCAACCACCGTCTGCACGGCGACCTTCGCTCCCTTCATTCTGTGTCTTTTAAATAAATGAATAAAATAAAAAGTGATTATTTCGTAGTCATTTCTTCCCCTATATGTGTGTGTGTGTGTGTGTGCTCATGTGTGTCTCAGAAGTAGCCGGGGAAGAAAAAGTGAATTGTCCAACGTGCCGTGTGAAATCGCATAATGGCTTTCTGGTTGTCAAATCCAATGTTTTTTTTTCTCTCTCTTTCAAGTATTCATAGGTGACTCGTCACGTGGCTTAATCACAGGGAAAAATAAATAATAATAATCTGCTGTGCACTCGCACTATATTAGGGTTGACGGCTGGGGTTTTGCTGACCCCGAAGATAATGCGTGAGGGGGATTTTACATTGTTGAGGTAAAAGGGTTCCCCTCGCGGCCTGTCCCTGCTGACACGGAGCTGACCCCCTCTCACCACATACTGGTCACACCCGGTGAGTTTGTCAAGCCTGACTGAGTACATGCCCTTTGATGCCGGTCCCTCTACCTCCTACCCTGACCTCCTGGCCTCATGGTCCACTCAGCTGCCAATTAATCCAGCAGTGCTTTCCCACATACACAGACACACTGAAATGTCATGGCCAAGTCCCATTTATTGTAGCCAATACTGTCTTTTGTGTGATGTGTCTTTTTAAATTCTTGGAAGATACAAAATAAGAAAAATAATATCTCATCACTTACACACACATCCATGTATAAAGTAGCTAAACCCCACGATGTGTCCTCCCCACGGAGTGGCCGAGCTTTCAATGTATGGCTTTAATTGCTAGTTAGCACTAGTTTGCTTTATCTTTACCAGATGCCGGGACCTCTTTTCGGCCTCTTTATGGAGCGCCTGTGATTGAAAGCCAGCTGTGACAGCCACGGGTGATTGAGCAAATCCGTCATCCCAAAAAATGAACAATGCAAACAAGCCCAAAGGTCTACTGGGAGCTCTGGCCGAAAGCTGGGCTCGGCCTGTTTCCTGGACGCTAAAGGGAAAACACATGGGCTGCCTGACTCTCGCGAAGCTGGAGCCAATAAAAACAGGACCGTGCCACTCGTGTCAATAATGTGTGACCTCTTGGATTTGATTTTCATTTCCTCCCCCCCACCGCCCTCCGAACTAAAGGTGGAACCGCCGTCAGCACCGCTCTGTTTGAGCTGTAGTACTTCTTTTATCTCCTAGCGAACCTTGACTTGGTAACACATTGTTCAGTAGTAGAGCATCCGTCCTTTGCACGAAACCTCAGACTCGTTCACATCAAGTTGAGAACACAGTAAAGGCACGTTACTTAAGACTATGCAGTATAGGTTTAATGTCAAGTATTTTGTAAAGAGTTCTCATTAACAAACCTCCAATCAAATCCTCCAATGTCACTCATTCATGCCCATGTGATAGAGTACCTGTACACAAGTCCACACAATGGTGACTGTGTTCTTGCTCTACGGCCAGTCCTCATCCACTGACGAAGCCTTTTGAACCCGATCTCTCTGGATGTCTATAATTAAGCCCACCTTCACCAGACCCTCTGGGTGGAGCGTAGGATAATAGAACGAAGTAGGTGGGTCTGCTTGGAAAACACAGGGTGTGTAATTTCAGCTGTAAATACCTTTGGCGGATGGCAGTGACCCACTACCGTGAACCACAGGAAGTAATTGTGGCTATAGGACTTGGGGCAAGGGGAGCAAACATAAACTGCAGGGCTAGTGTCTTATTGCAGTCAACCAAGAGAGATGGAGGGATACAGAGAGGAGAGCGGTGAGATGGAGAGACTGATAAAGAGGCCAGTAAAACAGAAGGGGGGGGGGGGGGGACTCGGAGAGAGTGAGAGACGGGAGTGACACATGAGTATGGCCATGATTGCCAAAAGTGCCAGTATGTAATTAAGAAGCCATGTTTCATTTTTAATGGGCAACCAGACCTGCAATCAGCCACCTGAGACGCGCAGAAAGTGCCAAATAGCCACGGCACACCAAACAACATACTTGCTAGAATCTTAAAATGACCGCCGCTGAATCGCGGCTGCTTGTTTTGCGAAGCTCAAATGCTGGTGAGGCTAGCTGTGATTCCAGTAGTGGGGAATTAAAAAGATCATGAGACACACTGAGGCTCAAGTTATAAACGGGACAAATGCCCTCAAGGTGGAATGTCTGACTGGAAATCAATCTGGAATCTGATCAGGTTCTGTTTGGGTGCTGCACTGTTGCAATTAATTACTTTGCTAAGCTAAGCACAGAACGCTGCTGTCTGGCATCACTTGTCAATAAAACAAGAGGCCGAATGGGGGATGGTCTCTCAGGTGTATTTGTGACGAGGGGAATTTCCAAAACAGGGTTTGTGTCAGGGCCGAGTAAGTTGTGGGAATGCTGGCTGGAGTCGTTGGCTGCAGCTTTGTTAGTGCAACCGCCTGCACAGTCTCGGGTATCATGTTCTAGGCCTGGCTGAGCCCCGTCAAGCTCCACTGCTCCTCTTCACGTCCCCCCCCCCCCCCCCCCCCCCCCCCATCTTCTTCAAGCTTCGCTCCTCCTGCACGCATTCCTCCCAGGTCACTCAGGATGAAGAGGAGAAACCGGGGGGGGGGGGTGACATTTTCAAAAGAACACCCAACACTCAAAAAAACAAAGCCGAGGTAAAAGAGGCTCTTGCAAGTTGATTGTCAGATTTTTCCAACATTATCTTCTGAGCCGACAAAGATGCGACAAGTGTCCCCCCCCCCCCCCTGTTTTTTCTATTCTAGTCTGCTGAAAAAAGTCCTTTTAGAAAACCACTCTCACAAGGGCATCCAGCTGCCGGTTCCTCACCTTAACTTTGCCCTCAATAAAGGATCGGAACATAATAAGAAACTACAACGATGGATTTAAACGCCAATCTTTCATTTAAAATCATGTCAGTGAGATGTGAGGTCATACAATCCACACGGGTCCAAAGCCTGATAATAAAAATTTTATACAGCTTTAAAAATACTTTTATTACAGGTGGTGCAGACATATGGGCAACACAGTGCACAGCCTCGTTAAGAGTTGATGATGCTATTAGCACTCTCTTGTCGATCTTTGAAAGTGTGTTTTTTTTTTTTTTACCCTTCCCTTTTAACATGTGGTCGTTTTATGATCTGACCGCACACCGACCAATCGAATGTCCCCTAGCGCTGGTCCACTGGCGTTCTCTTTACTGACCCTTTAGTGCAGTCTTTGGCAGAAGAAATATCCGTATAACTATATGTGCTCCAGTAAGAGAAGGCTATTCAATAAATACAAATAGACTGCAGGACACCCAAAACACGAACTCCCTGATGCTTCCGACTTTTGCATGTTTGGCGTTGTGCCATGAAAAGTTGTTGCTAGGCATGAAATGTCCTCGAAAAGAACTCTGGAGGGATAAATTCTTAGTCGCCGAGATTGTGCCTTGGGTACCACTTTGGATTAAGAAAAGGGAAGTGGGGGGGGGGGGGGGAGATGCTAAAGTCGGAGCGACTCGAAGAAGGTAGAAAAAAGGGGAATATATAATAAGGAAATGACAAAATGGGGGATCCTTCCATCCCAAGCTTATTTTTACTTCCTTCATCCACATCCCCTTCTAGTCGTTTCTTTTCCCGGTGTGTTTGGAATGCTTTTGGACGACTGCCACAGCTAGCACTACTATTAGCATGCACACCATGTGTACAGCCGGAGAGACCGACCAGCAGAAAGAAAAAGAAATGGAGAGAAGAAGAAAAAACCACATGGTTACTTTTTTTAAAGTCCGGGCTAAACTTTTAATTGCTCTTCAAGTGGCGGATTAGGCCATTCGTGTAACAGAGATACTATTCAGGGGGGATGCGTTTGAAGATCTTCAGAAGCTTAGCCCAACCCCTGACCTGCTCTGAATGGCAAAGGAGAAGTGTTTTTTTTTACTTTATTTTTGGTTGAAGGGGTGGGGGTGGGGGTGGGCCAGAGGATGTTGAGTGGCAGTGGATTAGCTTCAAGCTGACAAACAACAGCCTTTTGTGGGGTTCTGCTGCTTTCCCGCTGGGCCGCAGGAAACAAACCCAGTGTCATGTAGCTGATGTAAAAAGGACATTAAAAAAACGATACATGAAAGCTTCATAATTCATGAAGGGAGGCTTGTCATTGTCGACCAAATAGCTAACGTATTGGCGTTCATGCTGTGGTACTTTCCACATCCGCGTCCGTCAGTCGCGAATTATGTTACATCCTCTCATTATGAATGGATGGGGCCTTCTCCTGTGTCGCCATGTTAGAGCCAGTGCCGCTGACACAGGCGCTGGCAGACGCTGGGAATGAGTGTCAACCAAATACCTGACCGTGGTGTTGCTTACATAGAGTCTGCCTGCAAAGTCTTGAGATCGCCTTTCCTACTTTTGTCGAATTCAGCCCTTGTTTACACGGCGACACCTGAATGCCGCACGTGTGTCGCTTCCATGCACGTGCCTGTAGTCTATCTGAGTGAAAGTGTATGTGTGTGGGTCAAGTCTTTGGCATTGTCATGTCTTTTCACATGTCAACCTGCCATCCGCTTAAATTCTGGCATGGCATGGGAGGTTGGGCGGGGGGGTCTAGGTGAATCATGTGGGGATCCATCACAGCTGTGGCAGCGCTGCATCTGACCAACGGCCTACTACTGTCAGTTTGTGTCGGGCTTGGGGCTGGCTGGCGCTAACGCTAGCTTGTTGTGACACGGGTCTGGGTGTCAGCAGAAAACATGACACGGCATCAACGAAGCCAAAGCGGCCAAATGCCAGAGCTGAGCACTCGCTGCCACGGATATATGAGAAACGTCAGCGCACTTGTTTTGCTACCTGTCCCGCGCAAGCACAGATGGGAGATTTAGAAGCCTTCAAATGCTATATCGAAATAAATGAATGTCAACGCAGAAAAGAGAGAGAGAGAGAGAGAGAGAGAGAGAGAGACGAAAAGAGGCAGTGATAGGATCTACAGGGATGGACAGATTTGTGGCGAGAAGGATAAAGAAAGAAAAAAGACTGAGATAAGGGCGGGAGGAAGAGACGGAGAAAGATAAATGATTCTTTATTTACCATCCTGAGTCACTGATGACAGATAACCTGCATTTAGGAGATCAGGGCCGCCATCCAAACATGCAAGAGAGAGAGGAGAGAGATAGATTGGGGGAGGTTGGAGAGCATATCCAGCTTATCCGCTAATGAGGCGTTCTATTTGGGTTTGATCATGCAGGCATGTATCATTCAAGGCGGATA
The DNA here is from genome assembly GCF_050575085.1 of Anarhichas minor. NCBI lineage: Eukaryota > Metazoa > Chordata > Actinopteri > Perciformes > Anarhichadidae > Anarhichas > Anarhichas minor. The sequence goes on along the minus strand of NW_027466462.1, from coordinate 5,418,130 downwards.
AGGAGCGTGTGTCCTTGTGTGTGTGTGTGTTTTTAGCGCCTGTCCGTGCCACTTGTACATGCGTGCGCGCGCTCATGTCATCTCAAGGATCACCCGCACTCCCCTCATTTCACCCGCACATAAAACCACCAGGTGGCGCGTCTTTGCCAACTTTTACGTCCTGATCATATCTCTGACACACACTTCCCCCCCCCCCCAAAAGGTCCTATCCACCACCTGTTCCCGACAACAGCAGCATAAGACAATCACGATCCGAGCAATTATGAAAACAATTATTACAAACGAGCAATTAAAGCCCTAACGTCGGGGATAAATAAACTGACGGTGAGAAAGGGAGAGGATGAAGGAGGATGGAAGAAAGCCCAAGGCGAGTGAGGAAAGGGAATGAGTAAAGAGCAGCAGGAGAGGAAAAGGAATTGAGAGAGATGTGTGCAGTCGCTATCGTGCTGCAGTCCTGCCGCTGCAACATGAGGATTATGAGAAATGGAACGGCCTCACACACTTACCCGCACATTTAACAGGCCCTCGAAACTTGGCATCGGAGATGTCCCCCCCCCCCCCTCCCACTCCCGCGCATTCCTTCCCGTCATGTTCCCCGTCCCTCCATCCTCGTTCATCACTGCAACTCGGCCCCTTATCTCCCCCCCCTCTCTCCCCTATCTCCAGTCTCTCTATCACTCCCGCCCGCTCACCCTCCCTACCTCGCTATCTCTGTCGAGATCACGCAAGGTCAAACCTCGCCGACGTTTGATGGATGAAAATGGAATTAAGATGAAAGCACACTTTCAGATAATGAAGATATGTGGCGGGAGATTAGGAAGCTGGCGAGGCTGCTGAGGTGCCGACCGAATTAATATTGAAATTTATGTGTGTTTGGCTCAGGCCCAGACAATCCCCATGTGTTATTTTCACCAGGGGGCCAAAGTGGAAAACATAACAAAAAATTTAATAGCATTTGAGCGGGGGGGGGGGGGGGGGGGGAGTGGAAAGGCAATGCCTTTTTTCTTTTTTCAGCCGACAGTGTTCATTTTGCCTGACGCAGGGATGTAAAATGAAGTAACTGAAGTGATGCAGTCATTCAAGAGCAGAGGAGGGATTGTGTTGGGAGCACTAAACATACACACCTGTGGGGCTTTGTGTGTGTGTGTGTGTGTGTGTGTGTGTGTGTGTGGACGCTCCGAGATGAAATACCTTGAATTTATGTGTGATGTTTATTAAAGGAAGCACGTTTGCACGCGGACACGTGCCCATTCAGACTTTTACGTTGACTTTTGTATGATGTACTATAAAAAACAAAAAAAGTCACACACAATCCAATCTTCCACATCTCAGCAGTTCTAAAAGGAGCAGCGTATGTGTGTTACAGGAGATAGGCGAAAGGGATAAGGCCCCCCCCCCCCCGTGCCTCAGAAGGCATCAAAGACAGGCAGTCTATCAACGCTCCGTATCACTGTCTGATGACGGCGATACGAACACTAATCCGCATTTTAAATAGTCCTCTCCTCCTTCGAGTGCACTCAGCTAACGTCTCTCCTCTCCGATCCTTTCCTCCTTCTCCCTCTCTCTTTGATACTATTCCCAGCGAACTTAAAAACAAAACAAAAACAAGCAGATAAGATCCACAACGTGGCTCTTAAGGTCTCATTTTTTCGGCTCCAGCCCTATTAGATCTCATTACTCAGCTGTTGACCGGGCGGCCATTTTGGGGGCAGCTAATGGGAGATTTGGTAATGGGCGTCAGGTTGTTTTGGTCCCCACTGTCACCAGCTCTCCAGCACTTTCGCTCGCAGTGGCACTTAGTTAAGGGCGTGCAGGAGTGTCGAAAAAGCACAATTAACGGTGCAGCTTGTTTGTTCCCTCTGGTATTTCTGCCCAATAAGTCAAAACAATGCAGAAAAACATTGGAGGAGGAGTACAAAAGAAACTTGCGCGTGGTTTCTATTTGGCCCTGTTTGTGTCCTCTCTGAGCTGCAAGCTGTTCACCCCCTTATTGAACAAGAAGGAGCGGGTAAAAACGTGGTCAGGTTACATGCGAGATTGCCAACAATGAAGCTCTTTGTGAAGTAAACAGGCAGAATATTATCTTTTTTTTCCGCCCCACTTTAATCAAAGGTTACAGAGGTCAAACAGGCATGATTACAGGACACCTGCGGCCTAACATGTGCGTGTGTGTGTGTGTGTTTCACCTATCACCTTACCAGCAGCTGGTATCCTAGGAATAAAGGAATCGTCAGAGAGATGGCCAGCGGAGGAAGAAGATAAGATGAAAGGGGGGTGGGATAATGGCGGCGGTGTGCGGGGTTAGCAGATGGAACGGATCCTGTGTCTCGTTGAAATACCCCCCCCTCCTCCTTACTCATGGTGCAGGTGAAAGCACCTAACTGTACAAGGACCCCCACCTCCCCTCCCCCCCCCTCTTCTCTGTACTTCTAATCAAGAGAATGACAGAAATGAGAGGACAAGGAGCTTTGAGGGGGAACAGAGAAAAGAATGGCTGCTATTGAAGTAACCTAAGCTAGTGGGGAAATCTCCACATCACACACACACACACACACACACACGCACACACTGTCTCTGCAGTGACAGCAACCCATTCTGTCTCTGACTCCATGAAGGAGCTGCTGGTGGTGGTGGTGGTGGTCAATGACTCCGAGATGATTATTGATTTAAAGTGACATCGGCGCGCCGGATAAAAAGTGCTAAGAACGGCGCAGTGCATCACATGCAGCATCCATGATGCCGGATCAATACGGAGGCATGAAAGTTGGGTTGCTATGAACAGGCTTCCCTGCGTCCTTGTTGATTTTCAGGGAGAACATAAGAGGAATGTGGTTTTCTGTGTCGTATGTCTCTCTCTCTCTCTCTCTCTCTCTCTCTTTCTCTCTCTCCCTCGCCCGTGTCACTCAGCCACAACAGAACCGCTTGAAGAAAAAAAGAAAAGCAACCCGGCATCAAAACTCGAGGCCAGAATTGAGGCTGTCACATAAAAAGGCAAAACATCCATTTCATTTGAGCTCGTATTACATTGCCATTTCCTCTCTCTTTGATCTAAGAACAATGCCCAGGATTTGCCTCAGAATGGGCTGCCTCTAAGACCGTACCTAGTGGCCTGCAGAACAGGTTCTTCTCCCCATTCAAGGCGAAAGAAAAAAATGATGGCCCTCCTCGGTCTGGCTAATTTAACCCCCTGGTGTAAATCGAGAGGCAGCGGTCATGAAGCCGCTCTGGCTTAAAAACAATAATCACATCTCTTAAAAACAAGAAGAGGAAAAACAGCCGCTTGGCCCACATTTCTATCATAACAAGAACATTGGGTGTGTTTTATTTATCTGCGGCGCAGACCACATTATTATGAATTTGGGGCATTGGAAGAGAAGTTATTTAGTAGGCTACGGTTTCTGTTATCCCCCCCATGTATTTACTTTGCCTCCCTTGCTCCCTACCCCCAGCCCTCCCTCCGCCCCATCACTGCGCCTCTGGTCCTCGTCTTCGGCCAGAATGAAAATCAGGTCAGGCGTACACGACAACTCAATAAGCTAAGTATAATACACCCCGAAACTGAGTTGAGGCCGTCGTCGTTAGCATGCAGCACACTCACCACTGCGAGGCAAAAAAAAAAAGTGCAAATCTGTCCGTGGATATTATCGCAGGTGTTATAAATCGACTCTTTGTAGTGATTCTAACCGCTGACATGCACTCCCACGGGGAGCGGGATTGAAGAGCCTTGGGTTGTGAGGTGGCTGTCCTTATTCTCCCAAGATGCATCTGCCGAGCCTTGTTGGTACTTCAGTGGTAGTATAATCGCGCGGTGACATCTGAAGGCAGTTGCAGCAGCTCACACACACACACACACACTCTTGTTTACAGCAAATGGCGTGCATTCCTTGCTTCAGTGCATGGTCCTACATAACAATGCTGTTGGTGTTTTTTGCAGAAGTAGTAAAGTGGAGTCATTGCATTCCCCCCCCCCCCCCCCGCCCTCAACCGACATGTGCCAGGTACCAGCCCATCCAGATGTGATCATCACCATTAGTGTTTGCTTGTTCAGTACCGACAACTTTTCATTTCGAGTCCATCTGTCAGAGAATATCACCCACCAAGTCATCCATCGCGCTCAATCCACTCCCTAATTCTCACGTCTCTCGCTCCGCTTATCTCCGCACCGTGCAGTTGAGGGCGTAATACTAACAAGGGTAGAGAAAGACGAATTGCTTGTTGGGTTCGTAAATCCGCAGATAAGGTGAGCGGTATGTTTCACATTACGGCTTTAGCCCCGCCGTTACACCTCGGAGGAACTTCCCGTCACACGCACATGCCTAAGCACACACATGAATAAAGGTCCCTGTCATCTTTCCCTCTCTCTCTCTCTCTCTCTCCGCTAATGAGTTCCATTTCATTCCCACATTCCTTTACACGACCCCATCAACCTCAGTTGTGTTGAGTTGCAATGCCACCAGCTCTCTGCTCCTTTCGGGGCCTCTCTCTCTCTCTCTCTCTCTCTCTCTCTCTACAGTGCTATCCAGTGCTCCGTCGAGCCCCGCAATCTAGTTAATATTTCATCAAGTGGGGAATTTCACATCTGTAGGTCACATTCTGGGCCTTGGCAATTAGAAACTCAAAGAGCGACCTGGCTTGCTTCTTTTAATTCTACTCCTTCTTCTTCTCCTCGCCCTTCTGCGCACCCTTCTTCTTCTTCTTTTTTTTTTTTTCAAAGGGAATTAACGAGTTGAAATTAATTTGAGCCCGCGCTGAAGTCCTTACAGATGGAGATGGAGAGACAGAGAAAGTGCGGAGACCACCCGAATCCGCCATGAATAAAATAGCATTCTGGGTTTTAAAGTGTTGCGCGGCTAAATGAGAAGCGACCGCAGTCATTCTCCAGGTACAGATTCTCTTTGGTCTTGGACAAATCCTTCGATTAGGAAACTAAGGACATGATACTGCCATGATTTCTTTGTGAAAACTGGAAACCATGGATAATTATAAAGTAATGGCCTATGCACCCACCAGTTTATGTGATTTGAAGAGTTAAACATTGTGCAGAGACCAACGTGTAGTTGTTGTTTTTTTGTGAGGGGGTTTCCAATGAACTTGCGAGTGCACGCTTATCATCTTCCTGCTTGTGTGTAATTACACGTGCGCTCACTAAAGGACATCTGTGCAGGCGCATTAAGTGTGTCTTGTGTGGGTCTTAAGTGCATGCTGGAATCTGCTGGGTTTATCCTTGATACTGTATCTGAACTGGATTAACAATGCCTCGCTCATTGCAATATCTTTGATTTAACCCCCGCCTATATGCCTCACAGCATTAGGAGGAAACAATAGGATGCCCTGGACTATAGCCTGTTGAAATGTATGATAACGCTGGAAAAGCACGGTGTCAGCGGCGGGTCAATGTAAAAGGTGATCCTCTCCACTCTGGATTGTTGTGTCAAATGTAGGACGCGATTTGAGATCTGACCAATGAGCCATTTGCTGTTTTTGTTTTTTTTCCACTAGGAAGTCAACACAGCAGCTCCGGAATGGATTTAAAGAGATCACTGGGCCTTTCTATATCTGCTTAAGATGCTGAGTAGGGTTTACATAAACACAGAGAAGGGCTCATCGTGGTTTTATGGACCACGAATTGAAAAACAATGTTCTCATTTAAGGCCTGGTTACTGATTCTGACGGGTCATGATGAGTGCTCCTGTGTTGCCGATCTGGGACCAGTGATTATTAGCAATGGCCGCTCAGAACCCTGACCCGCAATGCACACTAATACACGACCTTGTTACTTTCCTGTTTGCAAGCCTGCTTAGATCTAATACATATTGATCTGTTGTTGGGGAAGGCAGTGCGTGGAGGGAGTGACAAAGAGATATGGACAGAATTAATGTTAAAATACGACCACAAAAAACAACTAAACTCACTCTGGCAACTCCAGGTCCCTGCTGGGCTAATTTAAGCAGGCAAACAAAAGAGGCAGCCGAGCAATCTGGCGAAATAAAAAAAAAACAATGCTCCCCGCTGCAGCCAGCCAGCCAAGGCCATCACGCAGAGAGATGGCCAACATCCACTGAATCTTTTCTCAGAGTTACAGTCTCGAGTCGACAAAACCTCGCGATGCGAGCCAGCGAGCGCTCGCATTCAAACGGGGAAGAACGCGCGTCTCTTTTGTGAAGGTGCAGCCCCGACAACGAGTTGGAACTTTGATACGGGGCGCGTATGATCTGGTGCGCGTATATGATCTGGTGCGCCCGCCAGACGAAGAAGACACACCCATCCCACACGCAGCCCAGATCTGTCCATCAGCCATGTGTTTTAGCCAACCTAAAAAAAAAAACTGCCCCAATCAACACAGAAGCCGAGGCTTGTCAGTCACACATTAGCAGCCAAGTCACCACAAGGCAGAGGAGGAGATGAGGCTGAATGCTTATTAGTGGCTGTGAAATCTTAGCCCCAAAGCTTCTCTTGCATTCACAGGCTTCAGTCAGAAATGCTTTTCTTTAAGAGGATTTCTTTTGTTTGTTTCTTCTCCTGTTTTGCACAAAATGATACAGAGAAGGACGAAGGCAGAGGAGCTGCTAGTATGTCCAACACATGGACGTCTCCCACTAACTCTGTTACTGTAAAGCGTCGGAAAATAAGTTTCCAAATACAGTATGTTCCCAGAGATTAAGGAGGCTGCTCTTCCTCCCACGCAAACCTACACTGGAGGGAGGCTGATTGGCTGCGTTGACTTTGGCCATCGACTGAGAACATTCAGCCGTGCATTTTTAAATTCCCGGTCAAAGTCAGTGAACGGAAAGTTGAACCCCCACATGCTTTGCGGTTTGACCCTTCGTGATGCTAAAAATGAAAATACTTGAGCTGCTCAGATACAAGCCACCTCTCACACAGGCGAAGAATTCAGCTCTTTAGAGAGAGCCCACATGCCCAAGCATTCATACATTAATAAAAGCGTACGACCACGCACGCCCCCAGACACGGAAAGAAATCTGAAGCGGCTCGCAGCCGACGGGGCCGACGTGGCGTTTAAATGGATGTGACATTAAAACAGGCAGCCCCGTTCGGGATTGCGGGAGGTTCAGAATGGCACTCCCTCCGCCTCCCTCGCTTCTCTGCATCAATGTTGAAATAACGACGTCTTAACATATTTGTCAAGCAGATGCGGCTGCTTTACACTTGCTGGAGGAAGAGGCAAAACAAAACAAAAAACGCGGGGTTTTATGTGATTTTCGATGCACAGCAGCTGTCAGTCAGAGCCTGACCGAATCTCAGAATGCACTCCCACTCTCGGGTCCACTCAATAGTTGTCATGAGTCACCCGCTACAAGCAATTACTGCGGTAATAGGAAAAAAACACAAATGAGTGATAGAAAAAAGACAGCAGGACGTCATACGTGAGATCAAACTGAGGCGTCTCAAATGTACACATTGCTATTGGGTTTCTTGCAGCGTAATTGAGATGGCAAGCTAAGGGGGGAAAAGAAACAACATGTTTTTAGATTTGTTTCACAGTCTAAGCATATGTGCTTTGGATTTGAGATTCCATAAGAAGCAGGGAGGCACGCAGCCCCCCGCTAAGCATGTTTAACCACTTCTTCCCCGCCTCTCGGCGTGTATCAACCCGAGGATTGACCATCAGTCGCACACCGTCCCCGTTCAATCTGCTCACTGTTTGATCTCAGCGAGGCAGGAGCCAACGAATAAACAACTCTATCACAGAAGGATTTTGCATACAAGGGAAAGGCAAAGAGATACAAAGCAAACAAATAAATGTGCCAGCCCGTATGAAGAAATCTGGGCTGCGTAATTAGGCAACATTCGTAATACATGACCGGAGGGAGAGAGGCAGGGAGGAAGGGGAGGGGAGCAGGGGGAAGAGAGAGAGAGAAGAGAGGTAGAAGGGAGCGTTTGAGTGTGCAGTGGTAATGCATGACCCGCCGTCATTGATCAGATGTGCGTACGCGTGTCTGCGCGCAGGCGTCCGTGTTCATTTCTGTGGCTATCGGTGTGTCTCTGCACCTGTGTGTTTGTTTGTGTGCATGGTGTGATGGAGGCAGAGGCCCTGTGGCAGGTAGAAAATGGCCCGGGCCTTTTCATTTGACACCGCTGCGCCTTCAAACAAACTACCTAGGGCCCCTGCGCACACCCATAATCCATTCAAGGTAGCAAGCAATTTTCATTATTGACTGGTGAGAAACACAGGCAGAGAAAGAGAGACAGAGAGAGAGAGAAAAGGGGGGGGGGGGGGGGGGGGGGGGTAAGCGAGACGAGATGGAAAACAAAAAGAGAATAGCATGGCTGAGCGGGGTGAGAGATTGAAAGTAGTAAAGAAGGGAGAAGTGGAGGAGATAGCGGGGGTGTTGGCAAAGGAGAGAAAATAGATTACAAATAAAGAAGGGGGCTCAAGAGCAGGGAAGGGCTCGGAAGAGACGGATGTGATTGAGGGTGATGCGTCTGGAGAGGGAGGCAGGCAGGGAGGGAGGGAGAGTAGAGATGAAGAGGATGCAACCATAGGCGGCGCTAATGTATGGGTGCAAATATATAGGAAGTTCATGTTTACCAATGCTGGAGGTGGCGCATAATGCAAACACATGAGCACACGTAAAACACGCTCGCATTTTGGCGCTATGCTAATCCAAAACCTTGCACAGAGGGCCAGGGTTGGGCGACAGACATGGTCATGACCGTGAGCTGATGGATGGCTTAAGCAGATTGTCGTCACACACAAACACACCCTCTTCTCTCTCTCTCTCTCTCTCTCTTCTTCTCTCTCTGTCTTTTTCTCTAAAAACCACAAATCACAACACAGATTTAAACTCGGGAGAAAACTCTACCACCGCTTGGCATTTCTCCGGCACGTTTTACAGTGTCGTGCTTTAAAGATCTGTCAAGCATATTGACGGGGCATTTTGGGACAGGCTCATTGAAATGCAGCTCTGCAAGCCACAGAAGAAGAAGACGATGAACACGAGAGACGCAGAGCGATGGATAGAGGAAGGCTGGGTGCTGGGAGTTAATGCTTGAAAGAAATCCCTCTGCGCGTTATATAAAATCGCACAGATTTGTACTGTTTAACCCCCCGCCAACCACCAATAACGTTTAAAGCAGGCTACCAGTCCAGAACATATTGCCAAATATGTTTGATGATGGGGGGGCTTGAGCTGTGCATTATTCACCGCAGGCCTGGTGGGGCCCAAACAGCAGTCGACAGGGAGCATCCTCCGCTTTTATTAGACGAGGGAAGTCGTGAGCGAAGGGAAGAAGGGGGTATAAAATGAGAGAAATGATTGATATTCCAGTCAAGTGACACAGCTCCTCTCGCTGTGTTTTTCTATCTCTCTCCGTCTCTCTAACAACCTGAGCCAGCAGCCAGGAAATGAGCCTGTTTTGTTTTGTTGGAAGTTTTTTTTTATATATATATATATATATTCTAAATAAAAAATGACAGTCGATTTGTCACCCCTCTCTGCGGTGATTCCGGTGCGAGCGCGCCGTTATATATGGGCGTCCCTGTGTGTGCGACTCCTGCAGCTAAAGGTGCAACCTGTGAGAGCATGGATGCCGTCTGATTGAGGGGGACCATAGCGGGGAGGAGCGCGGGTCCCATACCTCGCTGTGAAGGTTAACATCACTCCCCGTGGTGCATCGCTGTAGCATCCATCAAACCTCAACAAATAAGTAATAACGGCACCGATCGCTGCCAAATGTCCCCCTCGTTTCGCATTCAGGGCTGCACTTCTTGCTCTCCAAATCCCTGATGCTAACATCCCAGTTCTCTTTCGCCTTATCTTCTCCTCATCCTTTCAGTCTCCCTCCTTTCCCTACCGTCACATCATCTCTCTTTCTCTCTCTCTTTCCCTGACACATACACACACACATACACATTCCACTCCGAGGGAGTGTGTCTGAGATTATGAGTCTCTCTTTTCTTATTTTTTTTTTCTTTACGACCGGGGCCAGGGCCAGAAGTTGCCTCTGTCAGCACAATAAGGCCCCATAATGGATGGTAATCATTCACTGAGCGTGGCAGCTAGGGCTAGCCTGCAAAAAAAAAAAAGAAATAAAGTGAGTGAGAGAGAGAGAGAGAGAGAGAGAGAGAGAGAGAGAGAGGGAGGGAGGGAGGGAGGGAGAGTCGCCTGGCTCCTCGGCTGCTAATCTCAGCTAATGGCTTCTGCAGTGCCAGGATAGAGCTATACACACTTATAATGCAGCGGGGGAAGAAAACGGAGGGATTGCACATGTCGGGGGTGGAGAGGTTGGTGGCGAGGGTGGGTCAACTGGGTGTTCAGTGTGTGTGTGTGTGTGTGTGTGTAGAGGGAGGGGTGTGTGTAAAAGGAGGATGGCAATAGCATCAATTTAATGGGGAGGCACCCACTATAGGATTTAGAGCTAAACACACACACACACACACACACACATTCATATGCACAAGTCAATTTAAAGACTTGTTCATACGATGCTCTGTATCACAGAGGCCACTCATTTATGGTTCTGGTATATTATTAATATTTCTGTTTTTTGCCGAAAGTTAGACAGAAATATTGATACCACTCTGTCAAGTTAATACAAGGCTACAGCCAGCAGCTGGTTGGCTTAGCTTAGCATTACGATTGCAGGAGGTAAACAGCTAGCCTAGCTCTGGAAGTTAAATTGTCAGAACCCCTTGTTATTTTAACATTTTGAGATTAGTACAGTTTAAACAAACAATATTGTGTTCATTAGCAAGCTTTAGTTGTGGTATAGCTGCATGTTGTTGCCTTCGGACGGAGCTAGGCTGCTTGTTTACCCATGTTTCCAGTCTTTAGGGCTGCAGGCTGAGCTAAAGCTAACTGGATGTGGCCTAATATTTAACTGAGCTACATGACAGAGGTATTGATTTTCTCATTTAAGTATTTCTTTGTATTAAGACATCAATATTATTTTACTTTAAATACTATAACAGGGAATTTGGCTGAAAAAGTTATTAGCTTAGCAGCAGCCATTGCTGTGCTCATATAGTTTGCGAAACTGGGATTATTTGTACTGCTTGAGAGATTTTTGGTCAGTGGATTGGATATAGCTTCATAATTGCTTTCAACCTGTATCGGCTGGGACCTTTTTTAGCAATCAAACATAACATCTGATATTTTCTATTTTCTCAAAAGAAAGTACAAATCCAAAACCCTGTGGCCAGGAAAGAAAAGATAAAACAAATTTGAATCAAATATTTCAGATACAGGACTGTAAACAGTCATGATTTGACAATACGGTACATTCGCTATCGTCGCAATGAGCACCATGCTTTGAGGGATTGGACATTTGTCTAAAGGGATTAGCTCAGGGGATAAGCAGAATGTTTCCCGTATCTCTTTAGCCTAACTGAGCAGAGAGACAGCAAAATAGTACTTGTTTGTGCCTGGCTCATTTTCCATTTCAAAATGTATATTTATCCTTTTTATCCGGTTTTCATCATCCGCATGGTTATGCAAGCACGAGCGTAGAGCGCACTACGAGGTCGAACATGAATGATAGCAAATTACTGTTGTCCGGAGCTCATGCACATGCAAAAAGGACTGAAGGCTGGGGATTGGAGGAGCGACCAGGCTCCCTCATTACGACGCCAACAGACACAGATGGCCGTGGCCAGAGCAGGGCATCAAATCCGTTGGACAGCACCCAATGGGCGAGCCATGAGCCTTCCCATGGTCACAGACTACACTAATTGGGAGAAAGAAGCTTGAGAGAATTAGCAAGAGTAAAGTCTAGGGCGTTCACTGTAGCTATACAAAATTATGGAAAAGTAGAAGAGAATTGAATTAAATGTATTTTTGGAATATAGCTGTCTGCGTTGTCAATACCGTCTGGAATCACAGACGAGCTGTGGGTTTCACTTGGTGATGACAGGAACATTTATCCATATCACCTTGGTCAGGTATCTCAAATAACACTCGCAGAGGGATTCACAATAGATAGTGCAGCGAGGATTCTATACAATTTGCTTTGCTAGACTGGCCTCAGTAATAGAGACAAAAAAAACCTGCCTCCGAGTCTTTCAGCAAAGAAATGGGTCATTTTGTAAGCATCCAGCACGGGGACAAAACAGACGTCTTCTGCAATGTGTCAACAAAAAGGCAAACAAGAGGAACAGAGAAGAAAGAGAAGGAAAGATTTTTACATATTGTGTGCGTGGGAGAGGGACGGAAGGGTGACTTAAAAAAACAGATGCAGAGAAGACGAAAGTATAGTTAAAAAGAATAAGATAGAAGACATGGAAAGTAGATGAAGAGAGAGAGGCACAAAAAGGAGTGCAGATGTTAAAGACTGATGTGCACCGTATGCTTTCGTGTGTGGTCATTAAAATATCTCAACTATTAAATAGTTGCCATGACATTTTGGACATTTTGGTTCCCACAGAATGAATCCTACTGGTTTGCAACGCCACCACGGTGCTGCCATTGTTGGATTTGAGTGAAATGTCCTGCAAACTGTTGGATGGATTGCTGTTAAATCGATATTTAAGGTCCCGAGGGTGTAAAATCGAATGATTTTTGGGTTATCACCCGGCTCTACATAATGCTGCCATGAGGTCAACATTTCAATTGGTTCAAGTCTTTGGTTTATGCACCAAATACCAGCACGACTACCCATCAGCCTCAGGTGTCCTTTGCATTCAGAGTTAGCAAGTGTAAGCTAAACTAAGGTAGCAAACTCATCATTACCTGCTCAACATCGGCACCGTGTTAGCATTTAGATGTTAGCATTTCTTTGCCTGAGCCTCACATAGCTGCTAGCGTGGCTGTGAACTCTTGTTCCTCTCTATATGTTGCAGTGCTAATCAATTGGATCCAGTGTGCTTTGCATACAGTTTGCAAAGGGCATGGGGGGGGGGGGGCGGTTCTTTCTTCTTTGCCACCCTTCTTTCTTCTTCATTTCATCCCTACTTTAACATCTCTCCCCCTCTTTCTGCCTGCCTGCTTTTCTCTCTCTCTCTCTCTCTCTCTTTCTTCCTCCCACTCATTTTTTCCTACTCTGTGGAGACCGACGTATGCCTGTTTAAGAGATGGAAAAAGAACATTAATCAACAAAGAGATGCCTCGTCATTGCACTTGAAGTGTGTGTGACTGCGCAGTAAACAAATACTATCAGAGGCATTCGACACCTTGTGTCTTGAGTGTGCTTGTGATCGTGTGGCGTTGTGTCTGGGTATAAACACACCTCCTTGAACCTGCTTCCACCTGCCGTGACTGACTGGAGGCAGTGTGTTGAATGCTCTCTGCTGCTTTCTTCTTGTTGACATTCAAACAGTGTAGTAGGTTTTGTTGCTAGTGAAGTGCCAGAGGTGGAATCCATCTGGCGTTATAAAGAAATGTGTTGACAAAAGAGCGTATTTCTGAAATACAAGTGCAGTCGAGAGCGCGTGTGAACATTCCGTGTGTAGGGGTGTTGGACTAATACCCGAAAAGGAGCCATGAATCATGTTTGTGCACCCTTGGCGCGAGACCTGTCATCCATCATCGCGGTGTGTGTTGTGCGTGTGCGCAGGTTGCTGTTCCCCTCATTTGACCAGAGAATGAGCGAATGTTATCATTTTCCTGCCCTTGACCTGCTCCCGCACCAGTAGACAGAAACACCAGATTGAGAAAAGATTGAATGAGGGGGACGGGAGAGAAAACGAAATAAGCCGGAGAAAGAAAAAGAAGACAGAGAGGGAGTGCAAGAAAGATGCGGATTCAGGCATCAAAAGTACAAGACACCTAGAGGGAAAAAAATTATAAATAGTTTTGTTTTATTGTCTACCGAGGCTTTTTTTTTTCAACCTCGGTATGAAATCAAATTTTCAATATCACAGCATGTTGCAAATATTAGATCTTCTCCAAACTCAGGATGATGCCATACTCATCACATCGTGTCATCAAAAAAGAGTTATCCTCAGTGGATGGATTAGCTTCAGTCTTTGACCTTTAGGTTGTAAATCACAGATGGTTATCGGGAGCCGAGCAGAAACAGAATGACACCCCGATGGGGGATTGGATCCCTCGGCTAAAACTTTTGGGTCTGTCAGAGAAGTTTGAACCCTGAAAAGTTTGTTAAAATGTGTCCGTGTCGAGTTTTGTTATTTATTTTTTATCTCTTTTACTGTCAGTTTTTGACATTATCAGGTGTTCTAATAGGATTCTGGCTGATACACATAGACGTGTGCATGCGCGCGAGCACGCACTTCACACAGCGTTTGATCTGGCTCGCACTGAGGTGACATCCCGCTGCCAGTAACGAGGCCCGCTCTCGAGGAAGGAGAACCCGAGGTCAGAGAGGCAACTACAATTCCACAGGCTTTCATTTAGCGCTCGGCTCAACCGCCGCACCTGTCTTTGAGCCCGAGATTAAAGACCTTCAAAAATAGACAGAGAAAAGTAAAAGAGGGGTGAAAGAGAACGAAGAGGGGGAGGAAAAGAAAGTTCAATGACAACGAAAACCCTCAGCTGTCAAAAACTCAATGTCACTGTATCTCAAAGGGGAATTGGTAATTGGCCATGAGAGTAGGGGGGGGGGGGGGGGGGGGGGAGAGGGGACTGCAGACAAAAAGGGTCCGAGGCGAAGGTTCTTCAGCTGTGCAACGCTGTTGAGGTATGCTGCATGCATCCTCTTCTGTCGCCCCAGGCAGAGAAGAGGCCAGCTCGGCTGCAGAAGAGCTGCTTCCCAACAGCCTAGTTCTAAACGGCATTGATGTCAAAAGAGGAATAAAACGGAACGGCCCTTCCTATTGTTGTTAGGTGTATAAAAGACGAAGCGGTAGCCCCCCCCCGGTGCGATGAGGGAAAAGAGACGTCAGGGTGAGTCATAAAGAATCACCCCTAGCTGCTCAGTGGTTAACCAAATCACTTGCTGGGAATGGGGGCAGGGTGTCGTATGAATAGAGACAGAAATATTCCAAGATAATTCTGTGGTCAAAAGCGAAATGTGCAAGAAGAAAGAGGCACTTAGTCTTCGGCAACACAATGGTGCTTTATTTCATTGGCGAGACACCTCTTTTGGGAAATCAGTCTGAACCTCGGCAGGAGGCTCTTGTGCAAACGACAAATTTGCAGACAAAAGGCCGCTCCAGAACTCCTCAAAAAATCTTCAAGAGTGCTTCATCGCCCCTTTGGAGCAGCAATGACAAGGGCGATGGCCTCTATTTACCCCTGCTCGTTCAGCCTCTTCTTTAATTCCCATGTTAGGTGTAGTGAGCAGTGTAGGAATGCTTTGAGTTAACAGTTCAAGGGAGGCCAAGGCGAGCAGATCAAAGGGCAGTCTGAGGGTAAGCGCGTCTTCAAAGGGGCAGCCAAGTGCTATGGAAGCAGGCCGGACGGTGGCTTCACAAAGAGGACACTTAACTAGGCTTGCAACACAGTCGAGGATGCCTACTGATGAAAAAAAGGTTCAACTAAAAGCTGAATTGCACTCCTATATTTCGATTTATGAATCACAATTTAGATTTAAATCAAAACCAAGCCAGAGTTCTCTCCCGACTCAAAGCAAAGACATATTCATTCAAGCAAATACAAAGTTCTTCCCAAAACTTGCGGTGATTGCAGTCACTGGCATTGCTTTGGCATTCCAGTCCAAACAAAAGCTCAGCGACAAGACCCCTGATTAACTATTAAAATCTGCATGTAAAAGAAGAGTGTTGACATGAAAGCCGGTTGTCGTCTAGCCAAAGGCCTCAGCTCTCACTCGGCAAAAACAAAGCAGCTTCTCAAATGAAACGTTACATGATTAATATTTAAGCGTTAAAATGCAGGCAGGTTTGAGAGCCACATTGCTCGGGTCTTCTTTGCTCTCCGAGCGGCAGATTGTTTGGGTTAAGCCAGTCGCTCGTCTGACCTCTCCCACCTAATACTTCATTGGTAGATTTACTTTCTTTGCCATTTGGATATACGACTAAATCCGCCAAGGTTTATCCAGATGGTCGCCATCCAGTATGCGACAGTCCAAAAAAAATTGCAATAAAAGGCAAAGAGAGGATTCACCCAGATATCTTTGCAGCACTCTGCCTTTAATATTTCAAGGTTGTGAGCATAATACTTGCATGCTCTGGGACAGAGGAATTCACTTCAAAGGAAGGGTGTGTTTAACCTAGAAAATATAGCAATTCAGTAAAATGAATGGTTTCAAAGTGTCTGCGTATCTGATGATTTGTGCTCAGCCTAGGGTTCGGCTATGAACCCAAATTCAACTCCTAATCATAAGAGGAGGCCAGGTGAGCACCCGACGATGCCACCGCCAAGGGACTGCGAGTGTAGATTCCCCCCCTCTACGTAGGGTGCAGCAGCGTCTTTGCATATATTAAAAGCACACACGTGTGTGTGTGTGTCAATATGAAGACACCAACACATAAGCTCAGCTTTTCAGCCAAGATGTAGAGATGATGCAGTCTGTGTGTGTTCCCTTTTCTCTCAGGCCCTGCATCCACTGCCTCATCCTTTGTGCCTTTGACACGCTTGTACGTTCTGGGGTTCTTTTTTCTCCACGGTGCTGTGTCATGATCAATTTACCGCTCGGCACATGACGGCCCCTAGCGCCTCAGAGGATTTTAAGGACTCTGTGTGCAATCTTAGGCCTGCCTTCGCTTTTTTTTTTTCTCCCACATACAAAAACGGGCATTTGTATTCTTATTCCGCTCTGGCCGCCGAGTGAGATTGTGTCCCAGCTTTTGCCTCTCTGATTTCCAGGTTATTGTTTGGAAGAGAAATAACACCGAGCAGACGCCAACCCGCGGCTCCTATTTCGAGGCAAATCTCGCTCATTTTTGCTGTTTTATTCCCACTCTGTTTCAAAGAGTGTGAGGTCGGTGGGGGTCAATCTGGTAATCTCACAGAACTCTGGCTGTATGTGTGTACCTGTTTGTGGATATGCACGCCTCTGTGTGTGTGTGCACAGAGAGCGAGAGGAAGCACCGATGCATTTTGAAAACATCAGGCTCAATCAGTGCGCATTTGTTCAGGGACCCCGAGAAACTGAGCTCATTGCCTCGCATAGAGACGGGAGTGGGAAGGAACCATTGACAAGTGTTGTTCTAACGCAGCTACAGTATGTTTGCGCACCTGCCTGCTTTTCCAATGTGCATCTGCCAGCGCTGAAAACACAAACACGGCTTGGCACGCGTTAAAACCTAACGCGACAGTGTTCCAGACCTCAATGTCACTCATCGTTCAATCTCAAAAAAAAAAAAGTGGTCTTGTGCTTTCTGTGACAAACGCAGGAGACGGAGTGTGATTCTGCTCTCTACTCCCGAGTAATCAAGTAAAATGCTAATAACTGGATTAATAATCCGCCGAAGCGAGAACATGCCACCGACAAATTTGCAATTCAACGACTGCCATCAGTGGTAATGCATGCTCTGCCAATCCAGCTAAAAAATATGATATTATGCTTTCGTATGCAGACTGGTGCTGCTGCCACCGCACATTATTGAGCTGGCCCGGGAGTGAAAATATTCACGCAACCTGCATTGCGTTGCTCATTTATTCTTCCTCTCCTTCCTCCATCACCCTTTTTCCTCTTCAATCCTTTTTCTTTCCTTCTCCTCTGATCCTGCAGCTGCACCTGGCGAGTGTCCCGTGATGGGGACTTTTACAGCAGACATTCTTTTGCTCCTTCCGTGTAATTGAATAATGCACTGTAATATAAAATCCCCCCTCATTAAAAGGGCCTTCTATGGATTAATATGCTGAGGCGATCACATTTTCCGCATGCGGAGGCACGTTAATGCGTTCGGTTACCTCCAGTAATAAAGTGAAAATGGGAGTTGACCGATGGGCTCCAATATATGTTTGCTGGAGACCAGAGCTGGTGGCACGCTTCGGCCCGAATGGTAGATGCTGAGTGATGTCGATATATTTCAACGTGTCTGTTGAGAAGTCTTCTGAAAAATCCTGCATGTCATCATCTTCCAAATGCAGCATTCATCTTGTGACCTTTTCAAACAAACCTCCACACAGAATCTATAATATTGTTTCAAGGAATATTAATCTGATCAATAAGGTTGCCACTGCTCTTGTTATCCCCAAGGCAACCAATCCAGAGTATCCGCAGATGTATGGCAGCCTGGTGGACATCAATAGCACAGCTCTTTACTGTTGAGAATCAGCACCACCAGTACAGTACCAGCACAGTGTGTTCTGGTAGTATTACTGCAAACATGTTCTATTAATAATTAAAGCAGAACATATTTTAGTTTTCCAATTAATTCAGATATTTAGAAGAAAAACATGTCCAAGCTGAAATGAATCCACATATCTGTTTACACATTTTGTTTATTTACTCGATCAATGGTATGAGTAAGTAACATTACGTCACCCTGAGATCTCAACCACAGTACCACTCAGACAGAGAGAAGCATCCAAAACAGGCCAAAATGATAGCTACCTATATCTAGATTGGTGGCCCCAATACTGGCTGACTTGAGACCAGCTACAAAGCAGTGGCAGCTGCGTCCTTCCTCTGAGACCCACCTCATGACAGAGACAAAGACTGGGGCTCTCTCCTTCGGCCTGGTTTTAGCACACACACACACACACACACCAGCTCCCTCTCTCCCCAACCAACAAGTTTAATATAATTTATTTACCAAACCAATAAGGGCAGACGGAGAGCGAAAAAGCCGTGAAAAGGATGTCAACCGTGTGGATTCCATTGATGAAGTTTGTTAAACAAACCTTTCTTTTTGCCCTTCCTGTTTGGGGAAAAAAAGCATAGAGAGACTGTAAAAAACCCCACGGTATCCGTAACTTCAAATGAACCAACCTCATCCTCGTATGGATATGAGATTTCTTCGGCTAATATTGATACGCAGCATTTTCTCATTATCCCAGGCGAATGGAACCGCTACAAACAACGCCCGGGCAAACCGTGTCTCATGCGAGTCGCGGAGTGAAGAGCAACGCCCTGACTAATGAATTTCCTAAGTTTGTTTCCTCGCTTACAGCCCCTTGTTTGGGTTTGTTTTAATAGAGCATGCTGATTTAGAAAAGAATGAGGGGCAGCAAGAGCGGGAGTGGAGGGAGGGGAAAAAGGTGTTTGTGCAGAAAAACACCTTATTTGGACTTTTTCTGAGCCAGTCCGACCGTGCTCTCTGCCAAAATGATATGTTGGAGCGTAAGTGTAAGACAAGAAACAGTTTACAAGAGGAGCGCATTGCCAGAGGCATTTTAATGATCCAGGGGTCTAGAAACGTGAGCAACAGACGGGGCCTCCTCTGAGCCCCAGACACAGACTGAATTATTACTGTGTACAGAAGACAACATCTCCTTGTAGCATCGCATAAATCCAGGAAGAAGGGAAAAAAAGAGGTAGCCGAGTGTCACGGTGGCCTCAGAAGAAGTGAGGATATGAGGCGAAGAAAGGAGACAGGATTTATCTGCTGTGGAGGAGTTCAGCGTGAGGTCACAGAAGCCATTTTTCCAGCTTCTCTAAAGTCAGCGTGAACAAGCATTGACCGGAAAAAAAAAGGCTTTCTGTTATGCAGTTGCAAAGGCCACCATTCCTCTAAATGTAGCAATTTAAATAAAGAACATCACACAGTGTTATCTCAGGATTCATGGAAAAGTGTTGACACTGAAAAAGTCTTCGTTTCAGAAATAAAAAAGATATAAAGTCTTCCAGATCTCATTTTAGAATCTGAATCCCTTTATTTCAAACCATTTTGTCTTTCGCCTAAAATACTCAGCACCAACATTTATCGGTGACTCATACTTCTTCTTCTATGACTGTACCTTTTTAGAAGCAACCTTTACTAAGGAAACGTCTCGAATTAAAAAAAAACAAAACACTGTGATTTGAGCAGCCCTCCTGTTCCGTCTCTTCGGCTTTCAACTCTTCGCCGATTCGAGTTGCTAGAAATACTGCGGCTCTGAAGCGGAACGACTTTGACGACTGCTGTGACTTTCGTCGCAGCTCTTAGGGGGGAAAAAAATGCACGCAACGGCTGCAAGACGGCGGGGCACGCCAAGGAGATGCACGAACCTGCTTGTGGTTGAACGAGGAGATAAGATCTGTATGACTGCATGTACGTGCCTTCAGACCACAAGACAAGGACGGAAGCCAGCGTTCCATTTCGAATACCGTTTTGACAGCATGTCATTGACGGAGGCGACGCGAACAGGTTGGACGCACCGGCTCAAAGACCAAAACAACATATAACCGTGAGCAGCAGTGAATGCTGTTTTCACCATCCTTTCATCGCCTAAACAATAGATTAAAAAAAAAAACTGCATGTTTAACTCGACGCCCAACTATTTCCAACCTGTGTGCCCTTTAGGCTCGGCCCAGATAGGGCGCCGCCGCCCTCATCAGCACCTTCTGTCAACATGAAAGCATCCTTGTTTCTTCACCACTACGCCTTAACGGCACGTAATGCATCTCCTCGTGGGGTTTGGAAATCACTGCAAACTCTCAGCGGCGCTCTTAACTTTGCCATAATTCAATACTTCAAAGACTAGTGCATAATACTTGTATATCAGTGTTTGTTTAATCAAATAAAAGAGATTTATTTCCATCCGCCCACACACACACACACACACACAAGTCCCCGGAGGATGAAAGGAGTGTTGTTTGTTCCAACTTATCACAATAAATGGAATTACACTGGGTATTTAATGTTTTTTTCATGTTTTTTTTCCTTTTTGTACTATTTTTTTTTTTTTTTGCAAGAGCATTGTCAATTTGTAATTAGTGATCAGTGAGAGGGACCAAAAAAAACAAAAAAAACAAGACAAACTTGTTTTTGTTGAGCTCCTTGCTTCTCTCCGTCTCTCTCCCCTTTCTCCCCCGAGGGGAAAACGCCTCTCACACGCAATTTGATTCAGAGCCGAGTGCCGAATCCAAAACTCTCTTGACTTCAGACAATGTGAACACCTGGAGACGCATGCCCGTATATTTACAACCTGTGAGATGTGCTATTAATAGAAACAGACATGTGTCCGTGGAAAGAATGAGCCATTAAATCGTGTGGGTGTCTTTGATTTCTTACTGCTTCTTTGGCAGTTTCCATAAGTGTTAAAAAAAAGGCCTTTGTCTCTGTGCTTTGATATATATATTGCTCTCTGCTGAGGTGACACCTACACAGGGACGGAAGATGCTTTGAAAAGGGCATACAACTATATTCTTTTTTCATATTTTATAAAATGAATATTTGATAAATGTGTACATTCTAAATCTTTTTTTTCTTTTCACTGTGTAAAAAATAGGCACCCTGCTTAGTGCTCTGTCTTGCTGTGTATGTTTGCTGTTCGTCCCCACTCTTCGTCTTGTAGGAGTTAGCCTAAACCACCGTAGCTCTGTCAGCGCTGGCCCCCTCCGGGAGATGTTTCTGGCCCTGAGCTCCTGTTTATTAAATCCAGATCCTCTCAGAATCTGTTACGGACATATATGCTGACTGCTGAGGAATATACGCATCAAAAACGACGGGACCGGCCGTCTAGACAGGGTGGTGGGGGGAGGAGGGGGGAGGCGCCACAGAGCCCGGTGCTCTTAATAAACACTCCCATTAGAGATTGGAACTGGCGCTTGTTTTGAGTAACTTTCCAAATGTGAGGGCCTGGTGTTTATCCGCCATTGATCCCCCCCTCTGTCTATTACACCTCGACGGGAGGACGGGGGCCGTTGTCAGTCACTGCCATTAAAGGAAATCTATACCTAATACCCTTCTTATTACGAATGCTCATTTTATAACTTCAATAACGGAGGAGCCGCAGTGTGGGCAGTTCTCATCATTCCTTCAGGGGTGGCTGAGGATAAGTGGTTTTATAGAGGTCGCCGTGTTTTACTCGGTTGTTTACATTGTGTTTTCATCCTCCATCTTTAAAAAAAAAAACATCCCCTTCAGTCAGAATCTCGGGATGCAAACAACATCTCCGAGTTGTCATATGCGAGCCGATCTATAAGCGTAACTTGTAGTTATGTAAATTGTCCATTTCAGCCTCATTGATATGCTAGTGCAAAGGAACCAACACATCTTGTAGTAGCCGCAGGGGTTCCCCGGGTTGTGACTGCAGCGATGCGGAGCGAAACAACATCACAGAGGGAGCAGGAGCTTTTTTCAAATTGAAATGCACATTTTAGATGTATAGATAGACTTATAGAGTCATAGGCGAGCCCCGGGAGCCGTTCTGGGCCGCGATGAAACAATGACCCAGGAGCTGCCAAATTTAGAGGCAAGCTGGGTCTCCTAGGAAGCATCTCCATTTGGGCTGGAATGGCAAGTGTGACCCTCATCTCTCTGCTCCTCACCTCCTACTAATTGAATCAGGCTTCTGCCCAGGATAATTCTGTGTGTGTGTGTGTGTGTGAGTGAGAGGGACTGTGGAGGTGTGTGTTCGCAAGGAGTCTGTTAAACCAGGTTTAAAATCGTTCAATTTTGACTTTCTGAGCCGACCCCTTCGCTTTCAGATAACCATCCAATATGTTCCTCACGTGAACGGAATGGGAACATTGTGTGCAATCACGAGCCCGCCGGGCCTTATGCCCGCTCCTGCCAAGACCCGTGGGGGGAACTCTGCTGCGTCTATGTCACGAGAATCTCTCTCAGAAAATATCCATTAAATTCCCTCGTGGACATTCCCTGGGAAATTATGCATTATAAATGTTCCTACCCCCCCCCCCCCCCCCCCCCCCAAACCTCCAAATCCACCCCTGATACGAGGCGTTTTATTATATTCAGATGCATGGATTTAATTAAGAATCAGCGGAATAAACATTAAAAATGCATGATTGGAAACTGCCGCAAGTTCTAGATCCTTTTTTTTTATACCGCCTTCCGTTGAATATATGAAAACAATGTTTAAGCACTGTTCAGAGCCTTCGCAGGCATTAATTAAAGTTTTTTTTTTTTGGTGTGAAAGACCAATATCTCTGAAAGTCTCTGGTGGAGACTTGGCATCATCAAGGCCAGACATGGACGCAAAGATGGGGGGATGCTCGAGGGGGAATCACTCTTTTTTTCCTGTCTAATTTCCAACGCTCGCTCGCCAGCTACGACACCAGCACTCTCATCAGTGTGCAAGATTTTAAAAAAGGGGGCTTTGAGGAGCTTATGCCCTATAATTAGTCAGTAGACTGCTTTAAGAATGTTGAGGTAAACAGGGTTTAATTAGGAAGGGTCGAGCAATCTGGGACAGATGTTGTGCAAGGAGGGGATCACGCTGCGACTGTTTTCGGCTTGTGTCGTAAAGAAAAAAGAAAAGAAAACATGTTGCAGAAAGACAGAAGCAACTAATTGTTTCAGACTACTTCCTGGACACACACACACACACACACACACACACGTACGCGGCGTGATCTGGAGAGTTGAAAGCCTGTATTGTTAGGGAGCTTATGCTGCACAACTGCACCCATAAAAACAGCATGGGCAAAGGCAAAATGAGAAATTCCAACACTCGTGGTACAGAGGTCAGTGTTAGAAAATACGGCAATTTCACTTCTGAGAGCCGCATGGTGTTGCTGTAAATCTAAGCAGTAAAGAGCTTATGTCCACAGCCCTGCAGGGCGGGTCCCTGACAGTTTTTACTTCAGGGGTGAAGGGAATCAGGGACAGGTGTCCCGAGAATGTCTTCCGGACTTCCCCGCTAAGTGGCAGCTACACCACTTAAAACCTGCTGATGGGATCGCTGGGCTCCACCTAGGCTTAAGTCACCACTAAACCACACGAAACTGTCCTCCGATGGGCAGCGGCTGAACGAGGATCAACAGCTGACAATGTGGCAGTCAATGCACCATTTTGGGAAAGTAACAAAAGCAAACACACCTAAAGGCGGGTTTTTATGGATTCTAAGCCTCAAATAACCACGTCCACTAAGCTGGAAGGAACAGGAGAGGAGAGGGGGGGGGGGGGCAGTGTGAGAATGAGAGGGTGTGAGAGAGAGTAAACACAGAGGAGAGACGGAGGAGGGTATGTTGGTGAGAGAATGGGAGTGTTAAAACCGAGACGATGGGAAGCGGAGAGAGAGAGAGAAAGAGAGAAAAAGCAAGCTTTGAGGGGCAGATGATGAGGATGACAGCAAGCAGTGGGAGGGGGGGAGGGAGGGAGGAGGGAAACAAAATCAGGCATTCTTGACAGAGGCAACATGGCAGGATCACACAGCTATTTTTCATTCACACTCCTCTGCATTCGCACACGATTCCAAAAAAGGTACCCAAGCCCCAAGGAAGCCTTCCAGCAAACACTGTTTGCCAATTTTTCAAACCTGTCACTCCCTTTTGCGGTGGATCAGCGCCGCGCTGCACAAAGAGGGCCTCCTCCTCGCGCTGTCGCTATTGTTGTCGTCGTCGTGCCGATGCGGAGGTAGACACGTGAGGCAGTGTCATCCATAACCCCCCACACACACACACACACACACATTACTGTGGAAGGTACAGGTACAGTTATCATGCACCCGCTTTGTGACAGCACACGATATCCGTGGAGTGTGTTTCAGTCGGTGTTGAAAAATCACACCAACGCCGGCGAATACGCCGATGGCTTGAGCAATGAGAGGATGTTGGGATTGTACACATTTCCAGTTCAACTGTGGCAGTTTGAAGTGGTTGCTTGGTAATCCACAACATGTATTTATTTTCTTTACCTTGTCTTCCTCAGTCTCCGACCTTTGTACACCTTCTGGCAGTTAACAAAAAAAACAACAGCCAAGCCTCAGACGCCGTCTCGCCTACATGGAGCTGCACGCTAAGCCGCGATAAACAGACCAGGCCACAGCAGGCGGGCAGGTTAAGATGTAGTCAGTGGCGATGTGTCGGTGCGCTTGATGCCCCGAGGAACATGTCTCCCACATGCAAAGGCACACACGACACCTTTGTTCTCCTGCGCTTCGTCACACACACACACACACACACACACACACACACACACACACACACACACAGAGGTGCACACCATTCACTGCCCACAGTGTTTTGTGTGAGCTTTGACAGGTCTACAGAGACGCCGAGGCTGGTAATCAAACAGGAGCCACAGTGCTGCTCAAGGAGACTTGATCCAGCTGTTTTATTCCTTTTTTTTGCTGGGGGGGGGGTCTGTATTAAACCTTCTGCTGAGGTAACATACAGGCTCATGCCCGCCCCCCGCCCCCCCCCCCCCCATTGGAGTCCACAGCTTGAGAGCTACCTCTGCAAAGGTGCAATATATTTTCTCACAAGCCAGGAGGGGGTAGGGAGTGGGGGGGGGGGGGGGGGTTAAAGAGACAGGCGTTGGAACGGAGCGTCTCAGACAGAGGGTGAATGCAGGTATATTCAGACAATATGTTTTGTTTTTTCAGCATTGAGGCGTGTCAAATGTTTTAGTAGAAACTCCAAAATACAAGTGTTACCTTGAAAATCTTGAAAATCTGCATTCGGAAATAATTCTAGAGACCTGAGAAGCGTGAGAAAATACCGGATGAGGGCGTGGGCTAATTGCGAGGCACGAGGCTTAAAAAAAAGGTGAGTGTCAATCGTTAAACTGTGTAAATACACAGAGCAGGCACGTCACAACACACTGCAGGCCTAGGGGTATCTCTGCTGCGACTTGCAATCACACGCACGTTGCTGGTCGTGGCAGTCCCACTTCATTAGGACACATGCGTGCCGAGAGTCACTACAGACGCACTTCAGCTAGAATCGCAACAAAAACACACATTCCTGTCATTCTAGCCTCTGCTTTTTTTAAACGGCGGGCTGTTGAGTTGCCTGCATACCGTTGAATCTCCACACACACACACACACACTTTGTGATTTTGGGTGAATTATTTTTGCTACGTACAGTATTCATTCGACTTTCCTCCTGTCTGATCCTCGACACCAGTTCCTTTTAATCTGTCTGAATGAATTCATTGCTGTTCAGCCGTCACGCTCCTCAGATATGGGATAAAATATAGAGGGCTTGTTTCATCTGTCTTTAAGATTCATGGCTATTTGATACTCTGCGATGTGTTGAAAACAGTAGAATTCTGCGTGGCGCATTACATCAATAATAGACTTGACCTTGCGAAGGCATGTCTTTTCTCCAAAGGGTTGGATGCGAGACTCGGATCTCATTGAATGCTTTTGTTTCGCTGAATCAAGCAACTCGTCTTCTCTGCTGGCTCCAAAAAAAAAAAAAAGAAGAAAAATATGGTCAACACATTGTCTTTGAAATCCCCAACGTCTGCACATTTCCCAGGCAGGAATAGATGTGTGAATGGTTAACCGGCAACCAGAATTAGAGGTGGTGCCGGAATACTATAGGCTCGCAGTTAAAGAGCAAAGTATTGTGCAGCCACTGATGTTCCCCTCGCTGTCTAATTTGATCTCATGAATCAAGAACTCAAAGTGGGGAGGGCAGTAAATTGCGGGTCCCTAAGGAGCTGTGACACAGGGAAGAGATGAGCCCATTGTAGTGAAGCAACTGCTGCCAATTTAGTGTTCAGGGACCTTCATCTTTGAAATGCTCCCCGCTTGCCCAGGTGGCTCTTATCAAAAGGGTTTAGTGGAACATGAAGTTCCCACGCCTCATCCTCATCCACCTCCGGGCCGACGCTGTTAGACTACTGTGGCTTTTTTTTCAGGAGGACGTTGCCCCGAGCTCTGCTTTTGGCAGCGATGTGTCTGAATTACCAGGTACAAGCAAGATGAGAGAGAGAGCAATGAAAACCTTTAAACAAAAAAAACAAACTCCAGGCATTTGGCCACGGGAGAAGGTGCAAGTGGGTGGGGGACGAGCGCCGTGGAGGTACTGTATATTGCCATAGTAACATTGGATGGCTCACCAAGGATTCCCAAGCAAACACAGGCATACGGCTTTAAACGGCGTCTTGAGGACCCCCTCCGCCTAGTGTGCCTCCTTGTTCAAACAAAAAGCACGCTGGCCCAGCATAACGCTGACATTTTAAACGTAAGTTACGAGGTCTCCAATTGTCACGTCATGTCCCCAATTCACAGAGAGAAGAGGGCTGTCTCGGCGAAGAAAAGCTCGTTCAAAGGGATTCAAAAGAAGCAGACAAACGCATGCACACGCCCTGACGTAAATCTTTCAATTGTGCGAAGGAAAGGAAGGGAAAGGAAAGGAAAGGGAGAGCGGTTTGCATGTCGAGCACATTTGCGTCGACATCAAACGGTCGCCCCGCAATTGGCTTCACGGGGGGGGAAAGTAATCTGCGCTCCTCAAACATTTGCTGCAGCGCAGAATTCTGATGGTGATTAAACAGAAAGTAGTAGTCTTCCCTCTTAAGTCCGGCTGGGGGACCGCCGCCGCACACTCCTAAATGTCACCCATGTAGGCTCTCAGCTGCTTGTCAACGCACACTATGAGCTCCCCGAGCACGTCACCGGTTCATCAAGAGCTCTTCACAGCGTGATCGGCTTCCGGCATGCGCTCATGATGTGTCCCAGCAGTTCGCCTCCTTTCCGCTGGAGTCTGTTATTAATATATCATCATGGGCGGGTTAAATGTGATGAATCTGACGCTAAGTGAAGCTTATTAAGGCTAAGGCATGGGTTTGAAATAAAGCTGAGGGTAAAGTATGAAAAAGCTGCTCGTGTTTAAGCGGCTTTTGTTTACTATTATTCTAATCATTTTACCGCCCCCGGACATGTCAATTTGATTGATGTCCTCGCCTTTCCGCACAATCCCAGACCTCATCAACCTGGATAAAAGTAGCAGCGTACGACAACACCACACACACACACACACAGACACCTCTTCGGACTGGTTCCTCCTCAAGGCACTCCTCGCCACAGATTCCACTCTGCAATTTACAATCGGCTACCGTGTCCCGAGTGTTGCATTGGACCACCTTACAGTAAATTAACCATATCAAAGACCTGTCTTTCAGTCTGCATTACCCCCCCACTGTTTCTCTACACCGCCACGGCCCATGGAGCCGCCATTATCCCAGCACCTGAGTCAACGTGTGCTCATTCACAACCGAGAACGGCTGTTCCTCGCCAGTGGCCGTTTTTTTGATTGACTGTTTGTACTTGTTACTAAGAATGTTGTTGCTGGGGGAAGAGAGCGGGAGAAATGAGGAGGAGGACTCCATCTCCTGAGATACTGCTGAAGAAAAAAGGAGTAAAAGGTGAAACCAAAGCTAGATAATAAACAGGCTATAGGGCAAGGTGCCCGCAAATCAATACTTGAAACCATATTAAATGTCTGCAGCTCCTCAATCCACAGTAGAATTTGTCTGACTAAGGCCAGCATTACAGTCGTCTCCGCTTTATTTTTCAGTTTCTAACAGGGCAGGCCTTTGTACAGCGTTATGAGGAACCGTGTCAGACTATATACAATTTATCCTGGCAGAAATATATATGGAGCATACATAGAGCTCTGCTATTGTACACAACTTTTCATCTTAAGCTTTCGGCTTAGAACCATTTTTTAATGCCGCTGTCACTGTCATCAAGCAATGTGTGATGACTTATTTGTAATGCAGTTTTTTTGGACACTCCAACAAGCAATAGGGGTGCAAGCTAATGGTTGTTTGCACGGTCGATTAATCTAGTGAAGAGAAGTGAAATGTGTCCATTACAAAGGTCTTTGTTCACCAGCAGCTCAAAGATATTCAGTTTACTCTCATATATGACAATGATAAGCATAGCGTCTTCACATTTACGGAGCTGGAAACATTTTATTTTCTGTTTATCAACTACTTGATTGATCCCTCCGCTCTATGTGTTACCTAGATGAAGACACACAAGCGGAGACCTGCTTTTATTCGCTTTGTCCTTTTGAGGATATCTAGAGGATTCTCTGTCCTCCCTTTTTATACGACATTAAATCATCATCAAATCGCGCGTGAAGCAGATGTAAGACAAGATAAAAATAATATATGTTTCATGAAAATTCAATATATCAATGTTGCCCTCATCTGCCTCACGGTGATCCCAGACGAGGCTGTACCTTATTCGCATTCCAATCCCACGTTGCTGCATGGGAAAAGGGGCGAGCGGAAGAAAGCACACACTAACAAAATTGAGAAATTAGCATTCAAAGAAAAAAGAAGCTGGCTGGACTTCATATTTCATTTAATTTGATAGCAGGTGCCTAGCGAGGCCGCTCGGAACTCCAGCTGCCCTGTGACCTTCATTCTCCAGCAAGGCAGGCAGACTCTCCCAGCCTCTGACAAGGGTTATCGGGCCTGGCTACCAGCCTGCTCTCTGCCAGGTAGGGCCTCATCGATACAGGGGCTTCTCCTGCGGTTTAAATACACATTAGCAGTCATAGCCAGTGTCCAATAACTAGCTCAGTTGGGGGGGGCAAAGGATTCCGGGTGCCTTGCTCGAGAGTGACATCATCCACTCGAGCTCGTTGTGGGTTTTTAACAGATGAAGATAAAGTATTGCTCCAGCCTTCAGCCTCCATCTGCCTCTTTACGCATGTGTGTAGAGAGTATATGTAATAACCAGGCACACATACAAATATAATGAACTGCATTCCTTGGGTAAACACTGCAGCACAGGCGCACACACACACACACACATGCGCACAAACACATACAGGATATTGAAACCCTCTCAGGCATGTCGCCGCGCGTGTGCCTGCCGTGCGGGATGATTGAGAGGCTGAACTGTGGAGGCCCCCCTTTTGCTCTCCTCGCCAGCCCCCACAGGATACACAAACACACACGTACACACATTCATACTGTACACCCACACGCTTCCTCACACCCTCACACATGTACACACACGCCCGCGCAGTGAGTGCACCCGCTGAGTACACGTGCACAAACTTTCGCACAGGTCCCCCCCCCCCCCAGGCTTTGATGGATGGTCGGTGAGTGCTCTATACCTCCCGTTTCATACACACATAATCTCATTTGGGGGGGCCGCACGGCGGGAGCCGCACCAAAGCAGGGCTAATAGAAGCAGTCAAGCTGTCCTATCCATCCCCTTCCCAAGTCAAGTCGTACCCATTATACGCCGCTGCTTCGCAAATATGTATGACTGCAGCCTGTTCATAAAACGCTATCGCCTTTTGTACAAGAAAAAAAGCTTTCGGATGCATTATTCAAACCGGACAATTCCTAATGTGTCTTACGCAGTCAGGAGATCTCAGCGCATGTTAATATTTCAGCACTTTCTCAACAAAAAAAGGAAGGTCAGAGTCCTATGTGAGGCAGAGCAGGTGCATGTCTGTCAGAGCCTGGAAAAAAAAATCAATGTGAACCTAAAGGGTGAATGTCCCACCATTTAATTGTACTAATATTCTATTAGGCAACATGTCAGTTAAAGTGTCTCTTTCTTCACCTGCCAGCTCCACCGAACAAACAAGTTCACTTTGTGTTAAGGAGCTTTACAGTTGGCTGCCGGAGCAAAAGGTGGCCCTTAGGGAGTAAATCATGGACGCCGCGTGTCTGGCTTTCACGGCTCTCGTTCTCATTTTTCACGAAGGCCGCGTGGCCACAACATGGCTGGATGCTGGATGGGGGATTTAAATCGCCGGGCGCCCTGACGGGTGGGGCCAGGGACTCTGCCGGCTGTTCCCTTGACACCTTGGACCCACGCGAGCAACACTGACAGGGAGTGATCCATCTGATTCACTGCCATCTTTCATCCGCGGTGACCGATGGACGGAAGGAGAGAAGGAGGGCGAGCGCACGAAGAAGGAAAACAGAATTTTTGCTCGTCAGAGAATCTGAAAAATAAAAAAAGAAGACTCCTCTTCCACCTGTTTGAATCAACATCAAGAGAACAAATGGCCAGTGACCTTCTTCTGCAAAACAACAACAAAAAATCACATCATTACGGAACTTACTCTGCCAGACAGTTTTGCAATTTTGATGAGGTGCAGTGTCGCAGTAAACAAAGCACTATTGTTTTGCCTATTAGTCTCACAAACAACAAGCCTTACGTCTGATCCGTGTTGTGATCCCGCTCGCCGACAGAGAACTATTCCCCAGGGCTGTACAGCAGCGGAGTTCAGCGATGTTCTCATTTAGTCGGTTCTAGCTTCTGCGGTCGATACGAGAGGACAGCTAGAGAAAACAACAAGGCTAGCATATCATAGACCTTGGGAGCCTTGTAGAAGTCAATTTACTGTACAAACTCCTCCTAAAAAATTGCCGTGAAAAACAAGTCTGCGATATGAGTATGCGATGATTGATAGTGCCACAGGAAAGGCAAATCTGCAAAAATGAATCGGCTTTATCCAGGCGAGCCCTATCTAATGCGATCGCTGCCGCGTCTGAAATGAAATTCCATTTTCGATGACATCAAATTGAAAGAAGCGACGAGAAGAAGGTGGCATCCCCGACACTGCCACTTACAATCAGCGGCGTGGAGAGCAATCAAGGTGGTATGCGGCTTAAATTTCTTGTCTGTTTCTCCCCTCACTCCCCCCAATTCTCTGTATTCTGGCATCTTATCGTGACAAATGTTCGCCAATGAGTTGGGGCTCCTTCAATCATGAGTATTTATTTCCAATGCGAAGAAAACTGAAGCAACACTTTTCATGGCTTCCCCTATCAGGGAGTGAAAACCTCAGTATTAACATATTATGCAGGGTAATATAGCAGCATCCAGCTGTACCAATCGCTCTCCGACTTCCCTCTCTCAGTCCCCACCATTTCTGCTGGCGTATCAGGTACGTCTAATCCTGAGATTAGTAATTGCCTTAGAGCGAATGCATTCAAATCACCAAACCAAATTATACCAGAAAATGCTGCCCGCTGCAATTTCACGAGTATTACTGTGCACTCTTACTCCTTCCATTTTCCTGTCATAACACAAACAACAAAAGCCCGCGCAGCCGTAGATTGAATTAAGCCGTAATAGATCCAAAACAATTTTGATCAAATTAGCCACGAGTCGGCGGTACCCAGCACCACACAAAAAGGGCATACGCTAATAATAACCAACCAGCTCATTGCACATCATTTCATTTCTTACGAAATGCAAGATGTCCAGATTGTGTGTGTGTGTTTTTTTTTTTCACCTTTGGCACCTATTTCTGACATTCAGTGAAGTTGCTTTAACACCAGTTTTCATTATGTCCCAGAAAGTCAGAATTGCTGATGATTGAGAAAAGTGACTACTTTGTCTGCTTACTCCGGAGCTGACCTGTATTCGCGGCCATGGAGGGGTTGGGGATGGCCACACATTGTTGATATTTTGTGGATCCTCTTAACAAGCTATTACCTTTGGTTCGGGCAATGTCGTCATGTACAGGTGTTCCTATTAAACTGAAAACACCTGAAATGCTGCAGCACTGGGGCTTTGTGAGTTTCAATAAAGGTCATTTGTGGCTTTTCGTAGGTGTTTTATGCAGCTACATTTTGCTTGGTTGAAACAAATGAGGCCAGAGGCAAAGTGCTGCATTTCCATATTGGTTTCCTGATCTGCCTGCAGCCTGAAGGGCATTCACTTCCTATGTTTTGGCTGCAAACACCATCCAGGTGACCCCTATTTGCATGGTGATATTGTTTGGCTGGGGCGAGGATGTGCCCTATGCAAATCGGACGCTTCTCGGCGGTATTCGGCCCGCGCTGGAGAGGTTGCAGCTACAATAGCGCAGGGGAGGAACAGCTGGCCAGGGCACGGGTAGCGAACGCTGGGTGGACAATGTCCAGTTATGCTTAATGCATCAGCCCTGAGGCAGGATAACCTGGTATAAGAGTATGGAACAAGGCTTTGCCTGCTGCCATGTGGGAGGGGTGGGGGGGGGGCTACGTGGCAAGAGCACAGAATACAAGCTGCTGTGGCTCACCACTGATTAAAAGTGATCCACCTGGGCAACGAGTGGCGCTTTGAAGTGCAATGATAAAACAAATGCTGATGGCTTGTGCTAATTCGATGGCTAAGTGATTTCATTCCTCACCACATTACAGTTGGACAGCGTTATTTTCTGGCACTGGGTACCAACAGAGGCTACTGCCAAAAGTAATACAGTTAAGTGCTCAGTTAAGTGCATGCACTACTCATCAGCCCTGCAGATGTAAGGACTGGACGTGGGTATGTAAGAAGCAGACAGACCAACAAGTGCAATGCAGAAAGAACTATGAATAAGTCCCAATCAATGGAGTTAAAGAAAGAGATGAAATGTCAAGTCAGTTGCACCTCTTGATCAAGCCTCAGCAGATGCTGGGTGACACGCTGGCTTCTCCCTCACCGCTAGATCAGCTTAATGAGTGTTTAAATGTCTGATGGGCTAAAAAAAAAAAAAAAGGCTCGCCTCACCAATTAACTCCCTCAGTTGCTTGGTTACCTGCAAGTTGCCTTTGCAGTTATCGTAAGATTAGGTAGGCGAGAGGAGAGAGAAAGACGGAACCCGATACCTTACAGTCAATGGTCAGCTCCATTCTCTCCCTCTGCCGGCCGCTCTCTCGTTCTCTCCGCCCGACCCCTGAGTCCCCTGTGAAACAGTAGGGGCCATTCTCTACACTGCTAACAGGGCCGTCTTTCTTGTGCCTGTCTCTATCTCTTCCCACAGATGGAGAAAAAGAGAGGGAGTGGTAAAAGAGAAGGGTTTGTGGGCGAGGGAGTGTATGTGCGCACACACACAATGAAAAATATCCCTTATAACACTTAGCATTAATCTTAACCATACACAGCTTCAACAGGCTCAACCTGGTTTGCTAAATGTGATAAAAGGTAAAATATTAACTATAATGACTAAATCTCAAGAAAGCAAAGCATATCATTTCTTAAGAAAATGACTAAATATAACAACAATATAACGTCACTGGTTTTCGTTGACGCCATCAATTAACTGAGGAACACAAGTGTCGTTAAGTGTTTTATTATGTCTTTAAGCTGTAGTGGCACTTATGTGAATACAGAATATTTCTAGGCGAGAGTGTGACCGCTTCGCTATTTAATCTAATACAGGAGTGGCTGTTTAACGCCATAATTGTTGCACATGAACACACACCTTCTCTTCAATTAGCTCTCTTGTGCAGCCATTAAATTACACCCTATTCACCTCAGCAGAATGTATCATCAACAGTGAGTATTTACTGAGCCCATGGGATATAAAAGGCTACTTGAATACCTGCTAGCTATTGTATATTCAATACCTAACAGGCTATACACCACCAAATAAACCTGGCTGATATTGCCCAGTACACCAGTAAACACTTTCTTCAATTTTACAGTTTAAATATCCAAACTAAAGAGTCACAGAAAAATTCTCTTTGTGTTTTTCCCATGACACTGTCTACTAACAAACGCAGTCCATAAAAAGTTACCGCAGCATTAATGTAGAGAGTAAATAAATAATTATATAAGTGGAGCATAGTGACACACAATACATGCTGCTGCCGCAGCAGCAAATAGAGTGCCCTTTTAATTATGCAGGAGACATCCGAAAGCAACATCACTCCTCACACTCTGGGAAGCAGCTCAGTGAATACACCATATTAGAAGCTGTTAAAGACAGAGCAGGGGAGGAGAAGGTAGAGAAGTAAAAAAGGGAAGTGAAATGATTTGAGAGGAGTAATAGAAAGAGGGAGGGAAGAGTGGTATAGAGAGATGAGAGTGGAGATTTAAAAAGAAAGCACTGCAAGAAAAAAAGGAAAGGCAGAGAGCACAATTGTAAAGGGTATGATGTGGCAGAGGCTGAAAAAAAAAAAAACAGAGCAAAAGGAATACTGAGGGAATAGAGGCTGCACGGGTGGTTGAAAGGCATGCAAGGATGTACTACACAGAGCCAAAGGAGAGTTTGAGGGGCGACAGTGGGCATAGAATATAAAAAAAACATGAACAAAGCTATAGCTGGAGAAAGAGAGAGAGGAGATCAAAAACAGAAAATGGAAGGGAAAAAGGAACAATCCAGAAAGAAAACAGCACTCCAGATTTATAAAGAGCCGTGCTGACACCATGTAAAAGAAAGATCAATAATTCATTAAACTGCCGTAGCAAACACATAAAACAATAGTGCAAATCAACTGACTTCATTATGTATTAACTTTGTTTCTTGCTGTTGGTGCACATCACAGCGGAAAGGCTGACAAAAAAATATAAAGACTGAACTGAAAAAAAGCCCACATTTGAATATAACATCATGCCACCTACACCTTTATTTTTCCAGCACTGCAAGTGGAAGAAAATAATTACTGGGAGGAAGAAAAAGCAAAGGCAAGAAGGGCGGTAAGACGAGCTGGAGGGTGGAGGAGAGTGGAAGAAAAGCAGGTAGAAGATGGCAGACATTTATATATGAGGAAACGGATAAAAGGAGCGAAAGAAGCCGAGGCACAATAGGGGAGGTGATATAAAAATGTCCAATTTCACCGCTAGGTTCAATGAATTGATGCAGACCCTGAAGTGCAGAAGAATGTTAATAAGACTTCCTGGCCAGATGTTCATACTCAAGCCGAGAGTGTAAAACTGACTCACAAAGCTCACAAAGCCATGTTTGTGCTGCATTCACCCCTCATCTACCTTTCTCCCCTTTCCCTCTTTTGTTTCGCTCTCTTTCACAAGAAGACAAGGCGGCCTTGTCACAGACAGAGGGGCAGGGCAGGGCATGACATGCCTAAGGGGGAAGCATAGCCAGCCCCTGGCACGCTCCCCCTCTGGGATAAAATAACTGCAAACCAAACCCTTATGTGAGCTGTCTACAACACTACAACACGTAGTTGCTAAGTTTAGTAGATGTGACACCGCAGACGGAAAAGGCAGCCTCAACATATGCCGTGATAAAAGGGGAAAAGTTGGAGGAGTTTGGTCGATTGGTAACAATACCCTCTTCGTATAAGCTTAAAGATTTCCTTCCCTTTCAATATTACATGTGAATGGCACTCCAAACCAAAACAGATCAATACCGCTAACTTGACACACATTACCACCATAAAGGCAACACGACTACTGAGACTAGCCCTGTCAGAAAGCATTATGGTAGAGAGAACACTAAGAGGAAGAAACAGAAGACATTTAAGAGTGGTGAAGAGGGGGGGGGGGGGGGGGGGAAGAACATGGAGATGTGTCGTCTTACCTGTTTGTTGTACTTGTTGATAGTTTGACTGCTGTATTCAGAGCAGTGGTCAGATCCAAGGGAAATGTTATCTCCGGTGCCAACAAAGGTGTTGGCAGGTGGCAGGTCCTGAACTGCCTGGTGCTTTTTTCCAGCTGTCGGCGACTGCGGGTGAAGCTGGACGGTAGGGAGTGGTGAACTGGACTTGTAGTGCCGGGCCAGATCTGGGCTCCCCGGCCCTCCGTTGACCGAGCGGTAGCGACCCATGCCAGGACTGTCCGACAGCTTCTCGTTGACGCCATCGTAGCGTTGCCCGTTGGGTTTGGAGGCCTCTACGGTGACGATACTGCTATAGAGGGGCTGTTTAGACTTCTGTTTCTTCTTGTCTTTCTTAGGCTTCTTGGACTTATCGTGCTGCTGTGGTGTGAAGAAGTCTTCGTGATCCTTTTTACCGGCCTCGTAGCCATTCTTATTCTTGGGGCGGCAGTAACGGGCCATGACGACAACTAGAATAATGAGGATGACCGTCATGATGCCCGAAACTACTCCAATTACAATGCTTAGCCGCTGTTTGCTCAGATCATAGTTGGGGTCACCGGCAATGTTGGTGTTGAGAGACGTGCTCAGGCTCTTTGCCACCTGGGCGTCCACAACTGTGGAATTGGAAAGTGTCTCGTTCACATACACATGGACTAGTGTGGTGGTGCTCTGTGAAGGCTGGCCCCTGTCGTTCACCTGGACCACCAGTCTGTGGAGGCCGTAGTGCTTCAGCTCCAACTTCGCCACCAGCGAAATGACCCCAGTGCCCCCATCAATCTCAAACAGCTTGAAGGGGTTTCCCCCGATGATGCTGTAGTTCAAGTCCGCGTGGATGCCGGTGTCGGTATCAGTGGCTATGACAGTTCTGACTACTGTTCTGATGTTACTGGAGGGAGGTAGAAGGGTGTAGGAGCTGTTTATTGGGAAAGTGACAGTTGGCGCGTTGTCATTTTCGTCCATGATTAAGAGTGAAACTGTGGCGGTGGCAGATCTCGGAGGATCACCACCGTCCACAGCCTTGACACGGAATGTGTATGTAGTTTTCTGCTCTCTGTCAAAGGACAGGGTGGAGAAAATAGTCCCGGTGTCATTCTCAATAGAAAAGACTTCCTCCTCTTCCTCAATGAAAAGACTCATCTCTGCATTTTGGCCTTTATCTGCGTCAATAACTGTGACCATCCCAACTGGGCTATTTGGTTCAAGGTTCTCTTTGACGTAGAAGGTGAACACGTCCTGCATGAACTTTGGTTCGTTGTCATTCTTGTCTGCCACAAGGACGACCACGGTTGCAGAGCCCTGTAGAGTGTTTATGCCTTTATCTTTGGCTATCACTTTGAATTCGTAGCGCTCTGTTTGCTCTCTATCCAGAATGGTGTTTACTCGTATGTCTCCGCTGTCTGCATCGATAGAGAAAATCCCATTTACTGATGAGTCTAGGGAATAAGCTATTTCAGCATTCTTCCCACTATCTGCATCAATGGCTGCCACTGTTGTCACCCTCTCGCCAGGGGCATTGTTTTCTGGAAACGACACCTCTACTACATTCTGGCTGAAGATAGGAGGGTTGTCGTTAGTGTCGCCCACTTTGACGATAACAGAGTTATTACTTGCCAGACTTGGGCTTCCAGAGTCCACAGCCACTATGACCACATTGTATTCCTGTGTGGCCTCATAGTCCAGCGTTGCGGACGTGTGGAGGAAATATTTCTTTTTATTCTGCTCACCTTCCATCTCACTGGCTGGTTTGAGCTGGAAGGGAACATCCCCTACCACTGTGCATGTCACAATGCCGTTTTCCCCCTGGTCACGGTCTGACACCTGAACTAAGGCAATGGGTGTGTCCACCACCACGTCCTCAGCCACGTTGGCTATGCCGTCTTTTAAGAAAATGCGTCCAATTTTCCGTATCTCTATAGAAGGAACGTTGTCATTCTCATCCTTGATGTTCAACACCACAGTGGCCTTGTCCATTTTTGGGGGCTGGCCTCTGTCACGGGCCATTACCGTGAACCTCAGTTGGCTCACTTCTTCACGGTCAATGCGGTGCAACACACTCAGCCACCCTGTGCTCTCATCCAGCCTCAGCAGCCTCCTCACTGACTCTGTGGCTGCCCCAAACACGTACTCTATTTGACCATTAACCCCCACGTCTGCATCAGCCGCTTTAAGCTGCAGTATGGGTGCACCAGGGGAGCTGTTCTCTGGTAGGTCAGCTTCATACACACTCTTCTCAAACCGAGGGTTGTTGTCATTCACGTCGGTGATCATCACCCTTAGAATGGCTTGAGAGGAGCGAGGGGGATCTCCTCCGTCTCTAACACGCAGTGTGAGCTCATAGGAGTCTCTCTGTTCTCTATCAAGGGCCCCTTTAATGATGAGTTGAGGCTGCTTCTCTCCATCAGTAGTGTCAGCAACTTGCAGTTCAAAGACGCTGCTCCTGCTTGCGCCTTCATCAAATCTCCTCTTCCCCGAGAATGAATCCCCAGAAGAGCTCAAGCGCCTTGTGTTCTCTCCATTGTCCTGGATAAGCTCGTATCTCTCTATTCCATTTCTGCCGAAATCTCTGTCTGTGGCTGTGGGCAGCAAATAAAGGGTTCCAATCGGTCTGTTTTCCTCCACAGACAGTGTCAGGACAGGGGATGGGAAAGACGGGGTGTTATCGTTTATATCTAATATGATGACTTTTCCCTCAAAGAGGTCGACCCAACTTTGGGCTGGTCCAATCACTGACACTTCAAAATCTATAAAGCACTCATTTTCATCAAATATCATTTGGCACTGCTGTAATTTTTCACGGTCTATGCGCCTCTCATTGGTGGTGAGCTCACCTGTAATGTTGTCTATTTTGAAAAAATCGGAGCCTGATTCTAGAGTGAATGTCACCTCGCCGGACCCGGCAACGATGCCCAGGTCGCCGGCTACGTTCCCTACTCTTACATCGGGGGGTCCTTCCTCAGCCAAACGGTACCGGAGCACTTGCTTGGCAGCGGGCTGATGCACAAGCTGCAGGATGAGCAGGCAATAGTACAAATAGTCCACTGCACCAGTAGTCCTCATTGTTCTCGTCTGAAAAAAAATGTCCAGTTAGATTTGAAAAAGAAAAATGTCCAAAAAATAATTTAATCACTGCCGGAGAGTCCGAATATGGAAGGTAAAATGTCGTTTTCATACAGAGCAAAGCTCTCTGCAGCGGGATGCGTGAGTCTTCATCCTCCGGACGACTTCACATCGCTCCTGCTGCAGTGCAAAGCAGCAAGTGCACGGGCTGCTCGTCTGTTCTCTGCTTTTCCTTCTCCAGCTCCGGGTGTTAGTTGCTCTTTCCTTGTTTGAGTAAAAAAAGAAAAGAAAAACGCAATGATATCTAAAACTCACCGTAGTGCGCCTCCACAAATGCGCGTAATCAGCCAAAATGTTATAGTCCGGGAATCATGTCACCAGAAAGTGAATTCATTCCATATGCCGCCGTTTTACTCACAGTCTGTGCTTCGAATCTCCTCTTTTTTTGGGGGTGAGGCTGCAATATTCCTCTGTCCGACGATATGTCCACATATGTCAGAGGATCATTTAAAGGCCCGCGCAGTTTTCCAACTCAGCAGACGGCGAGGTTTGTCTGCGCGCGGAGCCTGAATATGAAGCAAATTACCTGTCCGGTTGCCTACTCCGCTCTCTTCCTCCAAGTCACTTGCGGCGAGCGGGCGGTACAGTTTTCTCTCCCTTTGCAACCCCAAAATGCCACGGATGTTTTAAGAGGAACACATATCACTCGAGGACAATCAAAAATGTACATCCGACGCAGTTTTAAGGAAACGTTGGTCGAATTGTTGTCCAGCACATTCAGCCTGTTCCCTCACCTGCAGACACGCCGCATGTGTTGGCAGCCCCTATCTGCAGCACTGTGAGAGGGATTCACAAATGATATTGCAGTCTCTCTCTCCCTCTCCTTCTCCGTCTCTCTCTCTCTCTGACTCTCCACCCCCTCCGGTGTGTTCTCCCCCAGCAGCGCGCCCGTAAACAGGGTCGGACTTGGTCTCGATCGCCCGGTCCAGACACCAGCAGACAATATTTGACGAAAAAGGGGACAGGGGGGAGTGAGACGCCTTAATAATGGTCCTTTTTTTTAATCGGTGCTTTCCCGAGACGTGGTTCGGACCTTATTTTGTGAGCACAGTTCCAATGCTTCATATGTATGGGCAACACAGCGAGTTATCCGACATACAAAATACAATTTAATGTATTTTACATTACAACAAGCAACGCGTTATTTCATGTTGTAGTCTATGCAGTGTGATGCGGGGATGTTGGCTTTGCCGCAAGAGACTCCTTGCCAAGAAAAAAGACAACCTCCCCGCAAATTCAAACCATAACTTTTACGCACTCCTAGGTTGACAACACAAGTTATGTTTTTAATTTGATGTGTTCAAAAAAATCTGTCCAGCAGCGGACGACACTGGCGGGACGGGACAGGGGCTGGCTGGCTGTGTGCGCAGTGCTGTGGTTTCCCTGTGGTTACTATAATATGGATGCGTGTGGTCGCAAGTGGCTGCGCTCTCCGGCGCGGCGGGCTCGGTGTCTTTTTCGCCTGCGTGCTGTTCGGTCCACTCAGCATCGAGGAGCCTCATACAGTGGCTGTGAGTTAATTTGCGTGAAGAGGAAGAAAGACCGAAATCCCTCCCGCGTGGCCCTCCAGACGACCGGCCACTGCGCAAACCCAAGTCCCCGCGTAAAATTAGTGTGCGCCGTGTGTGTCCTACCGCAGCTGCAATCCGAGTACTTGTGATGGGCACAGTGTTGGGCAAACATTCACTTGATGCAGGCGGTCACTCTGATCATCATGCTTAAAAGGACACTCTGTGTAAGGTGGTTAAATGAGCACATGTTCGGTGATTGCGTGGATTTACTTTAACTATGGCGCATTTTCACTGCTGTGTTATGAGCAAAAAGAAGAGAAAAAAAAAGAAGAAACTTGTGCTTTGGTGCGCGCGCGTGAGGATACTCTACTCCAAATTGGAGTTGGGGATGCTCTCCCGTTTTTATACAGGGTCAGTGCGGCGCTGCATGCGACTGAATATACAGTGAATGAGTGAGTGAAGGACTGAGGGGCAGAGAGGGAT
The DNA here is from genome assembly GCF_050575085.1 of Anarhichas minor. Taxonomy (NCBI): domain Eukaryota; kingdom Metazoa; phylum Chordata; class Actinopteri; order Perciformes; family Anarhichadidae; genus Anarhichas; species Anarhichas minor. The sequence goes on along the minus strand of NW_027466462.1, from coordinate 5,377,114 downwards.
AGAGGGAGCGTGAGAACGGGGGAGAGAGGAAAAGAGGCAGCCCTTTCTGCATCTTTCTCAGACGGGCTGTCTGAATTCCAGCAGTGGCGTTTATCCTTGCTTACTAGCGCCCTCTATCGTCGAATTAAAATCAAACCCTTTCGAAATTTCTGTAGTGGAAGTACAGCAGAAAGAAGATGATTCCAATCATGTTGTACATTTATTATGGACGTGCATTTTCATCCTTTAGTCTATCTCAAAAGACACTTTGTAGAACTAAATAACAGTATAATGGTTTATTATAAGGGGATATATGTTGTTCTTTCTTCGGGATGATATGCAGAGGCTTTATGTGAATGCAGTGAGGCAGTTTTAATTATCACTAATTAAAATAGAATTTCATCATAGGGAAGTTGGCTATGACTTCCCTCAGAATCATGACTACAAGTATGTTTTTTTTTCCAGAAAATGCTATATAATTTATCCAACATTATGAGGAATAGGGTTGAAGTGTAGACACTGAAAGCCTCAGGCTGAGGTTGAGATTATTGTAGGGTTATGTAATCAAACTAAAATACAGTATGGTAATCCTGTGTCAGACATAACGAGCTGATGTTTCACCCTAAAACTGTAACAAATGTGTTGTAAGTACTACAGAACCATGTGCACATGGCATTAAAACTGCAAGTTGAAACAGTACATCATAACAGTTTGCGAGCATACCATATTATACTGCAGTGGTTTGGTTAAATTTGATCATTTCCATGTATATGTCAAAAAAATGTTCGAAACACAGCCACATTGATAGTCAACCGACAATTTTAATCAACCCTTGAGGCAAAAACAAAATCAAAACATCCAAAGACGTTCACACAGTCCATGGCTCTTTCTCCACAGCCTCACGAGCAACAGCCGGTATGAATCTACCGCATCAAGCAATAACATGAACAACTCCGTGTCCCAAGGCCTTTGGAATAAGTCAATGTGGAATAGAGCTTGTAGGCGATTCTGAGACATTGTTCACTATCAGAACCGTGAAGATCAAGGCTACAAAATCATCACTGAAACACATTATCGTTGCTGTGTGTGTAGCATCGATCTTGCTTTCGAGTGGATGAGTGGTCTAAAATGATGCTAGGGAAAGCATTCCACGCCGTTACAAAGACCTCAACGGCGAGAACGAGATGTTTAAAAAAAAATTGACTCATACTCCCACGCAATGACTGGTAGCACACAATTAAAATAAGTCCTGACAAGAGATGATACATTTTTCACATTTTTCTGCCCCCAAAAAGTAATTTTCGAACCGAATCTTTGCATTTTAAACACAAAGTAAAAGTTAGGGAATATCCGGATGGCAAAATGGCTAAAGCTTCAGAAAATGAAAAATTGCAGAAATGTCTGCCAATCTTTATTTTGTTAATGTTTTCTGCTTTCCAGTCCATGCTGCAAACACTTTTCTCCATTAGTCACACATTCTCCACCAGTAAAATGTCCAAGTGACTAATGCTGCAGTACAAACTGATATACAAAATGATTCTCCCTAAAGGAAAACGTGAGGTCACCCATTTGTTTGTGGACTACCGTTTTTGGCATCTCCAGTTCTGCATTTAGGCCGTAGCCATCTTGGTTTTTGGCTGTCACCATGTTGTTGTTTTTTTGGAACCAGAAGTGCCATGAGAGGGTGGAGCTAAGTACATCCGAATGCTGAATAAGACATTTTTAGAGGACCAAAATGTAACAATTTACTTTCATGAACTAAACACACACTGTTGAAAGGAATAAAGTTCTAAGATGAAAACACTGACAACTCCTTGATCCAATGGTGGACTCTGGCTGTCTGAGGGGCGGGGGTGAAAAAGAAATAAAAAGCTAAAACAGACTACAATGTAAGATACCCAGTGGAGTTGTCTTGTCAACAAAAAAAAAGGTATATTTACCGAATAACTTTAATCTTTCTAAAACACATTGTGAGTGCAGGTTATAGTGTGCAACCGACGGATGAAAATATGTCACTAAACCCACTCCAGATGTTAACACCAATTATACGAGTGTAATCAGTGGTTCATCAGCCTCATAGATACGGTTTAGAGGGTTCCTGCTACACCTAGTAGGTTTCAGAATGACGACTCCGACCTCTCTCCCCCCTTTGTAATTATGAAAGGAACAAAGGAGGAAGTCAGGTGACGTGGCATGAAGAGCAACAAAACCCATTGCGGCAGGTGGTCATGGGTGATGGATGGCTCAAACATACTCTGGACTTTCACCTCGAAGACTGCTGTGACCTGTGCTAAACCAAAAGTCACCGTTGACTTATAACTGTACTTTTGTTACACAACTAACATACTTATTTTAACGCAAACCATGATCACTTCCTAAGCCTAAGCAAGCAGTTTAGTTGGCTAAACCCGCCTGTCAATAAGACACTGTTGTGTGCAAGAACTTAGTTGAAATAGTCACAGTAAACTGCTTCACACATAACACCAAGGTTGGTCATATTGCTGTGAAAATATTATATATTTCTGAATATGGTTAAACACTGCTGATAATTATAGGGATGAACTCTGGCATGGAGCACTCAACCACCTCTGTCTGGGCCGCCATCATCGTGACTGCGTGAAATCTTGAGGCTGGCGTTGGCGGAAGAGCTGCTGGTTGGATGTTGGCATCAGGTGCTGGAAGCGGCACACTGCAGGTGCAGCTAAATGGATTGATAGAGGGGATGGTGATTAGGGATTGGCTTCAGGTGAGGGAAATATTAGTTTAACTTAACCGGAGGCGTACCTTTGAGAGAACTATGGAGTAGGCTAGAGGAGAACAAGGTTTTTTTGACTGCCCCCCCCGTGTTCAGAATACTCGGCCTGTGGTGTTGTTACTTGAAGCTTTCTCAAAAGCAGCTCATACAAAGAAGTTTTCACACAAACACTGCGCTTCCTTGGGTCCTCAGCAATACACCTGCAATGACATAGTTGTGTGTGTGTGTCACACACTCAAATCGCAGATAATCACAGTCAGAAACACATTTTACTGTTAGGCAAGGTAGGCAACTGCCTGTGGACCCCAACAATAAGGCCCCCAAACAGCTACATAATTATTATGATTAAGCGATGAAAAGATATTGAATTATGTTACTAAGGGTGAAAAGTAAAGCAAGACAGCATTTGAGGTGATTTTGGCCACTATTGAGCTCTTTTACGTCTTGTGTTGCTTTGAACACTCGCATTCCAAAACTGCGCGATTGCAAAGTCCTCTTTTGTGACAGAAAAATGCTGCTAATTGGCATTCAGCTTTGGCGGGGTTACAACGATGTTAGCATTTTTTTTTTTTTCATGTCTATTTTCTGAAGAGATTTCAGATGGCACGACCAACATTGAATGTGTCTTTGAAATGAAAATAGAGACTTTTGCACATTTGCATATTGTACAGAAACAAGCAAGATATCATAGATAAAACTGCAGACAAGCAGATATTTTACGATCAACGTATACTTGCTTATTGGTATGACATGAGATGATTTTGATTCCCATGGGTATCTAATCTGGAAAGGGAGGCAAGATTTCCCAATGAAGTTTCAGTGTTGTTCACTGTGTTTACATCTTTGAAAGTGTGATAGCTAGTTTAGAGAAATGTGAGAAAAGTATCACTGTAATTCCAGGTCTGTGAGAATCTTGTGAATCTGAAAAGGGTTGATTTTTGTACCATCCTCCATCTAGTTTTGGTTTTCAGCCCATCACAAAAGCTGGGAAAATTGCTGCATGACAACAATTGGACTATGGATCCAGGATGCATAAAACTCCTTCATGGGCTTTCAATTTCCAACTTTGTTTACGTGCATTAAATGACATCTATAGCTGGATTACTCCTTTCTGCAATCAGTAAAAACATTTACAAAAGAAAGGCAGCACATTGTTCTCCACATTGGTAGAGGCTGCTTGGACTGTTAATAACACAGTAAATTGACTCTGTCGCTTTGAAGTGCTCGACGGATCACATTATTGGTTGTTGTTTTTTTGAGCTGGTGCTGAGCCACCAAGTGTTTGGGACTTGGGGGCGAATGTACTCAATTAATTATGACATTGCACTCTGTCGCATGAGCAAGGCTACATTTGAAAAAAAAAGCCAAGAAATAGTCACGTTTGTGTATTTTCACAACATAGCAGGCGCTATTAGTTTCCGCGAACACCAAACTAGGGGTTTTATTGAGATCTTCAACACGTGTTGTTCTTATTGGAGGGTAATTAACACTTCACTCCTGTAGCTACTTGCAAAATTAAGATCATTTAGCTATTCCTGTCTGCAGTGTGTATCTATGAACATGGAGCAGAGGCAGAAATAAGTGGTGAAAAAGCTTTGGACGATGTGTCTTCGGTGAACTACAGTCCCCCCTTATCAGAGCTATGTTAGTACAGAAACAGTACCTGTTGTTATCAACATTCTGCCAACACCTCCTGATGTTCTAGGAATGAGCCCAGCCCCTTAACGTATAGCATCTGTGTACGTGTGTGTCCTTATCTTCCCACCTGCGTTTGTGCGTGTATCCGTATGCCTCTTTGCAAGTGTGGGTGCAAGCATCGATTCACACTTCCGAAGCATATGTGTAGGTTTTCCCTTGTATGCTGTGTGGATGTGTCAGTCACTGTCCCTAGCTGAGCCTGTGTGGAGCCCCGTCGCTGTGTATTCTGTGACTGCACGCCCTCAGGGGAGCAACACAACCATCCATCAACAATGTGTAAAAAGTCGGCCGATGGCGGGCGGGCAGCCGGCCAGCCAGGCCACTCTCAGGCGACTCTTTGTAGTGCTGCCCTAGCGGTAATATGTCACGGCATCCTCCACTTTGAACGGCAAGAGAGAAACATCAACAAGGAGTGACTCAACAGCGCAGGGGAAGGAGGCGTCCAGTGTTGTGGTGGTGTAGCTCGGCAAGCCCTTTTTTTCCCTCTCCAACTCCCTCTGGCGAGCTTGCTATTTTGGGACTCCCGACGCCTTGTTCTGCCTTCTGCCCCCTGGGCTTTGCAAGAACTGTTGAAGAGATCACAATGCACCATAAGAATTGGTTCAGAAAGTTTCAATACCGCCCAGATCATCCAGGTAGTCACAGGGGGTAAAATAGATGGTGCCATGCTTTGAGTGTGAAAGGGAAGTAGTGCGTCTTGTTCTCATTCAGTTAAAAAAACAACAAAAAAAATGTGAAAGTAAAATCCAGGAGGATTATTGAGTTTCATGAGTCATATTGACTTTGATTTGACACCATGAGTGAAACAGCTTGTTGGCTTACAATATTGATCAGCACATGCACCGCTAAATCTCTGGCTAGAAATGTTTCAACAACTGCATGTCTGAAGCTCTTTAGTTCATTCACCCAACCACATCCACATCAATGGTGGTTGGGCTTGCGTGTCAAGTACTCGCTAACCATTTGGAGAAGTAGGAGTTCTTACTAAAGGACATTTTGACATGTAACCCTGTAGTTTGGTGGTAAAATACATATATATATATTCTTTATAAACAACAAACTGAGGTTTGGTCAAATTTGTACTGTATATACAGAACTTTGGTCTGGTCACAACTGGGCTAAATATTGCCTACTGTAACAATATTTAGTCATTTCATGACAATTTAAAGCTATTTGCCATGAAAAAAACATGTATAGAGGACATTTGTCAAGCACTGAGCACTTACAAGTACTGACCCCATATCACTCCCATCAGTACAAGGGGCATATACATTGTAGGTATTAGTCACCCCCCCCCCCCACCTCACACACACACATACACAGTGAGCTATTCACAACTTAATCACACACACCAGTGACACAAGGGACACCCTGCTTCTCAAAAAGCCCCTCAGACTTCAAAAGGGGAGCTCTCAAAGCAGCCATTCAGAGCACCCTTTTCCAACGGGATTGAGGGTCACTGTGTCTGCCATGAATGGATTGATTTGGGAGCAAATGTGGTCCGAGGAAAACTCGTAATGTGATAATTCCAGTGTCAACACTCTGCACTCCTCCTCCTCCGCCCAGCTGATCCTCAATGAGCTGGGCTCTTGTCGCAGAGAAAGAGCCTTCAAAATCTGACACTTAAAAGGGAAGTTGGGCACAATAACCCCGCTAATTCCTCACCCCTCTACCCATCCTCCAAAAACAAAAAAAAAGAAAGAACGCAGCCGGAGCATGCAACACTAGCTACATTATTAGGATCTGTTGAGGGAATAATAAGGATGAATTACCCCTCTTTTTCTTGTGCCCTAGAAATCGCAGAGCATACTAAATCTTGCCCCCCCCCCCCCCGTGTCAATAGCTGCCTGTCATTTGCATGCATTTAAGTGAAAATAGCGGCTCTTTTTTGTGACACTCATCTTGTGTCAGCGCAGACTGTCGCCGGCTCTCGCGCCCTCCGCCAACCCTTCACACGTGTGGAAAACATCACGTGTGAAGGGTAGTCATTTCCAATGCATAGTTACTCCTTCACTGCTAAGTTTATGAGCATGTGTGTGTGTGTGTGGTCTGCCGGTGTGTTTATCTGTTTATGAACAGCGTTGGAGTGTTTGTGTGCACCGTGCCACTGTTCGGCAGAAAATAAGAAGACACCTGCTCGGCGATTCGGAGCTTGCTGTCAAAAACAGGAAAGGAATTGTGGTGGTAGAAAGAGAGAGAGAAAAAGGCAGCCCAGAGATATATCTATTCTGTCTCCCCGCTTCCCTCACGCTGCCGGTAGGAGACTTCAAAATGGCCCCACTCCCCGCCACAGAGTGGGCTCTGCCCTGTCAAAACGTCTTTGAATGGAAAATACAGACCGGAAAGTTTCCTCCTTTCTCTCTCTCTCTCTCTCTCTTCCTCATTGTTTTTCTCTCTCGCTCCCTCATTCTCTCTCTCCCCCCCCCCCGCCCCTCACTTCTGTCCATCCTTCATCGCACACAGAAAAGGGCATCTCCCCTTCTCCAGTGGAGCTCTCATTGAATGCTGCCTTTGCTCTGAGAAAAATACTCTTCCTCACTCTCTCTCTCTCTCTCGTGCTGGGGCCCCGCCAGAGCTCTCTGTCTCGGTGAGGTATCTGCCAGTCACTCAGAAGTACATTCTTCACTACAACATGTCTATCTCCTGGGTCCTGTCTGGAGAACAGTGCAGGTCTTGGTTCCTTTTGTCAGAAGCGATTATGACCTGTAGCCGACAAACAAAACCAAAGGGAATGAAATGAATCAGTTGGGGTCAATTAACAACAGGGCGCACTTGTATTTAACTTAAGATAAACAAGCATATTATCTGTACGTGATTCCCATGGTGATGTAACAGCCTTGTGGAAAGGCTTCCCATAGATGTATGGATAGGCGATACCAGGGCTAAAATCCCTGACACTGATGGTGTGAGGTGTTCAGAATGTGAGCTACCGCAATACCGATCCATTTTGGAGGCTTTTGGCGCCAGTGTGATACTCAAAACTGAAAAGACTTATTGATCTGCCCACCATTATTAGTGCCATTGGGAAGCTTTGTGCAGGCCAGTCCTTACCAAACAAAACAGTGAAACATTTTTACGGACCTCGCTTTGTGCTTGAGGGGCATTGTGATGTTGAAACAGAAAATTGCTTTTCCCATGAGCTACGTCAACTTTTTTTTTTTTTTACCTTTTCAGATTGTTAAATCCAAATATGTTTAAGAGACCTAAAGATGTAAAAACTGCCCTGTACTAAAAATAAAACATAAATATCTTCCTCAAAAAATATATGGAGTAGAAGGAATGATTTAACTCTTTCCAAACTCATTAATCATCTTGCAACCACTCAGTCCCGTGATCGTCTCGGGGGTCCTGAGCCCCCAGGCTGTGGAGTACCAAATAGATGGATATTGTACTTTATTAATCCCGACAGGAAATTTAACTGTTACAGCATCTTAGATTAATAAAGACAGAGACCAAAAATACAGTACATCAAATAATGAGCATATATAATACTTTATACAAACAAACAAAACATACTTACAGACAACTTAAATTTAAGTGGGTTTGTTTACTGTACATATTTATTAAGCTGTGGCGTTAAGACTTCCCTTAATAGGAAGTTAAACAAACTTCCCCACAAGTTCCCAAAAGTTGTCCACATACTTGTGGCCATATAAGCAGACATACCAAGGGGTTTGAGAAGGTGGATGCTCGGTATACAGTCATGACAAACACGAACGGAATAATGTTTCACCGCTCTGCCGTTAAAATGTGTCATTATATGTGTAGCACATCCGTCACTTAAGAAGCCAATCATCATTCATTTCACGGCGTGGACACTTGAGAAATCTATCTGCTGAAATGTGGCCCCCAAGGCATCTTACATTTACGGTTAATCTAATACTTCTCCTCTGACCATGTCTAAAAAACCCCATTCTGCCTCTGCTTTTCCCATTATTTCAGGTGGCTTCATCACCTGTGGCCAGAAGGAACCCCCTAATGGCCATTTTCATTTGATAATTGGTTATCTTGACATTTCAAACTGGCTCCATAATTTGTTCGTCTCTATTGTGAGTGGCTCGTTAATTAGAGTGTGTCTGTGCTTAGCTCACCATTTCCGAAAAAAGGGATTTGAGGTCATTGTCGAATTACACGGTTGGCATTCTTTGGACACGTTCATTAAAAATGGCAGTTTCGCCTAACCAGCCTAACATGGGAACTTTAGAGAATCTGATAACTCTAACCCTGAGGACTAACCGCGGAGAGAATATTAATGTTAAAAGAACCTGACAAATTCAAGCTGTATTTACTCGAATGTGTGCGTCTTTGTGAGACAGTCTTTCAGGACGGAGGGTGATATGTGTCCTGACGGTGGTGAGAAAAAAGGAAGGCAGATCCATGTTCGCGGAGTGAACTCCGGGGGATGACAAAGTAAATGTCCTTGCGAAAGTCTTCAGATGAGTGATGCCTCGGCCTAAGCCTTCAATCTCTCCACAATGCTCATCTCAGCAATAATTCATTCTGCATCCTCAGAAATGGAAAATATTGATTTTCAATGAATAACACCCCAAACCAGCATGCAGCCTAAGATTGCCAGTAAAGTAAAGTAAAAAAAAAACGAAAAAATAGTATCCCCTCTCCCCGCCGAAGAGGCCTGTCTCATGCGTCCACTTCTGGTTTGATAAAGCAGACGTGTGCGTATATATTGTGTGGCGTGTGTTGTCTATTACAAGTAATTAGGAGATAAGTTCCCGTTGCGTTCAAGAGGCTCAAATTGACAGATTATTATTGCTGCAGTGTTCGTATTCAGTATTGTTGTTGGTATGTTTTTCGCCCAAGACACAGCTGTCAACGACAAAGTGGCAAAATTAAATTCTGGAAAGGTTGAATATTTATCTTGGCATTCATATTCAGAGAGCGTGCTTAGTCAACAACCTGTTTTGTGTCATTCGTGTTGGCTCAAAGGAGGGGAATAGCAAAACCGTGCTTTTTTTTAATACAACCTCAGCTGGTTAGAGTGAAGTGATGTGTCTGTTAATATCACTGATTATCTGTATAATATGATTTCTGTAGATTATTTGTTCCTGGGCTCCTGACTGCCTTTCCGTCTCTTTTTTTATGTACAGTGCAGTAAAACTCATATTGGCATATTCAGCTCTGCCTCTAGTAATCCGTTATGTGGCTGTATCAATGACAGTGATTTGCCAGGATTAATGTGATCATCAGGATTGATCAATAGCTTATCTGAGATTAATGTTCCAGTTTAAATCTGCCTCTTGAATTACCCATTTGTTTCCATTGTAAAGATTATCAACTGTACTGCTCCAAGACTCGTATTAGTCTCATACTGTCACACCTGTTGATCCACAACCCATTCAGTACTTTGGTCAACACCAGAAAGAGGCTCCCACTGCGTGGTTACGACAGTGTCGTCTTTGGAAATAGCAACAGTAATGATTTTCGGGATAAAAGGCTCCGGCTTTACTGATGTCATTAGAATTAAAAGTATAATGCTTTAAATCCCCCCTCCGTGATCTCTTTTGTTTCCAAGCACGCAGAGATGACAGACGGATTAAACAACGTTAATTTTTCGTAGATCTGTGTGCATCAATTACAGCCGGGGCTGCTATCATGCCGTTTAGTATTAATACATGCATAGCAGGAAAGTATGCAGCGGATGATGAAAGAGTCAAATCTGCTCTCTTCAGTGTTTTGGCAGACGGAATTTAAAATCTGATCCTGTGTGCACTTATGGAAATTGGCATTCATGTAATTCACGCTCGAAGATGAGGAAACAGTTCGATTCAATGAGCTGGATTTTAATCAATTAGTGTATGGTGTAGAAACATTTGATTGGAAGTGATAATTTATTTTTAAAAAGTATATTACTGTGGCCAAACGTTTTTATTATTCCACCTGATAGGCCTTCACTTCAATCTCTCCGGGGGCAACTTCCCTTGAAGCTGTTCTCCAATATAAACTTTATAATGGGCAGTGTGGGGGAGTGTTAGGAATGTTAGGCTACATCCCAACGGTGTCGACACTTTTCTGTCTCCACAGATCTCTAAAAGTTTGCCACCCACACCGCAGCTTTACATCGATAGGATCTAAAGAAAAATATTCTTCCTCTTCCTTCACTTCAATGCCAATTGGCCAGCCGCAAAATGGTGATTTTCAAAGTACGCTCTTGAGGTTGCAAATAGCAGTTGACAAAAGACAAATCTGTGAGCCCAGAGTCATGTAAACGTCTGGCTTTTTTCACGACATTAAAAAAAATGTATGTATTTTATTTCAGTCGGGCTCGTTTGAATGGTCCTTTCATGTCGGCCAGTATTGGCCGTGTTTCATGCTGTCCGGAGACAAATTATTGCAATGTTTGTAATGTACCATTGCAACAAGGGCCATATGCCAAAGACCGGAGCCATACATGTGGGAGAGACAGTGCACGCAAGAAGTCCGGGAGGTCATAGTGGACACTTTCCAGGCAGCCTTTGGCTGCAGCATTTTAGAATGTCCAAGTCCACTTTTGAAACTGCTGTGCACTGTGATCTGTCGATTTGTTGAGCCCACCATGCCAAGCTGTGTTCGCCCCCGTGTTCCAATGGATACATATATCGTATACTATCTCTTGACTTTTTTTTTTTTTTACTTCTTTCCTTGCAAACATTCTGCCTTACAACGTACGTTCTTTTAAAATATATAAAAATAAATGTGTCCTAACGTCGTGCTATTCCAGGTGCAATCAATAATCGGTAAACAAGGTCTCCCTCAGCCCCGAGGCATGAGAACATTAACATATCTGTGATGTCATCAAGCGACACTGCAGTAGAATAAGTGGCTCTATACAAATAACTTAAGACACAAGTGGCTGTGTGTTACTAAAGGATTGAAAAGGGAAAACATTGCTTTCATTGCCCACTTCGAGGTTCAGATAGGATGTCAATGACACGGTGTGTCAGCAGGGGTAGTTGGATGTGGGTTGTAGGAGGTAGAATGATTGTTGTTGGAGGGAAATGAGGGTGTTTAGACATGGGCTTGCACTGTGTTGCCCTTTTTCCTGGAATCAGCCAAATGCACATGCTTGTCCCTCCGTTGCTTGTGTACTCCGCTTGCTCCTTTTGTTGTCTCAAGAGGACATTGAAGATAGTTGTCATGTCCCGCTGCTCTTGCGATGGGCCTTTTATCTTCAGTGGAACGCGTCTAGAATCTTTTTGTGTCTTGATGGTGTTGACGTCTAGAGCCGGGATGAAGAAGAACTTTAAAATTGTATTTTTCCCAATTATAAATAATTTACCATTGTACCACCATGGTAACAATTTGGTACTCCACGGTATAGCTAGACCTACTCTGATTCAAACCATAATACCTGGTAAAAGCATGGTATTTCCATATTTGTTTGGGGGAAAATGATGGAATCCAGTGATCCAGTTATGAATTTGAAGATGTTTTGTCATCAACAGTTGTTTTGCAAATAACATCCACAACATGATCATGGACTAAAAATGGGTATTCCAAACACTCTGTGCAAAGCCTCTAACATTATATGAGTTTTCATTTCATTTTGTAAAACTTGATACCAACCTGAGGCGTTGATAATAGAGCACAGAGATGTAACAACGGGCCTCTGGCCGAGAATGTTTCTCCATTTTGTGGAGAAAAAAAAAACGGAACTTCGATTTGTCTTTCCCAGGAGCACCGCTTCAAGACGTCTTTCGTTTCTCGCCAATGTGCCGCTGTTTCGCTGCAGCAAAAGCCACCTCCAGCAAGCGTAAAAAACCTTTTTAAGTTAATTTCACCAATTCCATACAGCTTCTGCAATGCAATACTTCAACATGTGAATAAAAACACGTCCGTGGTAACTAGCTAGTGACCGCCCACAGCTCCTGTTCACACAGTAAAGCAACACAGTTCACATACCCAGTGCTGAGGGATTCACTAATGTAGGCTTACCAGTGGATAACTGATGAATAGAAAAATAGAAAAATAGAAAAATAAAACAAGTATTTTGACAAACTATTATTGGTTGAGATCATTTTTTTGAGGAAAATTGGAAAATCAATCACAGATTCCAGTCAAAAAAATAAAATAAAAAAATATATATAAATATATGTAACACTTGGCTCTTTGCACACTAAGGATTTACTGCTGGAGAAACACCAGGCAATGCCCCTATGACTTCCCCATGTGTGTTTGAGTGTGATCTTTCTCCCGTCCTTGGCCAGGCAGTGTCTCACTATATACCCACTCAAATCACTCAACTCGTCCCCGGTTACCGCATTAACCCCCGAGCCCTCACACTGTCTCTTATCTTTCCCCTCTCCCCCGGCCATTGATACACCCCTTTAGCCTCCACCGGTTCCCTATAGGAGGGCAATCTGCTGCCCACTGGTATTGATCAGGCACACAAGGTTTTGATTAGCACAGTTGGCTGGATAACGGGGGCTTCACTGCATGATTGTACTCCGCCATTCCACTGTCTTGTTCCTCTATTGGCCAGGGAGTACTTCATTTTATTGGAGTCAGTGATTGGATGCACCCTAGAAACCCCCCCCCCCCCCCCCCCCCCCTTTTTCCATCCTCTGTTGTAAAAAGATCCAAGAGTCTGATGCTTTCTTCACTTGACCGAGTGTTTTTGTGTTGGTTTTGTCACACGAAGGGCGAGTTAAATGGAGGCAGCAATGTGCAACCGAGAAGCTGAATAGATCTAAACTCTCACCGCGGAGGCGTACACAGATGAAAGAACTGATAGCGGTTACATTTGGCCAAAAAATAAATAAAAATGAAGCCGAGGCCTCCACGTTCAATGGAGAATTTAACAGGCGATTTAGCGAAGAAAAGCCCCCAAACAAAAGAACAGGCATGAGGGGTGATCGGAGCTCGATACGGATGTTTAATCAAGAGGGAGCTTTTTCTCATTTGAGGTAAAAAAAAAAGAGAAAGCTGTTGGACCTTCAGGCATTTTGACATTGCAGCCTATGAGTCAGCCAGACATTGGCCTATTCACTGGTCAGCCAATTAGGTCTTGGCTGTTAAGGTTTAATACCTACAGTTAAGGCTACTATTGTGTGCCAACTAATGCCATTTCAGGCTTTCACTCACATTGGAAGCTTTCATTAAATCCAGAAGAATGCCAGGGCTATTCACACAGAGGCTCGAGTTAAAGCTCTGCATTTTTATATTCAGACCCCCTCCTCCCCACATATCCCCATCTCCATATACTCAAAGACACAATCCTTCAAATATAGTCACTTTCAAGAGAAAAGACAGTGGAATTTCGCTTTTGACTCTTGACTGTTTTTCATTTGACTTTTCAGATGTCTGGGCTGCAGTCATTCTTGCCGTTACAGGGTCAGGATGTTCTCACCGTTTTCTCTTTTTTTTTTAAGTTTTACAAATTCCTGCTCCTTTGAGAAGCTGCTCACCCGTGATCTTCATGTGATTCACTGACTTTCTCCCTTCAAAAGCCAGTTGAGGGTTTGGTGTGTGATTTCTGTTTCATTTGAGAGGTCTCCACAAACATTTCACGGTCATCTGACTCGATGTTTCCGCTCCTTGTTTCCAGACTGACTCGTTGTAAACAGTCCCCCCATTGAGAGTGAAACTTATCAAACAAAAAAAGGCAAGGGGATGGGCACCGGCATATTCCTTCTGCGGTGTTCATTAGTTGCACGCTCGCTGTGATGCATGCTGCGGGGATGGCGGCTGGGCTTGGCCGACCACTCGAGCGCTGAGCGCGCCAACAGATGTAGCGTAGCCTCACCAAACAGAGGGGATCTGACTCGCTCAAACTTGGCCGGGAGTCTGGGGAGTTGTTGATGGAGTCGGAGGAGGACGTGGTAAGAGAATGCAGAGAGAAAACAACTAAAACAGAAGGGGAAAGGGAGAGAGGAAGGCTGGAAGATAAAGAGAGACAAACAGAGAGGGGTGGGAGGTGGGAGACGAGTTGTTCCCCAGAGGGATCACTCTTGGTGTCTCACTCCACTGGTCCTTCTAATGTGTGACGCTCAGGAGATTGACAGACTGTGTAAAACCCAGCCCACAGGAGAAAACAACAACAACACAAGTCAGACGCATGAAAACTGCAACTTGAATGGGCTGTGGTGAGGAGAGACTGCGGGGGGGAGGAGGGGGGGGAGTTGGATGGACAGCCGCACTGGTTGATGTAACCTTTACGCATTCTTGGAAGGTTAGCCGAGCATGTGAGCTTGTTTTTTTATTTTTTATTTTTTCATCGCCATACTACTTCAGTAACATGGGTTTCAATCTGGGAGTTGCCCTGTTCAGCCTCAATGAAGCAGGAGGAGTAAAGGGCTCTTTTCCATGAGGTCATAACCTGTTTTTTAAGTGTTCCCATGAGGAAACGCTGTTGTCCGAGTGTGTCACATGCTATTTACACAAAAAGGGAGAGAAGTGAAAACTGCTTTGAATCTCCTCTTCCACTGCTTCCAAGACGAGATCCCTCTAAACTGTAAGTTAATAGAAGAAACAAGAAGAAACCCTTTTTATTGTCATATACATATACACATACACGAAATTTGACCTCTGCATTTGACCCATCCCTGTATATAGGGAGCCAGTGGGCTGCCAATGACAGGCGCCCGGGGAGCCGGGGGTTCAGTGTCTTGCTCAGGGACACTTCGACACGTGGCACGTCCCAGTCGAGGATCGAACCGTTGACCCTGCGGTTACCAGACACACTTAAGCCAGTGAGCCACGGTCGCCCCCGTATATTAGATATATTTGTATGCAATTCAGTTAAACTGATAATATTTTTTTTAATAAAAAGTGTGGACACAACCACATATACAGAAAGCAGTTTCCTCTTATGTCTTCTAATCTTTGCCATACAAATAACAAAAAGACAGAGAGAAATCAGGATGAGCTCATTTTATGGGCCTGTACGTCTTCCTATCTCCCCACTGGCAAACCTCACTTTGACGTATACCTCCCCATCAAGCATTGTAATGCTCCCACCTTCGAATTGAAAAATGCCATAGCCTTCCACAACACAACATTCTCACATCCTCTCCATCATGCTCTTGACACTTGAACACATAATTGACTGCAAAAAAAGGGGGGGGGGGAACGTTTCATTCACATGTATCTCTCAGCTTGACCTTCAGCAGTGATGGAGTGAAAACAGCCAAATGAAGATGAACGGCAGGCGCAGTCAACACTCTGACCCGCTGCTCCTCTGCCTGACTACAGCCGGTTTTAGTACGGCCATGGGCTAATCCTTATTTAGGAACCGTCATCACCGCCATCATCACATGCATTCTCACAGCTATTAATCAAGGTTGTGCGCAGAGCATTTATCACACGCAAGCCGAGAAGTGCACACGGACTTTGTCGTGTGCTAATCATTAGCATACAAAACATGTATTTCTTCATGCCCAACTGGATATGCAAACAGCATAACAATTGGTAAATTACAGGTTATTTATGCATTGTTAGAAATTCATTCTTTCTTAGGTTGGATTTTTTTTTTACTGCCAAGTCATTCATTTAGCACATGGGTGAGTTCAAGGTAACAGAAATAAAAGACTTTTATTCAGCGAAAAGCAATTATTATCTGCTATATTTGAAATTCAAAGTTTGTTTTTGTTGTTATTGTATTAGCTTTAACTCACAGACGTATGAGTCCCGCTGTAAAAGCGTAATATATATACAGATGCATATGCTTTATATTCCTCCGTTTTATATTCAGATGCATGCTGGACCTTGCGCCAAATAATCGCTGCCTCCTGTGAATTTGCAGAGGACAGTGTTATAAAGGTTCAATGTTGACGTGGGCAGCAAAAACAAATATGAATATATCAAAACTTCAGTTTAGTTGAGTTGTTAACTTGTTGATTTTCTTTTGATGATTGTATTGGCTCAGAGTATGACTTGTAGCCCGGACTTTTCATTCATTCATTCATTCATACCCAACACAAAGTTTGAAAAATACAACTCTTTTCGGTGCAGTTCAAATGTTGGCATGCACATGCATCTGAGGCTAAGTGTTGAGCACCTTAAAGATTCCTGCACCTGGGTCTGTCTTAACCAGCAGCTGTCACTGCGTGTGTGTACACGTATTGAAAGTCAAGTGTGTGTGTGTGTGTGTGTGAGAGTGAGTGAGTGTGTCGCATGAGTGTGAGTGGGGCTGGCCGACACCATAATGATGCCATATGGGAGCCATAACTCTATTAGCACCTAAACAGTCTGCTAGGCTTAGCCAGACACACACACACACACAAACACAGAAATAACTGCAAGGGCACTATCAAACTGGTAGCCCATTAAAACAATGGCAGGTACAGATTGAGTTTAGGTGAAGGTGTCATCCGCGATCCAATTAGTGAAACACTTAGTCCAGAGTATCAGTCCAGATGTTATTATAGTAAGACACAATAAAGAGTCACTCAAATAACTTAATGACCTATTTTCCCCGATGATTGGTATCTAACCATGAAGAGGTTTTGAAATATCAATCCGTCAATGGTTACGAGATGTCATTGCATCGTCCAAAGGCGGACGTGGCTTTGGGAATACGGCTTGGACACATTCACGAAAAACGCCCCAACTTCAAAGTCAGTCATCCAAAATATCTTTTTCTGTTTTGAAGGCAAAATGACTTACCTGGAAGATGTAGTTGGGCACATATGTGTCTAAAAGAAGGAGAAATTAAGAGTGATTTTAACATAATAATACTCCAAAAAATAAAATAATGTACACACATTTAGCACATAGCGAGTGATACATTAATAATCAACACAGGGGCAACTTTTCTTTCATTTCACTCTGTCTAAGTTCTAAAAAATGACATTTGGAAACTAACAGAAGGTGTTAACCTCAACCAAAACTGTCGTCAGTTACATGCATGCTGCGTTTCAGTTTCATAAGCCACAATGATCTCTGTCAAGTTGGTCACCATCTGTGAAAGTGTCCAAACCCATAGGCCTCCAGCCTCTCTGTGTGTCTCTCTCTCTCTCACACACACACACACACACACACACACACACACACACACACACATTCAGCTGCATTTTAATGTCTCATCACCACTTTGCCTCAATGACAGTCATCTGACATGTGACACCCCTGCTTGTGTTCACGTGCTGTATGTGTGACACATCTCCCGTCAGGAATCGACAACTCGTTCCGATGTGACAACACTAGACCTGTGTGTGTGTGTGTGTGTGTGTGTGTGTGCGTGTGTGTCGGGTGTCGACACTCATGGCACCCACGCAGACGGAAAGTGACACACGAGAGCGATTTCAACGGCGTGTCACGCGGAACTTGACTTTTCGGTGTCATATGACATGCACTGACCGGAGCTGTTTGTCGAGCCGGATGGCAAACAAAGCACGTGTGTGTTTCATCACCACTCATGTTGCTCAGCGAGAGCGAGACAAGAGGGCAGAAATTGAGTGTTTGTGTGTCTCTCTGTATTAGCTCGCTGTATTTGTCGATACATGATAGCACTGCATCGTCGCTAAATGCATGCTCGTCTGAGGAATTAAGCTTGCCTGAACACCGGAGAGCAGGCCAATTACATAGCCCGGATTAAACGGCAAATCCCCGCTAATAATGAGAACCAATCACAATGGCCGCGGGGGTATCCTAGCAACCGGCATGGCTCGGGATGGGTGTTCGGGCGTAGTACAGAATATTGTTGTTGTTCTTGTTGTGATGGGAGCGCAGATGGGGGAAAAAAAATACATAGAGGAAAAAGCGGGAGAGTATAAATATGTGCTGGGAGACAAAGAGAAGCCCAGAGAGGGCGATGAATACAGAGAAGAAGAAAAAAAAAAAAAAAGCATAATGATACTGTGAAGTGGGGGAACTGAC
Source organism: Anarhichas minor (assembly GCF_050575085.1). Lineage (NCBI taxonomy): Eukaryota > Metazoa > Chordata > Actinopteri > Perciformes > Anarhichadidae > Anarhichas > Anarhichas minor. The sequence goes on along the minus strand of NW_027466462.1, from coordinate 5,358,870 downwards.
AGGCATGTGAACCGGGATAGAGAGGAGACATGAAGGAAAGATACACTGTGTGAGAAACAGAAAGACGGACGGAGGAAAGAGAGACAATGGAGAAAACATCGAGGGCTCTAGAAGGAATTAGACAGCTTAAGGGGCATTATGTCAGTGTACATAAGATTTAGAGTATAAGTCTGGATTATGGCCTTTTGCTTTGATAGAAAATGCCACCTTATAGGCAACGGAGCTGTGTTTTGTTCTTCTTGCAGATATCAAAGAGGGCGCCCTGCTGTTTTTCGGAATGCACGGTCAGAAGGTGGGCACTAAATCCTTCTCACTGAGGAATTCAGACGGGATTTGTAAAGCCGACCTCTCCGCTTCTTACTGTTTTGGTGGCCAAATGGACCACGGTACAGCAATGACAGACAAAACCAAAAGGGGAAGGGCAACTATACAGGCATTGCAGACAAATAAATGGACACACACACCCACACACACACACACACACACGGCGAGGTACAGCTTGCTTTGACACGCATTGAATTGTTCTGTTTCATTTCATTTCATTTTAGATTACTTTGCCAAATTTGAGGTGTAAAGGGAACGTGCAGATAAGAAACAACAATTATGGAGTCGAGATCAGGTTTGAATTCCAATTTTCCCTGTGTCGCATTTTTGCATTTTGCTCAAGGTGTGCATTTGTAGGTGTGCATTTCCTCTGTTTTGTATTTGCATTATGTAACAAATGCAACACATTCTGTACTGTACAGGAAAATGCAAGATGTTCTCCACACATGCGTGAATACACACGCGCACATACATCCTGGAATTGCCACTATCAGCCGCGCGTTTATTGTCAGCCGCATGAAGGATACCGTGCAACTGGCCAGAAATCCTCCACAGTTCTCCTCCACAGTAATGTGCTGCTTTGCAGCTCTCTTTCAGGTGCCTCAGTAAATAGGGCCATTGTGTGGAGTGCATTACCCAAAGGTTTTACTCCCATCTCTCCCTAGTGGGTTTGTGGCTAGTATCATATTGGCCTCACTTTCCACTGTTGCAGTCAAAGGCATTATGGGGCGAGGGCTGCGAGAAGGCTGTATATGTTGAAAGCGGATGTTCCAGAACACTGTGGGAGAAGAGTTCTGTTGGTGGTGCATTCAAACAAATAGATGGAAATGAAGAGTCTATTTATTTGTTTCTTGTAATAAAACAATCACTTTATATGGAGCAATGTTTTTTTGTGAAAGGAACCCTGATTTGTGGCAACAGAATACACTCTCCTGCTGCCAGTTTCTGGCTATTCTATCCAATCAACAGTTGGTGTGAGTAATGCGACAAAGAAGCATATCATTGCGCCAATAAAAGGCAGGAAATACTGACCGCAAATGGGGAATATACTTCAGCTTTTCAAAAACAAACGCTGGCATATGAACACATTTTAAATTCATACTGTCAAGCAAATGGTTCGCCATTCCAAAAGATAACAGATCAAGATTAGCATTCATTTGGCGCTTTGTTTCTGGCCACCTGATGAATGTTAGTCCAGTATTCACTCTCTTTTAGCTCCGGTTTGGTCTCTACCAACTCTTTAACGGCTAAATGTTTCGTAATGTTCACCAGCTAGTCGCTTTGGGCAATCGGTGAGTTTTAAGAGCTTTTTCACTCAAAACAATGACAGCGTGAACCAGAACAGTACATTCGTGGACCTGATAACCGAAACAATGAAGCTAAACGTCGCTACAAACCTCCGTTGTGGAGAACGGCAGAGTCAGGTTATAATTCAAATACTCGTAGTATTGTGATCCAGATGAAAATATTGATTATGGCGGCTTTAAATGTTTCATTTAGTTTAACAAAAACTCAAAAATGTCCAAAGTGAAAAAATGCTTGTTTTATTATTTCAGCTTTACTGCTATGGTTTGCTGATTACATTACATAACATGTTTGCAATGTACTTACCGTGTACTGCACTGTACATTGTTGTCCCATATCTCAGTTCTATCCCATGTTTTTTCCAAGGCACACATAGCTTTACGGTCAGACCCAGCAAGATGTCGCCTTCTTCTCCCCTTTAATATCTAATCTCAGTTTGCCACTTTTGTATTTCTATCTTTTGCCACTCAGAAGAGAGCCGGAGCAAGGAAGTCAAAACTGTCTGAACTCCCCAAACGAAATGAAAGTCATAAGGGTGATGTTACCCTGAACAAGTCGCCCCATCATGGCATGACTCACATTTACACAACCCCTGAAGGCATAAGAGCTCTGATGTCTCCCTCTCTGTGTGTTTCTGTCTCTGCCTCACTCTGTCTTTCTCAGCACTGCAACTTGATGTCAAATAGAGTCAGTGCCCACACCACAGGCCTGAGGGAACGGGGAGACAAGTCTGCCTTTCTGCAGTCTCTTCTCTTTATCTTTCCCCTTGACTTTCCCCACACACACACTTTTCTCGAATACAATAACATAGAAGTCCACATTTTCAATAGTTCTTTTAAAAAATTGAATTCCTTCCCTGCCACGAGAGACCTGCAAAAAAAGGGAATGTATTGATCAAAAGGAATCTAGAGAGATGATAAAAATCATTTTCCTCCCATCATTGGCATTTGCACAAAATGTTTTTTTCCGCTGTCAATTTTGACAAAACGTACAACAACACGGTCCACATCCCGCTTCGTTAGCACTTGTTTGTTTGATTATTACCGCAGCCTATCACTGTGTATAAAATGTGCATTTCAGTCAACGTTGGCAGCACTATATTTGGATGAGATGAACAGAGATTGTTTAATCAATATGAATGGTTTTCACCAGCTGTCCTTGGCTCTTTTTTTTTCGAGCAATCCGACAATGAAAGAGAGCACATCGAAGGGAATTGTGTGTGTGTGTGTGTGTGTGTGTGTGTGTGAGGAGGGATTTGCTAAGAGACAATAAAGAATGGGAGTGGGAGGAAAAGGAGGAAAAAATAGACGAGGGGACAATTAGGAGCAGCGAGTGTTAGAAGCAGTCAAGACACAGATTGAGAGAAGCGAAGGAGCGAGGAAGAAGAGTCTCTTGTGATTTATACGGTTATTATCTCTTTGCACTTGTGGGTGTGAATGGAAGCTGTCATGCATGCACCCTGGCAGGTCTCCTCTCCGCGTGTTTGAGGAGCCGGGCCAGTCCCCGGGGCCCAAAGTTTGGCATTAGCATTCCGTGTAGTAATGGGCCCCCATTTGCCGCTTGTCACCATAAGATAGGTGGCTTCGTCCTCGCCAGAGTCCGTCCAGCTGAGCGGGCCCCGTTGTGCTCAATGACCCCTCTCATTCTGACTGTCGATTTTCCTTTCCCTACTTCTTGGCCGCTTCGCCTCCCTCTTATTTCATCTCTTCTCTCTTCAAGCAGAAAAGCACAAGACAAACTACAACCACGTCCCCTGTGAAAGTGCTCATTTGGTTATTCTTTTCCAATGAAATGGGCATTTCTTTTCCAAATGAATGAAAGCTGAACGGTGCCATGCAAGTCGGTGAACTCCGGTCATCGCCGATCTAATCCCACACGGCCCAAATGAGAGCAGTTATTTTCTGGATTCATGCGGTCATATTAGGGTTCAAGATAGAACAGATGCCCGGTGTGTGTGCAGGCTAATGAGGTAGCAGAGTAAGGTTCAGAGTTCACCCGTACTCTCCACCGTGGAGACCTGAGTTTGTTTGGAGCCGTGCCCTCAGCTTCGTATCGCCCTGAGCAGAGGAGACAGAGGATCACGAAGGTCTTGACCATTCTACGGCAGAGAATATTAATTGGAAATTGGTGCATTCTCTGGAGCAGTGAGAGATTGAGAGGTAAGATGGGGTATGTATGAGGAAGAAAATGCTCAGATATCACAGGCAAACATACATCACACATGTCAAACACACAGTAAACCTACATATTTGCACTTCTCTTGCCTTGTCTCCAACTAAAGAGGGAAATTATATTCTCCTCCCTCAAAACATATTAAGAACACATTTAATATCCCCAAAAAAAATCCAATAACTGTTAAAGATCAATGACTCATTCATTTTGCATGGCTGATCATTAGTGTGATGGCCCACCGGCTGTTCTGTGAAAGCCAGATCCCTCACAGGCAGAATCAGAGTATTCCCTGACACGTCGCCCTCATTTTGTTCAAATTAGAGCCTCCCTGTTCAAATATGTACAATGATGACATACACCATATGCCTCAAACATGTTTTCTGTCATCTGTTTTGCTTATGCACACATCCTCATTCGCGCCTAACATGAGACCGCAACGCCGGGGGGGGAAAGGGACGGACGGCTGAAATCAAAGTTAGCTCGCGATGGCCCATGTCGCGGAGTTTAAAGATCAGCTGCTGATTGATGCACTGGCTGCTCTGTGAAGGTGAGGCGAAGCTACTTGTTGCCCCGCTTTGCCTGGGATCCGTCGGAGCATAATACCAGGCGACAGCCAGCCTGGTGTTTGTAGCGCGAGCCAAGAGGGATTATGGGTAGTGGGCTTTAATATCTGATTTTAATTAGCAGTTTAACACAGTGATCACGCCTCATTAGGGAACTGGGGAGGCTGAGAATCTGCGTGAGTATGCTAGAGAGCGCCGAGGAAGTGCGGAGTCGAGAATATAGATGCTTGCATGGGGAGAAGACTCGCTATACCTAAAAACTGTCAACGTGATGTTTTCCGGGGTGATTGCAGCAGATGCATCTGCTTTGCTGACAGCAGTTGCATCACCAGCTAATCCCAGAACATAGAGACTTCATGGTAAAAGGAAAAAAAATGTCATGATGCACACTGTAAACCCAAAGCCGTGTATATGTGATGTGTTATTGCTCCAGCATCCTCGGCTGGCTGCCAGCATTCATCTGTTTGTGTGGAATTCCCCTCAGCCTTGCCCCCGCATGCCACTTAGGGATTTAGAGTAAGTGTATCAAATCTGTGAATAGTCCTCTCTCGCACAGGATAAAAAGATTAAGGCACTTTAACCCCTAGGAGCCCAGTACCCTCTCGCTCTTGTCATCCAGGAATTAGTCTGGCTCTTCCAATCGTGTCCATTCCCCGGTGTTGATGGCGCAGCGAGGCCGCGGGGCACTCAGCGGGGCAGCCAGCAGGCTTGGCGCTGTACCAGAATGCTGCATGGCTGGGTGAGAACAGGACCCTCAGTCTCAGTAATGGTATAATGGGAGAGGAGGGGGGAGTTTGAAAAGCTCCAGTGGTCAGCTGGTAACACAGCATTGCTTTTTTTTTTTTTTTTTTTTTTTTTCTCTCTCCCCGCTGCTCCCTTTCTTCACCCTCGTCCCACTCGTCGACTCACTCCAAGTCCCCTCTCTCCTCCTCCCCTATCGCTGTCCCCGCTGTGCCAGCGGCTGTCTATATATGGTGAGATGCATTCAATCCACTTTCAATCCCCTGGGTTTAGTTCAGGGGCCATGCTCATTTTGTCGGAGGCCGCTTCAACCACCTCTCTAACCCCTTGTACTGCTCTCTGCCTTTCTTCCTCACATTCCAGCAGTTTTCAAAGGGGAGCCAAATGCACTTTATAAATCCCTGGAGATACCCGGCAGAATGACAAGCGGTCCTCAGCAGCGAGAGAGTTATCATTTACATGGAAGGAATGCATTTCTCGATTTGATCATTTCAAATGAATACCTCGATTCAAACAAGATGGTCCTGAAAATCCCTTGTAATGCTACTTAAACAATGCAAACAAATTGGAAAGCTCTTGCTCGGCGCGGCGTAAAGGAGAAACCCCGACATTAAAGTGTACTAGAAACAAGTAGGGAAAGTAAAAATGTTAATACTCTAAAGAGCCCACTAAGCCAGGGGATACATGGGAATTAGGGCCGAGATTAGTACGGCAAGTACAGCAAATAGTGGGTCTGCATCGGAACTCGAAGTAATGACTGGCGACCAGAGGATAAGATCCATTGCACCAGATGTTCCTCATCCTTCATAACATGTTTGTGTCACTCAGACTCTCTAATGCCTTCATCTGATACCCACATATCCGTTATTCTCCCTTTTTAAAGGCCCCTCCGGTGTCTTCCAGATATAGACCAGCTCTATCACAGTGACGATCCGGACGGCGTGATGGATATCTGTCTACTTCGGTCTCACACAGACATTTGAGAGTCTGAAATGAAGAGAGCCATGTTTGTGCTGTCATTCCTCTTTTTCTTGCGAGTGAAAATCAATTGAAATGTATTTACACAATACATGTATAGGCATTTTCCCACTATCGCTATATTTTAGAGCATTATAAATAAGAACAACAATCATTTCAAAGTCCCATGTCACTTGTTTGGTAAAAAATACAAGACTCTGTCCTCAAAGACAGGAGCTCACATAGTTAATTTGGCAGTAAGGTTCCTCAAAACAGCATTGTTTAGTCCCACCAACTCCCGCCGCTGTCCTGCAGAGCTTAAGTCAAGAGGTGCTGAGCATCTGGCTGTCTCTTCTCTGCCTCATTGAGCTTGCCTTTTAACACCACCATAATTAGTTTTTACCCAGCCTCCAGCCCTGCGTGTCTGGTTTTGTAGGCCGTGTCTCTCAAAGAATCGAACCTGTCTGGCAAACAGAAACAAACTGCCCCGCACGACTCCCCTGGTTTGTACACCTCGCTACCAGATTGCTTATTGAACAGCGGGAGTGACGGCTTAAGGGCCCGGAGGGGGCAGAGAGGCAGATTCACACCAAACACAATGTTTCAGGACACCTCTAATTTTTTCCATCATTTACGTTGTCCTGTAATTAATCTGCCGGTACGTTTAATTAAAGAGAAATGTTGAGGGTGTAATGGAAAGCAATGCCAGCCGTGTGAGCAGACCCGGAGAACAATGCGAGCGGTAATGCATCGTGGCAGCGGGGATACATCATGTTAGTTAATCTGAAGTTGACCTCAGAGCAACTTGGGGGGGGGGGGGGGGGGGGGGGTGAGAGATAACGGACTGCGCCAAAGCTCCTCCAAACTACACAGACAGACCCGTGTTTAATTCTGAAAATGAATCTGTCACCAAAAATCTGAATGAATGTGACAGTTTAGATTGGTTATGGTAATTAGACTACTAATGATAACCTATATATTCCTTTAAGCAATCACACAAAATACCAAAAGATACACCACTATAGGCCTAAAGGCTATTTTTTGCTTGCATCCACCAACACAGGCTAAAGATGACTCATCTCATGCTCTGTCCAGGTTCATAACAGGGCAAATGCACCCTGCTACAACGAAACACTGAAAAAAAAAATGAATAATGGAAGAAGGACTAAACCGCTCGCAGTCAGCTCAATTGCTAATGGCTAACGTCACGCTTGATTTTTTGGCGTGTGGCCACACTCAGCCAAACAACATCTGTGACATGCGCGTGTGCAGGGAAGGGGAAACAAAGCAATTTCAGAAGTCGTTTGAGCCGAGTCAGTGATGGTCCAGTGATAATGTTTTGCGCTTGTTGCTCGGAAAGACAAAAAAAAAAAAACACAGCGAGGCGAGTAAATGAGAGTGAAAGAACGACAAGTGGCAGGCAACACAAACACTGAGTTGATTTTACTGCGTTGGTGAGCCGAGACTTAGAAGGTTGTTATGTCGCGCGGCATGGCATGTACTGTGCGCCCGTCATGGTAGAGATTTCACTACCTGTTCTATTTTTGCAGGTCACTGAACTCTGGTCACTGGTCGCTTACTACATAAGAGATTTCTGTGATAATCTATACAAGATGGTTACTGCTCTCATATTTCTTTAAAACTCCATAAATGAAGGCGCTCTCTGTATACATTTATACAGATGTTATATTTAATTATGTCCATGTGCTATAGCCACTACTGCTACAGTATATTGTTACATTTCTCGATTTTTCATCTGTTAGCAATTGTAGCTAACCTGGTTCCTGACCTATGACTCACCACTCAGTGATTCATATAGATGTGATTCATAGATGGCTCTTTCCACCAGTGGAAGAGACAATGAAATCTCTGTAGGAGTCAGAGCTTTGCTACATGGCCTGCTAGCTCCTTAGCTACATCCATGAAAATTAGCAACAGACAAATGGCCCAAAAAACCCCCTGTAATGGACGGTCTTTAATTAGCATATTTCCACAAAGCCACCAAAACATGTTAATTTCTTCTGCTCCGTATTGTTGTTTTTTGCGCCGATTTGCCCCACAGGTGGGCAAAAACAACTTCAAATGCAGCTTCAAGGAATCACGGCAACAGGCGAGTGTTGTGACAACTCTATGAATTAGCGCACGGAACAATCAAACAAAAACAATCCTGAACATGCTAATGAGTCGGCAATTACGGCAACTCCCACATTCACACGAAACAGCCCCAGCGCAAGCCACGAGTCATTAGGATCAATTTTAAAGGCCGAGCGCTTGCACAGAGGTGTGGTGAGGAATGAGGGGTGAAGGGGAGGGTTTGTTTACCTGCAATTCGCTCGCTCATCGGCTGGTTAGAGGATTGACTCGGAAATTAAAGTAATTTTCTAAAGTTTTTTTCTGTTTCATTGCACAGAAAACAAAAGTCCAGTGATGAACATACATCTCATTTTCTATGCATGACTTGGCTAGGACCTGGGTATTGAATATGTGACTCAAAGGGCATGTGACAAGCCATCTAATTGCTGAACTAATGACTTTGGATATAGTTTGTCATCCTTCGTCTCCCTGCCCCTTGTAGATGTCTCTATCATCTGTTTGCTTGGCTTCTATAACAGACGGATCCCTGACACTTGTAAACGCCGATACACGTGTGTTTGCCTGTAGCTCCTATAGTTCACTCTCTTCTACAGAGAAACGTCGTGTCTTTATTTACCGTTGTTTGATCGAGATGGTGGTTTGAGTTTAATTAACCCAAGTTGGCGATAAACGTGCTCGCCAAAATGTCTGCCAGTGCTACCGCATAAAGCTTTTACGAGGCAGAGCCCTTTTCTCTGAAGGGTATATGTATATGTGCAGCTACTCGCTGACCCGCTCGCTGATTCTGGAATGGCCCGAGGCTGGTAATGAATATTGTTACGAGATTGGGGAGGCAATGGGAACTTTACACGCACGTGATATGATCGTTTGTAACGTTTCACAAAGTAGATTTTATACCCCAGTTCAATGTTGTCAGACAACACTGCTGTTGTCAATCTACACAGTTAACAAACAGATCGTGGTCCAAAATGAATCCCTAAAACTCTCGATGAAACACAATAGGTTGGCCATGATTTTGCATTTTGGGGAATGCGCTCATTGAATTGCTTGCCGAGAGTTAGATCGAGAAGATATATTCCATCCTCATATTGGCGGTAAATAGTGCTGAAGCCAGCAGCCAAGAGCTGGCTACCAACATATCTTAAGCTCATTAATTCACATATCACATCTTGTTTTGTTTAGTTTGTAGAAAAATCAAAGCGTGAAAACAGCACGTTGGATTTTACATGGGCTACTTGCCGGACTATTTTCTGGCCGGGCGCAGTTTACTTCCTGGAGACTTGTTGCCACTGAAGATGCCAAGCAACCAGTGGATGTTAGAGCCAGGCTGAATTATCCTCTCCCTTAATCTCCCTTCCCGATTTGGATTATCGATCAAACTCGTGACAGATGTGATAGGAACTCTGTCAAAAACAACTTCTAAGATTAAAACTAATGAATGTTTTTGCAAGTGCATGTTCGCCCAATAAGAATCTAAAAATATATTGCTTCATTGATACACCCGTTGTCGCCATACTCCATCAACCCAAAGCTGAGTGGACTGTCTTCTAACAGTGTTCCCAACCTGCTATCGGTGCAAAGTGCCCGACATGTTTCACAGTGTGATCACATGAAAGCGACACGTCAGGACTGCAGAACTGACGTTTTTCACAGCTGGTAGAATGCGGTTGTAACACTGCCAGTTTTTGTTTTTTACCCACTTACACTAGTGGATCAAAAAAAATAAATGCATGGACTCAGGGTACCGCAAAGCATTTTGGGTAAACATGTAACAGTCACCAATGCTCCTAAGTCTTTACCAAGGCGGAGTCTAACATTCTTACATTTTTATCAACCATTTTTCCCATAGACAATCTGACAATCATATTCAGGGTAGCAGTATAGTGTTCGAGTAAAAAGGGATTTAGCAGAGGCTATTCATGTATTACCTCCACCTAATTGCATCCAAGTTCCCCAATCATTTTTCCACTAATTATCTCCGTACTGCATCCCCTGGCTGCTATAAAGGGGTGGCGGAAGCCATAAAAGGAGAGGAATAAGGTCCAAACTGGAGTATTTATGTCTCAGTTTCTGTTCTTTCCCTCTCTTCGTGTGGTGACATCAGCATACCTGCCAAGGAAGGGTCAGGCAGGGTCCTTTGACAATGCATGCTCGACACTGGGTTGCCAGGTTCTACAATGTAAATCAAGCCTAATGTCCGTGTGAAAGATATTATACTGTCCCCCAGTCTAATAAGGCAACACATAAGCCACACCTGAGAAACCCATTTGATTTGCATACCATTATGCTCTCATCATGCACACACATCCTGACCCCTTCGAAGAGCTCAAACGCTCAAATCGAACAAATTATAAATTCTAAAATTGCACGGAGATACGTGTGGGATACAAGCACATATTTCCTTCAGCAGGACTGCTAATTTAATTTCCGTATGAGTGTAAAAAGGCATTAGAATATGACCTGCTCATTTCTGTAATTGAATATCATTTCTACTTTGGTAAACAAATACTTGAAAAATGCCGCGAGGGGTTCAAGATGGTCAGCACAACAGCACCAATTCATTAGTAGAAAGGTGTCATCTACTCCATCCTGCACTCTAACGCCGTTGTGTTTCACTCATTATGTGAATAAAAACTTCTAAAGCATGTTGGGTCTGAATACTTTGAGAACAAATAAACAGTAACAATGACTCTCTTCTGTAGTACATCACAGGTTCATCTATAATTTATGCCATCATTTAAGTACCATTCGCTTTGGTTGTATTTCCATTCTGCTGATTAAGTATTCAACCTCCATTAAAGCAAATTTATACTCGTGCTTGATGTCACAATGAAGGCATAGTAATCCTACACACTGTGCTTAGGTGAGAATGTTTGGTTAAGTTATCACGCTGTTTCTTATTTTCTTTTCACCGCAGCCTCTCAGCTGGCTCTCTTAAAGCGGCTTAACGACTCTCGGGGCCATTTTCACACCCACACTTGCCGTTGTACCTAAATTCAGTTCGGGGAGTTTCAGGCTGTTAACTTACCTGAGGCTATTGCAGCTATTTTTACTTGCCAAGTGCTTTCCACTGTGAGACAGTCTCTTCTCCAGTTCTCCTTTTCCTCCTCCCCCCCCCCCCCCCCCCCGGTGCTGCTACTGTATTTGATCAGGGCTTTGTCCGTCAGATTTTATTGGTTTATACTGCTGTAATGGGAATGAATGAGAAACAGGCGCCTGTGAAAAGGTCAGGAGTCAAATGAAAAATATGAATATCTCCCTCCTCTGTTTGCTCGAGTTTTATTGCGTGATATTTGGAATGTTTTCTGAATAATTCATGGATGACTGGTAACAGTGGAGTGGACAGTCCACGTGACAGCCTGCTCCCAAAATGTTAAATTCCTCAAACAACCATTTGAAAAAACAGGAACTTGTCTTCTTTTATATCCAACCACTAAGTAAACAATTACAGTGTGGCATCAGAGCAACTAAATCCATTTCAAGACTATCTATTCTATCAAGACATGTCAGGGCACAGTTAGGCAGCCCTTCTTTTTTTGTTTCTCTCACAGCATTCTCCACACCAATAACAAAATTGATCCGTCTGCATCCTGCAGCACTTTCAGAGTAAATGCGCACTTTATTCTTTCTTTTTTTTTTCCCCACTCAAGGAAATTTAACCAAAGAAGGCTGTGCTTAGACACTTGCTCCCACACATTTCAGTGCATCTCCTAAAAAAAACAACTCTCTGATCTGAGGCAACCTGCTGGCTACATGAGCGATTCATGAATCTGGTTTGAGATATAGGCGGATATGTGTTTGAAAACAGCAGGGCAGCTCCAGTGGATGTGTGTTAGTTTATGGAATCAAGAGATTTGTTGTCATTGGCGGCTCTCCTCTTTGTTCCACCGTCTGTCTACTTCTTTCACTGCCTCTTATACAGTTTATCTCCCCTCCTTACCCTTAGATTAGATAATCATCTTGGACACCCCCTTCAAGACCTCCTAGACTTCTCCTTCTGAATGCATAACTGGATCCGTGCCTCTATTTTCCAAATGAGACAAGACCACTTTGACTGGGGGGGGGGGGGGTCAATCTCTGGGGGATCTGATCGGGCCTTAATTGAATTTGAGGGGTCAGATCAAATGCTCGGCTCTTGCCCCACGGCAGCTACCATAACCTCCCGGGAAAGGAGCGAGAGGAACGCGGAGGCGAACTCCGGCGGGAGCAGGAAAGATTAAATCGTGCAGGTTTGGAGTGGGGGGCCATTTACTGCACGTGTTTGGGTTATATTTTGCTTTCACGGGGAGAAGATTATGTTAGATGCAATAGATAGTATGTATAATGGAGGAAAAAAAAAAAAGAGTCTGAACTTCATGTAGAAGCTTCTCTGCTGGATGGGAAGGCCGGGATCTTAATCCTAATGGTGTTGTCGGGGCAAAGCATGTCGAATCAATTGATCTCCCTTCATTAAAGCAGAAGCCACCCTGGCCTATTACCAGGCATGCGTGCGTACTTATCTTATAACCCTTTAAAGTCCAGGATGTGACCTCACCGTTCACTTAGTGACCATCATCACAGAAGTCAGGCGAGGGGGGAGGGGAGCACCAGCATTTATATATATATATATCATCTTGGATCATCTACGCTGCAGGGTGGGCAGAAGTCTCTTCATAACTCTGCACTCTTTATAAACCCACTGAATTGGATTTTACCAATTCCAGTCAGTGCTGTACCTCTGGTGTCCTTGTTTGGGGATGCATCAGTGAGTAACCCGATGTTTATCAAATAGAGTTTGTTACCAGGTGTGCGAGCAGCCAGGTTTTTCTAATTAAACATCTCCCTCCATTAGAAAATAAAATGTTTGCATTGCTGATTGGTATCAGCAGGGCTTTGAGTATCCCAATGTGGAGTTATTTCGGTTGGAGCTGCAATATATTAAATATATATAAATCCATTGGCTTTGTGGTTTAAAAAAAAGAAAAGAAAAACAACAACACGAGATCTGCTCCCTACTTTCATACTGAATGGCTTATGTATGGCACCATTGTCTTGTGCTTCTCAGAAGCCTCACCCGCCTGCATTAATGGACACGTGCAAGCTTTAAAAGCATTTCAATCAATGAGACTGAATCCTCTAATGGGGCCCTCCTTTCAGGAAAGGGAGCGCTGGAATATACGTTTTCATTACAAGGACCAGATTGCGGCCGTTCGCTCAGCGCACTCAGCCCTGTATTGAAATGAGAGGTGTGCTGCGTGATTACCGGAGAGTAAAAAGCTTCTGAGAGATAGAAGATAGTTAAGATGGATACACATGCTCTCCCCCCCCTCCTCCTTCATTCTCACTTCTTTGATTCACCTTTTAATCGTGAAGGGGGAGAAAGTGAAAGAGGAAGTTGATGACGCCATTGGCTTCCATTGGCTTTCACATGGCAATGGGATTTTTCCCATTGGATTTCTGTGGCAAACACAAGTTGATGATACTTAAAAGTTTTCTTCAGCATGATCCTTTTAACAAATGGACGATTTACGATTTTTGGAGAGTAAATGCAATCGGCTGAAACGTAAAGCTTACGTTAGTCTGTGAACAAACTCCACCACAGTCATGCGAGTACACACACAATGAGGCAGTGAAGGCAGTTGGTGTGACAACATCGTGTAGCCTTTGGCCATTTGTTGGCATCCGCCTATTGTCCTTTTGTTGAGCAGATTGTACTCCGACAGAAGAGGTTGGATTTGAAATGCTATTGTGACCAGGTCTGGGTCTAGTTCCGAGAAAATCATCATGGAAGCACACAGGGAAAGACATTTAAAGCTTCGAACTTTTATGTTTTTGGTCAAAACACTTTTTGTGCCCATTGATCACGAAAAGCAGAATAGAAGTCCTGGCTTTAGATTCAGCAAGTAATAGAAGCACCACAAGCCAAATGCATGGCTCCGTAGGGGATCACAGACACGCTTGCCATCATGGCAGCCATGGGATTCTTAGACGAGAATATAATAGGTGTTGTGTGATTACTTGTGTTCACGCAGAGTTAACATATAGTATAAATACTTCTTCATAACAGCAATATCTTGAAGAGTGACAGCGAATTCCTGTCCCTGTCTCATGTTGCAAACGTGTAGCATCAACATGTTTAGAGTGACTTATATCACTCTCGATCTCTGTGCTCATTCCCCGGTGTCTAGAAAGTTGTGTGCAAACTGAATCAAAAACGTGTTAATAACCAACACTTTTGTCACACCCCTTTTTTTTTTTTTTTTTTTTTTAACTCTGTAATATATGAAAATATCTCCATTAGGTATAATTACATGTGGACAGCGTTTCAATTTCCAACTTCCAGCAAATATAATTAATCAAAGTAATTTGTGACACATTTAATAAACTTGATATTGCCTTTGGTAATGAATTGCACTTGAGCAAAAAATGAATTACTCTTCCCTACTGTGGCGTGCAAATACGGTAATAATTTAATTAGGTCTGGGGACGCGTCGCCAAGCCTATTGTTGCACAAGTCTGCAGGTTTGGTATGCGTTCTTTATGTAATGTAAGTTATGTCAACATGAGAACTATTTAGTGTGGAGTAATTGGTGCAGTTTTCAAGCCATTAATGAAAACAAATACATTTATTAGTTCATTTCTTTGGTGGATGGTTAGTTTAATATATTGCAATTTTAGTGGTATAGAGTTTTTCTTTGTAACTTTATAATATATCAGAGATACTCCCAACGTCAATGTATCTTCATAGCTTTCCAAGGCACATTAAACCATACAATTAAACCATAATGAATTTGATATTCACATGCACACATTAGCATATTTTACCTTAGTGTGCAAAGAGTGGATATGCCAACTGGGAGGTCTGTCATTAGTCATCTGGTAGACAGGACATTTGATATGTAGACCACTGCCTTACTTTCCAGGCATCACAGCCAGTGTGACCCTGTTGAAACCTTTATTTACTAACCATTGGCAGGAACTTTACCCTACAACTGGCAGGCATGGATACAAGTGCTCGACAGTTTATAAAAGGAATTATAATGGCTTGTGGACACTTTAAGAGGATGCTGGACATTTTGATACATTATGTATTTATATTAATCTGCATCCTCAGTAAAAAGCCTGCCTAATACAGTGGATAAGCTGAGCCCATCTTTACTCTACCTCCATGATTTCATCACAAATACTTTTTTATTTATTTTTAGATGCATTTTTAATTGAATTTATTATTTTGTTTATTTATTTATATTCCTATGATTTCCCTTACTTCGCCTGCCCCGTCCATTCACATTCAGCCTTTTACCCAAAACTAACTGTTTAGAATACGGACACACAGACACATACACACACATGTGCTTACACCGACATTAAATAAACACAACAAACCGTATCACCTTGTTCTCTTATTACCTGACGCAATGTTGATGACTGGCCTGTGTTCGCTGTTGTTGTCTTCCTGGTGTTCTTTCAAAAAGAAAGAAAGAAAGAAACACGGGTTGTTCAGAGTTCTTTATTTAGTTTCACATTCTGTTTCTGTTTTATCAAGACATCTAGTTTTTCAAAGCAAAATCAAGAAGGAGAACACAAATAAAAGTACAGATCAGTTCCAGCAGAAAGTGCGTGCTTTGATTTGAAGTTACCTGTGTGGAATGTACCCCTATTCATTAAAGTAAGCACCTGGAATAAACAAGGGTGTTATTTTCCTCCTATTTCCATATTTTAAAAAAAAAAGTCAAGAAGCAAAAAAAAAAAAAATTGCAAAAGAATGGTTAATAGCTTTAGAGAACAACAGATATCGGTGAGTGGTTTTATTTATTATGCTACTGAACATTCTGCATGTAATGACTCCCCATACACAGTCGTCACAGGAGAGTCTGTGGATTCGTTAATGATCTATCCTCTTTTTTTTTTTTACTGAACATACAGGTCGGTCACATACTGTTCTTTTAGAATGTCAAGTTATGTTTCATCCATTCGACAGCAGGGAAATAATCTCACCAGAAATCTTATTCCGTTGGACTAATGCGTAAGAGATTAGCAGAAGTGATGTGTGCGTGGATGAGGGAGACAGGAGAGGGGCGAAAGTGTGAGTGTAAAGTCCATGAGTGTTTGGTGCATACAGTATGTGTGTGTGTGTGTGTGTGTGTGTGCTACAGTAAAACCTCCCAGTGTCACACTGAGCCCAGTATGGGGTTGTATTATGCCTCACCAGCTCACTAGCACCCCCTACTGCTAAGCCACTGTAGCCTGGTGACAGGCCGATTTCACAGCTCTTCTGGGTTATGTGCGTGGATGCATGTTTGTGTGTGTGTGTGTGTGTGTGTGGTCCAGGTGGATAGATGGGAGCCTGAGACCCTGCGGTGGTGCAGACATGGTTGCTGAGCTCCCATGTAACTAGTTTACGAATCATAGCCTGTAACGCTCTCCTTTTCTTTTTTTTCTGCATTCCGTTTTCTGAATCAGTGCAATTCAAATTTCTGAAACATTGAATGGCGCAAAAGCACGCATGCCTGCCGTAGTTGCTGACGAACACACTATTGCTCATCATTTGGTGCATTTTAGCAAATTGATCGAGTTGTTGAAGTCAATATTGTCCTGAGCTGTAAGTCACGTGAGTGCCGGTGTGTCTCTCTGTGTGTGTGTGTGTGTGTGTGTGTTATGGCTAATAATGAGGGAGGGCCGGTGCTCTGCCCAAGGGGCCCTTCCTGGAGCGCTACTCCAACTCAGACGGCGGGATGATTAATGGAATGTAAATGTTGATGGATTATTGAACAGGGAAATGATAAAGTTGGCCCGAGCTCCCATAAAAACCAGGCGGGGGCACTTGGAGTCGATGAGCGTGTGTGGATGTGTGCGAGTGCGAGAGAGTGCATGGGGGGGGGGTGTTTATATGTGCAAACCTAATAGCCGGAGGTTTTAAAAGCCGCGACCCTATAACCTGCTTTTAAATAGCTAAACAGGCAAGCCAAAGCAACGCTGGTAAAAGCCAAATACAGAGTGAAATCAATGGGACTCTGAAGTGGGTCATCAATACTCTGGGAAATAAAAAATTACACTGATATGATGTAATTAAATCCTCAATTGGATAATCACATTTAATTACAATGTTTTCTGTTTCTTTCTCCTCTCTTGTTTTTGTTGTAATTCACTGATAGACGCGTAACAAGTGTCAAAAAGCGGAGTGAGTGGAAAAACCTCTGCTCTTTGTCTTATTCAATAGCTCCACATTAAGTCAGCTCAAGTAATTAATTTCCAGCAGAAGGGAGGCATTCATGGACTCAATACTAAATGAGGAAAAAAACGATATGCCGGATAATACGCAGCTTTATGAATAGCTAGATGCCCCGGCTAATAAGGTGCGTTTTTCTCGGGAAGAATAAACTCAAGTCAAGATGAAAACATACCATATCTCATAACACAATTTACGTAGTGGGTAATTAATTCTTCTTTTTGATGGTGTATCTGATGGTGTGTATCTCTGTGCCTGTCTGGCTGCACTCTCACAAACATGTACAGCACGCCGGTGGATTTATTGACTGTAATCTTAAGTCATGAGAGAGAATAAAGCAGGAGACAGGCATCCAGGGAGACACATTGGCAGTTTGTATTTAGATACGACTAGATCATAACTCAACATCTATTCAAAGCCAAATAAAAGTGCCTTTCATAACAAAAGGGAAAAAAAAGTTGAAGTATATCACAAAATAAAGAAATAAAGTAGAGCAAGAACCTTTAAACTTGTTTCCTTGACTTTGAATCCCACACGGTCATATCTCCACATCTTATCTCCTCTTGGATGCTTAAAGTTCAGCTCAGCGGATTTGAATCAACGGACAAACTTCAGGGGAAGAAAGAGGATTAGTCGATTGTTGCCCTCTCGCCACACTTGAGCTGAATACAAGAAGCCCTGGTTATGCCGGGCGGCCTGTGTGCCGTTCTTTTACTAGACCTCCCCTTTAGGAATACACACCCGATACCAAATGAAGCTCCTCTAAAGGCCACTTGCATAACTCTTCAGTGGAGAATGACCTTTCATTTTTTTTTTTTTTTTGTGGTATAACGCCGAGTCACCGGCAAAAAACTGAATAGAGTAATAAGTTCCATGGCTCACAGATATTTATAGTGAACCATGATTCTGTCTTGTTTTGGAAATATTTATGTATCTTTTTACAGCTTTCAAAAATCTGTTTTATATTCGTGACCATATATGGTAGGTGAAAGAAACAACGCCATTACAGTGAAAATGCCACTTATGTAAAGGTACATGCTTACTAATTATTAGTGAAATGTAATGAAAATATTAAAAACTAAAATACTCTGCAGAGAAATGGTCCCATGCGAGTGTTATACTATGATATATTACATCATGGGATCATTATTACTGCCGCATTAGTGCGAAAGTAGCATTACACTGTCGCATTTGGTCAAGGTGCAGCTCATTATAACTACATCACATACTTTTGCATCTTGGTTTCGGGGGAAACTGTCCCTTTCATTTGTTGTGTAACACTAGCTGTCAATAAATGCAGCATAGTGACATAACGTGGGGAGGATAATACAGCATGAAATACCCGAATGAAGTACTTCAAATCTGTCGTTATATGCACGTATTCACATTCCACCACATGGACACAGTGGAATGTCCACAGTACTGTGCGGTACATGTGCAGAATGTCCAAAGACATTGTTGTCCGAGCAGCAATGAAGACGCGGACAACACAAAAGTGACATCATTTTCCGTCCACTGGTGAAATATGTTGCTCAGCATGCATTGCCAGCCTCAAAAACATCCCCCTGCCAGCCCGTGGCAGATGCTGCACTCTCAGCCTGCCTGCCTGCCTGCCTGCCTGCCTGCCTATGCGTGTTGACAGGCTCTGGCTCTCCAGCTAACAAGCCAGTTGTGGAAAAGTGCAGTTATGGCTGTGAAGGCCTCCCCAGTGCTGTGCCATTACCCAGCTCCCAGCAGGGTTGATGGAGATCATCATTTTCACATAACAAACCGTAGATTATTATTTTGCAGACAGTTTCCTCAAGTGGAAAATTAGCTTCCGCCAGCCCGGGCGTCTTTCCCGCCCACATTCACTGGCAACAATTTACCAAGCAAAGAAAAAAACGGCGTAAATGAAACTAATCGCAGGAAAAGCGATCCCTACCTTCTGTTGGCAGAAGCCATCAACCAGCCCTGGGATGGGCTGCTTGTAGCCGTGCTTCTGAGAGGAGGAAGCCCGCAAAGAGGGGCAACAAATTGCTGTTCATGGTACAATTTAACTGTTTTTATCCAATTGGTTTGGATGCACAAATGATGACATCCCTTACAGGAATGCCTGTTTGTCATGCTTGGATATAGCAGCTGGTGTTGCATATCAGTATTTGCACAATCCGTGTTCACCAAATACAGTGCCACAGCACGCACCGTCGCTGTCAACATGTAAAACACGAGCATCCTCATGTGTAACTTTCAGTCTATTCGACGTGTCAAAGTGCTCAACGATTTCTTTAAACTGTTAATAGACGTGCAAAATGGACCTTGAGCTCCCATTGAGGTGACTATGAGTGATCGATTGGTTAGCCTTGGTCATTCCATTAGACACATCGTTTCTTTTGACTAAATGATGGATGGCGTGAGGGACGTAAGAACAAAACATGACAGGTCAGGCAGTTAGCTGATACTTGAATGTCACGAGACCAAGTGGTGTATATTACTTAAAATGGGACAATCGGATCAATGGTAAGGTTCGTGGCCTATGGCTCCTGTTTTCTAATTTCACACTGGTCGGGAACAGATTTCAAATGCTCTGAAAACTTTTCGCATTGTACTTAACTTGAAATCTATTGTTTGGTCTCACACCAGTTTATTACACCACTCAAGGTATGAATTTTTCTTTTCATTGCTCACAATGAGTATATGATTACCTGACCTCTGTACAATCCATAGATCTGTTTTTCGTCCTTTGTGTAGTTCACAACAAATCCAATTGTACATAGTGATTGCTTTCATTGATTCTTCCATTCCCCCCCCCCCTGTCCCTAAAGTCCAACACGCACTCACCAACACCTTCTTCCCCTTCACACACCTCACTGCTCTCCAATAACGGGACCCCTTTGGCGAGGGACCAGAGGGTACCCACGCGATTTAAGACCCTCACACTGGCGGGGCTACCGCTTCGTTGGCGCTAAATCTCTGGACGAGCCACGCGCTAATTAATTGAATCATAGCAGTACATGGGTAGAGCCAGAGGCTACTGATGGAGCGAATAAGGCCTCGAGGAGAAGAATGGGGAACATGGATGTAGGAGGAGATGAGAGGTGGGGGACAAGCTCGTGGGGACTGTGGCTTAAGGCGACCTCTTTTCTATGCAACAGATCCTCAGTGCATGTAATTAGACAGGGCCGGGGTGGGGGTCTTGGCAGCACTTTTCATTTAATTTATTGCTGATATGTCTCGCTGATGTATGTAAGAGAGGGGCGAGCGCTCCAACAGGAGCTCGCGCCACTAAATTAAGATTTATTTAAGCGTGCAGACGGAATAAAATTCAAAGGATGGACTAAGCTGGACCTGAAAAATGTGGATTGTATTCATGTCTTGGTATGTGAGCATAAGCATATCTTTATGATGATGGACATCGGCTGTTAGCCGTGCTGGCTACAGGAAGCATCATGCCTTTACTTTTTACCTCGGTGTGCTTGACAACGGGCACACGGGCGGAGGTGGAGGGGGGGCGGGGGGGGCATGCAATGACTCTGGCGTGGCCGAGCAGTGTGATTAATGATTGGTTTGTCTTGGCGAGATTATTCCATTCTTGCGAATTGGATAAGCATGCAGATATTAGGATGAATGCTGTTGGGCCTCCAGCATAACGACGATGCCCGGTGATGTATGTTCTCCAAGGTGCGGTGGAACAGAGCTGGAGCCAGAGAGGGAGGAGGGCAAACGGGAGTGAGAGGTGCGAGGCTGAAAGCGGGAGATACTGGATATGGGATTCTACAAGAATCTGGAAAAACACTCACGGCTCTGATAACAGTGTGAGCAATACACACGCGCGCACAAGGCGCAGTGCCTCCGCGCTCTGTCCGTGCGGCGTTCAGTTCATGAGGAAGACTATGGAGGGAAGACGCCTCACTCCTCTCTCTTCCTGCTCCCCTTCTCTCTCTCTCTCTCTCTCTCCCTCTCCGTCATTGTGCCATGATGATAGATGGAAATCTCAGACTGCTGTAAATTGAACACTGCGTCCAGCAGACCATTCATAACGCCGACCCTTCCGTGCCGCTATCATCGGCATCATACGGTGTGCTCTGCCGCTGACAGGCTTGGCTTTAAATGGAATAGTTTGAAACCCTCAAGTGTTGACAATAGCGCGCGCACACACACACACACACACACACACGGAAACCGTGTTGCACAAGTTTGAATGGCCGATAAACTGTTGTAACTGTCCAGATTTGCAGTCGATTTTGCCGTGGAAAGGTTGCCTCTGCACATTTTAAAATGAGGATAAATGTGTGCTTGATGGCTGGAGTGTTTATCTCAGCTGCTTTCTTATGCTGAACTAAAAACAGAATATCCCCACAAAGGGAGAAGCGAAAAAACGCTCCCATCTCAGCAGTAGCCATGCCTTTCTCTCTCTGCCCCTCTCTTTCTCTCCCTTTCTCTCCCTCTCCCTGCTATCTTTCTCTGGGTGACGTCTCCAGTTCAAAGCACACACTGCACACGGACGGGGGACTTAATCTGCCAAGCGTGCTACAAAGGCGACCTTGAGGGGGTTTGGTTTGATTGAGGTGTTCAAAACCCGGGTGAGGAAAAAAAAGAGGATTGATAGAATCAAGCAAGTGAGATGACTTCACATTCTGTACCACACCCCACCCCGCTGACCTGGGGATAGTGTTGCAAATGAAGCGCCGGCACAAGTTTTGAGAGGGGGAAGAGAGTGAATGAGAATGACGAGAGAGGGGGGAGAAAAAAAAAAAGGGGGGGGGGGGGGAGCGAAGAAGAGAGTGAAGGTTGCGAGAGCAGAGAGGAAGAGGAGGCGTTGAGGACAGGGGAGAGGGGAGATAGGGAAACGAAAGGGAAGAAACTTGCCTTTATACTCTCTAACTTCTGTTGGAGCTGCATGATCAAACCAAAGTATCACGCAGACAGAGAATATTGATGCCGGAGTTTGACTCTTTGTACTGTACAAGTTTTTTGATTAGCTCCACTAATCCTTATACGACTAAATTGCATGTGTGCGCGAGGAAAAAAAAAAACGACATGAATAAATAATCATTCCTGTAGTGAAATGGCAAATATTGTAGAAGAACATGTTTGAATTTGTAGCAACTAAAAAGCTTCGGGTATTTGTTCGCTCATAGCTTCCTCTCCTCAAGAGGGCAAAATTGCTGGCGCCTATTGATTCCTCTTTGGAGCTATGCTTAACACGTCTTATTTGATACATACTCCTTGTGTTGTTGCATAAATGCTTCTTTGTGTGTGTTTCCTCTTTTCATCTCCTCCCGCTCTTAAGAAGAAAAAAAAAAAATCAAAAAAATTGGGGGAGTCGGGACGCTCTCTTGCACTACAGTCTCGGCTGCATTCATCAGTTACGAGAGCCTCGCAATTATTCCCCCCCTCTTCAGTCAGAGGAGTCAACCTGCCGGTACCCAGATGAATGACTGTTGTCTCCTCTGCCGGATTATTAGCCAGGAGATGTGTGTACACCGACGTCTCAGACGGCTCTGCCCCCCCCCCCCCCTCCTCTCCCCCTCCCCTCCCACTACTCAATATGCTCCTCTTTGTGTTTCTCGTCAGGAAAACAAAATGCTGTCAGGAGGGAAGGGTGAAGGCAGAGTGCAAAAAGCTTGATGAGAGGCTTGATGATGACAAGCGTGACGGATCTGATATAGGTGCCCCCTAGAAATGCGTTATTGCTCGCTGCTGATAAGACGGGGGGAGAAGTATAGCTTACCACTTTTCACCCAGAGGTTGAGAAAGCCGCCCGAACACAGGGGATGAAATGTCGTTTGTAACCATCAGGCAAATGTGGAGTTTTATTAAAGGAATTCAACTGACACAAACCCGCGCTTATGACGACCAAAGCATTTCACGCCGCAATGTATCAGTCAGCAGCGTTATAAGGAAATATCTCCCTGTTATCCATCCACAAGAGATCCGTCAATACCGTCTCACTGTCCATAATTGAATGGTGAGGTGTGTGCTTTAACTCGTCCAATTCCCATTAGCAGTCTTTTAGTCTCTGTCCATGCTCTCTAGACCGTTAAGCGGTCAGCCAGGAGAAAGTCCAGGCAGGGGGGGGGGGGGGGGCCCATTAATTTTGGTTACCATCTTGTCTTATGGCCTTACAATGTCCGTGACCGGCAATAAAGGCCAGAGACCTATTATTTCAGAAGGGAAAGGTGAAAAAGGGAAGAACAGCAAATGGAAAACGGGGCTTAGCTCAGCTATGTGGACCCAATCTCACATCACAGACCTGGTGTCATCAGAGGAAAAAAGAAGACGTTGATGTATTAGAGACCATGCAGAGAGAGGACGGGGTGGATAAGTGGGTGATGGTGTATGTTCAATGAAAGAAGTTAAAGTAGGCAATGGGGGAGGGAGTGAAGAGTAAATAGAAAGCCTTATCCGTCTCCTTCATGGCTCCTCAACAACATGGAAGTAAGTGGCTGAAATGTGACACTTTGTTGACTCCTCGGAGCAACACTGCCACGAGGCATTTACATGGCGCCGCGTGTACGGGATCTGCGAGCGACTTCTATCTTGAGGGGCGGCGCGGCAACCTTGAAGATGATTTGAAGATGCTGTGGCTCCCCGACGTGCTTCACGCTATCCGTCGCGCTCCAATCTCCGCTCGCGTCCTCCGACCGGCTGCAAGGCACTGCGTCTCTTCATTCCTCTTATCCGCTACTCAGGAGATGAATCACAGCAACAATCATTCCGCATGCGCTCAAAATGACACCGAAACACAAAACTGACAGACACACTGACTTGAACATAGATTCTCCTTTTCCCCCCATTACTGCTGCTGCACAGCCCCCCCCTCTCTCTCCCCCCTACCATCGTCCTGCTCCTCTTTTTTCCTTGCAAACGTGCAGCAATTTCAAATCCGATTGTCACATCAGTTTCAGCCGGTCAAGAAAAAAAAACAGGGAAGAAAAGCAATGAAAATGATGATTTCTTCTCTCCTCAAGTCGGGGCCTGTCGTATGCAATCTACTCCGACATTCCACCTCATCAGCTCCTCTATTTAACAATTTTGTGCACAGAGGAAATAAAAAAAAAAAAGCCGGCAGACTGGTGAGAACATGGTGTGGCAGGTGCCCATTCAAACATTGAATATTAATGGTCGGGGACAGCGAGGCTGAGGTGCACACACACAACCATTATCCTCACGCACTTAATAGCACATAGCCATTAATTGTCATCCAATTTTCATATTTTGCCAATCTGTTTGTGCCACCCTGCTCATTCCTCACACTAAATGCTTGTGACACATTGCCCCACAGCCATGTAATAAAAGAAAAAAGGGGGGGGGGGGGGATGTAAAGATATGCATGCAGGGACCTTGTCTGCAAGGATCACAAAGGCAGCGACAGAGTAAATGGAAATGCACAAAGGGAAGGCATGACTCATCTTGATGGCTGCAGACGCAGAACAGTCTCACTTTTTTAATCTGAGGATCATATTTGATTGCGTCTCCCAGTGTCTTGAGGGACTTTAAATAGACATGTTCGGCACTGGGTCAGTGATCAGAGGACAAGTCCCGGCTTTGAGATCTGGCGTTTTGCGACTGTTAGCTTGTCAGACAGAGAGACAGGTCTGGCTCAGGAGACGGAGAGATAAAAAAAAAAAAAACATTGTCCCTTTGTCACAGAGACTCGAGCTGAGATGGTTGCAGGAGTGAGGCAGTGATTTTGTTGAGCAGGACAAAACACATTTCTTGTACATACTGATCAGAGTCATCGGCATACAATATTTACTGACGACAAAGTCTGCGTTTCTACCTTTTAAATCCTCCCAATATTTACTTGTTTTTCTCCACTGTACTGTTTAGGATTAGACATGAGTTAAATGAAAATGTCTTGCTGCAATATAAATATATATATACTTTTTTTTTTACTTAACAAATATGTGCAATTATATCCGTAAATAAAAAAAGATTTAGTCACAAATCAAGTCTTCTGCCTCCATCCACGAACAGCGACAGAAATGAGAACGGTGTGTTCTCCCGCGGTGCTTCCATTTATAGGATCTAATGCAGGAGTGTGTGTGTGGGGGGGGGGGGGGGGGGGGGGATAGATGATTCAAAGATGGACCACTGAGTAGGCTTTTGCCTCATTGTAAGCGAGAGTGTGCTGGTATGCCGGGTCATAAGGATGAATGAGCAATGCACAGTTGCACCGTGGGTGAGAGGCCTCTCGTTAGTGATTGAGAACGTGGCGCTGCTGAGGCGGGTGGGCGTCAATCAGAACCAGTCGGATCGTATACAGTGTGTGTGTGTGTGTGTGTGTGTGTGTGTGTGCAGCATCTGAGACAAAGGCTGGAAGAGCAGATCTGAGACAAATAACACCGGATAAATGCGGGATGTATTCTCAGTTTGTGGTCTTTGTGGATGATGGAGGTGAAAGCTTTTCGTTTTCAGGAATCATATAAAAGCTTGTTTTACTGGTTTTGTTTCATCTTGGGTATAATACATATTTCTTCCCAAGTTATATACATTCCTAAAACAAAGCCACTTTGTTCACACCTGTGAAGTGTCAATTTGCACAGAACAGATGTGCAATATTCACCTTGTTGCTAATGAGCACTTGTAGACATTGCTGTCATTTTTCGGATGCAAATTACCTGCTTTCAGGCTCAGAGGTGCGCAATTCAGCTCCGACTGTCATCTTGAAAGGCAGGACAAGAATGTACACTCTCGAGCTCAGCTTTAGTCATTTGGGTTCACTACAATTTATTTGTGTTTGACAGTGAGACATTTGCTGGGATTTTTAGACTACAAAGGTGTAGTCTAAAAGTCGTTAAGCCTTTATCAGCCTATTTATTAAAGTTATATATGCATACGTTTGATTGAAAGATTTTGAGCTTTCTAAAATAAAAGAAAAAAAAAATATGTTTACTCAAATGTACAGTATAGATTCAAGTCTACAGTACTGCTGTTGTTCTGTTAGAGGTCCTGGACACAACGTTCCCTATTTAACTAACTCGGCTTTTGTTTAACGTTTTTTTTTAAATGGTTAAATAAAATGGCTTTCCATAATCTATTTGTGTAATTGGTGTTGACAGTACTTTGTATGCAGGACTACCCCTCTTCAATCCCAACTCATTTGGAATTCGACCTCTCTGGCCTCTAACTGGCCCCGAATACGTCAAAATCATTGACTTTGTGGCAAACAAAAGCAGCGTATATTTGTTCTTGCATCGTCCATTTAACACAAACAACATGTCATTCCCTTATTTAGTGTAACAACAATGCTTTTTTGATAACTCAAATATGCAAGCTCAGTTTTGTGGCGAAGAGGTTTTCCATTCAATAATAATTTCAACAAATCAAAATGTCAAATTGAATTGTAAAATGTAAACACGACAGTAAGAGAAAAAAAAACAATATACAGTACAACCATGTGACAAATACTTGATTATTTAAAAAAATGAATGATAGTCCACATTATTAATACACATGGTGACACTAATAATGGCCATAAAGATAATCGTGATTTTTGCATATTGCTCCGTTCATCAGCAGCATCAACCATGAATGTTCTGCAAATACTGTGTATAAAAGAGAACCATGAATCTATTGTAGCAACACCGACAATTTGTTTTGTCTACGTATTCACAGGAAAAGATATAAAACAGCTGAATTTACTGAATCTACAGCACCCTTGCTGCGTATGTGTCAGATTGTGCCACTGTCACTATGCACGGGTACCTAAGTGAATTAATATCATCTGTCACCACTACCTCCATGCTCCCCTTGGTCCCACCCACCCAAGGAAGTGTAGCAGCTCCCCCAGGCAAACACATTCCCTCCTTTCCACTCTTCAACTTCATCTGTCACAGATACTGTAGCGTCACCCTCCTCCCTTCTGCTCTATGCCACCACCTGATGCAAACACACACACACACATATGTACACAGGCATGCACAGATACACACAATGGCTGTCTTAATGGCAAACTCACGCCTATTTAATCTGTCACAGTTCCAAGCACATGCACACACACACACACCTTTCTGACTATCTGACAAGCATGGCGATATGAAACCATATTCCTCATGGCTGACATCGAGGAGGAGGAAAAACAACTTTCCTAAACTAGTCCAACACGGATACAAAGAGAGAGAGAGAGATTAATCAGCTGAAGAAAGGGGGTTAGGAAGAGAAATGAATATCACAAACCTTTGACAAGTTCATAAATCTGAAGAACAGATGGGGAACATGTAGCAACCGAGATGCCATTCAGATGTTGTGGTGTGCAACACATTTACGCCTAAAATCAAATCAAATCAAAAAAAAAAAATCACCAGAAGTGACTCATGCCTTGAACTGGCCCCCCTGCTGGCTAACCTGTCAGTCAAAAACATGCACAATGTCCCACATAATGCAGATGCTTTGGAGGCTAAGGGAGCATTTATGTATCCCAAAAATATTTCTTCTTCTTCAAATTTACATGAAAAACATTAATAATGCATTTTGAAAATCACTCCGACGTGATTTTTTTTGACTGTTAAAAAAAAAAAAGATGGGTATTTGTACAATATGTTTGACTTTGCATGAAAACATCGACAGTGACGTTCTGGATTGTCATAGCAGTGTTCCCCCACACCCCCACTACTAAATGGAATGCAAAAAAAGCATTGATGTCATATGTCACAACCTGTGTTTGACCAATCGAATGTCAGTTGTCGGTGTATTTTTAAGGTTAAAGGTTAACAGCTGAATGGCAGCAATATCTGGATTTGGAAGGGACAATTACGACCATTTATCTAAACGCTTGGCCATAGATTGTGATTTTCACAGTGCATCATGACTATTTTCTTTTTTTTTAAACCTCATGCTGCAAACTACAACAATCACATATTCAGTGTGGAGCAAACGTGTCAAGTCTCACAACATGGAAATATTCAAAATATGAGAACTTTAAAAACTGTGCTGAAGTACTCAAGTCAACATATTTTGTTCCAGGATTTTACACCCCCAGTCGCTGTTGTGTACCAAGTGTGCAGAGCATCATTGGGGATGATGAACAGGTGGTTTTGCAGTGTGGGAGTGTGTATCGGTATATCATAAATGCCTGAGTTTGTTCCAGCGCTCTGCTATGTGTCACAGCCCGGCTCTCTCCGGGTGTCCCTTACACTCATTATTGCTTGTGCATGCCTCCCCAATTTTCTGAACGAATGCAAGCACCTCTTGTCACAGCTGGAAAGAAGTTGCATGCATATGGCTCCAGATAACGGAGGGCGAGAAATACAGCGAAAGCATGCTGGCAACATAAGTGGGAGAAAATGCCATGCTGTATTTTCTTAAAACCTTTTGTTTTCCCAACAAAATGACGATGGAAACATTACCGCCGTGTATTTATTACAGACAGCAGGTATCCAGAGTGATACACATCTAGGGGAATTTTGCATTAGTTTACTATTCTTATTAATTCCTAGTCCTTTACAGTCAGCATTTGTTGTTCACTAAGATGACACAAGTTGGATTTTTGGAATTACTTTGATGTGATTATTCCGTTTGAAGCCCCCGCTGCCACTGTGTTTGCAGCTGGCTGCCTTTCAGCAGTCACGTCTTTAAATAGAGCTTTTTGTTCTACAAATTCTACAAGTTAATGGGCTGCGATGGATAAACAGTGTCGCAGGTAAATTAATTGGAAAAGACGGCTGCATTTTGTTGTTCAAAGAGAAGTTCAGTTTGGCTAAAGGCCAGCAAGAAACAGTGAAGTCATTTACCCCGTAAGAACAGGCTCTTTCATCTGCAGGACTGCGGCGCGGTAAATATGGAATTAATTAATGCCCAAACTGTTTGAATCACTGCGGTATTGAGTCTCACTATTGATTCAAAAATTCATATCAGTGTTTACCCTGACTGTGTAATTGTTGATTTAAAATGTACAGTGCTTCTCGTTCCCGCACTCTTGCACAAACTGTTTCTAAAGAAAGCAGTTATATTCTGAGGTCCTCTCACACGTCCAGATTATCGATCCATCCCACCCACCTTCTAAACCGCTTATCCTGTTCAGGGTCACAGGAGGCTGGACCCTATCCAAGAACGCGTTTGGTGAGAGACACATCCGGGTCCATCGCAGGGCTAACATGTTTTTTAGAGGCTCCATAGGCTGTGCTATAGTGGTGCATATTCCACAATTTAAATTGATTTGTTAAGCAATCAATTCAATTATTACAAACCAAATGACACACGCTGTAACTTGGTTAGAGGCCCCCGAGCATCCGGGTCCCTCAACGGGTACCTGCTGTGCCCAGCTCCTGGTGATCCAGCCTTGGTTTTAGGCAGTGGTAGGATGTGGTGGTATTAAGTGTGCGACGGTACACAAGAGTCACGGCTCTGTTCATACCCTGGTTTCGGAGTCATTGTTCGGCGCGAATATGGTGGAGGGGAAAAAACAAATGCACAAGGTTTATTTTCATTTATTTTGAACAGACAGTAGTGGAAGTGTCAAAGACGGACACAATCCTGCTGCGGACTGAGGTAACATTTTACTCACTGGCAAGTTTGGTTTGTTATTTTCCTCATGAAAATAACAAACCACCGCTAGGCAGGAAGGTGTTGCAGCTTCGGTATATAACTTGCAACTCGCCATAGTGTGACCGAGCAGAACGCCAATGCGCTTTTTGTGCTAACCTCAGCATATGTCGGTAAAGGCGCACAGCTAAAAGTTTGCGGGCGCTTTAGAACTTTGGTTCCGAATTACATACACCAATATACGTACCGTATTTTCTGCGTGCGGCCACATTCACTGCACCGGGACCCCCGGCCCAAGCTCCCAGTAGACTGGCAGCTTGGGCTGCTGTCCATTCATTGGATTCCATTTAGTTTTGTAGTGCCTTCAAATACATTATTGCCAGACGTTGTTGTCATTTTGAACCCCTGGCTATGTAATCCATCAATGAGAGGTTCGGTGTCAGTGCCGTTTTGAAGATATGATTTCTTTGTTCCCCCGAGGCAACACCTTTGACAGCCGGCAACAAGTTGGGAGATAAGGCTTGAAACAATGCGCTCAGCGGGAACCTTGGAGCTTGTTTTCGGGGGATTGACACCTGTGCTTCAGACATTGGGTATCGCTCAGATAGCACATCTTCATATCAACAGCTCGTGACCTTTCTGAATGCCAACGCGAAGGGGTGTTTGTTCAAATCAGAGAGACGGCTGAAATGGCCTCGCGTTACATAAAGCACAGAGCGATGAAGGGCTGACTGGTAGGTCCACACTTCAAGCTTCAGGTTTTAACTCCTGGTCTTGAGTAGATGGATTCTGGGGTGGCAAATTAAAACACTGTATATTCTTTTAACCCATTACATGCAGATGGTGGTGGAGACAACAACACTAATAGCCTCTGTGTCTGCCCGACTGTTTGCTCATCCACGTGTGGAATACATGGCTTTATTCAAATGAATGTGGAGTGTTGTGTTGCCTGGCCTCATCTCTTTGCTGTTGTTTTCTCTCTCTCTCCATATATATTCCTCACTTTACTGCCTAACACACTGTCTGCTGTTTATCCAATCCTCTTCTGTTTGGGTTTTTCCCTCTTCCACTCCCCTGCCAACCTCGGCATCACTCATTTTCCTCCCCAGATCACCTCTGTCTTTCTCCCCACGTTCTCTCCTCTCTGACATCGCTCCACTCTCGACTCACTCGGCAGTCTCTCGCAACTTTTACGTCTCACATTCCCCAGCTCGCCGGGGTTTTTTTTTTTCTCCTCTTGTTCCCTGTCTGCATCACTGTCTGCCCCGCCTCTCTTCTCTTGCTCTATATCCACCACACCTCTCCATACTCATTCTTTCTTTTCATGGACCCGTCTCTGCCATCTTGTGTGTGTGTGTGTGGAGGCTCATTGCCATGCCTAGGAGCAGGTGCGAGGTCCAGGGAGAGGGGTTTGGATCAACGAAGCACTCCCTGACAGAACAGGAACAGGATCGGTTGAGGAGAATTAACTCAGCAGGCCTCTCTCCATTCCCTCGCTCCTTTTCTGTCCGTCTCTCTCTCTTTCACCCTCTCTCGCTCCATCTGCGAAGACACAGCTTCCAGACTGTGACACACACAAGGTTCGAGAGTGAAAAGACAGTGGTGGTGGTTCATGATGAGAATAGATTCTAGCACAGGTGCAAACAAGCAAACAAATGTCTCTTTTGTCACTCATTTCGTTTATTCTCACCCATTCCTTCAACACACAGAGATTTGAAACAAAACAGAAATACAGTAATTAAAGCAGGATGAATGTGGAATTCATATCTAATGAACTCATGATGTTAAATCGAAAGCCGTGAGGTAATACAGATTAATGAAGCGAACAAATCTGACTTCAATATATTCCATATTTCACTCACCCGATGCGGTGTGACCCGCGGTGAAAGGGTTAAACCATAGGTGTCTGTATCATGTGTTATTAATTTGTCTAGCTGTCAGTGGAAACACGCATATGTCTGTATTAATTTTGGCGCCCTCTCAGGCTCCATTATAGGGTCAGGTTATTGCTTTTTGAATGTATTTATTTCCTTCTGCCTTTCATTTCCGCTATCTTCACCGAGCATTATTACCTAGAAATACACTTCCCCTCCGCTGTTGTCAAAATTTGACTGATTGATCTTGAAATAAATATATAAAAGTCAGTTTATTGCTTTGCCGTGATGAAATGCTGTTACTGTACAGAGTGGGGAAGATCAGTTCAGACCTTTTATCCTCATGCTGTGTATTACATTCAGTGTTATTATTGACGTGTGCTTTTTTGTTGTAGTCTGACCAGCTGTAATGAGAAAGAACTGAATAGGACAGTGCATTAAATAATGAGGTAACCATAGCCGCAAGCCACTCCCCCCCCCCCCCCCCCCCCCCCCCCTGGCCTTTTGGAGCAACTAGAGCTGGTCCCTGTGCACTGTTGTGGAGAAAATGCAACTGTGAGGGCCTGCCAGCCCACCTGTGGTGGGACAAAATAGACTGGCCGCCACAGTTTAGGTAATTAAAGGAAAAAAAACTGGACTTTAATAATGGCCGTTCAAAAAAAGACAACACCAATACCAGGCGAGCTGTTTACAGTCTCCGCCCTAAGCTAAGCTAACCGGCCGTTGCCTTTTATTTAATGGAGAGACATGAGACTGGTATCACCTTCTCATCTCGTCGTCGTTAAAAATGCATTGCTATTATTAAACTATTACCAGGTTACCAGGGGGCGCCCTGTTAACTTACTGGTTAGGGTGCGTACGATTAGGGCTGATTCTTAATACCCCACATTGCAGCTGCCCAGGTTTTAGTCCAGACCCGGGCCCTTCGCTGCCTTACCTGTGTGTCTCTCTCACGATCAAAATAAAGCAGAAATGCCCAAAACGTGTGTGTGTGTTAGAGTTCAGTTACTTATGAAACATTCTTGCTTTCCAAAAGGGTTAAAAATGAGAAAGTATTTACTCAATTCATATTCTGAAATAACTCGACCTCTCTTGGACCCATGCTGAAACTATTTCTCACCTACTTCACTCTCATTTTAACGAACCATTTGAGCACATCAAAATGAAAAATATAATTTGATTTTTTTTTTTTTTCGGTCGACAGAAGAGAGAATAACATGTAGCAGCTCTGCAAAAAACCCAGATTTCCGATGTTTCTGAAGATGATTACAACCTGTATCTCTCACACAGTAGCTGTTGCATTTCTTATACGCCTCCTTTCCTCACAAGAAAGGCACCCAGCAGACACAGTGGAGGTGGAAGAGGAGGAAGTAGGAGATGCAATTAATAGCAGCTCTCAATATAATCCTGTCCCCAAACCGATGCCTTTGGATAAAAGCCTGATAAGAAGGGACAGGAGCGAAATCAGCAGGGGGGGGGGGGGGGGGGGAGGGAGGGAGGGGACTTGGGGATGTGTCGCACTGTGTGGGGGATAAATGTGGAAGTCTGTAAATAACAGCAGAGTGCACGAGTAAAACAGGCAAGCGATTAGACGAGGAGAAATGTGTTTGCGCTTCATGACTTCCCCGTGGTGGTCATGCAGGGTCCCCCTTGCCAATGCCGTTGCGGAGGAAGTGACACGGTGCGATAGCGGGGGGGGAATTGATAAGGCGCTGTTTCTAATGACAGCATGAAGAAGCGTTCGGTTGTGTTGTCGCCTCCGTTTTTTGTTTTTTTCTTCACATGTTAACAACCGTATGTCCAGGTTACAAAGCCTCCCAGACCTAATGCGACGCCGAGAGGAAAGCCACTGCGACAGTAGTGCCTGCTGACTGTGACTTTGATTGACATTGTGGGCTTTACTGGCGGCATAAATCCAAAGCCACAGGGATGAATAACCGCAGTGAAGTCAGCAGCCACTCGGATCTCCGTGGTCAACTCAGCAGACACTTGAATTTTAGTGCACCTATATGCTGGAATTAACGGTAAACGCATTTAAAACGGAACAGATCGGGAGGTCCGGTCTGTTTCTAATTCTAATCGTGACGTCAGTAGCTACTGTGCAATTGATGGTTTCATTCTTGGGTTGCGCAGACATAAACCACTGAGGTGACCATTGTCATGGATCACTGCAACCTGGAGACTTATAAAAGAGACTGCTCAGAGAGAAAAATGCAACCAAATGTGTCTGTGTTCATTTCTTTCCGTATGTTCAAGTTTGTTTGTTTACGACCCGCTGTGGTGGTCTGCGTTACTAACAGTTTTAGCAGCATTGCCACAGGCTACCATCATTGCCACTAACACTCATTGGTTGGTTTGGGCATGGGGACAAGGTGGCTTACATTGTTAGCCAGAGATTCCTTTTTTTGTCGCCTCCAGTATTGCACTACCAAGCCAACTTAATTAAATAGCACAAATTCACCTTCGTGGAAGACATCATATCCAGCATACATACTGTATTACTACCCCGAATCAGTCAAACATCTCAATCATTTGTTAGTTAGATGAATAGTTCATGAATTTGCTCAGCTTCCATGGATTTGTCGATAAATCAGCAGCAGTCTTGCATAAAGTTTACTGTTGGCAGCTTTTCTTTTCAACCTTTTATGGATGTTCAGTCACAGAGGGTGATAGGAGATAAAAGATAAAGAGGCAGAACACAGCGAACGGAGGCAAAAAGGGATAAGAACCAAAGTGATCTGACAGAAGCTGCATGAGAAAAATTTTTTTTTTGTGCAGTTATCTCTAATTTTCCAGAGCTGGGAGAAGTATCAGCGAGATTTAATTTAATTAAACAATGGTCCAGCCATTTTCACGGTCAGATGTGTTGGCTCAGACATTACTGCAGCGGCAATACAGCCGAGGTGCAGGACCCGGCACACACAGGAGCCTTGGACAATTTCTGTGAATGATATGAAATAAGATCTTTA
The DNA here is from genome assembly GCF_050575085.1 of Anarhichas minor. NCBI lineage: Eukaryota > Metazoa > Chordata > Actinopteri > Perciformes > Anarhichadidae > Anarhichas > Anarhichas minor. The sequence goes on along the minus strand of NW_027466462.1, from coordinate 5,324,195 downwards.
ACACCACATGAGACGAGTGAACCATTGGCAGTAATTATACTCATTACACAGGTTCAGACGACACAATTATATTTTCTGCTCGGGCAAAGGCATTTCATCACATCAAAGCTCTGCAGGTCACCGGTTGTCACGCCTTTGTGACGGCGTTTCAAACTTTCTTTGAAGTTCTTTTAAATTGTTAAAGTGGTACGCTTATGTGTACCTGCCTGCAGTCATGATGAAGTGGTATACGCTACTTCTTCTAAAGTCTAACCTCTTAAGAATTTTGCAACTCGCCTTGCTAAAGTAAGTCACTGACTTTTATCAGGCTATCAAACAGGATGCAAACCGCAGTGACAATAGGTCACATGGTTTGCACAGCAAACCAGCATTACCAAACGCCTTTGCAACGTTTTGCAGCCTGCTATGTTTTTCACCTGTTACACCTCTCGTACTCTGAGCTCTGCTGAAAATGTATTGTGGAAACTCCACTCAGTGAATGCTGGACATACTTTTTTTTTTTTTTCGACCTTGTTGAACGCAAACAAGTAATAATTAATTTAAATACACAATTGGAGACGCATCATCTTACAGTTTACAGATGCTTCGCCTGCAGGGTTTGGTCGGGGGGCAAGAACGGGCTTTATTAATAAGGTGTCTTGGGTAATGGTGTAAATATGATTTAAATTAATCTCCATACAATTCTCATTTCTGTATCTCCCATGCTTTGAAATACAAGGAAAATAGTGTGAACAACATTGTATGCATTTGTTAGCCAATCAATTCCCTCCCCCTCACCATATCGGAAGTGGAGTCGTCTGTGATCCGTCTATGTGAAACCAGTCCTCTCCCTTATTAAAAGGCGCAATGACCGCAAAGCCAAGCGAGTAGCACGCTCAGCGCAGTTCCTGAACCTCTCTCCCACTCCGGTCCATGTCAACCCTGAACTTTGAACCCTTATCGATAAAGCGCTAAGTGTAACACTCTTAATAGTTTGGGCATTGCCTTGATGCCTGCAGCGGCAAAAACATAGAAGAGGCAGCGAGGGTCAGATGGCCATTTGCATGTTTCCTGGAATGGCAGAATGTGAAGAATCATGAGAACTCAAGAGCAACTGTACAGCTTCCAAGCATTATTGATTGATTTGTCCTACTTTGCTCTTGTTTTTCATACTTCATTTTCCCTTTTGTTGCACGGCTTCCTTCATTTTCTCCCGTCCTTTCTTCCCTTCGGTCACTCCTGCACATCTGATTGGGGAGATCATCTAAAGGGCTTCAGCATGGATGGATGCATGTGTCAATATCTAAAGAGGATTGGAGCTCAAATGAGGGACTGGACTACCTGAGGAAGCAGCCAAGGGAGATGATGCTGAAAGCTAAGTGAAGCAAAAAGCTCTGAAACTCAGGCAGCAGCAATTAGCAACTTGTGAATTTAGCCCGGCAGCGAAATTACAGTCGTGGATTGATTTTTTTTCTTCTTCTACCCTTTCCTGCTATTCCTGTCGTGCCCTTTAAGCATCTCATTCTCTAGTTATTTCTTTCCATTGTTTTTTTCTTTTCTCGTAAGCTGTACTCCATGTGCCTGACATGATTTACAGAATTACGTCTTGGTTGATTCTCCCACTGATTCACAAAGCACACACTGTAATGTAGTCGACAATACTGAAACAAAGGATGTTGTTTTTTAAGATACAGAGGACCATCTGTTCCTCCTTACTAAACTCTATTACAACAGCGAAAAACATGTCATATTAAGTATGATCGGTAGCGTGCTTTAATCGCTTCGCAATTAGAAGTGTCGGCGGCATTGTAACAGGAAGTCTCTTGTTCTTGGATTGTCTATTGATGTCAACGACTACATGTTAATTACATAGAACTTGGCATCTCTGTAGTAATTAGCCTTTTTTAATGCTCTTACTCAAAAGAAAAATCAAATCATGTTTTCATGTGAAAGTCAAGTGTTTCAAAAGAAAAGTGTGGTTGAGCTAAAGTCACGTCATCAGTATTGACTCCGGAAATTTGGGATTTTTGGTGAAGATGAATTCAAACTTGATAAATAATGGTTTTCAACTCGCCACCAGTTTGAGTATTGACTTTACTTTTTTAAGTAACCTTCCCAACACTGCTGGTCAAACATTTCTGGGAGGTGCAGGTTGCACTGGGGGGGGGGGGGGGGGGGGGGGGGTTTGGACTCATGACATCCAGGTTAAATCCCTAATTGTCCATATTGAACCAAAAAATACAATTGAAATATTTAAACAATAAGGCTAGATCCCAACAACTAACATGAATGTATTCCAACACAATGCAATTGTAACAGCTGAGTTTTCTTGCAACTTCTTTAAAATAATTCTTGGAAATTACCCAGCAACAGACTCAAACTCATGTTGACCCATTGTGCTTAAAGCAGGCAAATATAAATAAATAATACAAAGAAAAGATGGAGATACCACATGAATCAAGTAAAGTGCTTAATTATGTAATTAATCATGCTCAGCGCCAAACACTAAAGTAGAATTGATTATATTGCTAAATGTCTGTAATTGATTCATATAAGTGGACACTGATAATTATCACCAACCCAGTTAAAAGCGAGATAAACAAGTGATGTTGTGGAGGAGCAATACTTTCTGTCTCATTTCGGTCCAAATACTTTATGAGCATACTCTGGTGGCTCCCGGGCAAAGAGGAGTTCACCAGAGGGATGAAGCATTGTAAACCCCAGGGCTGGTTTATGAGAAAGAAATACAGGGCAGTGCTCGTTTGAGAGATGGCTGACATGTTTTTTGATCACATCGCCTCATGTTTCTCTCCTCTATACTTTACTAAGCCCGGGGTGGTGCACTGGGAATATGCAACAGTGGCAGGTGAATCATAGCAAGCATTTGTTTACTGCACATGACGCAGGAAGGAGAGCTTGACGGACTGCTCGGCATGCAGGCTTCTCTCTGGCTGTGGAGAAACATTTATTTATTCTTGTCCAGGGGAAGGTTCAATCCCAGGAGGAGGCGCAGTCCCTCCAAGAGTTGTACATATCAGTGATGCTTGTGTGAACCGTAGATGTGCTTGCACTTTGTGCGTAGATGAACTACTTTGTCACTCCGTTACGTGATTATTTGTATTATTTATTAGTATTTTCTCTCTTGAGGGTATTATTAGCAAACGCATCACAAGCAGAGAAATGGTCTTTTATACCTCTTGCATGCGGTGTCATTTACATATCAGTTACATATTACATGTAACAGATGAGTTACATGTAACTTAATCCAAGTCACTATTTCTAGTCATGAATAGAGGGATTCTTTCCAATGACCTGTTTCTTCTGACATTCAAAGATCCTAAAATGAACATACAATTGTCAAAATAGCTTAATATCTTGTCTCGGGAAAATTAAACACCAATTAATTAAGAGTTGTTCAAATAGAATACAAATAAATGAGGCTCAGTGGGACATGCTGTGTGTCATGAGTTACCGTTAATATTCTCACTGTTAGCAAGTTTAGTGTCCCAGTAGGCAGCACATTCACTTTTGCAGGCACACGAGGAAAGTGTTAATTGGCACTATTTTTCGATGAAGATTTACTAAAAAAAGATACCTGTAACACCTCGAGTAAATCTGTTGCCTTCGATAACACTGCCATGTCAGAAGAAAAGAAAATCTTTTTCCCCCCCTTGGGATAGAGGACGGGCTACGTAACCATCACTTAACCCCCAGGTAACTATCTTCCCATCAAAACCAAAAAGGAAAATTGGAGTTGGGGTGAAAATCACCAAGGGCAAAAGGGTCCTTTCTAAGCAGATAAATAATGTACTCGGGGACTGGTTTGAATTCATGGCACGCAGCCAGCGGATAAAATCGTATCACTTTTATTCTGGAAGTCCGTATCGGGTTCTGCGATCTCAAATACGTGTGATTAGATTTAGCATGGCTGGGAGGGGGTGGAGGTCAGAGGTTGGAAGGAGCCGGTGGGGACAGATGGGGGGCGGGGGGGGGGTTGGTTTGGGAGCAGTGAGAGTGGAGGTCAGACAAGCCAGGCTATCACAGGGTCTCCCCATCAGTGAATGATTTAACTGTTGAGGTTAAACTCTAGGTCATCTGTGGAGTATCTCTGTGACTCAGACAGAGACGTCTGTGAGACGGGTTGGTCCTGATCTACTGTAGTCTCCTCATGATTGGTGCCGAGGTCAAACCAAATAACCTTCCTCTCTACATGGCATTGAAAAAAAGGACATCCCACTTGTTACCGTGAGCAGACATAAATTAATGTACATAGGGGTTCTCCTAAAATGTAAGAATGTGTGATGTTCTCCCTATTTTTTAAGTAGCAGTTCACAGTAGTATTAAGAATGGACACAGCTATATGAACAATCACTCACACCACTGATCATCCTTAGAACCTTATGTTCTTTCCATATTTTAATCTAGAGATCTAATACTAGTACATTTTAAAAGTCATTGTACTACATAGTTCGTTATGAATGTAGTTATTCTGTCACACAACAAATGTTCGCAAGTAATGCCCGAGTAAGTAACAGCCCTCCCCCAATTATTTTCTCTCAAGATTGTGATTGTGAAGTGCTTTTTAATTTGGAGATGTTATTTCCAGTAAAGAAAAGAACTGTGTTTTTAATTAATCTACTACAGCGGGGTCAGCGGAGCCTTTTTGTTACTGGAAATGTCTGCTTCCAAGGTTGATGAGGGCACAAACTGAATAGTTGTAATGCCAAAGCTACACATGGAATACAGACTGAAAGTACAACAATTGCCAAACAGATTACATTACATTACAGGTCTCATATTGTTGTGTCACTATGAATGAAGCGCACCGAGTCTTGTTCTTCTTTCAGTGTGCCTAACGTCTGACTTCACCGTATACATTATCGGTCAGTGGTGCCTGCTGATGAGGGCTCACTAAATGTGACATTTGCGATTTGCAGATGAGTTTGCAAATCAAGGCTTTACTGCCATCACCAACCAGGGCAGGCACATATTCATTTATTTATACACCTAGATTGCTAACATCAATCAGAGCATTATAAATCTCCCCTCTCATCAATAGGCAATCTGCTAATGCATGCGGCCGATCAATTCCTGACTAGCACAGTCGACATGTAAAACAACTCATCTCTTTCTCTCTCACACACACACACACACACACGCACATATAGCTATCTCTAATGTGTACAAACAAGCACATTCGTACCTGTTGTGGAAACACACATCCCATTGAGGGATCAGTAGTTTGATCAGAACCAATATGGTGTCACAATAGTTGCCTACATGGGGAAATGGGGCTTTAGGCCAGACGCATTAAAAGTGGCCCTGTTGTATCATAATGATTTGATTAGTATTTATACCAACCAGTAAAGATACAGTTAAGATCCCTGGTGTCTAATGAAGGTACAACGATAACAGAATAACTGCGGCTTGGAAAAGATAGAGAATCTTAATGGGTCCCAAAGTTCTCGCTGTTGTTTCTTCTTTTAATTCAAATCATGGAGGAAATGTGCAGCTGCACAACAATTTGTTTTTGCAGCCAGTGAAACAAAATATATAAAAGACAGAAAGCGAAGGCCTCATCTCTCTGCTTCTGTAGCGTGATGTTAGGACTCACCGCCACACATTCAAATAATTGACCAAAGGGAAATGTCAAAAGTGGCTTGTTTGACTGGAGACAGTCAGCAACACATTAACACCACAATACTTGTTTTCCTTTTTTTTCCGATTGGCTGACACACTGGCCTGATCCCTAAACAGGTTAATACATAACATATTCAGCTTTTCCTCTTGTGTTTGGACCTAATAAACCCCCCCATATCTGTCAATTGCTGCCTGTATGGTATTACGATGCCCTTCCATGGAAATGCTCATTAAGATTCAACCTGTTTTAGACAGGTTCAAACAGGTACAATGGGGGTCAGGGCAGTGGTTTAATCAATCAATCAACAAACACGAGTGAGGACACAGCCTTGTCAGATTACAACCTGCCTTTTGCCATTTTCTGTCAAATCATGCATGTGATTATTATGCTGATTTTCAATCTCAGCACCATGTTTTAGTCAAAAGTAGCACACATTCACAAAATGTACCAACGCTTTCTATCTCTGTAGCTATGGCTAGCCTGTAGAAGCCTAGCTCCCTTACATTATGTAACGCAAAACTATACAATTCAATCTAGATCATAATTATAAACCGCAGCTTCTCCGTTTTCATCTTGGTCATTGATTGAGTACAAACAAATAGATTACCAGCACAGAGTGGCCATGAACCTGCTGCGATTACAGGACTTAAGATCGTTGAGGCGACTGAGAGTTAGAGAATGTGTGAAGGCTTTTGGGAAACCCTCTTAGCGCATCTTTCAAGGGCTCTTGAGAAAGGCATGGAGCTGAATTTTATGAGTGGAAAGTGTCCTTTAGGTTTCTCCTGACATGATCTTCAAGGATATAATAGCTCCGGTGACTGAGAACAAGCTCTGAATATACCACGATACCGTGAGGACAGTGACAGTTTCCCATAAGTCATTCACTAAGCACATATTATATGAGGTGCAATGTAACCAGCCTGGTCTCTTAAAAATTGCGTTCCCATACAACGAAACTACATTGTCCCATTACACACATTGTTCAGTAAAAAGTCAATGTTTAGGTTTACGATTTGTACTGAAAGTGTGGTATTTTTCATCCTACATGATGGATGGATGGACTGATGGATGGATGTACAGATAGATGGATGGATGGATAGATAGATTAAAAGCATTTAACCTTGACGTATGACATATGACTAAACATTTAAGGTTATCAACATCCTTCTCTCACAGTGTGCGATGGCCACCAGACAACTGATGCCCATCGACCAGCCCTCAGTCAACTGATGCACATCATGTAATAAGGAAAGCTGAAATGTTGTTTACCAGCAAAGCAGTTTATCCTGCAGACAAGATAACACGGCCGAGGCAAATGTAAACACAAACAAGCAAAGCCGTCCGCGCACGCAGACACAGGAGCGTATCCGCAGACACACACACACACACACAGCCACAGACTAAAACCACATAGCCCACCCCATTAACCACCCGCCTACCAAACAGAGAAGCCAAACACTGTTTGCTGCGGCCGTCGGCTTTGAATCACAAAGCGCGCCGTGACAGATTTACCATAGTTGGCTGCGGCGGTGCCCTTGACTTGCCCGTGCCCTTTCTCCTCCGCAACACAAAGGCAATCATCACCTTGTCTCTCATCAGACCGGACCCTGCTCATCCAGGCCGGGCCCACCCCTGGCATTACAGCTCAGGGCAGATTAATCATCATAACAACAGGCACAGGCGGTTCCCCCGCACCTCCTGCTTGGACATAAGCTAAGGAGATAACATCACGTCGAGATATTAATGCTGGCATTAGTGGAGGCAAGGAGAGGGATCAACGTGACACTTCTGGTGGAGGATAGAGCCCAGACCCTTGCGCCACAGGGAGGGAGGGGAAATGTCACTTTAGCACAGAGCATGCTAATTATCTTACTTAATGTTTTTCGTTACCTAACATCTTTTTGGATGCTGGCCAGCAGGACGTGTAACAAGGATCCTCATGCAGAGTTTTGGAATGCCATCCCCGGTGCTTTAATCCGTTGTACAATGCACCTGGGTATGTCTGTGCATGCGCATTTGTTTGTGTGCGCGATGGGCTGTAATACACTTGCACAGGTGGGCATCGGTGGATAACAGCTGACGGCCTGGAGCTTTGACATGCACACGCAACATGGGGTTTGGGATGCAAGCAAGTACACGGGGCATGCGGAGAGGGAGGATTCAGTGCTGCGGTGGTGAGGACTTGGGCTCCTTTGCGTAGGCAAGCAGCTTTTTGTTGCCATTGTGCAGTAGGACAGTTGAACTGTTTTTGAGTCCCCATGAAAACTGCAGTACAAAATTCCACTTGCTTCATTTACACTAAAACAAGATGAGTCTAAAGCCACGCTGCAAGCTCTGTGAGCTTGCACCACACAGGGGCTTTGAGCTAAGCGCTAACATAAGCATGCTCACATTGACAATGCTAAAATGCATTAGTAGGCTTAGCTATCCTTTGTGCAGCTTGAAAGTCCATTTCTTAATTTCATGGCACTCCATCCAATAGTTGTTGAGATGACTCTTGACCAAAGTGGTGGAGCGACCGACAGGCGTACGGCCCTGCAGCTAGTGTGGAGTAACATACATAAAGGTAAAAATAATAGCATTCCTCTTTCGTGAAGCGCAATCTGAATTTCAGTTTAAGTAATAAAAGCACAATCTCTCAACTTCTCTGCTGTTTCCTGCCACATCAGTGTCTCTCTGAGGCAAGAAGATCTCCCCAAATCAAAAGTAATGAAATGCACGTGTCAAGCCCGTAGTCAGTTTATTTCTGCTGCGACGACTGTGCACTTTGTTCTCTCATGCCTTCAAAAATGTCTGATCTTTATGAACATATCGCATATCAAATGTTGTTTATTTGAACCAGCACTTTGAATGCAAAGCGGAGTCCCTTCCGGTCAACCGCAAGACATGTGTCAACCTCTGCCAAGATTCTTCAAAAATAATATCGCAGTGCAGCGCCAGCAAAGACGTGCCACTGCCGTTTGACATTTTCTGGAAGGGATGCAGTTTCCTGTGCCTCGCAGACTCATGTTTGACAGAATGTAAAAGCGGCCAACCGAATCGGGCTCCATCTGGAAGGTCAGGAACTCCTCGCTGCAACCGCCCAATCAGAGCCGAGATACAGCTGCGATGACGGAAAGGAAATGGAGGCGCCGAATGGTATAGCCACGGGGCAAACACTTCCTAGAGCGGTGCAATTACAGCACCGACACAGTGAGACAGTTTAAAGCTAATGCAGGGCCCCCATGGACAACACGGCGCAAACCTGCTAACCTTTTCTGGTTGTACACGAAGAACTTGTCTCGTCTGTGACAGGTGAACTTTGAACAGAAATCCTGCATTCTATATATATGTGGAACATTTGTGACATTTTGATCAACGCTACGCTGCGCATGATAGCACAACACGATAGCACAGATGTAACAATCCCACCTCACGCCGTGCAGTTTGAATGCTGAGATCAGTGAGTTCGCATGCATTCTAATGATTCTTTTTCAATCAGTCACTTCTGATTGTTTTTGGTGAATAAACAGAGAAGTCTCCCTTCTTTGCTCCGTCCGTCTCCGCTGACAGCGGGGCCACCTTAATGGAACAACACAATTAGGGGTCACTTCTCATTAGTCTGTGTCCAAGAGGGGACATGGAGACACACACAGCTTGGTCATTAGCGTCCGCCCTGAACAAACTGTCCCTGTGCTGTCACTAATAATCCACGGTCATAATCGAAGGTTTTGATTCTTTGTGTCGCAATCGCTTTAAGTCGGTCCACCGCTGACAATAACAAGCGTCTTCGGCATCACACCTGTTTCCAGACAGGAGTAAAATCAATCGAGTTTGATTTGAGCCTTTTGAACATTACACCTTCACATGAAAAGAAAGTGTTTTTATTTTAGCACACGACTGTAGCAAAAGCATCTGAAACATTCCCACGATGATGTTTCTTTGGAAAATACTGCACTCATTTCTCCCGAAAGGAACGCCTGAGGTGACGTTTACTGGTTAGTTTAATTGTGAAGCTCTTCACAGCATCACGTTTGCGTCTGCCTATCTTTTTTTTTAAACAGTCTGTGAGTTTTTGTAGTTTATCCCAGGTGTTCTGTTAGTGCTGCGTGTCTAATTTCTGTGAGATAAGGGATGCTAAAGTAGCTTAATGAACTTCTGAAAAAGAGATATTCTTGCATGTTCATTGTTCATTCTCAAGGGATACTTTTTATTTAGTTTTGTCTCATTCATGTCATGAACAAAGGTCGCCAAGAACTATATTTGTTGTTGACGAGATATGACGTATATATTTGTAATGTTTTACATACTAATGCAATTGAGTTCATTGTTTTGTCTTTTTCTGGGTACAGCATCAAGAAATATTGGATTCAAACTAACTTAAGGACTAACTTGCTGATGGGGCATATTGCATCTATAAAGCCTATCATAATCCCAAATATGACACAATGATAAATTTAGCACTCTAATGTCGCTTGAGGGCCCGAACAACGATACCCACTCTGCAAAAGCTTAAGTTTCCTGGCTTCCTCATCCTTCTCCCTGGGGCCAAATTTGCAAAAGCGGGTCATCCCAGACTTCATCTCCTCCCCCTGGTAGAAAACTCTTATTCATCTATCATAAAGCTTCCCAGAGGATTTCCCTGGCCATGTAAATTGTGGTTCTCAAACGGCCAGAGTTTAGAAAAAAAAAAATGCATCTCATGGCAAGCCACTCCTCTTTGCTCTTCCTTCCCTCCCTGCTCTTTCCCCTGCCCCTGTTTCCCTTATCTGTCTGCTGCTTTATCTGCTTGCCAAGGTCAGACAGGCTTGAGGCGATCAGTCCTGATAAAGACGGGATGCGGAGATGGGAAGGGGGGGACAGTCATGGGGGTTGAGGCAGGGCCTGGTCAAACGGGTCGTGTCCAGCTGTTGACGGTCATATCTAAACAGTCTCCCCAGATAGCAAGGTGCTTTTATATTTGCGTCACATTCAGGCTACAACTCCCCCCAATGCGCTGAATATCCGAGCTGGGTCACAAAGCATTCCATTTATCAGGAGTGGATATGATTTGTTGACTTGCTGGGGTTTATCTAATTTCATTTCTTGTCTTTCAAAATCTTCGATACATGCTGTCAGGGAGAGACAGAGAGAAATATATAAAGTAAGGGAGGAAGAGAGTTGAAGGGGGGGGCAGGAGATCTTTTAACACCTACACATTCCCACATGAGGCTCTGGGGAGAAATAGCTACACCACAGAGACCAGCTCATCTCCTTCTTTCTCTTTTTCCGTTTCTTCCGTGGCAGGAAATGGATCGGGTTCGTTGAAGCCCAGGGCCCAGATCCCTTCAATATCCGCTCTGTGTTCTACATCGTGATCTTGGATTGACTGAGTCACCCCTTTGGGCACCTGTGGGAGGAAACAAGGGAGTGTGTTCATTTCGCATTTAATCATCAAAAATACCAAAAAGGCAGTTAAATGTTTTTGGCTTAATCATCGCCTTGTTCCCCCCCCCCCCCGAGATGCTTAAAACACTTTTTTTTTTGTCGCCGTTCTTCAGAATGAATGTGACATTTGAGTTATTTGCTAAAAGAAGAGCCTCGATTGGCTTAAGTTAAGCCTGAGAGAATGCCAAAGCAAAGAGCGAGGCATCAAACTCCCAATAACAAAAACACGCAAACACAAACATATTTCTTTTTTCTCCCTCCACTAAGGCAACGGGAGCTCTATTAAATAATTCAAATGGCTGTCCTAGGATGCCAATCAGAAATACTATAGCCATAAAAGCCATGTCTATAGTTGGTGAAGAGTGGAGGCCCCGCAGCAAATGAAAGCATTATTCTTGTTATCCTCCGGAGGATGCAGCAGCGCTAGTATTTCTTCTTCTTCTGCTTGTCGTCGATTTATTTCTTTATTTATTCTCCGGGAGCGAGGAGAGATGTTTAGGTTTTGAAGCAGGACATATCTGTGGGGGGGGGGAAAGCGACTGTCAGCCTACTTTATTCCCATTTGAATAGTGCCTCTCTCTGCTTGCCCCCAAGGTGAAACACACTCTGTTGGAAACTGGGTTAGCAGAAAAACTGTCAAGGCGGCATCGCAATAACACTGGAGGTATGAGCACCCAGAGCCCCCCTCCCCCCCACCTGCTCTATGTGGCGGTAGTAAGTTATCCATGCTTTTAAAGGATGAATTATTAATCACTGATCTGGGCGGTGTTGTGTTTATCAGTTAGTGTTTCTACGTGTGATTTGAATCCTTTATAGATGAATCAGTGCCCAGCAGCTTTATCAGCGATTGCATTTAACATTTTAAGATGAAAGAAAACACTCTGTTGATGTATAGCTTCAACTGAACAATAGCGTATGTTAAATATATTTGCCAGATTAATGTCATGGAAATGTGTCATGTACAGATGAATTCAGTGGTGGTGGAATACTTATATATATATATTATATAGCATGTTTTTACAAAATACTATGGATTTTCAAACCGTGGCATACAATGCTGCTACTCAACAACTCAACCAGATGAAATAATACTGTTTATATTGTTTAATGTTGGCTACCAACCTGTGTTTTATATTGATCAAAACAAACACAATGTTGTTATTGAATGTTGCACATTAGTGATGGCAGAAATAACAGCAGATTAACAGCCAGCAGCATGTTTCTCTTGACAGCATCTGAAATGTGTAGATTTGCAAGTTCTGCAAATGGGACAATGAGCACTGATCATATGAAACTGTCTCCAATGAAATATATATATAATCCCACACTGCCATTTGTTTGCAGATGAAATAAAATTGCAATGAGCGTTGCATTGAGTCATGACATTGATTGGAGGACGGCTTTATTGTTTTTGGTTATAATGCTTCTTCTCCCCGATTAATTATTTATTTCAATTTCCTGCAAAGAGGACCGTTCCGTTATGACTCAACCAACCCATTCACCCGTGGCCTTTTTGGAGGGTCAGAGAAGGAATCCCAAAAGCTTTCAGAAAAAAATGTTTTGAAGAGACAGAAAGCCATCTGACTCTCTCCGGTGAATGGTGAAGCAAGCTTCCCAAAGCCCAGGAGTCCATCTCCTAACTGTGCTAATGGACAATTTAACCACCACTCTCCTCGGCCTTCTCCCAATGCACCTTCAAAACGGAACCAAGCCCTTTACCACCAAAACCTGCACCCACCTATCCATTTGTTTACCTTGGTATGATGTCACTCTCTATCACCAGCATGGCCATGTGTCTGTGCGCGTGTGTGAAGGAAGATAGCCGAGGTCATTACTCATTGATAGGTCCCCCGTGGAGCGCTCGTGTTATCTCCACCGCCTGGGGACTTCCCAGAGCAACCAATACAATTAGCCACTTTCCCCTTACTATTTATCCCAGTGACAACAACCCTGACCTAAGTACTGGAGGCCTGGGACTGAGCAGACGCCAGGCAACCCTTCAGCACTATCGAAGATGGGTGCTTATGATATCCTTGCTTATTTCATACTGTAGGTCTTGCTTCAGCCTCTAAATGTACCAACATAAGGCATCCCACACAAGTTATGTACAGTCGATTTTTTTAAGTACAAAAAATTGTTTTGGAATTGAATGATACCACATTTATATGTCTGAGTATGTAAATCCGGTTCAAATTGAAATTTGAGAGAAAGAGCGAAGCATGGGATGAATTATGCAGCGCACATGAGACGTGCATTATTTTGCAGGCAGTAAGAGCGGAAGTGCTGTGTATGAGCGGGGCAGTTCTTAGACAACTAAATTATCAATTCACTTTTGTGCTTTAAAGTGCATTGCTAAATTGTAATGGCTGGCTTGCCATTATGAACAACAGTAAGTATGAACAACAGTGAAATTCAACAATCGGTAAATTATAAAATGAAAATGGTACCGTTGACCAACTGTTTACCGTCTTGATAGAGCTAATCTTTGCGGGAAGCTTCTTTTTCTTTTTTTTTTAGGATGCAGATGTATGACCAGCACTAATCTGCCATTTTAGCAAAACAATTTTGCTTGTGGGAAGGAGTGAGCTATCATATTATCTGACTGCATGACCCCACAAGTAGTCACTATGCCACCAAGCTTAGACGCTCTTCAGTACCGGCAACGGTTTTCTTTTTAAGTGCAAATAGAGAGTGTGCACGTTTTTTGTACTGCAGTAGCTTCAACAGTATCATTGGCCCAGTAGGACAGAGCGCATACCTGCAATGTGGAAATGGCAGAAGTAGTCAGGGTAATCTAGAAACATTTCCTTCCCTCTGTGGAGGATGACCTTGTGTTTGAAATATGTATGTGAGTGCGGCAGTGTGACCATTTCAACACAATCCTCAGGCAGTTGCGTCCTCCCTGCGGTGCAAAGTATACGTTTTAAATTGGGAAAAAAAACATTTTATACAGAGATTGAAAGAACTGATCTATCCTGAAGCGGTTCCCTACACTGACTGGTCTGTAGTTCACTGGCATTCGATGGTAAACAGCAGGAACTCGCGTCAACAATGGGCTTTGAAAAAATTTGATCGGCAATTTGGAGGTCTTGGCTGTGAAGAAGATTCACATCATCTGTGCAAATTAGATCCATAAATTCAATAATATGTTCACGGGTACAGTCCAGACACAGTTGAAGAACATCATTCACAGTCAAAATGTAGTCTACCCACAATGCATTGTGCAATTTTCAATCTATTTGAATTGTATTTATCTCTTGTATCCCTTTAACGAAACACAGGAGACACAATTTCAAATAAGTTATCTTAGTTGTTCTGAGTTAAACCCCTTTTTGTCATCGTCACGACTTTTCACATTTGGCAAGTTTGCATTGATGAGACAGCTTTACTTGATTCCTTTCATTTGTCATCACGTCAGGCAGCAGAACAAGCTGTAAACTCATGTTAAAATATCATCACCTGATGAAGTTGTTACAGGTAACGTGTTAGCAAGAATTTGCCAAGTGACACCTCAAGCACACACATCAGCATTCATGTGGTGCTGTGTTTCTAGCAAACCAACAAATATAAATCTGATATTTACTGTTGTCATGGCTGCTTTTGCTCTCCACCGTTCTTGAGTTCAGCTCCTCCGAACTGCAGCCACAAAGTGTACTTTAGCGTAGATCTCTGTGGCCTTGCTCTCACTGACTTCATGTGCTTCCTTAATCAGAGTAAAACGTCTCCTTTCTTTATTATTTCAAGACACGTGCGGAGCCAATTAGCTAATCATTATGGCAAGGCAGGTGGTGCACTAATACAAGATAATAACACACCTTGAGCATTCGGGGCCACCAAACTGCTTAGGGCAGCAACTTTGCAGTGTTCATGCGCAAGTCTAATTGGGTTGTGGAACACGGAGAAGGGGGGGGGGGGGAGACTGAAGATGATCACATACAGGGAAAAAAACTGTTCAACCTGTGACTTTTGTGCCGGCTTTTTATTGAGTTAATGAGAAGTAAATTGGCCTCATTTAAATCAAAAGATCATTCATAAAAAAAGAAAAGAGAGAGAGAGACAAAACCTGGAATAATAGTGGATTTCTTTTCTTTAATCCCTTGAGGGCACAGGTACTTTAGATGTGAAATGAAAATGAAGGGAAGAAGACGGAGGCGCTTGTGACTTTAATGTTGGATTTTACTCCCCGCCCAGCTTTTTTTGTTTCTCCAGATTAGAAACAAACAACACAATCTCTGATCATATGCTTATCCATATATCTTTTATTTGATCTCGTGTGAATACACGACTCATGTATCATGCTGGTTTTGTTTTCCATGTAGGGCTCACATCTTTATAATGAACCCCCTTTTTGAAGGCCCGACATCAACAAAAAAAAAGAGAGGAATCACCTTGAAGTAGAAAAACAAAGATTTAGTATTTTGCATACTGTATGCTAAACATAACAGTAAAGCTAACTGTCCTTTTGTAGAACACGTTGCACCATTTTTTCCTATTTCTGATTTTATGACGGCAAAAAAACCAATCAAGTCAATGTATTAATTATCAAATTGATTTATATTTGAATCACAGATCCATCCCCTTCTCCCTCCAAATACTAATCATGTTTCCATAGCGAGGTCGACAGGACTGTTTCATGGCAACTGTGGTGATGAACACTTTCTAAATTGTTCTGCATCTTTTCTAGACATCGCAATGCAACCGGCTGCACATGTTTTCCTGTGTCCTATTTCCTGACTGTCGGTCCATAAATACATCTCATGAATGCGTGATGAGGGAAGAACGAACGCCGTCTCACACTGTATGCACCTGGCAACGAAATTAAATCCACATTTAGCATGGAGATTTTGGGTAATACCGGACATTTTCATTTAGCATTTCAAAAGGAAATGTGCAAGATATCTACGTGTTGCAGCAACACAAAATTGTGATTCCGTATCCGAGAGTAAATTTTGTTGATTTTTGCCGTTGTATGCTCTGCAATGCACAATTCTTGCTATTGTTGTTCTGAAAGATTTTTACTTATCTTGTGACAATCGACACACATCCCACACATGCTTGTCTCAAAACAAAATTTGACAAGTGAGGGATCCAGGGGCGAGCAGTCACTGTCGGGGCAGTGCTCCTGTCTCTGCGAATGCACTTTACCCTGAAAGCAAACTGACAGTGAAGAGTGTCAAAAGTACTTTGCTTCCATTAAAGTCTCCCCCCCTGCCCAAGTCACACATCTGGTATTCCTGGAAACAACATTTAACACACCCTCTCACAGAGCTGTGGCGTCTTTCTTTCATTATGTTAGCACCTCCGAAGGACACGATGCTGTGTCTCTGCCCCCGTCTTTGACTGACACGGTGGTTATGAGCAATGATAGCTGCCAGCGCTCCGAGGGAGCATCTAAATGAACTGACACTGCCAGTGTGAGGACACCTCGCTCCAAATCCACTGACAACATTATTATACTAAGGACTTTATATAGGATGATGAGGCCTGGAGAATCAATGTGATTGATGCGCGGCACTCAGCGCATAATTCCTCACGTTTTATTTAAGACGCTTCGCTCGGGGGGCTTTGTTGTGACTGCTGCCACTTGGAGAGGCGCTGTTGCTGAATTATGCTTGTCGGTTAAACATTTTCAGATTACACAAGGGAAATTAGAGATGCACAGGAGGTAAAATACGGTTCAACATCCTGTCCGACAGCAGTTTATAGTCGTTTAGGGGAGTGTCAGTTGTGTGCAGCCTAAGCCGGTAGCACATGCCATGTGGCTGTTGGACTGTTGGGCCGTGCCAGTCTGGGTCTCGAGACATTTTTTAATATTATCTTGAGGATATTTTCACTCCATCTCTCTAATAAAGTCACTTGTTGGTCTGTGCACTCTGGAATGAAACATAGAAGAAATAAATGACACCTCTAAATGAGACTTTTGAATAGGGGTTCTAGTTAAAATAGATACTCCCTTAAAGGTTAGGGGACCTTTGGAGCCGTAGTCACAATAATAACCTTGTCGTTATGGTTATGTAACAATCATGGTCAAGGTTAAACCTACTATTCTGAGCACTCACATAAGCACCCTGAGAAACCAAACTAAGTTGTATTTAACTCCTCTGCTGCATTTCAGTTCCACGGACAGCGCAGCACCAACACATCAACACACCAATATCAGGCTCAAAGCATCAAAGTCACAAAGTAACCCGGGCAGCACTGGCCACCATCTTTTCTCCGCACATCTCTGCGCACATCACTAGCACACAGTTGCAACGAGGAGAGCAGTTTAAATTAAAGCTCCATCAAAGCATTTACCATGGTTATGCATGTTATTGGTGGCTTGCATCAGAAACAGGGCGACTCATATAAACCAATAAGTTGGCGAACGCAGCCAGTGAAAAGATACACACTAATTGAATGACAGTTCACAATCATACAACCTATCCTCACTTTCCGAGAAAACAAAATGTCCATGAATCCCGTATTTGATTGATGAAATATTAATTGCACAATATTTCCTCAATCTGAGAAGTGAAAAAAAAATAACAGCAACACAAAATGTATTTTCTGTAATGTTTTCCTCATTCTTGTCAAACATCTGTGTACAATGAAACAGTGCCACAGAACAGTGCCCGCCGTATATTCTGACCACATGTTGCTTTGTGTACATGCTATATATATATATATATATATATATATATATATATATATATATATATATATATATATATATATATATATATATATAAACAAAAAACATACACATATTTACAACCACATTTTTAAGGAAGAAGGGAAGCAGATGGGGAAAGAAAAAGAAAAAGCAACAGGAGGAATAAATACTTTAAGGTTTATTAGGCTAGTGTGCAATCGCAGGCTGCTTGCTCAGGGAAATCGGTGCCCCCGGGCTATATCTCATCCCCATGGCTGCTCACGGGGAGATGTATGGAGGGAAGAAAAGGAGGATCGGGTTGGTGGGTGAAGAGTGTGAAAAGGAGGAAGAATGAAGCAGTGCTATTACTTGAGATGAGTCTTCCATCTAATGGAGAATCTTGTCCATGTGTGGTAATGAGTTTACTCATAAGCAAATCACGAGCACGCTCTTCTGAACGCGTGAAACCGTGCCAGGAAATCCATCAACACACTCAGTCATTTAGAGTGAGAATCAAGAAATGCTCCAGTCAGCCAGGTGTGTCAATTAAGCGCTAGTTTCATGATGCACGCTTTAACAAGGACAAAACATAATTGTATTGTTTTTTTTATTTATTTTAGATATTGTATATATCTTTAAATAACACACACGTGCGCCATCAAAATGCAATTAATGTGGTATGTTCTGTTCACTCTCAGATTTTAACTGTGACACGCTGGCTCCAATTAAAGACAACAATGATAAACCAGGATTTAAGTCCTGTTCCTTTCTTGTCTCTGTCTCTGCTGCTAAAAAAAAAGCCTCTGAAGCCCTTTTTACAGTCTTTACATTTCCCCCCTTTCCTATAGAGACCCCTCATTCTCCTGACCACCTGTTCCTTCCAACCCATTCGAATTCACTCCTCCATATGCTTAGCTGCAGCTATATCAAACAGCCTTTAGCTCATGAATAACCCAGTGAGTTAATTCTCTCCTTTGCACCCCGAATACTTTATTTATTGATTGATTTATCGCGCTTGCATGTCTAATAGGAGACATCAGTCATGGTTAAAGTGATCATAGAGGAAAAACAGCTTTCGCTTCATGTGGCAGTTTTTAGTTGGTGTTTTTGTGGGAAATCAGGTTCTGCTTCTTCAGAGCCAAACTGCACCGCAGTAGAAAGAATGTAAGGAAATGTAGAATGACTTCCTCATTACGTTACCCTCAAATTAGGGGCTACATTTAATGGTAAAAAAATACAATGTAGGCCTGGACAGATACTAATCTAATAGATGTGCGTAAGGATGAACAGGCTGAGGGGGCTGGAAAGAATTGCGACAGGACACTTTTCTTTCACGAAATAAAATGAATTGATTTAACCATGCAATAGTCTCAGGAAGGCTGAACAACAACAACAGCATGCGGATACTGTTTCAAACACAAAGAATACATAAATTATCTCTGTCAAATCCGCAGGGGGAAGCGCATAGAAACAGCTGATTGTGGCTTTCAGAGCTCTAATAACAATAATAGTGAACAGAAAAACAGTAAGGTGGATGGTACAGTAAGTTCAAGAAAAGAGGTCGTGTCACAAACATTTCGATCAAGCCATACAATGACTGGCAATACAGAACGACTGAGGATAAAGTTGATGAGAAGCCATGCGTTCCTGGCACCACGCAGACAGAAGGGAGGATATAATGAGGTGCAAACAAAGCTTGGAGTGCTTAAGAAGGAGTACAGAGTAAACCCCCTACCTTTTATGATGAGGCTAAGATTGCTTTGATGGCTCTCCGAGATACCTCAGCTGAGTCACATTAAGAGACATTTTAACAAAAAGGAACAAAAACGATGCCGAACAAGTAGACCTCGTGACCCGCCATGTCCCCGGCTGAATTTGAAGAGCAGTCTCTTAGAATAGAAGACGTTGTCCCTCTGGCGAATGCCCTCCTTTGTATACAATTCATATAAAAGGCTAATATTACCCCGTCCTTTCACTTATTGTTCTGTGATTTCTTGAGTGGTTTGGCGTATGTGACCTACATTTCTTTTTTCTATAGAGAGTCAGCCCCTCAGAGTTTTGTACTTGGACTTACTTTTGAAGATGTCGCTGTAATGAATCTGTCCAATAACAGCTAGCTTGGCGCTGTCCAAAGGTATCGCACAATTCCTGTAAATGGTATCGATGACCCGTCAGTTGTCTTTTAGTTAAAGCGTCATTACATTTTCTTTCAGGCAGTTGAACATAATTTGCTCACACAATTATGAATTATAATACCCGCTTTGTTCATAAGACAACTTTTGTTAGCATTGTTAGTCTCAAAATATATTTATACCCTAGAGGAAAAAATAAATGACTCCTGTCCATGTCTTTGTTGTTTGCGCAATTCCACTACCTCATACATACATGTGAAAACTTCCCAAATATTCTTATTTTAACAGCTGTTATCTTTACTATATTGCTTTACAGACATTTAATAGTGGCATTCCATGTACAGTACAGTGCACAATATCTTCAAACAATTTTTTCCATCCGTAGAGAAATAAGGAGGTCTTCTCTGTCAAGCCGATTAGTCCTCCGCGTAGAGACAATCTCGACTGCGAGGTACTGCAAAAGCAAAATATGAATCGCTTAGCAGTGCAACTAGAGGGAAGAAAAAAGGGCTTGACAGCATCAGCACATTGTTGCACCATGCTGCTATCTCATATGACACACTCATGTGATGATTCTGATACAGTGGATTTCTTCATGAAACAAACACGGTGTGGAGAGGAGAGACGGCTTGAGCCAAGAATCCAAGAGCAGGCAGAGATCTGATCACATTCTCACGGAAAAGAAGAAAGAGGCAAACCAGATTGGATAGCCAGGACAAAAAAATAATTGGACTTGTGTTGGTAACCTGAGTGGACACAGACCCATTTATCTCCCTGTCTGAAGCCCAGAAAAGGTCACAGTAAATAACCCTTATTGGGAAACCATGCAAACCATTACTGATGTAAGAAAACTGTGTCTGGGCTTTCTCTCTTTTGCCTCGACTATGAATATTTCCTGTTGCCTATTATGATATTTTTCCCCTTCATCCTGCTGCTAGCCAAGCTTACTGTGTTGTCAAAGCAGAAGCTACATTGCTTTTGGAAAAAGAGGGGGAAGAGAACGATTAAAGGGCGAGAATGCAATATCAAGACTTGGAGTCTATAGCTACAGTATACTGGCAGCCTCACATGGCTGCCAGTATGCTGTAGAGCCAAATGCTAACATCAGCATGCTAACATACCCACGATATCAATGCTGGCATACTGCTGGTAATATTTAGGCAACATTTGCCCCTCACCATCCTAGTTTAGCGTGCTAGCTAAATGCTAACATTTGCAGCTAGGAATGCCATTTGCTGGTATTTGGTCACAAAGCAAGTATTGCACCACCAAAGTTATTACAAATCCCGTGGGGAAACATGAATCTACGTTCCGAAATTGCATGGCAATCCTTCCAATAGTTGTCAAGACATTTTACTCAGAGCCAGAAAATCACCATTTACATGTCACCACATATCATGGTGCCTGGCAAAAGTGTGCTTTATTTTCATTGAAATAATAATACCTTTAAGAATCATCAACGTCGTGCTGACACCAGGGGCATTAAGCTTTATCCTCAGGGGACTGTGAATGTTTGTACAAAAATTATTTGTGGCAATCCCTGCAATCGATGTTGAGATCTGTTAGCATTTAATTAACATTAATTATGCAACCCACAAAATAAAGTGTATAAAATAAAGAAAAAGCCGAAGAAAACCTTTTTTTTTTTTTGGTGCAGGCCTTCTCTCCTGAGTAACATCAATAGAAATGTTTGGAGTGCCCCTTTTAGCTTCTGAACATGATCAATACAAGCTGAATACAACCCCAGAGACATTGTCCTTGTGGCTTCCAGTGTATTTAACTGCCCTCTTGATTGGCCACGAGAGGCAGCATTGAAGTGTAGGCATCCTTGGAGCTTTTGTTTTTTTATGTGGCACGTTCTTCTTTTACTGGCTGTTTCAGAGACCTTGGTGAAATGTTGATGAGCTTTCGAAGACCAGATCGCCTTGGAGAAAGAAAAAAAAATAATTGAAAGAGCTGTCTGGTAAATAATGTGATCTCTACTGGTTCACCCAAAAGTGCAAGTTGCAAGGCCTCTCAGCAAAAAGAGAGTTTGAAAGGCAGATAGAGAGGAGGGACAGATGAGAGGCAGAACGGGAGAGAGTCGGTGGAAGCTGCGTGCCAAGCTTTGTAAAGCACCAGGGATGAAACATCGCCTTCCTCATAAGATGATTATGTTGTTAAATGAGATATGGCAATACTCTTGTAAGCGCTTAATCCAAGGATCTCCAGCTGCCATGCAAATGTAGCAGATGTCAGCAGGATGACACAAAGCCGAGGAATGAGCAACCCAAAATTCTCCTCATCCCCTTCCCTCCCTTCCTGCCACCGCCTCTGTATTATTTAACAGGGAAGCTTTGCGGTCGGCGGAGCTCATTGTACTAACTCCGTTCACGCATTCAGCGGGAGCCGTGGCGAAGCACACAGCTGGTCAAAACTACCGCACGCAAAAACAGTTTTTTGTTGTCTTTTTAAGGAAGAGAAGAAAAAAATATTTCTCTAAGAAGTAGCCAAGCTTTAAGGCTTTTCTGAAGTCGTCTAAACTTGGTAATGCTTGGATGTTCGGACCAACTTCTAAGAAGCTGTTTCTTTCTGAAGTTTTCACTAAGCTTTGCAGTGCTTTCATGCAGCTCTCTGGGCATTCCCAGGTGGGATTTTAGGGGTGGGTGGACCGAATCGGAGTGGATTTCCTTGGGGGACATTAAAGTAAAATGTTTGACTCGTCCCCGAGGGATTTACGTTGATGACATCATGACCGTGGAAGTGCGAGTGAGCGCTACTCCAGGCCCATTAAATCAGATAGCATGATCATTTAGTCTAATTTGCCATCAGTCCCACTAATTGCATCTGACTGTTGACTCCGGAGAGTATTGTAATTCCCTTGAACTGGTTAAAGTGACTGTGATGGGCTATGCTTGAGCTTGTTTAATGGCAGGTGATATATATGCTTTGTTTTGCTTGTTCTTTATCAGCAGCTGCAGTTGGTTGCAAACGTATAAAATAAAAATGTAATTCATAATTTTACTCTCTGGAGCCTATTGGTTTTATGTCTCTCCTCTTTATTTAGAGCCATCTCCTGAAAGAATGGCATCTAAGCTCCGAGTGTATCATTTAAACAGGATCAGTTCACTCCAAATACAAAACAAACGTAGGATCTGAAAAATGATATGACCATACTGTACATTGAGATCAAGCTTGTCAAATCACAATCGTCGAAAAGATTTACCGCTCAGCCTTCCGGGAGGCGCTTTTTCCGTGCGAAAATGATGTCTCTAACTGCCCCTTTCTCTGTTCCTTCCCCTTTTCTTTTATCATTCTTTTTTTTTCCCCAACTCCCTTCTGTGGCTCACAGAGCTTTGTGCTCGTGTTTGAGTTCTCGCTGGCTGACAGGTTGTCACAGATAATAAGTTTTAATTCCCTGTGTGGGACCAAAACTCACTTGCCTTGTAATTTCCTCATAATTTTATTCCCTTTTGAAGCCCTTGAATGTAGATTGGTGAGATGTCAGTTATGAGTGTGGTAAGCTGAGATAGTAATGTATTCCGCTGCACTGAGACTGGACTTTTTGTCAAACTAAAGGGAATCTTTCATGTTTTAATTTGAATCAAACATAATCATGTCGCAGGTGCGTGATCAATGACGGTCTTTATTTATTTCTTCAAGTCTGAGCTTTTGGAACAAGTTTCTTTATACCCTTTTTAATCAAATTGTATGATTGAGACAGGGATATTCTATGGGGCTTCAATATTTTGTGTGACAACGGTGCCATCTGTACAGTGAAACAGCGTGGTACTGACTCTTGTGAATCACATGATCTCACTCCAACCCCTGATCCCCATTTGTCCCAGCGGTGATGTGTCTAAACGCACCACGGCAGTTCTGATGGACACTTTGCTTTGAGCTCCTGTTCACTCCTTCCACCCCTCAATGCCACTTTCTCCCCAATCCAGAATAATGAGCCTTTCAGAAATTCAACTCAGGGATCCCGGCCCAGTGGTGTGCTCGGCAGCCCAGATTTCTTGCCTCTCCCCCCCCCCCCCTTGCTAAAGCCTCCGCTAGCCTCGCAGCTTCCAGGCCGCTGAAGAATCACAGCTCTGTCGGCCAAGTGTGGCCGCTGTTTCAGCAGGATAAGTTGGCCAGGGGAATATTGTCTAAGTCCCCCTGAATGTGAACGAAGTACCCTTTGCTGTCACCCTGGATGCCTGGCCTGTCTTCCGTCTTGGATGGCTGGTTAGGCATTCTCTCCCTCATAAAGGATGCAGCTGTGTTGTATGAAAAACACAAAAGAATGAATGCCGAGGCCGTCCCCATTCCAGCACAGGATTGTACAGTGAGGTTCAGACTTTCTCCTAACCCTGTCGTTGGAAAATCCACCTTGTTTTACCGCCAGCCAGAGCTGGAAACCCGCACAGAAACAAAAAAAACGTATGACATCTTCCACCCATCTTCCACCTATACCCAGAATAATCTATTGAGGACACGATTGTCAGACAGGTGGATTATTTCACCGATGACTGCTGTGCATGTATTCAGAATTGGTGCCATTTTCCGTGGACTCGTTACTTTCGTGTCATGGGTGTTCGTGATGGATCCCTATGGATCCAATGTGATGGATGCTCTTAATGAAGGGTGTTAATTTAAAGTCACCTGCAGGCTATAGCCGTTCTATCCATGAGGCTGCATCGTCACCTATCCAATGTTCTCTCTACACTGACAGAGGAAGGCCCAGGGAGAAGTGAGGAGATGGAATTGGATTTGAAGCTCTGAGGCAGGTAATAAAAAGCAACACTCCCACACACCAAGGAATGTGATTTCCCCAAGTACCCCTGGCAGACATGTTGAGTTTCTTGCTGTAATGTATAGGCGTCCAAGCTATTCATAACATGGAAGGCCCTGGCGAGGACGAGAGCTGAAGCTTGTTTTCTCATTAAAAGAGCCTTTCCTGGTCAAAAATGCACAGAGTGGAATATTTTTCAAGCCATATATATATATAATGTACTTTCTTACTTTCCATACATACAGTAGCCCTTAACACATTATTGGCTTCCATGGCTTTTGGCTTGCTGCATTTAGCAGCCGTTCCATTCGATCAGAGACATGGAAGCTTGTTATGCAGGCGCATGATTAGGCGAAAGGGTCCTATGAAATCCAAATCCATAATTTTATCCACATTTTCATGTCGCTTCATTTTTCCCCAGTCAGAACATGTGTGCATGCAGGATGGAAGTACGTAGTAAAGTGCAACATCCTCCACAAGAGGATAGATACATTTATAAGCATAGTGGGGATACTTTCTCTATTTGTAATTCACATAACGTCAAATTTAAGATCTGTCTCATAATCACTTGTTCCCAGCCGCAAAAAAAAAACAGAGGCTCACGTTGAACTGGTCACAAAAGAACCAATATTTTAGTCCAGACATTCACGTTCCCCTCAAGATGATTCATAATAATTTAACGTAGTTGGTCCATTAAATACCCTAATACAAACTAAAAGCGTTCCCATCAGCCTCCTCTGTGTTTTATGAATCCAACATGGAGTAACAAGGGATAAAGCTGTGCTTCCTACACAATAGAGAAGTGAAACGGGGCATACAGTACAGAGCCTCTGGACGCCATGTTCAACATGGCCAGCAGCAGGTGTCAGTCCTTCCTAAGCTTGACCTTGCGGAAAGGCAGATTTCCCCTTCAGTAGTTCCAGAGTGGTGTCCGGAGAGGGTTGGGGGGGAGACGGCTGTCCACGCGAAAGGGGTCTTCAGTAGCTTTCTGTGCAGGCCACTAGAGCAGCAGGGACGGCCCGAGGCTGGAACTAATCCTCATGCCTGCCTCACTGACACTGATCCGCCTCCCTTGCATTGCCACACAGCCTAAATAAAGCCACCATGGTCAACCCAGGGAACAGCGGTTAAGGAAAGAGGAGGTTTTCACTTTGTGTCATCTCAGTGGATTTTTTTGTCTTGCTCCTAAGGCATGAAGCCATTGACTTACCCTGTCAGAAATCATTTTCCCACCAGCAACACAACTGTAATACCTTTCTGACTCGGTGAGGAATTTCTTTTGTACCACTTTTCAGGTGAAAGTGCAGTAAGTACAGAGCAGCCACTCTCTCGGCTAATACTCCATTAGACATTTGGTCAAGAAACATCATTAGTTTATTTTAATGTGCCACGATGGAGGCTGAGTGACACTAATGGGGGGGCTGCGTAAAAAATGGTGTCAATCTTGGCACTGTGACGGTTCACTGAACAGCACATTAGTGCTAAAAGTATTTCAGGTCTCTAAGTATGCCTTCCTCTCTTGAGCCTTATACGAGGGGGGGGGGGAAGGAGCCACGTAAGCAATCCAAAAAGGCGTTTCAGTTATTCATAATAGGGCAAAACTAAGAGCACACATTGTGAAACAGGCAACCTGGAGTACAGGCAGGCAATGTCTCAATCCCGCCATCGAGTCTCAATGCTAAAGATGCATTAGCGGGAGTGCTGAATGGATTCTCTTCTCTCTATCCAAATATCCACAGTCAGCAAGGAGGGATTTGAATCGAAAACGCGACCATCCCCTCACTCGATCAAAGAAAATACTTATGGCAAGCCGACACAGCAGAATGCGGTTGTGGTGTTGAGAGGGCAGATGTTGCAGGGGAGATTGATGAGCAATTTACGGAGTGATTATTAACATTCTGGTCGTTAAACCAATGAGATGAGATTAATTGGTAAATAGGGCTGGACAAAATGATTGTAGATCGCCTGCTCATGGATGTGGTGGTAGAAGTAGGGAACCAACCACCTCAGCGCATTTTATGTGTGAGTTTGACTACCTTCTGGGCAAACAGTGATGTATTCTAATAACGCCGCACCAAGTACTAATCGGTATAATCAGTTAAATGTGCTTAACATTTAAAAAAGTAAAAGCACTCAATGCAGAGAAATGTTCCCAGTGAGTTATACTATTATATATATTATATGATTTGATTGTCACTACTTATGCATGAATGTAATAGCAGGATACCGTTGTAGTTAGTTGAGGTGGAACTAGTGTATATAGGGCTGCAACAACCATTATCATTTATTGCACATTAATCATTATGGAATAATCTGCTAATTGTTTTTCTCCTTTAATCGATTGATTGTACGGTTTGTAAAGATAGACAGACATGCCCATGACCATATTCCAGATCGGCACCTTCACAATGCTTGTTTTAGTCAAGCAAAATTAAAAAATGTATATATTAAATGGGGAAAACAACTGTTAAACCTTAAATTGAGTATCTCATAAACGTTCCTCACAGTAACTTGAAGTACATTGCTGTACTTAACAGACTTACTTCCCTGTCATCACTTTCGAAACATGTAATAACTGGGACGTGACAGGGTTCAAGTGCCTTCACACCGTTCTCAGACGAGACAATTTGATGCAAAAGACAGATAGTAAATGATTTTACCACTTGACATTCTTGCAAAATAAGTGGTCTTCTCTGCTCAACCTGTGACAAGTCAGGCTTTAGAGGTCCAGCTTCCCCACGGTTATAGCCTTCAACAAAAATACAGTGCTGACAGGTGATAGTCTTCAAGTTATTATGTCATCTTCGGGTATCTAATCAGCAACTATACTGCCAGATTTTGTAGAGACCAACGCAGAATATTGGACTAATATTTGCGGGGTGGCCATGATATGTTTTAACGTCAAAATAGGAAACTGTTAGCCAACAGATTTGTCATAACAATGTTATAAAGCGATAAAAGGTCAATGTTGTGTTCACAGCTTGTTGCCTTGCACAACAAGTTGCCAATAAATCAATGAATGCAGCTTTTAGTTAAATTATTATTGCTTTTAAGTAAAAATAATAATGCAAAAAAATGTTTGTCCTCTGTAAGCTTTTGGTGTAATAGTTTTTTTATAAAAAAGTGAATGCTATTATTGAAATAGCATTCAAATATGTCAGAATATATATATATATATTAATCTAAAGTATAAATCCAATTTATAGTAGTTGTCAATGATGTTGAATACCAAGCAAGGTGAAATGTAGATATTGAGTTAAAAGAATATGCTCAGAAGAATGAGAGATCCCACATATCATTTGATGAAAGTGACAAGCCGTACAAATCGAATACAGAGAGACAATTAATAATTCAGACCCGCAGAATCCTTCCTGAGACAAAGGGGGAGAAAAACAGAGGAATAAGAAATATAATCCCTGGCGTCTGCTCAGTTCCCTTTTCTTTTTCTCTTCTTCCCTCCCCCTTACAGGTTTCATGAAATCTGGGACACTGAGATATATATGTTTAGAATTCCTGCATGTGTACTTTTGCAAAAATATCTTTTCTCCCAGATGAAGTCGGGGGAGATGGAACTTGAAATTCATCTTCTCTGTTCAGATAGAAACAACCTTCAGTATGGCCGTTATCGGTTGAAATTGCTCCATGAAATGAATAGGGTTTGAGTCGGGGTCAAGATGAAATTGCTCTCCACGCGTCCAGTATATATATTCAACAAAACACAACATGTTGCTTGGATTTGCATTGCTTTGATGATCCCAATGAAGTGGTGCCTGCCAGTGCGTCCACAGGGGTTAATAACGCAATCTCATGCAATGGACCTTTCCTAAGTGATTGAGTGGAGGTGGAGTGACCTCAGCTATCTCCTTGTGGAATATAACCGAGTTGACTTGTTTATTGTTTTTCTCCTCCTTCCTTCGTGCCCTCTATCTATGCTTGTTTTTCATTTGCTGGGCCTCTGGTGTGCTTTACGGAGATGCCCTTTCTATGCACCGCCCTGGGTCCTGGTGCCGGTCTGGGACTTTTGTGGCGCCCTCGTCTAGGGTCAGAAACCCCCTCTGGCTGTGATTGTCCTCTACCTTGTGATGCCAAAGCATCCAAAAGGATTAGTTTGTGTTTTCCTCTCACCCTTCCTCCGTCTCTCTCGTTCATTCACGCACGACTGTATATTGTTGGTGTGCCAAAGCTCGCGCGTACGCGCCGTATCCATAGACCCTCAGGACATGCTGTTGGGGATGCCGACGTTCACACTCAGCCGCGTGAACACACGCACGCACGACTGTTTTCCCGCCAAGCAGGATTTGTAGTATTTTCCCCCAAGAATCTTGTGGCATTCGCCCGATAAGCTTCATCGTGCCAGATTCTCGCTGCCTGGCACTAAAATGTGTGTAAAGCCTCTGAGACCCTCTCTATCATTATTCACGAACATCATCATTTTGCAACTGTCTGCGTTCTTTCAATGAATTTTCCCAGCGCCAAACTGTAGGCGGCCTCTAGTATCAGCGTGTAACACTCAGATTCTTTTTGTTTTCACTCCAAAAAAATTAAGTGTGTGTGTGAAACATCCTTAAAAAACGTGCTGCTGACAAGCATTTGGCTCAATCTTTTCAACACCAAATCGCACCCCCCTTCCTCCCTCACTGTAATTGGTTTAATGTACAGCGAAATCGGGTCGCCTGTTTTTCTTTCAAACTTAAACTGTGGACAGATCCTGCCTCTCCCGCCGAATGGCTGTCAGGTTCAGTTTCGCAGCTTAGGTAGATTGAACAAAAAAAGGATCTGTTAAGCTGAAAATCCAATCTGAAGTGGGCTGGCAGCAAAGTATTCTTTAATAACTAAATGATGCATGAACTCCAAAGCATGGCATAAGTCAATGGCAGAGGTTAAAGCAAAGGACAATGCGCTTCTCTTACAGCATTAGTCTCACATCTAACATTGGATTCACGCCGAAAATCTTCCTGAGGCAAACATGTGTTCCCGTCGAAATCAGAAAGGGATTGCATGTTAAAGAGCACCCCTCGCAGTTAGTGAATCTAACTAATGAAGCAGGGGCTGCATCAATGAGGGGCACAGACAAGTTTGTCCACATGAGACACCTGAGTCCCCTATTATGCAGGGATGTTGTACACAACATGCCACGGCTGCACATTATGATCATCAGCAGTTTATTCCAAAAGGCAAGAAAGCAGAGCACTAAAACATTAAAAGGTTTTAGCTGTTGTGTTTAAAGCGCATTTATTTTAATGGCCTCACTTGTTTACACTAATTATAGCAATTTTTTTAAATGACTGAATTAGCTTAACAATGATTGGATTGATTGCCAGGAAGTTTGGTACAGACGTGCATGTGCCCCCTCAGGATGAATTGTGATAACTTTGGCGATCCCTTAACCTTTCACAGCACCATCATCAGGTCCAAATGTCAATGCGTCAGATCGACGCATTGATATTAACAATAACATACCCACATTGACAATAACATACCCATCAACTAAACCTGTACTTGTCAGCATGCTACACGCACAAATCCGAGACTGTGAACATTATACCTGCTTAACAAGAGTATTTTAGCATTGCCATTGTGAGCATGTAAGAATGTTGATCTTAGCATTTAGCGAAAAGAACAGCTGTGCCTTAATGCTTTGCTAAATTATGCATTTGTGTTGAAAAGTCTTAATTATCTTACTATAAATTGTTTAGTTGCAAAGCTCTGGTTGCAGAATTAGATATAAAAGAGTACTCCCCCGATGTAGCATTGCAGTCCGACAACATTGCGGTTGACTCTTTTCAAATCAAAAATGAATTCCATGCATTCCTCTTCCTTGTCAAAACATGGCACCGACATTACCCGCAATGCAACTTGAACTGGCAATTCAGTCGACCAACTCAAGTCACTCGAAGCAATTTATCATATTTTGCGCATCGCCCTCTGGAGCCACAAAAGGCTTTCCTGAGATCTGCTTTCAGGTTGTTTCTAATAAAACAATGCCTTTTACTGCATACTGTATTCTGTTTTCATGCATTTCTATTTGTATTACTGCGTTCACGATGAGAAGAGCACGTGACAAGAAAAACACAAATTAGTGTTAATGTGATGCCACTGAGGGCTGGGGGTTTCATGCCCCTTGTTTTTCATCAAAGGAAAATGTCATGTCTCGGGGGCAAAGTCTGACCATTCCACATTCAGGGTAAGAAGTTAGCGTCCACTTCAGTCACAGTAACTATTATGCTCAGTCCATTGTTCGGTCATCAGCAGAGGCCGAGGCAGACGCGACGACCTCTCCAAAGAGGTGCCCCGGGCTATACTCTTCATCCAGACAGACTCTGAACACAGCTGAGGGCCAGAATAATTCCTGCCCTGTACCCTCCGCCGATTGGGGCGAGCAGGAGAGAGACTGAGAGACGCACTGGCCTACTTAGCCATAATGAGCTGGGCACGTAGGTAGTGAGCTAACACGGCGAGACATGTGGGCAAGTTAATCTGGGAGGCAGTGTAACCCTGCCGCAAACCTGCGGACGGAGGAGTGCCATGTGATAGGGTATTGATGGGCCTTTTGCTAATCTCCTGTGAGAGGTCTGACAGTGAGTGAATGGGAGGAGATCCAGTGCCCAGGGGCACATCCAAGGGCAATAATGAGGCGCCACATGGTCTTGTGATTAGCTCACGATTTTGCTGCCCATCATGGTATGAAGATGTACAATGCTGCCATAAGAATATACAAGTTGAAAGCAGTTAAGTTAATACAAATTTTGTTTTTGCACGATGCTTTTGACATCATCAGTTCATTTGACTGCTGCAGCACTTGAGTACAATTGGATATATTCTCATCGTAACGACAGCAAAGATCCTTTTAGTTACCTATGTTCATAATGTGTATGCGTGCATGCGTGTTTTTGATTTGTTCCTTATAGTTCATGGGATTTCTATTATACCATATGTGATATTTAGTGCATGTGCAGGCTGTTTAAGCTACGAATTGAAGCAAAGCGAATCGATTGTGCCCTCTGCTACACACCAATGCACAGACATAAAACACATGAATACATGAGGAATAATAAGTAGAGTTAAATCTACTCAACAAGGTTGTTTTCGTGGGCTTTCGGTTCATCTGTTACATCTGGAAAACCAGAGAAATGTGTTTACTGGTGGAGAACTAGAGAGAAATTAAAAAGAAAATTCTCATTAAAAATGGCAAAAAAAAAACCTGAGTTCCCATTAAGTTATGTATGTCCATGAGACTGTATTGTTTTAGTTAGCTTGCACCTGCACTCACATGCACACACACACACAGGCACCGAGCAGTGGCTCGTGTTAATCTGAGCAAATGCACGGCCCATTAGCTGTTTTGCGGCAGTAATAAAATTCCCGTGCATAATTAATGGCTCTGTGGTCTCAGCGACTGTCATGGTGTAAAGCAGCTGGAAGTTAACTGTATAACAAATTTAAAATATGCTACCAAAAAAAAAAAGAGAAGTCAAGATTGATTTGTCTTGAACTTTCGTATGCTACGTTGTACGCTGAACTACGTCGAGGTGAAAATTGGTTACTGATACAGAAATTCTCTGGGAAAAACAGGTCTGTTCATATCATCTCTTCTGCATCCAATTAACACCGTCACACCTCTGTAACGTTTCCTATTTCTGTCCACCTAATTGTTCTGTCTACAGTCTATTTATGTTTGCTGTATGACTCTTCCTCTCTTCCCATCTGCGATTCTTGTTATTTGAGGGGTTGTGCAGTTTTATGTAAATCGCGCGGTGATGAAAAAGACAGAATCTTTCCCTCTGAAATGACAAAACTGCCATGATCGCGCCCTTTTGTCTGTGGATTTGCTTTATTCTCATGCGCTCCGCAATCCTCTAAAAGGTGGCATAACGTCATGTGTTAACCAAATTGAACCTGACAACTGTCTCATTCATTTGCAGCCAATGTTTCTTCCAGAAGTTAGGAACAACAGCCTCTTGCATCTCCGGCAAAAAAAAAACTGTAAATGCTTGCAAAATAAATGAAGTACCGCGTCAACCCGAGGCTTCTCTCCCTCTCTTTCTCATTCGCTCGCTCGTTCTGATGTACACCACAGACAACGCCATACATAAAGAACCCTTCTTATCTTATTTGAGCAGTTGCTTAAAGTATTTCTGCAAACTCCAAGGGGCTGGAATTATAAATCACTGCGAAACAAGATGGCAATCAGCGAGTATTGTTGCAGAGAAGACTAATGAAACCACCCACCCGGGTAAATGACCTGGAGATCTGGTGTGATACTGACTCCCCACAGTCACTGAGATGTGATACACTGGATCTCTCTCACGCACAGTCCCCCGTGATGTGCCAAGGCCAGATAAGGCCACAAAGGCAAACCAATGGGGCTCTTTGTCTGTTTGTTCCATTACGGGAATGCAAGCTTATTTCAGTTCTCTGTTTAACCACCACAGAGGACAGTATCCGTTTATCTGAAAGAGGGATGGAATTGTGTGTCAGTGCAAGCTGGTATTCCCCATGGTGATTCACATTTAATTGTAAATACATGCTACAACCTCTCTTTGGAATAAATTAGCATGTTTACTAGTGTTGCTCTGTGCTTCCAAGGACCTCAAATTGATCAAAGGAGTGAGTTTGTTTGAAGAATGAAGCATTCAGCATATTTTAGGTTAACAAGAGCCGAGTTTCCCTCTACGGCAGTTGGCTAGTGTCATCTCCTCTACCACCCTCCCCTCATCACATATGAGGGAATCTATTTTTAACCTTTTTATTATTGTGTTCAAATCTTACCATACATGGGTATGAACGCCATGCCTCCCAAACGACATCATTATTATCTCTGACTACCACACTAAATCACCTCATTTATCTCTCATGCGCGTGCCAACTCTGAGAGAAAACCCCTGGAAATAATAAACCAACATAAGAGGTTGTTGTGGATGCATTCCTTTATGAACTGCAATCACACTTGAAGCTTCCATAGAAATCAACACCAACCAGAGATGCTGTTGCTGCACCATACACAACATATGGCTCCATGTGCTGTAAATGCACAAAGTCATCCAATCATATAGCCACACTTCAACATGGGTTTAATGTGGCTGAAGTTGTTTACGTGAACATTTTAAACCCTGTTGTAAAATATGTTCTGCTCTTTATATATACTGAGTAAATGTACTGCGATATTTCAGCTGAGCCATTTCCACAGACAGAGCAGCCAGCAAACAAAGAAATGTACGGGATCAAAGTACAGAAATCACGCTTCATTAATACGATGTATGGTTCACATGCCTTGGATGAATAGACCGAATTTTTGGAAATATTTGTTTTTCTCTTCCTGGCTGAAAGTTAAGACGAGAAGAATGATGCCACTCTCTTGTATGTATAATACATAATACATGAAACTAGAGCTGGGAGATTAAGTTAATAATAAGTCTAGCTCTTAAGGTAAAGAAAAGGTCTGCCTTCCAACACCTCTGAAGTTAACAAGTTACCAATTAACATTTCATCTTGATGCCTTTTGAACTACGTCAGGCTAGTCAGGCTAGCTGCTTCCCCCTGGTCCCAGTCTTTATGCTAAGCTAAGCTAAAGTCATCGGTACTTCTGTGTTGGGGATGTGTTTTTGGTGTCTTTCTGCCCCCTAGTGGCCAGATGTTGCATTCTGCAGCTTTAAGATTACAAATATAATATCAGAGGATATTTCAGACTCGATAATGTGTATATACTTACATTTTTCATAATTATATTAAGTTTATATAGCAATCTGGATGTGTGCAATCATACCTAATTTGTATTGTTTGGAGTACATAGCTGATACTGTCTCATTGTGTTTCAGGTGTTAACACAGTATGCCCTTCTAATTACTTTGTCTGCCTACATAGCAACCCACATGGTCTTTGCTTGGCCCCCAGTCTGAGCTCCCATCTTAAAGTCCAAGAGATCATACTTCTAACAAATGCCTTTTGTGACTTCCTGTGTGCACGTGTGTGCTTGTGGCTGCCTATGTGTGTGCTTGTGTACTCAGAACGGATTAAGATAGAGGCTGAGTTATGGCAGCTGCCTTAAGAGGGAAATAGAGAGGGTGGAATAGAAAAAGAGAGACAGTTATGAAGAGAGCGAAAGAGAGAGCGTGAGAGACAGACCTGGCGCCCTGCACTCAGCACTTCCACTGACTTAGCACAACAGTGTGGATGTCACTGACTCTTAAATCACTCCCAACCTTCTTCGAGCTCCATTTACATTTCAGGGAAATCCTCCTGCCTTGAGCCAGAGAGGTTGTTTTACTTAACTGTCTCAGGATACAAATATCAATTACTGTAATGTAGCTCCTGCTGAACTGTGTGCTGCCGCTGAATGATGGAGTAGCCGACGCAGCTAAAAAAAATCTAAGCGTTGCTATTCTGCATCATTTTTAAATATACATCATTTTTTTTAATGTGTACAAAAGGTCGCTGATAAACACTCGGAATTGTTAAAATAAATGTAAAAATGCATGTTTGTTTTCCTGAACTAATAATGGCAATGCGGTGTTAAAAGGAGAACAAAGAGAGGTACAGCTGTAATGGACCATCAATGGAACATCGATGATGAGACCCAGACACTATCCGTGCTCTATGATTGATGGCCTGTGCACATTACAAATCACTCATGAGGACGAGATTGCTCATTAGCATTGATGATAAGGAGAGGAGGGATCTTAGGTTAATGACAGATGAAGATTCTAATAAGGGTGCCTCCTCGATGCCTCTGTAGGGCATTCGTGAGTGTACTTGGGTGTTAGGGACTAGACTGAAGACGACTTGCAGTTCACTGACAATGTTAACTACTAAATTGGCATCAAAAGAATGCAGAACACACCCAGAGCGTGCTGCTGTGGCAAAAAGGCAAAGAAGCAGGACAGGTTTACGTTTCACTTGCTGCAAGTGCATGCCCACTTTTTGGTTTCTTTCTAATCCTCTGAGCCGGACCAAACACCATGGAGAAGAAAGCTGCATGCTCATGAATACAAGCTGGATACCGAGTGAGTTTCAATGCTTTGATTGGTCCGAGCTGCAGGGCTCCTTCTTGCTAGATTTATGTCTCTGTCTCCTTACAATCCCTACCGTACAGTCACAGAAGACACCCTCGGTTTGATACAACAAATTTACGACACCCGCCCCCTTTGCAAAAAGAGGGGCCTATATAAGCCTCCAATGCCCCTCCCACCCCTCTGCTGATTGCAAACTCTGCAGTAAATAAATGTAAAACAGCTGCAAACTCTCGCTGGGTTGTGTGCTTAGGCAATATCAGAAAGCGATGAGGATGCTGAGGCCGCTAGCTGTTTTATTGCTCTGCATGTGGGCAACATTATGACATTTGCTGGATGCTAATTTCTGCCGTTTTTGCTGCTGTCATCCGTCTTTGTGCGGCACCGGTAATGAATTGTGAATTCCTGCTTATCGATGCCACAGAACATTTCACACGAATAGTCTGTTCCGAGTCGGGAATTTTTGAGAGTGTGATGTGTTTTAGTTCATAATTATCTGTTTTAGCTGATGTGTCTCAGTCTGCTGCTGCGTATTAATGTGTATTACTGGGTTTAGTTAATGGGAAATGTCCACAAACGGTAGTAGATTCTCTGCATCTAATGTGGCTTTAAAGGGTGGGTTTTATTGTTGCTCCCATTTTTCTCTTTGCAAAACTTTGTGGATACTTGTGTGATGAAGTCAGAGCCAGCTAACTCTATATATTCTTTGCATGCACATAGAAATACTCTCCTTATGAGTTGGTTGATTGATGTCAGTTTTCCTGAATGCCCTGGGATGAACTTAAATATCACAATATGTTCATATAATATGTTCCTATGTTTATTTTGAACAATACTCTTGCACTGCAAAACTAACCCAGGGGCCAACCCGGTTCAGATACCCATATTATTTTGCTCTCCAACTCATTTGAAAGACAAGGCTTAATTCCCCAGTTGGTGTTGTACATAAATAACCACTCTCCACCTCTCATCTACCAGAGATGGATTGCTCCCATTAATGTGGTTAGTGCTGCTAAATTATTTAACGTGGAAGATGAGTGAAATGTGTTGGGTTATGAGTACAAAGCAAAAAGAGGCCCAGATGGAACATAGTAAGATAATAGCACAGCTGCCTCTTCTCATCTGGGATAAGCGCCACTGTAAGAAAGCAACAGTGTATTATACCGGAAACCCACCTCGGAGAAGCAACATATTACAGCTTTATTTCACTTAACGGAGGCTAGAAAACTTTGGGCTGTATGCTCCAATATATGCATGCACCGTCTTTGGTGTCTTGTTCGAAAGTGAAACTACCAGATTGGAACATCTCAGCATGCTCCTGTGAACAATGAAAGGATGTGTCTGAGTTTTTTTTGTTTTGAATCTGTGTGCTCTGAACTCTTGATAACCCTGAGGAATATTAAAAAAAAAATAAAAAAAAGAGTGCAGTATTTTCTCAAAATGTATCTGGGCCACAAAGGACGATTTTTGAATACTTCCATTACATAGATTTTTAGTTTTGATTCAAAATATTGAAAAGCGCCGTTATATCTGCTGAGCAAAGTGCGAACGATTTTGAAAAATCATATTTCCACTCCATCAAAGCTCAGCAGCCTTTGTCTCTCTATCTTTCTCTCCAACACGTCCTGTTATCAGTGTCCTCCAGAGGACATCGCTCAGAGGACAAATTCAAAGATTGTTTAGAATTCCACAATATGCGCATGGGTTTTAATGAATGAGCTTTGTGTTCTGGTGAGGAGCCCCTTGATAATAAAGTAAAAACCAAGGTGCCCTGGTTGGACTCATGTAAGGGCTCACTAATCCTTTTGATCAGGTAAAACAGCTATTGCTGTTGTTGTAATATTCAACTCTATTTTAGAGGATTTTTATTTAGCTTTATTTAGGTTGACATTGTATTTTATGGTTTTGATCTAATCTTTTATCATTTTGCCCTGATGATAGCCGTAAAGGAAAGGTTAGGGAATCTCAAAAGTGTTTTACAACTCAGCCTTTAGAGATAATAGACTGTATTAAATACGGCTCCGTCCGTCTCCATCTCGTCAATGACTACACAGCCTGACTCTAAGCTAATCCAGTAGTAGGCAAAGAAGTGGATCGTCGGGGAAGCTGGGGCGGGCCCAGGTGACGCAGCAGAGCAGACAGTTAGCTGCCACACTCAAGGCAGGCCACACTCAAATATGTCTAACTTTAAGCATCAATGCTTCATCCTTTGGGGGACCATGGATGCCAATACCAACTGCAATGGCAATGCATCCATTAATTGAGATATGTTGACGAATATCGTGGACCAACCAACAGGCAGAAAAACCAACATTGCCGTTCCCAGAAACTCTCCATCCCTATGGGTGATCTGTTCGACCCCTGCAACTCATCCAAATGTCAAACTCAATCCAAAATTCTACAAAGCACTGTTTGTTTTTTTTCAAAGTTCTCCCTAGGCTCGGCAGTAAATGTTTACACACATACACAAAAGGGAGCACTGGACTTTTCTTTTTTTTTTTTTTTTTCTGAAACACGAAATAGTAAAAGATTTTTGACAGTTGCATTCTGGGTAAGAGACATCTATGTTGGCTCGGTTTGTGGCTCATGGGTTTGCCGGTACAGGATTCCATCACACAGATGGTGTGTGTTTGCAGGAGCCAGCCCCAGTGAATGTTGTTTTATGTTTCCTTTGATACATATTAGCAGGTTCTTTGTTCCATGCATCACATCCACACATGAAATGAATGTTCCATTTATTTCTGCTCCAAAGGAGGCATCTTTCAAGTGCTGCAATGCACAAATGAGCTCGACAATGGACGCCGTTTAATGTTTTGAGTCATCCGCGTTCAATTTTAACCGGAGCATGTTCCAAACAGTGTGAAGACAGACGTGGAGAAGTTAACACACAAAAAATTGGTCGGTACTGTTTTAAAACCCAGACCAGATAAAAATGTTTCTTTAATTGCGGCTGTAGTTGTGAGGAATTGGCCACTGTGCTTGTCAAGTATATCAATGCTGGACAATGTTGGACATTGAGAATGTGTTAAGCCCTTCATACGGCAGGATAAATCTGCTTTCCAAACACTAAACTCAAAAACCTCAGAGTTCTTTTCATGAAATCATGTTTTTCAATGGCTTTTATTCAGCTAATGGCCCTGTGTCGATACAGGAAGCAAAATAAAATACGCTTCATAGAAAGCTGTTATGTATTACCAATATAAAAGGACAGGCTTGGTTGACCTTCCTATTTTTAAAAATGGAATTTATACTAGCTTTTGAGGCCTAAAATTGCCCCTCTAGGCTTTGTTTAAGCCGGGCTGCAGCTAAGTGGTTTGTCTTCTAAAACGAAAGCATAATCATAAATGATGGGGAAAAACCATATTGAAGAGATCTGTTTTGAAAAACTGTGAACCTAATTCATGGCAGGCACTGTTTGATTCACCCACCTTAATCGAAATCATTAACTTTGACAGGACAGCTTGTGTGCTACCAATTAACCATCTAAAGCAGACTCTGACTGCATGGCTCTCCAGCTGCAGTGGTTGGTGCCTCCTGGTGCTGTAGTATCTGTGTGAATCCTTATTTAACTTTAAACTGATTTGCATAACATTCCGTGAGGGTTACGTCTATTGGTGCAGCAAGAAAATTGCCCTGATTTTCATGTGTGAGAATTGATATATAGTGACACTTTAGTGGTTGCAGTATGGCACATGATCTAAACACACTAATCATGTTCATGTTAAATTGACCATTTTGATCAGACGAGATTGCACACAAACAGTGTCAGCGGCTATGAGATAGATAACGAACAGTGTTTTTAAAGTGCCACATTTTAGGCAACATTTCATTAGGGAATCTAATTTACAAAAAACTTAATGACTCTTTGATATCAGTGATCTGTCTCAAAGCTGGGTCAATTACCCAAGCTTGTAGGACAGCTGACAAGCAGCATTTTACATTGCCCACAACAGTGCTGTGCTGGTTTTTATCACACTAGTTTCCCATGAGCATGCTCTGACCCCCACCTTCTAAAGCGCAGCTCGTCTTAATTGCCTGGAAAATTATCATCTGTGCTGGGAAAAGCAAGGCTCAGAGTTTGTATTAATTTCTTCCACCCCGGCTCTGTAATGACTCTGTCCGAGGCATAAAGTGCCAAGCTAGAGGAAACGTGCAGTAATTGGTGTACTCTGAGCTGCGGGGTCTTTAGACTTGCTTGTGGCAACACCTCCTCTGGTTACTGAGAGCATTTTGGTGAAATTATACTGCATCTTTTTCAGAACAACTCTGATAATTATTTGAGATATGAAGGCTCCATAGATTGATGAACGGTGAATACAATATGTAATCAATTTGTTCCCCAAAACTAGCACCCCTTGGTTGCTTCTTTCAATAAATGAAAGGAAGTACAAGATAAGACTGTAGTAAATAATCTATAATGCAGCCCAGTGGGCAAAAACAAAAGGAACACTTGAAGTTTGACAAGGAAAATCACACACCAGACACATACACACATACTGCCGGGTAGCCTTGGCAAACACTATTCTTTCATTGTTCCTTCTGTGGTTAATAATGTAATTATTTGCCAAGAACCGCTGTTACTATTATATCCGTGGCAAATTGACAGTGACTACGTCAATAATATAATCACTCCTGTGACCAGATGTGAAATTAATCATAATATGAAGACATCAAATCATTGGTCACGGATCTCACATGGTTATATTATATTAGAGGAAGAAAATATGCTTCTAGACACGATCATTTTCACGGCCAGGCCATTATACGTGGCAGACGTCAGCGTTATTATCATATGTGACCACAGCGTCAACATCACAATGAATTTCGGAAAGGTCTCTTTGCCGTGTCATGTCGCATCAGGATCGTAACTGTGAAGTTGACAAAGAATAATGGCGGGAAAACTCACCAATTGATGGCAAAATGGTTTCTTGATCTTGGAAAGAGTTAGAGAAGGACAATCGCTGTTTGGGGAAAGGTTTAGCGACCATTTCAAAACATGTCATCTTGAGCGTTTTCCTGAAAATCTTGCTGTTATTGTTTCGTGTGCTGAGCTCATCCATGTTGGAGACACGGAGAGGATCGTTCATCCTTGCCTGGGCAGATGAACGAACAGTGTCATTGAACGATTGCCGTGACTGCCTGTGGTGAGCATTCATCTGCAACAAGGCTCGACTAATGAAGAGACAGCTTAAATCCAAACAGCCCCCGTTCAGCACTTCTTTACCCACATTCCTTCAAACACAAATGCAAATTCACGGCCATCCAGCATTCCACTAATCTGCAATTTGTTACTTGGATAGCTGGCTTGTGTACTTGAGGGCTTACTTGTAGAGACGTGTGCTTGACAGTCCAGCGACTGAGATGTCTTTTTTTTTTTTTTTTTGGTTTGATTTGATATCTGGTGGTAGGTGTGATATGAAGGCAGGACAGAGAGCAGGTCATGTTTGTTTGATCTCTTCTGTATGGGGAAATCAACAATGAGTGTGTGTGTGTGTGTTAGCAGTGGCTGAGGCAGGCGAAAGTAAAAGAGCTGATGTTGGATTGGGGATCCCTTATAATATCAATGAGGGTTTCTTGGTTGAGTAATGGTTTAATAAGGGTAGCAAAGGTTCCAATCAGCCTCTGATCACTCTAATCATTTAAAGTTGTACTCTACACACTCTCTAATCACTGGGCTAAAAATAAGTTCTTTGAATGTTCAATATGTGATACAATTACTGGGCAAACAGAAATAGACATAAAATCTAAGCTGCATCAGCAGTTACACTATGAAATACACACATTTACTGGTTAATGTACTTACAAACTAAAGCATTTGTTAATAACTCATACAAAAATAAAACTCTTCCATAAGAAAATCATTGATCCAAAACACACGTATGACACGCCCACCGATGTACATCTGCGGCGCTGAACTCTGTGTGTTATGTCCTCTCTGTATCAGACAGCGCATACAAAATCTACACATTTTAATACAAATTGTAGAACATAAAAGACGTCAACGTGGTTCCGTTTAATCCGTATAGTGTCCATCTGATTGCCACCTACGCTGTGCCTCTGTCTAGTGTCGGATATGTGTGAATTTGAGTATGAAAGGCCTTATGTCTGTTATCTGCTTGATTGTGGTCTTTGATCATTTTCTGGCAACTCTGCATGTGAATATAAAGCCTTGGATGTTATGGACATTTTAGCACAGTCATGACTATTGGGGTATGGCTTCCTGGTACAGATTGTACTCCCTTACCCTGGTCACACTAAAATGGGCTAGTAGTCTTAATTTGGCAGGTTTGACCAAGTTAAGCATAACATCTGATAGGGCCCAGGTAATATAGAGCAGGAACATCACTTAATTCATAATTATTGGGCGGGTCTCTTTCTTGCTTTTTGCACTTAGTGGTGCATTATCACAGTAACCCTCACTTTAAACTCGCATCCTCTTTTGCCTTTTGTGAAGCCCAGCTCAATAAAGTCTGAAACTTCCCCACCGCCTACTGTCAGAGGTCTCCCTCCCCCCAAAACACTCAATGACAATAACAATCCACCAGGGGAGTGATGTTGGGGAGCGATTGCAAGTCAGCTCAATAGGTCTGCCAGCAAATTGCTTTTTAATGTTTCGCACAATAGCCCAAAACAAAGGGGATTGTTGTCCACAAACCATGCGAGGCCATTTAAGTGAGTGTGATACATGACTCGCCAAGGACTCCGGGTGTCAACGCCGCCGTGGGAAGAAACAGCAGACAGCAACGTTGATAGGGGAAGGTGAACATTAATTAAGTGTATAGGCTTCGAGATCTTTGTGTTAGATTGACTGACCGTGGGATATAGGCTGAGGGAATAGCCGCACTGCTAAAAATGGTCTTAAGCTGAAGCTTTGCTGAGACCTGTGCAAAATATTCAGTCGTATTACACCTTAATCAGTTTCATCAGTGTGCGCTTTCAATTAAGACGTAGGTATGTGCGTTTGTGTTGCTTTTAGTAAGGACATTCATGGTCCCCAGAGGTTGGATCCTAAAACGTTAGTGATCCCCCGACTTTCCCTCCATTGTGCCACCATGAGGTTGACATGTTTGGCTTTTACTGAAATATCTCAACTGCTATTGGATGGATTGCTATCACAAATGTTGTACAGACATTCATGTTCCCCTCAGGATGAATTGTAATCACGGTGGTGTTCCCCTGACTTTTCCACTTGCACTACCCTCAGGTCAAAACTGAACTTTGTCAAATTTTAGTTTCTAACTACATAACTACAAAACTATGACATTTCCATGAGTTGTACCTTGTGTTTATTTAGCCGATGTTAAACATGGTAAACATTACATCTGCTTTACATTTTGAGCGTGGTGGCATGCAGATGTTTACAATTACAATTTACAATTGATTTGAGAATGACTCTATTTGACATCTTTAAGCATAGATATTTCAGAATATGCCGTCATTCGTCATCTCTTTCCACTGAGGGTTACAACTCCAACCATGGACCCCTGCTGTACGCGTCAACCAACTGCCTAAAGCTCCCAGCGCCACATCTGCTGCATCTGTATACTATGGAGAGGCAGCGCGCTATAGGACGCATCTGAACTGAGGACCTCGCCTGAACAATATTAATTAAACCTCCCTAACTAATTGTGTGTTACTTTTTGCTGTCAACCAATTATGTTTTACACTCTTGGGGGAGAGGCAAGTTCCCCCTGCTCACTGTGAAATTCCAGCTGTCATTGAATTTCAATAAGCATGTATTTAATTAACATACGAGGCCACTGGAGCGTATCAATATTTATTCCTCTTAAAGACAAGACAGCGGCGCGTTTGTTCTGCCCAGTCAGCTGAAGACGCCTGGTGAGTTGACACAACGTGCAGGAGAAAACATTTGATTGAGGACTTATAATAGTGTTTACCTTGCAAGTGCAGCTGTGAGCAGTGTGCTTAATGTATTGGCTGGGTTAAAAGCATCTGACACTGTGACACTGAAAACAAACAGCCCTCTGTAAGCGGAAGGCCTTGTGGTGCCACGTAGAGGTACCGATTCAAATTGCTTCAGTGGTGTGAATTTGGTGGGAGCAGATATTGATGTGAGTTTTGCTTTTCCCTCCACCTTCCGTTTGTCTTGTGCGTCTGTCTTGTGTTGTTCTTTTATCAAGCGCTCGTTTTGACAGCACAACAGAAATCATCCATCATCTAGATTTACCCCCACAACCCTAATATCTAGCAGACAGTCCAATGCCATAACACCACAGGCGACAAATGCATTTTGGAGGAAGGGGATTGTGTGTGTGCATGCACAAATTGTTCCTGTGTGGGTGTGTTTGCAGTGGCAAGAAGCATGGGGATGGGGGGGGGGGGGGGGGTATAATAGTGACAGACTGAGCTAAACTCAAACTCCATGCCATAGGCAACTGGTCGAATATTCCTCCCCTTCTCGCTGGGTCAGCAGAAAAAGTGCAGAAAACAGCATCAATTGATTCTTCCATGATATCAAGAGGAGGAGAGGGCCTATCTCTGTACAGGAAGCCTCCTCCCTCCCTTCCTTTCATTCCAGCCTCTATACCTGCTCTCTCCGAGCGCTGTCGCACATAATGAGGCTCGAGTTGGAGATGGAGCGACCCAAGAAGCCGAGACAGCCACCGCGGCACAAACAACAGTCGCCGAGGCCCAGCGGACCGCAGTGGAAATGGTACAAATTTTAGCATAATGCTCTGCTGCTTCCCCCCCCTCGCCGTCCCCTGTGCTTCACACAGCAAAAGAGCTGTGTATTATTCAATGATGTGTCTACCGATCCAGTGGTCCCGTAAGGCTTGCAAGGTCACAGATTCAAATGATGTCACATGTGTCCCGCCTAATGATTCCCCGCAGGGAGAGGTTTTGGGGAGTTGTTTTTCAGCTCAGGGTACAGCAGGTCTGGACAGAAGCAGACTGACAATTCAAGGGCTTTGTTTTATTATATATATGGATGAAGGCATACATACAGAACATCCTCTGTTGTTATCTCTCTTGA
Organism: Anarhichas minor; assembly: GCF_050575085.1. Taxonomy (NCBI): domain Eukaryota; kingdom Metazoa; phylum Chordata; class Actinopteri; order Perciformes; family Anarhichadidae; genus Anarhichas; species Anarhichas minor. The sequence continues at coordinate 5,279,646 of NW_027466462.1, read as the reverse complement.
TGTTACCGCCGGACCAGCCACATAAAGTGTCTCTCATAATTGCTATTTGGCTTGAGGAAAATGTTAACAACCAGCAAAACACATAATTTGCTTTAAATGTTGAAAACCTTGGTTGGACATTCATAATGTGTGTTTCCATTTTGGTCAGACAGTCTCCCCCCCCCCCCCCCGTCCTCCCTATCTCTTCAAACGCCCTCCATGGTAAATATATGGATACTCTCTCTGAAAAATGTGAACACACAGAAATGCCGAAGTCAATTTTGCAGGCTGAGATTGGGATAAAAATGAATCACTCTCCGGGCCCCTGTGTGTCCAGGAACCGTGTTTAGCTTCAAGCCGGCTGTTTAATAATTTCCTTTTTTAATTTCACATATAACCAGCTCAGTTGGTAGAAGTTCAGGAAGGCAGGGCTATCAACCAAAGCCACCTAAAAGGTGTGCAAACAGATAAGTATAGACTTGCCAGTGTCAAGACTCTGTTAGTCCACGTAAATACACCAACACACCTCTCAATTTTATGCACTGGAGATGATAAAATGAGAATATATTTTTTTTTCACAATAAGGTGCCCCAGGGCTTGAAAGTGGAGGATCGAGGCAGTTTTTTACATCCTCTCCTTCTACAACTTTAGCTAGTAAGCTCCGAATACATCTAAAGAGACTCGTTTCGCCGCTTTCCTGTCAAGCTATGACGAGCAGAGAGATCGTAAAAGTGAGGTAATTACCGGAAAACACGTGATTAGAATGTCATTTTTCGCTGACACGGGCTAATTAGAGACGTCCCTTCTCGTCATCCTTGCTCCGATGACAGTCCATAATGGCAGGGGACCAAAACCCTGCTGTGAACTTTGCCTACATTGGATCGCACGGATAAGATGGCCCTCTTAATAATTTGTGTCGCTTCAGTCATATTAAGTCTTCCACAGACCTTATATAATGCTCCATTCCCACATTGGCTTGTCTTTCCCTTGACCCCCACTCCTTTTGTCAGATTTGCTTCAATGAGAAATAATAGTGCAGCTCCAGCACTGGCAGTGACAAAGTCACGTCACATGTCTGCCCAAGGGCGCTGGGACTTTTGTTCTCTTGATGTCTACGTTCACACAGACCGCGCAATGCAGTGATGAGTTATGAAGTGCATTACAAGAGCGGTGGGCCGATAACAGGAGGAAGCCGGCTTTTTGAATGATCAAATCTTACAAAATTGCAGATCTGCTGCAGATCGAATCACAATCAAATCAGTGTTTTTTGTAAGAGCAATAATGGTTGCCTTTTCCAATCAGTGTGTTTTTATTCATAGCTTAATTTTTCCTTTGGATGCTGAATTCTTTTGATACGTGAAACTAACTAACTGATTTCTTTTAATTTTCATCTCCCCACTGAGTTCTCTTCAGACGTCTTTTCTACTATTTCAAAGGTTTGTTTGTTTGGCAAGATAATCACTATGTGTATAACTATGTGTATAAGTGATGAGAAGGCAGTTTTATTTATTTAGTTATATGTCTTGGTTCCTAAACTTTATATTTTGCCATGTATGCAATATCATAGAGCCATAGCTCTATCTTGAATGGAAGCAGTGTAGTGACATCAGCATACTCTGTACTGAAAGCAATATTGAATCCATTGTGACTACTTCATACTCTGTGTTTTCTACTTTGGAATGGGATTGTGAAAATAACTAAAGGAAAGTTACACAATACAAAGCCAAGAATGGATGCTGCAGTAGTGTAAAGACCATAATGGGGTAGCACCTATAGAGTGCTCTAGGAATGAGTCATGAAACCCAGAAATGAGTTGGGACATGTTCATCACACCGACTAGTCCGTTTCAACAGCCTCGTTGTGTACTTGCCCTCATGCAACCGTGGTATGGTTTGTTTTATAGCCTAATGTTTTACTTATGGCAATTGCATTTACCCCTCAACATTTAAAAAAAAGCGATGTTCGTTTGTGAAGATTATCTTGTAAGTGCAAGTATCATAAACTTGTGTTTATGCCACAGAGTTCATCTTCTACAATAATCCTAATTCCAATCGAAAAGTACCATCGTCCTTTTTGTCGGGGTAACCAGTGCGATGCTTACTTCAAGGGGCGGCCAGCAAGAATACGTCATCCCTACGGCACTCTATTGTCAGCAACAATGAGACATATATGAGACATATATTGTGTGGCTTCTTTAAGGTTAAACGTCTCAATCTTAGAAATGTATCGTCGCTAAGTAACACTTGCCACACTAAGAAAAGTAATGACCAGAGCGACAATCCCAACACTGAGTGTTTGACGATGACAGGACGGCTCAGAGTTTGCGAGTGGGCATTCTTCAGCTGATTCCATGAAGGAAAAGGTTGTAGGGGCATGTTTATCAGCAGGAGGAAGTGTGTTTCTCTGGTAAAGCATGCATCAGACTTTGAAATGGCAAAGTAGTCAAAGGCAGAGACGGAACTAAAAGGAGCTGTGGAGTATGAAGGGCAATGGAATTAGATTCATTAAAGCTGCAAATTGTGATGTGTTACCACCTCCCAAGCACCGCAGTAAAGGTGAACACCCTGCAGGCTTTATCCTGTAGCCTGTAGCAAACAGCTTCCAACCCTCAGAATGACCGTCACACCCATGCTATGCGTTGTGTGTGATGGTGCATTGCACACATCTTACACATGAAGCTTGGATCTAGGAGCCTTTCTCAGCCATTTTAGCAAATATCGGATGCAGTATTTTTGGAGCTTGACCCATACTACAGACCAGTCGTTCTCTTAGGAGGGCTCCATGTCATGGAAGTGCATCATTAATCACTGGATTGCAATAGCTGTTTGGTAATTCATCTCTTTTTTTCACATGACACAACTGACATGTGAAAAAAAGCAACATTGTTTTTGTTAAAAGGCTCAGTGAGGAAGCAAATTCATGGCCCACAACATGAAAACACACGCTTCAGCAACAGAATTGACCCACAAGAAGCACTTAGTGTCCAACAATCACTGCTGCTGAATAAAGACCTTGCATTAATACGATTCATAAGTAGGCTGTTTAATGCATAATTCACAAATGTATTAAATATTACATTTATCATCTAACCCTAAATCTTTAAAATGGCAAAAACATTAATATGATCATTTTTTTTAGAGCATAGGTCTTTACAGTCTGTGCCATTAATGAATGTAATTGCAATCATTCTTTCTAGCAGCTGACATGAATCTGCCTTGCCTTGAAGGCAAAAATAATTGCAGCAGAGTAAATGTTTTTCGGGGAGCTTGTTCCAGATATGTGGTAGTGAGATATGTAAAAGATGAAACAGAGTCATAGAAACAAGCATAATGTCCATTTAAGATCAGATATTTGACATCTTGATAATTGAGGGCCAATATTCAAAAATGTGCCATAAACTAAAAACACAAAACTACTGTACTATCCACCCATGGATTATTTGTTTGGAGTCACCTGGGTGGACTTTTTTTTGGTGACAGCAGCATCTGTTACCAGTTTCAGCGTGGCACCGCATATCACGGAACAGTAACGAGCCTGTAGTTTACACAAAGAAGTCAGTGAACTATTGTACACCAGACAGCAGAACAATTAATTACAGCCGGTGTGGTATGATGTGAAAATGAAATAAATTTCCCATCAAATTATCTTGGGAGATATCAAGCAACTGAACTGCAGAGAGGAGTGCTGAGCACCAGTAAGCAAGGAGAGAAAGTTGAAATAATGGCGACTACATTGTTGGCATAAAAAAGGGACGGTGCATTATTTAAAAAAAAAAAAGGAGCCAGGCTGCTTTAAATTTAATTCTATTATTTTTAAGAGTTCATGCATCATTATACCCTGTTTGATTTGATATTTATTGCATTGCATACTTCCTAAAATGTCTCACAATCACTTTAACGTATAAACGTTTGCATGTGCAATGTTAATAACATCTTATATGTCACTGGATTGGATGCACTCTTAACTCTAGCTTGAACATGTTAGGGCATCATCACAAAATAAGCTAAAAATGTTACCGCCAAAGTGAAAAATCAATCGCATCCAACTAAATTCCCACTCCACGAACTGGGAATTCCTATTATGCATGAAGAACATTCACATTCGGTCTTGTGAAAATGATACGCTGCAAGAACAACACCGACTCTCGGTTGTCGTTTTCATATGCAGCCGAGCGAAAAGAGAAGCGGGTGTTTCCTCCTGAAGACAGGCCCCCTCAGAGGCTGACGTCCCACAGGGCCTATCTAAGGAGCGTTTTGAGACGAGATGCACCAGGATTTATCCCCGGGGAAGAGGTAGCTGGCAGCACAGTGGACCAACCGTATAGCACGCTCCCTGGAGCTGTGCAACAGATGTAAATTGTTAAATTTACAGCATACATAGGGTGTATTTACAACATGCTGCTACAAAGGAAAAGGCAGGTTGTCATGCATCATACAGACCTGGCGCAATTCATGGGAGCTAACATTTCTATCAAAGTCTAACCATTAATGTTAAAGATCTTTTAGGATATGCACAATGTCAGTCTAAGTATGTATATGTAGTTAACATGCTGAGGCCTAGTTTTGGCAACAATGTGAGGGCAGAATAATATTTCTTGTGGTGAAGGAATCAATCAAATGCACTCTGCAGTTCCGAAAATAGGGGTCACTATTTGCAACCCCAAGCAAATAAGGGCCCGTGTGGAAGGCACTATTGCGACATGTCTTATTAACTGATATGGCTGTTTAGTACCAGAAAAGCATTGACGTGGAGTAGTTGGACTGATAGTGGATGTAATTCTTCCTTAGCTTGGCCTGAAATGGAGAAGGGTCGTATTCAAGTTTTGATTAAATTCACAAAGAGCTCAATTCAAAACTGCACAAGAACAGGCTAATGCGGTGAGTGTGTTATTACGTTTGTCCACTACTTTGTCCGTTTTTTTCCACGCTATCACTGATTTTCAAAAGCCCTTTCATTTAGAAGCAGTGAGAGAGGAGCTGTAATTGATTCGGTGACTGAGTCCTCACTGCTAACTTTCCACAGTAACACTCACTTCAACTCAGACTTATCATCCTTTTCAACCCTTTAGAAAGTTGTAGCTTCTGAGCTTTTTGGGGTGAACACTAATTGAAAATAGTTTATTATCTTAAAGGATAGGAGCTACTTTCATGTTGAGGATTCACAATATTTGACCTTAGCAGCAGCAACAATTAAAAAGCTCTGTGACGTTGCTTTTCATCTTCTTAACCACCTTTTTTAGATAAGATCAAGGGTAATAATATGACTAAGTAAGCTAAGCAACAACTTTTATCCAGTGCATTTAGCTACAACATCTTATAATATACTGCTTTTGAGATGGATTGTCTATTCTATCCACTAATTCACCTCTAAATGTGCCAATACGTCAATGCCGAGTGCCCTTTTTTAATTTCAGTCTTTTTCCGCCACCCAGCAGATGGATTTCTTTACCTTTCATGACAGTCGACATGACTGTCGATCTCAGCACATGTTGCTAGTTCGCATACAGATACCCTGATGGTCCACGGGTATAGTGATGAGCTGCTTATTCTCCGAGCTAGACAACATAGCGCCCGGAGCTATTCGGTATGCAAACAAACAATTGACATGGCTGCTCGACAAGGTGCCACATGGGGATTCCCCTTCAGCTCGCGCAGCAGGAGCAGGTGTAATGTCAGCCTCAGCCTACGCCTTTAAAAATACACTCACAGGCTGATAGACGTTACATCTTCCTCCTAAAAAAAATGACTTCTCTGCAGGCCTGTCGGAGGGCTACAACAGGAAATTAAGAAAAAAGAAAAAATAAGAAGCAGGCTAAAAAAGTGAAAGAGAAATTGAGAGACCTGTTGTTTGTTTTTTGACGCCACAGCCTTCACAGATATGGAGCGAAGGAGAACATAATACCAAAGGATGCTTGCTGACATGCCGTTGTCTGTCTGTCATTGATAAAAGTTGGGACCACGTATATTTAAATGTGAAGCCAGGATGTTTTTCTCCTATCAGGATAACTGTCTGATCAGGATTTGCTGGTTGGAATCATATGAAAACAAATCCGAGGGCTTCTGGTGCTCATGAATTGCAGCAACACATTTTAATTTTTTCGCTTTCTCTTTTTCTGAGACGCTACAGATCATAGCCTAATCCCTCTGTGCTGTCTATGCAAATCACATGTCGCTGGGTTGATATCCATTCTCCTGCTAGGCTCTGGCTGGACATGAAGCTCTCTTGTTATTTACATCAACTCTGACTCAGAGGACTATCGGGTTTATGCAGCGATGTTGTGTGGGAGTGAAAAAGATACAGTAACAAAGCCTTCTGAGTAAACTGGTCTGAATTGAACACACTGCTTGTGTGCCCTTCATTGCTTTGGCGATTCTGACATTCCCATTACCCCCGTGCTCTCAGTGTGTTCTCTGTTGAACTCCAAAGCCACGATCAAAACCAAGACATCATTTGAGTAGTCACCTATATAGTAACGGCATAAATGTCAACACTCACCGACAGACTATGAATGGTCTTTATATTTTGGAAAACCCTCAGCGTGGTTGCAGTTTCCGATAACCCAGTCTGACGGCTCGGAAATAAGCTGCGAAAAGGTTTAAAGGATGAAATGAAAGAACACATCAACAAATCATATTTGACAAGTTTTGTTCTTCCTCCGGAGGGAGATGGAATGGGGCCTTTTAAAGAGAAATGAAATGGATAAAAATACAGATGTTCGTTTCCCTCTGAGGAATTAAGTCTCAGAACTTTTCCTCTTTCAAGTCAATCGCAATCTATTTCCACTTTCATATCACTCAATCCGGTTGAGGTGGTACATAATGTAACCTGGCCCCGTGTCAGTACTATTGTATTAACCTAGTCTTCCTGAATATGAAATGCTGACAAAGAGAATGACCATATTACATAATGTTATAGGATCATAACACATGTCGACATGTTCCGCTATGGTGTACGTTAGTCGGGATCGCATACAGCCACGAGTAGACGTCCTGCTCTATGCGAGTCTTTCACTGTGAGAGACAAACATGATCTCAGCTCCGCAGCAGATGTTTCACATATACAGTTAAAGTAAATATGGCACACGCTGCCAGGGTGCAGTGATAAATATGATCAGTGTTGTTTGCTTGCTGTAATATGACCTCTTGCAAAGGGATAAACAGCATTTGTTTGTCTGTTTCTTGTTGCCAGGTTTTAGCTTTGTAATATCTCTGTCACGTACAATCCCTGTGATAGTAAATATTGGCTTATAATAATGATGCGTGTGTATACGCAGAAACACAAATAGACATTGCAACACATGAATGCTATTCAAAAGCATTTTTTTTATCCATTTTACCTTCGTTTTTTTAATATAAAGTCAATATATTTGAGAGTGAATGTGTGTTTTGCTGCATTTGTAGTTTTTCTTTCATTCCCAGCATTAGTATATCTTTAATAACGATCTCTTTAATAACCAAATTAACTCTAACTAACAGTGGTTTCAAGTGTAACCCTGCTTTCTAGTTTAAATGTCTAAATTTACATAATTTACATAGTTTGTTTAACATTTGTGTAAAAAGCAATACAATATCAGACGATATGTAGTCAGTGATATTTTGACTGACTACATATTTTTGATATTTTGATTTTAAAACGTTTCTTTTAATTATCTAACATTTTTGACAAAAAAAATAAATAAAATCCTGTATCAGTCGGGCTCTAATAAATCATAAACCATGAATGACACAAAACCTAATTTCATTCAAAGTAGAGTTGTCTTGATAATTAAAAGTTTTCTTGTTTACTGTCCAAAACGGGTTTGATGGCTAGGTAGAGGTTAGCAGATGGCAAAACATTCCTCGCTTACCTGTATGATTGCATAATGCTATTTTACAGTATGGTGTCAAGACTCTACCCAAGCATAAACAAAGCTGTTGTTGCGTGAGAAAGAAAGGTTTCTGTGAGCCACACGGTTGCCTCTGACACTGGGCAGACACTGAGCTGCTTCACTGAGCACTAGCTCTGATTCTCAGATTGCTGCAAGACAAACAACCCAAAGGTCAGTGGGATCACCAGACGGAGAAAGAAGGAAATACAGGGGGGAATTAAAGTTAAACTAGCAGCTAGCTGTAGCTCTATATACCTTACAGACGAGAAAATGCACTATTCTAACTCTTGGTAAACTAGAGAATAAACCTGTTTCCTGTATATTAAAATATTCCCTAAATGAGTAGGATTGTGTTCCCTTGGGACAAAGCTAAACTAGATGTAGCAGCTCGTATGTAGCCTACCCTAGAGACTTCAATGTTATCAATCTTCTAAAGAACTGAGTGACTTGATGGCTATTTATTACGTTAGTCATTAGTCACTTCAATGTCTTGTTATTGTACCGTGTACCATGTTTAGGCATTTACACACTGGGGACATTTTCTTCATGTGATTAATTCAAACGTTTTTTTTGTCAAATTGTAGTTTTTGTCACGAGTACTTTCACAAAGAACGCGCTGAAATAGCAGCGTCATTCTTTTCCCGCAAAAACGTTGATTTTCTGAGCTGTTGCGTCGCAAAATAAAGGCGTCAACCAATCAAGTTGTGCAGAACGAGTTGAGATGAAACGACAACATGGAGGCTCCATACTCCGATCAACGACGGCAAAGTCTATTATTTATTTGATGGTTCATTTGGTCGGGACAATGCACATAAATAAAATATATAAATGTGCCAGAGTTAGCCGAGAGACTATTTTTCATCTGTAGTCCCTGGATTACTCCTTTCAACCTCGACAAAGGCAGCGCAGACCAGATTTACTCCTTCCGTTTGTTTTGTTTTCATACGAGGAAAGCTCTAGACGTATTCCCAGACAAGTAAATCATATTTTTGTGTCGTGTAGTCGTCACTCCCCAATTAGGCTTCGGAGGGTAGCTGACCTAGTGTTCCAGGTATTTTAATGGTCCTGCTGAGAAGTTGTAAAAAATAATCAAACCTCAAGCAGGAGAGTGCTTTCTGCTTGAATATGAATACATATTAAAAACACCAGAGACCTGTGTTATTGTCACAACCCGAGGCTACATTACTCTTGTAAGTGCAACCTGTTATCAATGTTTAATGTATAACATCTTACACATGACTTATATGCTCCATCTGAATCATTGCATTGATGAATATTTTAACCAAACGACAGACGAAGAAAGAAAGCAAATTGCCACCCACATTTTATAGCTGTGATCCGCTTATTTCTGGCTTGATAAAGGCAGCTGTGTTAGTGATTTTATAACTTGATTGCCTTGTGCAAAAAGGAGTTGGCATTTGTGGATGAAAATGAACGTGTTTTCCTTCCCGGTGCATCTCTGATTTGCTGTAAATGCAACTGATGTTTATTTTCTTTGGAAATGAGTTATTGGCATATTCTCAAATCCAAGCTTTTCCAATCCCCTGTCCGCAGCACCGCTCGACAGCTCAGCGATCAATCACTGGCAGCTCTCCTCCTTCCTCTCCTGCTCTATCCCTTATAGTGTGTGTGTGTGTGTGAGTCAGCCCAGATTTTCGAGAATTAGAAACGTGTATTATCTGGGATGTCGACACACACACACACACACACACAAAAATGTTTACTTTTCCTTTGCTGCTTATTTAAAAAAAAAAAATAGGCCTTGTGAATGTGGTCAACTGCATTTCGAAGAGCATACCAAAAATAAAACTGTGTTTGCAGTTTGAAATCTCTGTCTTTGAATGATAATAAGTCATGAAGAGAGATCTACATGCTGATGGTTTAATTTACATTTGGATTGTTTATTATTTCATATGCATGGTGTGAAAAAATTGGTATTTGATGGGCAATCTTGGCAGTGGGACGTGATGAAAAATGATGCAAGGATTGAGATTATTTTCCTTGATTCTACAAATCATTGGGGGATTTCTCTCGGCAGGCTGGTGAGTAGCTTGGCTTTAATCTAATAGACAAGTCCTCTGTCTAATACCCCTTTGGTCTGAAACTGCTGAATAGGAGTGAAGATCATCTGTGAGACTGTGTCTCCCTCACCCACTTCCCACTTTTCATGCCATCAGAATGGTCAGCATTTTTACTTCAAGTGTGTCAAATGTGAATGAGGACATTATTCCTCTTCCTGAGCCCTACTTTCTCTCCGAAGGCGACTGCTGCAGCTTAAATACCTCGTTAGGCATCATGGAAATTTCTCAACGGCCCACACTTGTTCAAGCGCTGGTGATGAAGTCACTGATGATGCCCGTGACACAAGAAAGGTTGCCTTGAGATTAATGAAATAGGGATAAAACATTGGAGAAAGACCAAACCACTAATATTGTAGCTACAAGCAGTACTTGAAATGGGACGAAATAACATAACTGTGCTATGTGATGGCCCTAAAAACTCAACTATTTCATTTGTCCGACTATCGTTTCAGTTGGGTTGTATGGGCTCTGTTTGGAGAGAAATCATAAATACATGAATGTATATATATTTGGTATTTTCCATTATCCTCATCTCCTCTGAATCTAAAAGAAAATTAAAGGTCAGTCTGCTTTACTTCTGTTTTGCCTCTAACGAATAACCTCTCACAATTTAGAAGCATACCATCATTCCTTATTGGACAGTGGCCTTTACTAATAGCTTGTTGTTTATCGTAAAGGCCACAAGTTCATCAAAGAAAACTCATTTACTGCTCCCGTAATGTCAAAAAGTAACATGATGGCCATGGTTCTGCATCTTTGACACTACTTTAAGCTGTTTAACTATTTATTAATGAAAAAAACAAACTTAGTTTGATAAAATTCTGTTTGTGCTTCGTGCTGACATTTAGGGTTCAGCTATCTCTGTGGAATTTTGGGCAATATTAAGCAGGCTGTTTGATGGGACACCACTTGCCAACTGTCGACAAAACAAAACTGAGAAATAAATTAGAAGATTGGGCGGCGATGTAGGCTTGGGAGAGAGTTTTTTATTTTTTTTTTTAAGAGGAATCCTGAGTGAAGATCTGCCAGTACGCCTTTGGAGGGCACGGCAAGGACGGCGCCAGCGGTAAGGGCGATCCTCAAACAAACGCCTTCACCGGTGAGGGGATTAAGCCTTGGGCTTTGAAAGTTAGAGTCGGATTGAACTGTGCAGCCCTGTTGAAAATACAGCAGAAGCACCTCTTTTTTCTGAATGTTCCAGATGCCTCAGATTGGATCTGCTGTATGTTGGGAAAAGAAATCCACTCCCTTCTCATTGAAGTTGCTCGCGAGCAACATTTCCCGCGTCCATTGAGGTGCAAATATTTGTATCAAGCTGGAGAATCTCCCTGACCGCAACACAGAGATTAACAGAAGCTGTGCCTCTGCACTATCTCCTATTTCTCACCTTTTTTTTTTTCGCTCGCTCCACACCGGAGAGACCTTACTACAGTGCAATGTTGTGGGGAAAATTGAATGAAAAAACCCTCCCTGGGAGACTAATAATATCATGGATCCTGAGTGCTTGCTCTCCGTGATGAGGCCTAACAGAAGGCTTGACAGGATAAAATGATGTGTTGTTCTCTGCTGGGATAACAGTCCAGGTCCCCCCTCAGACGACTGCAGAGACTGAGATATGAAGTGTACATAAAACACAGGTATTTTGGTTGCTCGAGGGTCCGCGGGGGAAGAGAAAAAAAGCTCTAGAGCAAGGGAAATGAGTGTCACCGAGGAGCAAATGGGGCTGCTGAGAAGACCCTCAAGTACCATGTGTGCATGTCTGCGCTCTGTCACTCTCTACACACATACAAATAGAAAAAACACTCACTTCAAAGCATCTAGAAATTCAAGACACACTTCAAATGAAGTATGGCAAATTACTTCACAAGTTGAATCCTTAATATTTCTATGAATATTTCATCACTGAGCAAATGTTCCTCTTGCAGGAAGGACTGGGGGTGGGCAACACTGATAGTAGTAATGGTCAAAACCACTTACTACTTATACATTTTTTTATGTTAGAAGTGTACATACTATTTAAAGCCAAGCTTTAAGAAAGACTAGTCCGTCACCGTTACAAACAGTGCTGTCTGTTTAAAGCTGGGGTATTGGCAGTATAGTTTTAGCATCATTGGGCAGAAATTCCATCATAACCTTTCAGCATATTGTAATTCAAGTGGTCTGAGAGAAAACTAGTCTTCTGCCCCAACTCTTGGCGCTGGTTTAAGGCTTCCGGAAATCAATCCTGTGATGGGAGACTTTGGCCGATCTCAGGTCCCCTTCAGAGAGAGGGCGTTTTTACTGGCTGTTCTACAAATTCAGCTGCTAAATAATTAATATTTTATATAAAAGCATTTGGAGGACAATTGGGTGTTTTTTTCTTGAATCAATTACAAGTACTGGAAGAGGTTATTGTATCAGGAAGGACCACTTCAATTACAATATGCTGAAAGGTTATTATGGATTTTGGGTTTGCTCAATAATACCAAAAATAACCTGCCTCCCCCCCGCTTTAATTAAAATCATTTTGACTGTGATAATGAGTCACAATCATGCTTACTTTTTTTAAATATTGGCAAACACGTTCAGTTTAGAGTTGAAAAACATCAACAGTGTCTTTAGTACTGATGTCAGTGAATTGACAGCAGCTCCCCAAACCCCCCGACAAACAAGCGACTGTCCTACTGCGAATACTGAAGGGACTACCGTCACAAATAACCAGCAAGAAAATATTTTATGAATCGACGTAAGCTTATACATTTAATTAAAATGCACATATATTAATTAAGTAAGCAACAACAGGAACATTTAGTCTCTTTAATATGATTTTTTTTTCGCACTCTTTCTGCTCCCCAGTTGTCAAAAGTCACCGACAGCAGCTTTCATTTTTTGTTAATGAAGTCGTATTTTTCAAAAATCCCCACCGGATAAAAACACAGTAGATGTTAAAATGACACTGCAACTATGTGTCCTATCTTTCGCCCTAGATTTGTATCAGAGATTTTGATGGATAGTTTTAAAAGGCACATTCAGAACACTCCCATGTTTTTTTTTATAGTTTAAAAAAATCAAAGCAAAGATCAACGACAGCTGATGTTTGTTTAGTCAGGTGTAGGAAAGGTTCATACATGCTGAGAAATAGATTTTCTCTCTCATAGATTACTGCAGTCGTTTTCACAGCGGTCAAGTGAACGCCGCTCAGTTGTGAGCAAAAAAAAAACAAGCTTAATGCCTTTACACTGTGCAGTTTTTATAATTCTCATTACCTCTCCAACCTCTCCAACCTCCTCCTGACCTACTTTCTTCTTCTTGGTAATCATAGTTGAATTCAGAGTGGAAAGGGGAAGCTCTGTTTAAAATCTGTTTTAGCTCTTGCACTTCTCACAGGCAGGAAAATGTCAGTTCTGTATATGCAGATGTACAAATTGTGTCAATCTAGGAGTTCATATTTCACAGTAAATACAGTAAACATGACAACCCAAACAAAAAACATACGTTGTGTTGCTTTAATTGCCTTTAATGTTCTGTTCAGGAACATTGTAGAATGAGCAAGGGCAAGACAATTCGAGCTCTGGCCTATCGACGTATACAAATCTCCCAACTTGTAAATTGGGCGACATGGGAGAACCCGTGGCAATACATTAGAAGAGTGTTCGAAGCCAAAGCATCCCATCGATTTGACCTGTGTGGGTCTTTGCAAGCATGAGCCATTAGTATACCCTCAGAAGCTGTTTTCAGATTTGTTTGCGCAAACGAGGTCCCATGACGATTGCGTGGTAAATAGATCCAGGATTTTTATATAGCTATCAATCTACCAGCTAGCAGAGACACCATAACCTGTCCTTGGGCATTCATACTTTCCTTACATAGTGCCGTAATAGCCCTCATTTTCCTTCAGTTATTCTCTGAGTAAAATGTTCCAAACATTCACAGTTGCACTTCTTCTTCTCTTTGGCAATTAAGTGTTGAACTGACTTGTTTGAAAGTTTCAAAAGGCTTTTTTGCAACACACATAAGAGCAGCTTTACCATCCTTTTTTTTGGGGGGGGGGGGGGGGGGGGGGAAGAGGTGACAAGTGCAAAGCAGGCATATTTGTTCCTACGGGATTCATGTAATGTTCGATGCGTTGATACATTTGGTTGAATCTTGGCTTTCATGTCGAGAACGAACTAGAAATAAGTAGTCATAGAAATTGTACAATATTCAAAGATTACTTGGGAGATATCCTCTTTTCAGGACATTTACTTTCATTTGATTTATTATAATGCTTTGCAGATGTAGTCGTTTGGCACAACTTTCAATATACCTATAAAAGTGAATACAAAGACACATCGTATGTCCTTGGCAGCATATCCTTGCGTCCTGGATGATAATGTTAGTTTTCCTGTCTGGAGAAGCTCGATACTATTCCAAACCTTTGGTAGACCTACTGTACACAGCACCGTGGTGAGCAGTGGGGGGGAATCTACAGATGTGTAGGTACTTGTACATTATTTCCATTTTGCTACAATGTTGATAATAGTATATCAAATAGAGCTCCAACTTACCCAACTACAACATCTGCAACATACACAGTACTGCACCATTATAATAATCCAATAATTTGGTCATAATGGGGTGACTTTTTTTCCATAATAAAGGGTGGATTTATAAATACGTACCTACTTTTGCTCAACTAGCATTTCCAATGCAGGACTTTTGCTTGTAAATACGAAGATCATTTATTAATATAATAACAATCGTTAAAATGACATAGTACAGACATTCAAAGTATAGACAAACAGGGATTTAAAGAGGAAAAGGCACAATAATAACAGCATAATAGCGCACTTTCCATAAACCAGTTTAGGTCTGTGACACTGCATTTTATTTACTAACCTAATAAAGCCTTCCATCTTTACCTCAGCCAGGAGATAATGTATTGTTCAGTTTGTCTATAAAGGCAGCGCAAACTGATTTTAATTGGCATCTATTTACTGTTGCTTCATTTAAAGAAAATGTTTTTTAAAATGTGTGTTTACAGTGTTGCTTGTTTTGATTCTTTTGAGAGTCTATTGACCCCAAATAGACTGTGCTGGCAAGCTGCACCAGGCAAGTGGGACAGAAGAGGTTTACACTGTAAAACAGAATACTTTAATCAGAGTCATGTGTTTAAGTGATGCACTTGTGTTTTAATAGGGTTATTAGACATTTCAGGAGATCACACTGTGACACCGTATATAATATCTGAAAAGGGTAATGTATTCGATTTTATATAGGAAACCTGCTGGCTGTGAGCGTGCATGTCTCTCCACGCTCCACACAATATAAAACAGTACAAAGTGGATTGCAGCCATGCAACAACAAACCTGTGTCGATACAAGTAGTGGGATTACATTGTAATATCTATTTCGTTTCATTATACTAAGATGGTGCATCTTTAATGTACAAACGGACCTGTTAAGGCGTTGCTTCGGATGTTTGTCTTCGCCAATTTCCTCGCCAATTTCCAAACCCGGTTGGCACCCATCAACATTCTAACAATGTGCCTTGGCACCGAAAATCCATTTGCAACTATTTCAGAGCTGGGGGGGGAAACAAGCGTCTGCTGTTTTTACTTTCATTCTGTTCTCAGACTGAGCATCTGGAGTTTCTTTTTGAGTAGATTCAAAAACAAATAGACTGTAGGGACTCCAGAGTTTCAGCAGGTCTCTGAGAGAGCCATCTCTCTCTCTCTCTCTTACTCTTTCTCTATCACGTTTTCCCAACCATACCATGCTTTTATGTAGATTACACAGCGTACAATGTGCATTCTAATCAGCATGTTCCTGCTTCTTCATATACGCTAGCATCATGCAGAATTGTCTCTTGCTCATGGTAGAAATAGAGAAGGAAAATATCTCCCATCTATCTGCTTTTAACCATTTGGGATCATTATGACATAGAAGGCTTGCAACATCCCTTTAAAACCATCACTTATTAGCAATGCTAATGTGACCCCCAAGTGATGTCTAAGTGAAAGGGAATCGCTTGAATAATGCACCTGTGCTCACATCCTCCCACCGAACTCCGCCAAATTTCCACAAAAAAGAGCAGTTATGCGTAAATGTGCCCCCGCGGGACTGGTGGCTAACACATAGACACACCGCCTCTGGAAGAGCTGCTCGTCTTGATCTTTCAGCGGGATAATCATCGAGGTGATTGCCATGAAAAGTGAGCGAACTTCACAGAAGAGTTTTTCCTTTCTAAAAGTCGACAACCTCCGTTTCAACAAAGTTCCACACAAGAAAAAAAAAAAAATACAAGTTCCTGGAAGAGAAAGCGAGTAGCTGATTACCATGCCACACCTTGTCACCTTGCAGTAATGCTCACGTAACATTTCGAAATCGACTCCTACTTCCCATTTTACTCCCCCGGTGAGATAACAAGAAAGCAGTTTTCTACCTCTAATTCTTAACATTACGATTGCTTGTTTTTTCCCCATTGTGACTCCAGTTCTTATCACCTGAAACCAATCACAGGGTGGCCTGATAAAAGGATATAATTAGAAAGTGGAAAAATAACACTCCTGCTCGGTTTGTCAAATGACTGTTGAGGGGACTTTTTGGGACGAGGGCAACGCGTCTTCTGTTCATGTCTTGTGTGCCTGTAACCAAAGTGGGTCAAAAAAACACACCTCGAAGCAGCAGCGGTGCTGTGTGGAGCCAGCTGTGCCGTTTTTGTGCCATATTTAGTTGAAAAAATAGTCTCGTTTTTGCGTGCTTTTTAATAAGAAATGCACTCAATTAATTGGCATGAATTGTATACTTCAACTGCAGCACATTTCAAAGGGAATATTATACTTTTACGCATCTGAATGTAGTTGACAGCTACACTTACTTTTCAGATGAAGAGTTTACAGATCACAGCATGTGCTGGGTTTATAAAATACATCGCTGTGTTACATATTAATATTATTTGTCTTGTGACCCCTATCAATAAAGCAGTGTCTTTGGGCCTCATAGTAACATGTGACCCTCTGCAGGGGGTAAAATGTTATTTATGCATTGATGCATCAATTATAACAATCAAATAATATAAGAGGCTATACAATAACATATCTGTCATGGGCCTTTTTTTCTGCAGAACGAGTACTTTTCATTGTAAAGCTTTACATTTGTTCGAACTATTTGTTTGATTGCTGGATTGGTACTTTTACTTGAATAAAAGATCGAAGTACCTCTTCCACCACTGTTTGTATGCCAATATAAATGCAGGGAAGAGCACCCTCGTGTTAAAAATCCCATGCATCCTTGTGACCTTCTGACCATTTCTCCAAACACCTCAACCTTATGAATAAGTCACATCCATAGATTTGAGTATGAAAATAGTTGAGCAGAGGGTGACGGTGGCTGGCTGCCAAGTGAAATAGGCTGCACAGTGCTTAAGCGTGATGGATTGGTGGCACTAGCTTGGCATAATAGCCCTGTAGTGGACCAGACCCTGTTGAAAGAATGAGCTTATACATCATGATACTGCAGACATCCAGCTAATACTCAGCCCCCACATGCTACAAAGGTACCGGCTTCTACATCCACAAACTTGATGGATTAAGACAAACAGGTTATTTATGGAGCGAGCAAAGCTCTGGGGGCTTGTTTGTGCCTTGCCCACACATCTGTTTGCTGAAGGGAAAGAGGCTGGACAGTGAGGACCGCCGAGTCTAGCATTATTCTGCGAGCAGCTGGCATGAAATAAATCCAAATCAAACACCCAAACTGAAGTTATGTAAAGGAAGTTGACATGGGCGATAGCTTTTCGTCTTTTTTTTTTTTTTTTTTATTCAAAAAGATCATTGGGCTATTGTGTGGGCTAGATGAGAGGAGTACAAAGGGAGCTTGTTTCAGCTCGATACATCTAAAAGGTAAAGGAAATATTGTTATTTTGCTTTGCACAAAATGCCCAAAATATGTTGTACTGTACTGTGCACTGATGATCACTGTACTGCCCTTTTGGGGGGAGAGACTGAGACTGATGTTCTGAGGTACTGCAGTTTTGTTCTGCTCCAAAAAGTAGAAAAGCTCTGAATCAGAATAAGGTTTATTACCAAGGAGGATTTTCACTTATAAAGAATGTACCCTTATGTTTGGAACCTTTCTTCGAGCACCACCAGCAGGTCAAAACATTTTACTTGTACAGGGAGGTATCTCAGCATCTACTTCATGGATGCCACACATTTTAGTAGAGACACTCATGGTTCCCAGAGATTGAATCCAGATGAAGCCCTTACTGTTCTTCTAGCGCCACCACAAGGGTGAAATTGGTGGTTTTATGTGAATTAGCATTTAGCTCAAAGCACCACTTGTGCCTGTTATCATGCTGTAGATGTAGTGTTGCAGACTGAATGCTGGGATGAATCTTATTTCTGGCACTATTATTGTTACACTGAATCTTTTGCAGGGGAGCAACAATCCCAGGACACAGGTTTTTTGAGTCCCACCGCTCATGCTTTGCACTCATGCATTATTTACATCCAAGTCTTCACACAATCTGAATCCATGTATCCGTCTGAAGGAACAAGCTGTTTACACAAACAGAGATGTACTTTATCAAGCACAACATCTCCAAAGCTTGCCCTTTGGCTGATTTGTTAAGCTAATGAGGGCATACTAATATGTCAGCGGAAGCCTGATTAATAAATGTGATGGGGTCACGCTTCACTTTTCTCATCATGATAGCTGTGCGAGTTGTTATGAGACTTATGATGATGCATTCACTGGGTTTAATCTGGGATCATAGATCTAGACTCATTTGTGTCATATTTGGAGCACATTACACTCTTGCGCTTCTCTTTGAAATTGGGATTGCCTCAATAAGAACCCTCAAAACCTCACCGTAATATTCCCATGATTGATTGTTTTTGTCAAATTATCCAAAGCTCAAAATATAACCATAACACTAAAATGTGGAGCTTACAGGGGGGGGGGGGGGGACTCAACCTCAAGTGTTTTTCGGAGGTGCATTCCTTTTTTTCCCCTGAATCATACATTCGATTAAAAGTTAGACTGCATTACTAATTTGCAGCGCACACATTTCAATGGCATTACGTTTGAAGCGAGGAGGAAAATCTCCAGTTCACTTTAAATCTCTTCGCTTGGTAAACCTTTTTGTTTTCTAATAATTTCCACGCCAGAGAAGGTGGGCTGAATACGCTAATCTCATAAGCGGCTTAATTCAGATACTGTGACTTCATTACATTCTCTGCTTTTTGTAAACTATTCTCTTGAAAACTGAAAGTTGCTAAGGTTGACTGGAAGACAGGGTGTATAAAAACCAGAGAGAAAGCCTTTGTTTCTTAGACAAAGCCAGGTGTTTGGGTACACCATACTCCAGAGGCTGGAGGTATATTAAAAGTTTGACCAGAGCTCGTAATAAAAAATAAAAAAAACTTTGGCTCCCACTGTGCAATTAAGCGGTGGCTGAAACTATTGATTCGATCTTATGTTTTGTCCACCCACCCACCTGTTACATTGCTCGCAGGGGAATCATCACCAACCACAAACACAGAGGAAAAACGTTGGTTGTGCAGTCTTTCTTATCCCTCTCTTTTTGAACGCTTCTCATTTTGTCCACACCATTGACATCATAAGGATAGAATAAATAATAGAGGGAACCTTTCAGTATATTGCAATGAACTGCAAAAAGCACCACAAACTGCATCCTCCAAAAGGACCATAAAGTTGAATCAACTCTAAAATAACATTTGTTAAAAATACAAAATGTTGACATTATAACCTTCAGGAGGGTGGGACATGATGTATTTCCAGCGTGATCATATTTTGCCATGATGACACACACACACACACACACACACAAGTCATTAGAATTCATCCTTTGGGGGACTATGAACGTCCTTTCCAAATTCGTTTCACCAACCTGCCGACAGTGGCAAACCTACAGACTCACCTGTGTGGCTAAACATGTAGACGCCTACCACAGCTCTCCCAGTTCTATGTCATGAGAGGCATCCTTATTGCAGATGTCATTCTACAGGCGTATGACATCTCATCTTAGCACTATTTTACATCACATTTGTTTTACAGATAAGGTAACACAGTCAAATAGTTAGACGAAACAGCTCTGTGAGGCCACTCATGATTGTAAAGAAGAATTTGAAACCCTAATGCTAACACGAGGTACAACATTAACTTTCACTTGCTGAGATGTGAATGTGTTGATTCTCAAAGCCCACCCAAGGCTTTTCATCCACTCAGAGTTACACCAGCTAAAGAGGCTGCTGTATAACAAACAGCGTACTTATATGAAATATGAACGTGGAACGAGTGTCTGCAAAAGCAACCAAACAATCACGAGGCAGTCTCAGAGCAGCTGCGCCTGATGAGGACAGATGTCTGCGTCAGGTTGTAAACGGCTTCTTTACTGTTTACAGCGTGAGCCACGCTGCCTTCTCGCCTGCCCGAGTCATGCATTTTGATTAACTCTGAATATGAATTGAGTCCTGCCAGGATCACCGTGACAACCCCGGCGAAGACCTCCAAAGACCTCACGAAAGAGCAAATTGACAGTCCTCCACCAATCGCTGCGCTTTAATTTGTCGCAATGGCAAAAAGGTCATCACTCAGACAAATATAGCTACTGAGGCTCGTCTCTGGCCAGGCCTCCCACACACGATGGTCCCACGGAGCTACTGAGGCTACTAAAACATGATATAAGGAGATTCAAAGATGCATAATTGAACAGTTTGCACCCAGCTTGATAGCTGGAAATCCGCTTCATTAATCAACTCCCACAGAGTTATGAAGGCATGAGGAGGAGAGGTTTATGCTGGCACAGTCTCAGCAAACATAACGGGGTGCCACTGGATATGCTACTGAACCCACAGACTATATGCAGACCTCAGATGCAGCAGTTTGAATATGGAATATGTTTAAGGTTATCGATTGTATCGATGTTTTAGCAAAGCAGCAAACATAATGGACACAACCAGATGTATTCTGAGTTGTTTTATGTCTCTTCAACGTGATGATTTCATTCGTAGCGTTAATCAATTACAAAAAATTCTTCAGCTCCATTGGATCAAAAATGAAATGCTGAATCACTCATGTCTAAGTGTGTACAAAATCGGTGCTGGTGTCCAACGAAGCCAATTAAGCGAGGTCATCTGGTGCATTACTGCTTGTCTGCCAGGAAAGTCGACTTGTGTGGAATACACTCTTGCTCCTTAAACTTTTGGCTCCCATTTGCGTCTTGGCACTGAGGATTGATATGAAGTTTTTGATCTGGCCGCAGAAGCCGGAGCATATATTTCGGTCGGCTGATTGTAGCCCGGTCACTATTTCAGACGAGCGTTGTGAATAGTGATGGCGCTCCGGTTGCCAAGTGTTAATAGAGGTCAGGGAGGAAAACAAACAAAGCATAAACATATCTTTTTAACAAGAGCAGTGACACTATGAGAGGAACATAAAACAACTGGTGACACTCGCCAACGCTGGATCTGAGGACGTAAGTAAGTACACAAGTCAAAGACATACAGGGTTGTGTACTTCTTCAGAAACTTTCAAGTCTGTGGTTAACCAGTTGGGGGAGCGCAACATTGAGGACTCCATGTTTGTTGTTTGAATCACGGGGTAACACACAGGGTGCTGAGGTAGCAGGATTATCCAATGCTGCCAGTCCAGAAACTGGCTCCAACTCCATGCTTTGAATGTTATAAAGAGGCAGTAAGTGATAGCCGGTACTCTGTCGACTAAAGGTGTCTCGTACAAACGGTTTGTTAGTAGCAAGGTTGGCTCTCAAAGCGTTGCAGTTTTACAGTATGGTATACAGTGCAGTGGGTATATAGTAGGTTTAGCCACATTTGTCAGCCAGCTGCAACTTAATGGAACTGTCGTATGGGTATCCGTTTGCACTCCATAGTACCAAACAAAAGCACAAAGGTGTATTTATTTTAATTCTGACAAAACTGTAGTGTGGTTTGGTAGTCAAACAGCCATCTCTGTGTCTTCCCCTGTTGCATCAACAACCACACACTGTTCCCTCTTCTTTACGTAAAGGCTGTTTTTTCCCGTGGGAACTTTTATATCTTTCACCCTCCAGTTGAGATTTATAATTTGGATCTCAGAACAGGAGATGTCGAGAAGAAGAAGAGAGGAATTGAGGAAGGAGTGTGGGTGTATAAAGACAGATAATCCATTTCAAGGCCTCCCCATAGGGAGGTTCTGCTGTGTTGTGCTGCTTATTTGTTTTGAAGAAAAGAAGTTGCTTCACACCTCTTGTGGTTCATGCTATAGGCTTGCAGTGAAGATGACACTGACACAGACAGATTTTGATTTGGGAGAAGATGGAGGATATAAATTCGACAGGAGAACTTGGGGGTTTCCTAAGTGAATGTCCCCGTGTTCAAATGGCCTTGCTGGCCCCGGCAGAGTAGGCTATCTATCATTCGGGCCACTCTCATTGACAGCTGTTCTATTTGGCTCCTATCAAGGAGAAAATGACCACTACAACCTAGACGCTTCTAAAAAAAATGTACACTACAAGTGTATAGAAATGTGTCGGCGTTCACATGTGTGCTTTGAAGACTTGAAAACAATGGTCAAAACATGTCTAATTAAATCCTAGTGTACTTTCATTGAGCTCTCTTTGCACGAAAACCTCTTAATCTTATATGAACCATCGATATTTTGAACTAATAATTTGCACATTTGCATAACTCTGTGAAATATTCTCCCGTTTAAACTGCAATATCTGAGCAAATGCATGATAACCACAAGAGAAGATGAAGAGAGGTTCAAATACAGCGCTCGTACAAATGCACGAGAGGCTCTATGGGGTCCGTTCATGCTAGTTCCGTGCTGCTTCACCAGACCAATGATATTATAGATCATAGAGCAGAGGCCACTCTAGCTCTGAAATATACACTTTCATCTACAGCAGTAAAGATTAATCATTTAAGTGGAATATAAAAAATATCCATAATGGATGGACTGAAATTATTTGAAACTCACATTATCCATAGTTTATGAGATGGTCATGGTATCAAAACCAGATTTTTGGATTGTAATTTCAAAAGTGTTGTTTACTGAGGTGCTGTACTTAAAGGTGTGTAGGATTTAGCAGAATATAGCAGAAATTAAATACGGTATTCATAATGTTACCAATAGTATATGATCACCTGAAACTAAGAGTCAATGTCGTTACCTCAGGATGAGCCATTTGTCTACACAGGGAGCGGGTTATTTTCCCGGAGTTAGCCATGTTGCAACGGACAAACCAAACACTGGCTCTCATTTCACGTTTTTATGTTACCCGAAGGCCACTGTGGTTCTCTGACATGCTTAGAAATGGAGGTGAGAGGAGGGGTATTCAGTTGGTTGCATCCAGTAACCTCAACGCTAGATTTCATTAAATCCTACGACTCATTTGAGTAAAGTTTTTAATGCAGGATTTTACCATGTAACAGAGTACTTTTAAAGTGTGGTATTGGTACTTTAAATAAAGAAATCTGAGTACTTCCTCCATTACTAAACAATGCATATGCACATATATAACTAATCCTCCTGTATAAAACCATTGTGTTTGCGTTAACCATTTCCAAGAGAAGTTTTTGACAGTCCAATTACAGGCATCAATAATCATCGAAAGTGCATCAATGTGGCAGCGAGCCTCTCCGAGTTATCAATCGATTTCATGGAGCGCAATTATACAGCCATATATTTGTTTCATTTTCCTGTACCAACGGAGCCCCTTGAACGCGTGAACGGCAGCAAATGAATCCAGAGCGGAATGATTGCAGAGCTGTCACTTGATTTGGATTTGTAAATTGTCTCCTCACACCTGTCATGTCAGATTCACTTGGCTGTTAAGAAACCCAATCAACACTTTTGCTGTACCGTAATTTGGCAACAAAAGAATACAGGCTTGCTTTGACACCCAGAGGCCATTTTGATTGTTCAGCTTGACCAAAACCTGCAATTTCATACATAAATACATAAGTATAAGCTTCTCGGCGTGATGCTGTTATTATGCGGGTGCTACCTACTGTTTATGTTGTCTGTGCCTTTCATAAACATTTACAACGCTTTTAAATGTACAATACAATAAAAGGATGAACAGCCAAACATTTTATGATACTGATATTTATGTTTTTAAGTTTATATTTACAATAAATTGTGCTGGCCTACATATCATGTATGAAAAGAACTGTTTTAACCTTCAGGGTGTGAAATTCACAATAGCCTCGGAAAGTTCCAACTAATCTCAGGGGAAGATTGACACTCCCCGGTATCTGCCCGAGTGCCGCCCACGTGGCACATTTGCAGGACAACAAATCAAGTGGCACTTGCAAGGACAAGTGCTGTGAAAATGGAAGGGACACATAAAAACCCGTTCTATACCAGACCTGTCAGAACCCACCGGCAGAGGTTCTCTTCTTCATAAGCCTCCCCGAGATAAAGTTATTACTTTCTGGAACGGAATTACAGTAACAACAACAAAAAAGAAAAACCAGAGCCCCCTCAGGCAGTAAGGAGTTGTTTGTCTCACCTGCACATTTGTCTAAATTCCTTCCATTTGTTTCATCTAAATTTGGCCCTGAGGCGATGGCGTGTAGTGACGGGTGCCCTGTGGACAGGTTCACATAAAAGACGGAGCAGGGGAGGAATAGCACAAAGGTGATAAGAGTTTGGATTACCACGATAAC
Organism: Anarhichas minor; assembly: GCF_050575085.1. NCBI lineage: Eukaryota > Metazoa > Chordata > Actinopteri > Perciformes > Anarhichadidae > Anarhichas > Anarhichas minor. Next base: position 5,255,060 of record NW_027466462.1, on the reverse strand, counting down.
GACGGTAAAATGTGTGTCGGGATGTCAAGGTAGATAAGCTAACAGGCAGGTGAAAGTGGGAATCTTTTGCCAACTAGATACATTTTTTAAAATAAATAATGGAATAGATGTGTTAGACATGAGCACTCCTAATCAATTCACTCAACACTTCCTTTCTACCAGTAGCCCAGTCGTAACATTTGAAGTCGGAGCAAATCTTATAAAAGAAGACAACTCATAAAGCAGCATGGTTTGATGGTGTTGTAATAATATTATATAGGTGTGTTGCTGCTTATAGACTTTTCATCTCCAGAGTAGCGCTGCAACTAAAGACTGGAGAGTACTCCATTGATTTTGTATTGCACTCCCGTAACACTGTCGGACTCATGATGGAGAAAGAAAGGATCAACATCGAAGCAGCAGAACAGAGAAAGCATTGTTTTTATGCCGCGCATTTTTTCTTCCTTGTCAAACCCAGCTGCCTACCTTACCCATGATGCAACTCACTGCCGGCAGTTTGGTCAACAACCCCAGATTTATATCCAAACTTGTAGTCTCTAGCTTTAACTGACGCTGACTTAAGTGACATCTCTTGAGGCAATTTATCAGAGATCCCCTTTAATCTACCAATTGTTTTCTCAGTTAATGGTTTGGTCAATACATCGTCAGAAATGTGTGAAAAGGCCCGTCACAATCACTGAAGACGACCAGGTTATATCCACTTTTGTGATGCTATTACACTTGAATTTTGGCATTTTTGGACAACAAAATGACTTGGTGTTCATCCTCTGGCAACACCTGCTTCACAATGAAAACATAATGGCGATTCACCAGTTTGAAGCATCAGTAGCACTAAACAGTGAGGGTTGACATTAATGAGATAAAATTGCAAAGCCTAACAATGGATTACATACGTGCATCATCTGTGAATCCCTCATGCATGTCGATTTGGATCCAGCATGGGAATGGCGGACCCCACCACTAACAAGCAAAACTCCTATATAGAGAGGTTATTACCGAATGTAAATACATTGAATTACTGTTGCTGAACCGCTGAACCGTTAAACCAAAGGTTGGTCATTAGTTCGTATTTACCGTCACACGGCCTACAAATTGATAATCATTGCAGAAGGAAGCCATATCAGCAGTAGTAAAAACAGCTATACTTAAAGTGAGATGAATATCTTCTTGTGATACAAGACAATTTCTCCAGAGACGCTTCCACCCTTGTTCCAGCTGAAGAAGTGGTTGAAAACTTTCCTCCATCCGTTATCCAACAGGAGCGATTTACACTCAAGACATTGAGAAAGCTCGTCTTTTGCCCTGAGGCACACGCTACCTGGCAACTAATGAAAATGAAACGTTTGTTCTTTAGGGCACCTCACAGGCACACAGCCCAGCCTGCTGTTAGGCTCACTCTAAAGACTGCACGCCCTCTGATAGATTGTCGGGAGGGGGTGGGGGGGGGCACGAGCTAACTTTAGCCCTTTATGGTTTGAAATATGCTTGCGCTACAGTTTTTTCGCTGTGAGGCCAAATGATATCCCCTTTCTTGATGATTTATCAAGCCCATTCAGAGCCTTCTTGTCGGGGATAAATTGGCTCCTGCCTCATGTAATGCCCTTGATGGATAATCGTCTCATTTTTCTTGATTATTCTATCTGTACGGCTGTTGCTTGAAATCAAAATGAATATCACAAACATAATGCCTCGGTCATTCTCTCCTCATACGTCTTACATTATGCGATGAAGCTAATAATGGTCAGTGATTAAAGGCAGTTTAGAAAGCAAATTAAGTGAGTTAGCTGACAGAGGTTCTAGTGCAATTTGACCTCATGGGCTTTGTTCTGATCAGATTTAGCTGCTAGATTTATAGTGACAGCCGTAAACATGATTCACAGCTCAAAATCCATCTTTGTAAAGCCACTCGTTATAACTGCAATCATACGTCACGTCTCTGAACGTTCTTGTAATTTACTTTCCTAAACCTTCACGTACCTAAAGGTGTTAATGCCAATGTCATACTAATTTTGTTTGGTACACACTCATGCATATGAGCACCTGATACCATACTAACATGGTCTATGTAGTAAATAATACACATGTTCATCTCGTTTTTTCAAGAGGCCAACCTTCTATTGACCTCCATCAAGACACTGTGGTGACCTCTCACAATGAAAAACATCGTTATTTTTCCGCAATTGGAGGCATCCAGGAAGAAAATACCAAAGCTTATAATGACATTATTATTTAAGTGATGAAAGTGACATGAGTTTACTTTATTTCCAAAGTCATAACGTAATGTATTTCAATTTAGAACACATTATTATCTTATTTCATGCTTTCTCCGTCTGATCCACTGGGCTGCTTTGTCCTTTCATATATTTGTGTTTTCGTCCCGGGCATACTCTTATTCAAAATAGGCAATTTTATTTTGACAGCTATTTGTATGTAAAGTGTGTGTGTGTGTTGGGGGGGGCCCTTGTCATTGCCATTGCTCCTGTACTTTGCTACTTGCTGAAGCAGCCTTTTTTTCTCCCGGAATAGTCTAAGACATCCTCCCGGTGGATTAGCCGTTATTCCTCACAATACATTCTCAGCAAGGTACAGTTCAGAAATAGAAAAGGAAAAACATTTGCTGGCAGCTGACTCAGTTTCAGACTACTATTTTTCTCTATGACGTTATGTCATTTTTCAAGGTTTTGCATTCTTGCATGTACTTGGAAGCACAGGCCTAACTCACCATTCACTCAATCTAGTTTATATAATCATATTAATCCATGATATTTATGATGTTATTACACTGAACACCCACCGTGCACTGCATTTTACATGCATTACTCTCAGGTTTTTTTTAATCCTGTTGCACAAACTCTGGCCATCATTAAGCCTTGTGTTGGCCTCAAATACCATTGATTCTCAATTACCACAGCAGAGTCAATTTACCACTCAATGGAAAGAGTATCATTTTCAATTCTAGAGCTCCATCGGTACTTCCAGTGCAAACCATATCAAATATACCACTCTTCATCTTTCATGATGGGGACACAGAAAATTTCAACTAATCAAAAATGTGCAACCTCACATTGAAGTCATACCCATTGAGAATTGACCTGGGTTTGATTGAAATAACCTAACGCTCAGTATACTCCAACAGAAAGCTTTGGAAACATTCACACCCAATTCATGCAGTGATTGACGAGCTTTATGGAGGTGCAAAAATGAATGGATGTATATTTTAGATCTAGATTGTGTATATCTGTTAAAGATAATAACCAGAACTTGACACTCGAACCCAGTGACATAGACTTAACTTGGTACAGCGTGATTATAATAAGTACCATAATAACTTCTCAGCATACTGTAATGTAAGTGGTGTTCCAGGGTAGTCAGTCAGAATTGGAAAAAGCATCCCTCATCCTGCAGCCCTCACCTTTCTGTCCCCTGGAGGAGCATGGGCATATCATATCATTCTCTGCAATACTTTGCCGATATCTTCCGATATGTCCGTCTTCGTTTTTTGGGGTTGTTTTGAAGTGTAGGCAGTTGTTGCCAATTAATACTGGGATAGCAATATCTGCATTGCTGCAGGATATTTCGCCTTTGAATCAGGCTTTTCACCAAAGGGGAGTGTTTGTGCATCTGCATTTGTAGAACAGCCAATAGGAAGACCTTCTCAATGAAATGACCTATGAACTGCAAGCATTGAAATCAGCATTGTTTGAAATAGGTGATGAGTCATATTCTCTAATAAGGTACGTAATCCGTCATTATATATATATATATATATATATATATATATATAAGCAGGAGGATGTCCTAAGTGGTTTCTGAACAGATGGCCGCCATCTTAAGGTGCAAACAACCTGCCACTGAGGAGGGACAAATCCATGGAAGCAGCAAAACAATAAAAGAGTGGTGGCCGATATAAAAAGGATTATACTATCTGTGGGATATTGTTTGCTCGTGACTGTAATTTCACAGCAGTAATTACATTTTAATTAATATTGCAAAGGAACAAACAGAGACGCTGTGAGAGCAGATCAGTAGCAAACCCAACTTCACAAGTATTGATGCCGCAGAAGGTTTCTTCAGTGTCAATCAATTGTTCGTTCTGAGATTAAAATGTGCCAAATGGCTTTTTTCCGTTTTAGTTTGAAGATTATTTTTGCATCTTTCTGTCTCGCTGGATTAAAATGACAGTTAATAATGATGCCTCATCTGAAGTGATTCACAATTGCAAAGTTGAAGGAAAATGTTACATGTTTTTTGGACATATGCTTCAGTGTTTTCCTGTAGAGAGTAAGATGAGAAGATTGATGCAACTTTCCCATTTGTATGGGTTTAGCTTGGTATAAAGCCTGAACATAAGAGAAATAGCCTTGCATGGCTCAGTCCAAAGGTAACAGAATCCGCCTTTCCAGCACCTCAAAATTAATTTACACGTTATATCTCATGAGTTTAATCGGTCAAAAACAGCAGTGTTGTAGGAGCGGATGCCTTACAACCAGCGGAGGAAGTCATTGCTCACGCCCAAGAAATAGTCCGGCATTGTAACACTCTGTAAATCTGTAAAATGTTGCTTCTACACTTCTGGTTTTGTATGGATTAAACAACCAGAGCCAGGTTGGTTGTTTCCCCCATGTTTACAGTCGTTATGCTAAGCTAAGCTAACCAGTTTGTGGCTTAATCTTTATGGATACTATATAGACATAATAGTAGTATCAACCTTCTCATCTACAACTCTTGGCAAGAAGTTGATTGAGCGTACTTCCCGAAATATCGAAAAGCAATTTCTCGAGAGGAACAGAAAATCCAAATGCTATGAAAAGGTTTGATCGTTGCTTGCGTGTGAGTGATAATGACATGACATGGAAAATACCTCGGCTTTTGTACGTGCCAACCCAAACAATTTGCAGATAATTGAAGGGTTTGTTCAATTCATCACGCCGGGACAATGCAGATACTGTAAGGTAATGAAAAGCACGGGAAAGAAACACATTCTCTTTCGTTGTTAATAATTAGCTCTCGGAAACAAAACAAACAGTTATTTTCTCCGAAACCTGCTTTCATATCACATTGAGCCGTTTAAATTTGAGCGTTTATATTTCACCAGACAGTTGACTTTTTGCTCTCTGACTTACATCTGTAGTTCATCACCGTTACACTGTCTGACTCTTGAACTACATCCCTACAGCGGGAACCCTTCAGCCGTATTCAGCTCATGTGCTACAAAAGTGGTCCTCGCCCAAGACTGAAAATCTTTTGAACCTTCCCAACAGCCATTCAGCCAAGCTCAGCTAAATAATATCCATCCTTTACATTTTCATAGGGCTTTTCTGGGCCTCCATTTTGTTAATTTTCTTGTTTATTTTTGAGGCAGTAAAAGGAGGTGCCCAGACATAACCGCATTGACTTCCCCCCCCCCCCCCCCCCCCCCCCCTCTCTCATGTCATGCCGTTCAGTGTGTGGTCTCAATTATTCATGTGGGTTTTATTTATGAATGTATGATGTTTGACTGTGTCGAAAGCACTCAGCGAGTGTTTGTATGGAAGATGGTGAGGAGTCTGAGAGCATGCTGCTGCTGACAGAGCAACGTATTAGGAGTTTAGGAATAGTCACGTTTGTAGTCGGTTAGGAAGTGAAACAGTCTCAGCTGGGTTTTTTCCCTCCCAGCTGCAGTTTAACGTATCCTTTGTTCCTCAAACATTTATTAATGATATTATCAGGATGAAAACCAATACATGTTTGAGGGGTTTATTCAAACGTTAAAGCGAGGGACTAATGCAGCGTTATCTCTGTTTTCAATCTCGGCTTTGTCTTTGTGTACGCAGGCATTCATGCAAATGCATGTGCATCACGGCTACAGTGCGTTTGCTGGGTGCCCTGTAAGGCTGTGCACACTCTTGTGAGATTACAAGCAAATGTTTCAGAATAAGCATGAATATTTTGCCAGTATAGCATATAGGGGAATGTGAATGTGGGAATGCCGAAAGGTGAAAACCAGTGTGTGTGTGTCTTTGTGTGTTGTCAAAGCAGAGACACAGTGTCCATAGTGCATTCAGGGGAAGTGTGTTGCAGGCAGGGAGGCAGTCCCCGTTCCTCCCGAAGCAATTCAATGTTTTATTTATCAGGGGTGGCAAAGCAAGCGGCGTGTTTAACTCAACAACAACCGCAACAGCAGCAGAAATCTCAGCATGCTTTTTCCTCGGCTCCCAACAAGCGGGGGAACTTTTGTTTTAGAAATAATGAGTCTGTCCTGTGATTCATTTTCCCTCAATAAGCTGCAAATAGCTCAGTGGCAGCTGCTCCGACGTAACCTCCACCGCACAACAAACAAAAGCAGAAGCTGAAGATTCTTTAATATCTGTATTTCAAGAAATAACAATGTCCATGGCGACATTCAAAGTAGCATATGATTAATTCGGGTTAAATACTGCAAACAATTCAATATAATTGTCAAGATTGCAGATGCTGTACAAAGCAATTATATGCTCATGAAGTAATTGCATTGCTTTATGGGTATTTGGATCTGATGAGAATTACAGCGCTGATTGTCGTTATTAACCCTATCATCAAGTTTATTAACATCTCCTTTGATAGCCACCGAAAGAGATAACCCAACTTGTGGTAGAAAGAAGTAATTTACTTTATAATTAAAGGCAATTAGTGAATCAATTACAGCTCGATCAAACCTGATGGAGAAGAAAACAAAATGACACGAGCCGCGCGACTGGCTGTATTTGCAGAGAGGCACCATTATGGTCCCATCAAACATAAACCCCGATAATTGAACCTGGGCTTAAAGAAAATAAATCAATTTCTAATCATGGATTGTCATATCCCCAGTGTCCATGCTGGCATAGCACTTATTTTTCTAAAATTCCCCTGCCATGGAGGGCATGATGCCGTCTTAAATTAAGCTTGTAAATATCTGTCACTTTGAGGCCTTTCGAATGTCATATGACAGTGCTGCCAAGAGAGATCTATGGCAACCTATAGATAGGAGCCATTTTATTTTTTTGTTAAATCCATTACAAACAGGCCCGATAACTGAAGAAAAGCCCTTCAGTTTGGTCTTTTGATGAATGACCTTTGGTCAGTCCGCCCTTCTCTATGTATTCAATCAGAGTCATTTTCTGATTAAATGAATTAGATCTCAGTTTCACCCTTGTGGATTACGACATTTTAATGATGCAATTTTGTGCTTTTACAACTCTAGTTTATTCCCATCCTAATAAAATCTCCCTTTTGATTTTAGTGTAATTAAAATTAAGAGTAAATAGAGTCACTAACCAGTGCAATTTCTCTCTATGGCAGTTTGTGCAAAGGCATCCCAATTTTGGTTTTCTAAAGGCTACAGGGATGAAGTATGATCAATTGATTAATGACAAACACAACCCTTCCTAACCTTCCTGTACACTAAACACAACTTGGTGTAGGACCCAGCCTGCTTGTTTCAGTTGTACCTCTCTGTGGTCAGCGCGGTCAGCAGTGCCTTGGGTTGGAGACAAGATCCTCCATTGAGCCGAAGTTTTCGTTTAACTCTGTAGAAGATGCAACAAAACCGATTTAACAATTTGTGCAACAGGAGAAGTGAAGAATGCTAATGTTTTGTCAGCAAATGTGGTGGAAGAAGCACTCAGGTCCTTTATTTAAGTAAAAGTACCAATACTACAATGTAACAATACCGTATTACAACCGTTGCATCAATGCATACTGTAGAAGCATTTTAATGCTGTAGCTATAGTGGAGGTGGTTAGCTAGTTTGATCTTGTTGGGCTGTTTGATCCATTGTTTTCCAAACTCGGGGCCGGGTAACGAGATACATCTGAGGGGGTTGTAAGATGATTATTGGAGTTGGAAAAGGGAACAAAGCTCAACAATACAATTGTTCATTTTTTGGGACTTTGGGCCCCAAACAGTTAGTTGAAGTAAGACTTTCTCACTACGACACATTGTTCCTCCTACAGATTGAAAGTAGTCACATTGGTTGCTGTTCAGCAAAGAATGCATTGGCTTGCTTTAAATGAAATGATGTGCGAGGGTAAGAGGAAGAATCCCTCTTTGGTGGATCCCCTTGTTCTGCTGGAACTTAAGTAAATATACTTAGTTACTTTTCTCCACTGCAATACACAGAGCATGATTGTTCTACTGTATGGTTTGAAGACATTCAGTGAGTTTTAAATGCTTGAGGAAAGGATATTCTATCATTTGTTATTCAAGCTCAGAGTGTGTCCCTGTAGATGCTTTGACATCAAGCGCTGCGTCAAGTGATCAAATAATATGTTTTTTAAAGGTGCTTGTGAAGTGCATAGGCTTACATCATCATCATCAACAGACGGTCTCATGTGAGGCAACAAGCTGCTCAAAGTTGCCTGGGTACGACATAATGACGATTGGCTTTTCAGCAGCTTTTGCTGACATGCCAAAAACTCTTCATAGGGAGATTCAAGCAACAAATACAAGAGGAAAAGACGACTGTGGACACTGGCCACCATATGCTGCAGCACTTAGTGGTGTTCACTTCACCTGCCATCTTTGTGCTAGCTATTTCAGCCTCTTCTGTCAGCCTGTGGTGATTGAATGTCGTTAAGCACACATCCTTCCTCTAATTTCTGTACTTTGCAGTACAGGGTCAGGCGGTGCAGGGTCATGGATAACAAACACCCCTTTCATACTTTCCACTTAGCGCCCGTCCATTCCGGCAGGAGTATTATATTGGATGATTTGGATTAAGGGAATACTCAGTGCGGTGCAGGTCAGAGACCTCTTCTTTGGGTTTGCTCATTATTATTTTTTCACCTTGTTAGCCTTAACACATGGCCGAAGCTCTGTTAGCAAGACCCCACTATGCTGCGATCAATGCCTGTGGATAGTCCGGAAGGAAGCCAAGCATGAACGCAAGAGGAGATGGAGCAGAAGTGAAAAAACTATGGTTTTTGGGGGAATTTAGCACTTTCGAGCATTTCCACCCCTCACACATGAGAAATAATTGGCACAGGGTATGACGATTGTTTCACTGTTTCAGCTCCTCATCACCCCTCCTTGTTAGATCACTCACACTGGTGGCAGGCATACAAAATGTAAGAACCCTGCAACACAGACGTCTAGGTTTCAACTGGTCGTATAGATGAACATATTTTGAGATCACTAGTTGCATAAACATTTAGTTTGGGCCATTTGTTGTTGTTTTTGTAAAGATTAACTTGAAAATATTCAATTATGTTTGATATTGAAATTAAAAGCAAAGACGGAGGGTGATTTTGTATTACACAATAATTATTGCTTCGTGAGCTTCTAATGAAAATACCTTGGTCGCATATAGAGAATCATAGGTCTTTGATATAATGGGACATTTTTTCAGGTAATTTTTCAAACTGGACCCTATTTTCCCCTGTTTTTGTGTTGAGTGAATAATGGAGACGATGCTTTTTTGAAACTGCTCCAGTAATGAGCGAGAGCGCTGCAGACAGCATCCGCTTAACGGGCCGCAACGTAATTGCTTGGGGACAACTCCACACTCTCAATGTATCGCCAGTAAAAGTGCTTGTGTTTTGCCAAGGACAGGCTCAGATTGTGTCTGACTGCATTATGGAAACGACCCTACGGAGAAACACAATGTTCTTATTTACCTTTTGCTTGATCAGGTCCGTCTGTTTTGTGTCTTGCGACTTGTTGCCGAAGGACCACGGTGGAGTGAGAGTTGAAAAGAAGAGTGCCGGTGTTGTCAGAGCTTGCTGTGTTGAGCACAGCTTGTTATCTTGAAGATGTTCAATGCCGTGGCTGAATATTTAGATGATTTCGACAAAGTGGATGGGGCGTAAGATTCAGAACGAAACTTCTCCGTGCAAACAGACGGACCGGATCAAGCAAGATCCCAGATGAAAAATACCAAAGTTACCCTTTAAGTAGGTGACTTGCAGTTTTTGAAGTAATCCTACATTACTTAAGTTCACTTTCTCATACATCCACTGCACTACCTGTATGTCTATAGAATCCCAACATTCTACCACAGCATTTTGGCATAATCTGTCAAGTCATGCCACCATTAAAAAACACAATCATCTGCATGTTTTACCATGAGTATAATTGGATGCCAGATCTCTCTGAGGTAAACTACTTGCCAGTGGTGACCGTTTCTTCGAGGATGTATGAGACATGTAGCACTATGCAGTATATCTTACAGCTCATGTTTGTACCCACTGTACAGATGTATGAGGTTAAGCAACTTAATCTCAAGTAAAGCTTCTCACAATATGTTCCCTTCTCTTTGCTGCGTCATCACTGCAGGCAATGGGGACAGAGTTTGTCGCTATTTCAGCTGTTCTGCTGCTTATCTATGACAAAATACATTCTGTGAACTTCACAAAAGATCTACAGAGAATAATCTAGAGGCACACGACCAGAGGAAAAACAGCTTTGTGCTGGTTTAAGATGCTAGTTTCCCCATTCGGTCCACCACAGGTGATATAAAGACACAAGGAGAGGAACTTGTGGTTTTGAGTGAAAAGTAGAGGACAAGTACCGATGGTGAAATGTCAAGTCTCACAATGACTGGGCTTCAGTGAAGACGTGCACTTGACTGTACCTCCAGCACGATGCCTACCTGCACATTCTATTTGGGGATGGCTGAGGCACAGAATGTGCAGGCGGCTTCATCTTCTGTCATTTCACCTTCGCAGATTTTTCCACACAAAACTTCGATGAAGTTAAAAATGTTAACCGAGATCATCTAACAGTTACAGTATGAAAGATAAGACAACGTGAAAGTCATGTTTCTCAACAACAAAATTATTTTTAGAAATACAGTAATTAAACGTGTGTAGGCGTTCCTGGATGCAAAATATTGTCTGCACAGATGCAAATTACACATCATCTAGTATTAGAAACGTCCTCTCTGCAAGAATAGCCTGTGAAGTTGTCCTTGCAAACAACAGTAAACCACGCCAGCCACTGTTGCTTCCTCCTCTCACAACTCATATGCAGAGCTTGTCTTTGAGGTCGGCCTCTATCGTGACTTGAAGCCGTCCCTTGAGAAACAACGCGTACAACAACAAGTAAGACAGAGCAGAGCAGAACATTTCAGATGACCACCACTGCAACTGTCAATCTTCCCCCGTGGCCAACACATGGCTCCTAATGCAATAGACCAATTCCTTGGAGGACCACGTCAGACCGGTCATAGTTGGCACAATGCATTGTGAAGAATTGGACACACAAAACGCATAACACGATGCTGCTACACTAGAAGGTCTGGCAAAGCAGGGTGGCTCAAGTTTATTCACGAACGGAGACTGAAATTAATGAGGTTTGCTAACATGTCACAAGCATGGCTGAGGAGCAACTAGCTGGTGTCAGGAGATCATTTATGGGGAGGTGTCGACTTCATGGATTACTCTCTAACATTCCTGTAATGGCCACTGGCTGGGCGGCCTGCAAGGCCCATAAAACACATCAAACCCAACCAACACATCTTTTCCTCCCGCTGCTCGTCCAAATGATCCATAAATTGTGGGGTTGAGGGCATGGTTCATCGGATGACCCCCGGCACAAACACCTTCCCCCCACTCTTTATATTATCCTTCCCAGATTTGTATCTCCCTGTTGCCTGCATCTCATCTAGGTAACCTTTGGAGGATCACCATGCATCACACCTACTGTAAGCCTGTAAATGTCTTCTCACGTCTCACATTTCACTCCTTGTTTGTGTTGCGGACTCCCCTCTTTAACTATCTCACGAATGTAGCATTTCAATATGGCTTAGGATCACGACTGCTTCTCTTTTTTTGTCTATTTGCGAATCGGGGCCTGGGGCGGGGAGGGAGCAGTGATAATTATGATAAGTGATTTGTGCCCACTTGTGCAACTCCTCGAGTTAGGCCTCTTTGATGTCCTTCGCTTAGCCGCCTCGCTTGTTAAGTTCTGCTAAGCCTGCATTCTCATGAAGACACCACCTAGGCCACTGCTCTAACAATGCAACTTTCACTTGAAATGGATTGGTCTTTTTTTCTTCTTTTTTGAACAGAAAACGGTATTTTAGAGTGAATTGGATTATATTAGGGAAAAGCCACTTGATCTAAACTCGAGATGGGGAATTGAACTTGAGTTGTTGGTTTGTTTCAGTGCAATTGGAAAGATAAGGGGGAGAGAATGGGGATGAAATGAGGGCAGCAGCATCAACCACCAGGTGGCTATCCTAATGGTTACTCTCTGCCACTTTCTCTTCACTCTCCTGTTGTTCTTTTTTACTCAGTTAGGAAAAGAGGGTTGTCGGGCATACATTTGATGTGTTAAAGGTAGATGGTTTAAGAGTGCTGACTTTGCATAGTACTCTAAAGATAGAGGATGATATATGGAGGCAGGAAGTGGGGGGGGGGGGGGGGGGGGGGGGTGGTGAGGCGCTGGTGAACTCTCCCTCTCTCTTCCTGGAAGCAGGCCAAGCTCGGGCCTTCAGCAGGCTTGTTAATGATGCAGTGTTGCCAAGTGGCAGACTTTTAAAGGCTACCTGCCATATATCTCTCTCTCTCCATCTGAGGAGGATGTGCACCTCAGTCCCACATGTCAGCACTGACAGGTGCCATGTGGCGACGAGGGCCATCGTCAGTAACCATCTTCCTCAAATTGCCCCCCCCCCACTGAGTATCACACAGTCCGGTATATATAACACACTGAGATACTGTGAGAGCACTGGGACAGTGTGCTGCATGTGTCTCCTGTTTATTTTTAAGTCAGGACAGTTTGCAACGCTTCCCTTCATTTATTCAACAGCCAATTTGGAATTGGACTGCAGCACGTACATTTGTTTGTATGGCTGCTGGAGGGAGACTTTCCGTGTGGTGTGTTGGAGTCTGAGGTATGACCACACTATCCGTTGCCACCCGTGGGAAGAGCCATCATGTTGAGAAATACTGAGAGAACTCAGTCAATGTTCTGCTGCTGCTGGGAGTGACTCAGACAGGTTTGGGTTTTGGAACATTCCATTTAAAGCTGGTAGTAAAGCTGCTGTACCTCTTCGCCACGACACACAGATTAGTATGATTGAGAGTAATAATGTGTGTTCCTTTTGTACTTTATGCAAGCAAATGGGACAGTATTGTTCATGTTATTAGCTAAATGTTACTTTTGAAATCATAAATCTAATTTGATTGCAAATCAAAAGTTTAATTAATAACATTAAAATGATCAAAAACATTTCTCTCAGGTAATTAAAGAATCCAATCAAATTAAACAAATAATGAAAGTACAGAATGTTTGCAAACAAACCCTGCATCTCTGCAGAATCAGTGCAAAATCTATCTGAATTTTTGTCCAGACCATTTCCTTATTATTATGATCTTCATTTCTCCCACGTCTAATAAGGTGCGTTGGTCCTTCAGTTCTCCTAACAAGTATGTAATCATACTATTTCACGTAATATAATATGAAAAATGTCCGTTTTTCTATATAACCACATCTCATAGGGTTGCCAGACAAGTTACAGTGACTGATGTTTTTACAGATTAAACAAATGTGATATGACGTGTTGATTAGCGAGCTTTAGAGCTGTTGGTCGGTGTATTTTTTTTTTTACTTTGGGCAGTGGCTAGCGGTTTCCCTGCTCCTAGTTTCTATGCTAAGCTAATTGCCTCCTGTCCTCACAATGTGCATCTGACTCTCGGCAACAAAGTAAATGAACACATTCAAAATATCACTATTGCTACTGAATTTCTATTAAAAAACTAAGATATATCATTTGGCTAAGTGTGGCTATAGCCTCGCCGCTAATAAGTACTTGTTTGATATGGCAAAGAATGCTCTCATAGCTTCTTATGGCAATTCTGGGGTTCACACTTGCAGCCCTTCCAAGTTGCAAGCAACCTTCATACATACAGGACATGCAAAATCTGTTTACGGTATTTATCATGCAATTTACAGCAGCCGGTTCAGTAAGTGGAAAAGTGCATACACACATCAGAAGTGTTTGTGTGGGTTTGCTGGGAGAGAGGCAGCTAAGAAATACCTCTCTCTCTCTCTCCCCCCCCCCCCCCCCCCCCCCCCCCCCCCATGCTCTCACTCTCTCTTCAGTCTCAGTAATGCAGAGAGGAGCCCTGAGCTCTTTTACGTGCAGACACAAGCAAAAAGCTGCATTAAGGAGACAGAAAGGAGATTTCATTGGAGAAGGAAGCTGATGCGGGGAAACCAGAGCAGAAAAATAGGGAGGAATTTCTCTGCTTCACCTCAAGAAATATAAGCTCTGTAAAAAATGCAAACGCTGTCTGTTGGCTCAACTAATATCACACACTTTTAAACAGGAAATTATGAACAGTAGTGAGGTGTAATTGAGTACTCGGAGGTTTAATATTCCTATAGACATTACCCTCAGCAGTAAATTCTTAGAGTGATTCTCTCTCTATGATTTTTACTAGATTTGGAGGGCAGCCAGAAACTCGAGGCTAAGCTAGCAAAATGCATCGGCTACATGTTCAAAATGGTTATGAGGATGTTGGTGTGTGGGTGCACACATACGTAAAAGTATAAGTGAATCAGTATTTCTGAGTCACTGGCCCTGTCTTGCATTGTTGTGGGACGTGTGGGAGTGATTCACCATTGTGCCTCCATATCTCTGTTGCCAGCTTGACTGTCCCTTCACTGCTGATCTGTGAGATTTAAGAATGGCTCCCAGAGTGCTTTTCTAATCTTTTCTGTTTCTGTTTTCGGGGGGGGGGAATGTATCCCGCAGGAAAACAAAATAAAAAAAAAGTCTCCCTTTGGTACCTTTCAGATGCATTTACTGGCTGTTTTATTCATATTCATTTCAGTTTAAGAGTAATGAATGGAGATGCTAGTGCAGAGCGTGACCTACTCTACAGTGGATGCTGCAATAATGAAGATTATTACATCTCATTAAGCTTACCATGAACTTCCTGCTACTCCTAACAAACTTTATTTAAGAGGCGTAGTCCACTGCTGTGTCAGACGTCAATGTAGCAGATTTTGTTTCAGCTAGACTCTTTAGCAAAGGCTTGTTAATTTCATTAAAATAGAGCTTGGGGGTTTCTTCGACGAGGTGCTTGACATCTTGAGAGCGTCGCAACCCCGGGCCTCAGTCTGCTCTGCTAGGGGTCTCCGCCAGCTCATAAAAAATACATTTGACAATGGACAGTCTGCTGCCGAGAGACACTTTCTTCTTTCTCTATTTGCCTCTCCAAGCTGACGACCAATTAGCTTTGAGAAACAAGCTAACCCGTAGCTGCCATTTAGTCCGAACCACCAACAGCGCCTCGGAAATATCAGGACATGACATAATGAATGCAATCAACAATAATTAGGGGGAATGATGGGCTCTCACTTTGAGGCGTCATTAAGAAGGAAAGGATGGCGGCGCACTGCCGGTGACCTCTCCCTCTTTAAACACTCCCTGCCATCAGGAAAACGGACCTCCTGCTGCGTCATGGACTTTGATGTAAGACTGGGAGAATCTTAAAAGCCCTAAACAGAAAATATTGAATAATCAACTCGTTATGCTAGTTGAAGTTTTGGATTTAAAAATTGTAGAAACAGAAAGAGGGATAAAGCTGTTAACTTAAAGGACATTTCATGTGATTTTGTTTGTTTTGAAGTTTAAGTTAGTCTTTTTTTCCCCGATACAGACGCTTCAAAATTTCACTTGGGACAGGCGCCTGTGGCTGATCATTTTCACAGTCATCAAACCATTTTGTGACCCCTTGGATCACATAGAAGCATCTGCATTGTTTTTTTCCTCGCAAATTGCTCACTCATTTGTCTCCTGAATGGGAAGTCCTGGAGCTGTGTTAAAAGCACATAAAGTACATAATTGTACTCCAGGTGTTCTCTGTGCCAATTAAAACTGTATTTAGATCACCCATTAGTCATCAGGAGTAGCTGCATTAATTTCATCTTTTGGGGGGGGGTCTGAATCAAGCAGACTGGCCACTTCCCTGGACTGACCTTAATAGACACCTGTTTGGAAGAGCAGAACAAAAAGGTAGGCAGGTGAGGGAGGCCAGGCCACGGCCAGACTCCCACTGAATATCAAATAGATGGCCTAACCTGTGGGTGAAAAGGAGAGCGCATGTCCGTGACGGAGTGCTGCTTGATGCTCCTCTGCCAGGGGTTTGAGGTTGATGGAGATCAAGGGGGGGGGGGGGGGGGGGGGGAAGGACCATGGACAAGGCTGCATGAAACTACAGCTACGCAATTATTACGTGTCAATCTGCCACGATGTTTAGATCTTAATAATATTGTCGAGGATTCGAATTTAATTTCACAGATTATCTTTTGGATAGGAAATGTAGTCAAGTGACATTTGGAAAAAACACAAGTGTGAGTGAAAGATGTGGGGAAGGAGCTCTGATTAGAAGGCCGTGGGTGTATTCTCACGAGCCCTGAATATGAAAGATGATTCCAAGACTGCAACTGTTGTGAAAGTCATTACTTGCTGTCTGAAGTAATTTGTATTAAAAGCAGTTTGCATCTGAATATCTGGGCGTGCGAATGCAATTAATGGTAGCGGGTGCGCCGCGAGAGATGAACTGCGTGGTGGAAGACATTTCCACTGAGACTCGGCTCCCTGAGTATTTTGTCTAATCTATGCTGAGGCTAAGTTTTAAAGTCATGTGTCGTTAATGTTACACATACTCAAAGGTGACGGCTGGGCTGAGTAAATGCTGAGCAGATAACTCCCTGTTCACTTCCATAACACAAAACTAATTATCAGATCAAGAAAAAGCTGAAAATCGATCCTTTAAAAAAAAAATGAAACCACACAAGATCACACCACGTTGTGTGTATAGCATAGATGTGTGGCACCTTTGATTTTATTAGAGTTATTAACATGCAGGGATCCTTGATGATAATAAAAAACTAACTGCCACGATTCATGTTTTTCATGTCAACTTACGCAGCTAATGTTTTTAACGTATGAAAACCTAATGCAATTACAAAAGGCCAATTAAATGTTCCTTACAGGCGCCTAGTTAAACTAAGATTAAAAAAAAACTAAAACATTGCAATAATCTTTGCATTCCAGCACATATTTTGTCATTCAATTCCAACTGTGTTTAATATTAACATGTAGCAGGAAGGAGGCGCTTTGACAAGGCCGCAGGAGTTCTTTTCAATCAGTTTGATTTGCTCTACAGTAAGTATTGTTCTGCATGCACAACACAGCTTCTTGTCTTGGCGTGGAGACATTTTTTTGATGTTAGGTTTGTCTTCTTCTTACATTCCTTTGAAGAGTTTAATAAGACAACATACTTTTTAAAAGTATAATGTGGTAGACTGTATAATTCAATAAAAATCAACATCAGTAGATAGTTATTTAAAGATACATATGTTCTGGTTGTGAAATTACAAATCAGTCAGTTGTTCAGACCGTCTATTACCGACATGGACGGGTTTATATTGAAGTTGTATTATAGCAGCATGTCAAAATCATCATGGTGAGTTTGTATTCTTATTTCCTCAGAAACTTCAACTAAAAAGCACAAATACATCGAAAACCCTTCCACGTTATCCTCCACAGATTTTGATTTGAGCTCAAATTCATACCTCCGCATGCTTTGTTAGTCATCCAAAAACATCCAGCATGTCTCTCCCTGCCATCTGCCTGCTGAGGTAAAACAAGAAATCATCACATTATTGAACACCAAAGACGTCAATGAGATATGAAATGATGAATCACAAAAAACTTCAAGGAGATTAATTAGGCAGTGCAATGCTGTTGATTGGTCTATAAAAAAATTGGAATGGTGTTTAAGGGAGTGTGCAGACTCTCAAGCAATCAAAACATGTCCGCCATTTATGTGCTCAAGTTTTAAGGGATAATCAAAGGAGCTGGCATTGCTTGGGTGCACCCAGTGTGCCAAGAAATCATTTAAATGTGCTGAGTTTAACATACAGCCACTGCGGTTCTGCATGGGTTTGGGTCTTGATCAGTGAGGTTTTTTTTCCATCTTTTGAACACTTGCAGAGGTGGATCGACTTCGCATCGACTTCGCATCCTTATGCAAAGTAACACAAGCTGTCGCCGTGTGATTCAGCCGGACAACAATGTGCAAGAGTGAACAGGAAAGGACGGATTACCTTGTGCTGCCAAGTCTGAGTAGAACGCATCAAACATGTTGTATCTCAGTCTGCTGTGTCTGAAGTATTGTTGGTGATTCAGAGATCTGGAACCAGGCTGCTTTTCTCAGATCCAATGGGTATGTCAGCACCAGCTCACTGTGATCATTTCCAGTGTTTATAGGATGGAGGATATTACCCGTTTATTCAGTATCAACAGAGCATTGCTTACCGAGGCTGGACTGCCAACAGAGCAAAAGTGTCGAGGTCCCCAAGGGGACCACAATATCTCCAGGCTTGTTGTGTGTGTCAACTGGTTTGGACTAATCAATTTGAAAATGTGTTTGGAAATGCACCACATCAGCACCATATCAGCTGGTGTGCAAAGGGTCTTAAAGAGGGTTCTGTTTGATTACCTTAAAGAAGAAATAACATGAAAAACTAGATCTATAGTATAAACCCAAAAAACTAGTGCAGAACTGAAAATTGGCTTGATAAATTGAGGCCCAGCATTTTTTTTTTTTTTAGATCCATCATGTTAGTGTGTTGCATATTCCAAAAGTAAATCCCAAAGTAAATGGGGTATGGCAGCATGAAACAACTATACATGATATTCAACAGCGAGTCGAAGGAGCAGGGGTTAATCTGGGCCAAGCAGCTCAGTCTTGCCCCGGGGCCCCTTCGCAGGTCAATCCAGTCATGTAAATAACACATCACTGGTGAGGTGAGGTCTGAATCCTCTGATTAAGATGTTCAAATGTCCAGAGGCTGGATGAATGCTTCCCATCTGGGATTTGGTCTAACAGCCTTTTTCAGTCCGAGCATACATGTGTTGAGATACAAGTGTGTATACCGGCAGCAAAACACAGCTACAACGAGATGTTGTTGGGACACTGCTCACGTCTATTGCGTGATGAAACGCACTGATATGATTAACAAAAAGACTAGCAAAGAGTTGTATGGATGTTTTTTCCTGCTTGTGTCTTCGCTGAATGATAATTCACGTTTATGTTCAACCGTGACGAATTCTGATTAGAGCCTCCATTTATAAAACACATGTAGGTCTCATACCTGGGGATCTGACTTTCTACTATTTACATTCAGCCCTGAATTACATCCTGTCAAAAAGGTCAGACTTTAACACTTTTTGCAGCACACTTTCATCAGCAGTGTGAGCAGCCATTAGTCGCTCCGGTCTCTTTGGCCTCCTGATCCCTTCTCGGTCTGCATCGCTTTCCCGCCGACGCGTACAGTATATCCAAACGTGCACCCGGCAGTCCGTTGGTGTGGTGGTTGCAGGCTTTTATCTGGATGAGCCTGCATCCCGTTCTCACAGAAATCAATTAGACCTGTCAATGGTGCCATCGATCTGCAAGGCGCGGATCGACCCGGCTGGTGAAGGATTAGAGATGTCGTGGGGGAGGTTACTGTCTTAGCATTGGTTCTCGGTGACCCGTGACATAACTGCACATCATCTCCCCCCCCCCCCCCCCCTACTTCTTCTTAGAATAGGGGCTTGTTAGCCTTTGTGGTCTCCAGGAAGCAAGCTGCGCTGTAATTGAATAACAGTGAGGCGGCTACATCAGCAGGGCTCGAGAGATGTGTTCCACCCTCTGTCAATCCACTTAGATGATAAATGGTTCGCACACAAAAGGGGTTGGGGAGGGTAAAGCTGAAAGGTGTTGCACGGTATGACCGAAGAGAAAAGATACCCTTGAATGATGAGGATTAGTGTGAAATGACGAAGAAAAAGAAAATGACATGAAGCAATGGGATAAAGTGCGTGTACAATATCCATCTTTATGAGCCAAATGTGGTGTTCTAATTGCATATTACTCCCTGTGTATAAACCATAAAAGAAGAATAGCTTCTTATGGGTAAGGTGGACCACCCAAGCAGAAGCTGAAAATATAGCTCGTATGTATAAAGCAAACTGAAAACTATATGAAATTTATAGCGGGTGCTGTGATTACAGGCAATCAGTGCTTGTGACAAAGTATCACTAGGACTGACTTAATGACCGTGCACTCAAGCGTGTCCAAAGTATAATGCTTTAGCTTCACTGACTGATGAGATCTATTACTTTCTAAATGATGTGTGATGTTCCTTTTTGGGCAGCAGGTGATTTTTTTTGACCGTCGGAGTATCCGCCCCGAACCGGCTCTGCGGCAGAGCGTCATCACCGTGACGGTACAGACGGGGAGCGTGGCTCACTGTGTCGTATGCACGTCTATACACAACTCTGTGCGTCTGCGTGCACGTCGCCGCGCGCATGAGTGCTAACATATCTCGATTGTCAGGGTGCGAGTAGTGTTTATGAGAAATAATAATGCAGGAGCAGCCAAATCCCGGCAGCGTTTAGCTGGTGCATTAATGGAGACAGAGACGTTGAACCAAAATGTATTATTCAGCACTTAAAAGCAGAGAGCATCTGCTCAAAGCAGTTTGAAGCCCCTGTCCAATTCCGTTGCTGCTTAATATTTCACACACTCGCTGATGGGGAGGAACAGCGCTTTAGGACCTAATACACGCGCCGGATATTGTGCACACATTGATGACCTTGAAGAGTGCTCTAAGGTCTGAAGCTGCGGTGTTGTGTGGCGTCGGTATGAAAAGTTTTTTTTGTGTTGAATCCTTCACTGCTGAAAATACACTCCTCTTTGTCTGTTATAAATGTTCTCTCATCCCTGCAAGCAGAAGGCAACAGTGTGCCTTGTATTATTTCTGCCTTCCCTCTCTTTTGCAAGCGCACACACACACACACACACACACACGCACAGAGGCGCTCCATGTCCTTTTGTCTCCGTTCCCAATCTCAGAGCCCACACGTCGCTTTCATTTGAGGCGAACTACAGTATTTCTATCGGATGACACAGCGGCACCGGCAAACAGATTGCAGCGCCGAGATATATCAGATATCTCTAGGAATCTGACATTTATGGGTCTTGTTTCTCTTCCACGGTTTTGCATACAAACCCATTCAGCTTTCAGAGTCCTTGCATCACCCCTGATGCTTTGCCTGAAAAAAAAACTAAAAAAAGTTTTGAGGTTTTGACTGAGCTTTTCCTAGATTTTAAGAAAAGCTGGTCAGAAAAAAAAAAAAAAAGGGACCTCATTCCATTTCGTGGCACTGACCAATTTTATGCCCTCAGGAGGACTGCAGGAGAAACTTACATTCCCACTTGTACTTGACTGCACATTGCCCGAGGCAGACACCTATGTGCTGTATGTGTGTGCCTCCACTCTCGGCATCATAAGACCTGGAAACTGGCAAATACCACCTTAAAGTCAAGAGTGCAGCTCTTAAGTGTTTCACTGGAACAAGCTGTTGTCAGGTAAGACAGCAGGAAAGATGGAAAGGAATGCTAATGAACCTGGACCACTTACTATACTGGATGTTTGTATAAAAACAGAACATTCAGGCACAGAATGGAGTATTTAGTTTTTTTCATGCACAAACTAACTTCTGATTTGATGTGAACTCAAAAGTCTTGACTCAGACTTAAGGCCAGTGACTCATGCACAGTGTGTCTCTGTAAAATATGGACCTTGATGCATTGAATTAAAAAGCATGTCTAAATGTTCAGCGTGGGTTTGGCTGTTTTGCAGTTGGTAGTGACATTGTGCCTTTAAAAAAAAAAAACAGGATTCTGGATCAATGATGTCAAACTTTTTAGGACTTCTCCATATGCACCTGCATGATTCACGCACAACATCTTACTGTAGGTTTCTGTGCATTGTTGTTTCAAGTGGCATTGCTGACTGAGAGCCATGATGAATAATACTGACAGTAGGAATGATGACTCAGAGTGAACGAGTGATGTTTCTCTTGCACAAATACATTTGTTTTAGACCCGTTTAATATTTTTACTATAGGAAAATCTATTTGTGTATACATTGTTATTCGTTTAATAATGTAGCATTTAATATGTGAAAAGAAAGGAGTTTTGTTGGTAAAAATGTCTAAGATAAAAATCTACCAAATTCTAACAAATGACAGCTAATGGCTAACGAGTGTTTATTGTGATACTACGTTCGCAATGTTCCCTGAGAGTTGAATATAATAAGAATTAGCTTTGCACTATTAAAGGGGCCCCAATACTGAATTGTTTTTGCAAATTTACTTTTAAAGCACTTCTTGGAGACGATAATGATACTGATACTTGCTGTAATGGTGGTGATGATAATTTGGTCCTTGGTTCATATGTTCAACCCCTAAAGCCTCTGGCTCTGACTCAATACCACCCGTGGAAATCGTGTTTGTTTTTTTTAAATACAAACACCCTCCACCCAGCCATGCCCACAGCTTTAACAGACCTGACATATTCCTTCTCTTTCCCACTAATGAATATATGTTTCCCATTCCAAACAACCATCATTGTTTATTAATTAAAGGCTGTATGATATTAATGTGCCCATTAGTGGCTCAACATAACTCATTAATGCTATTCTAGTTCTTCAGGCTCAAATGTCAGAACATCCCTGCAAGCTGCTACAGTTCAAAATCAATCAAAATCAAGAAAAGATTCCATAATATATTCTAACATGTATAGTAGAAGAATAATATATGTAGAATATATAAAATAATGTCCTTGCATTTTGTCACACTTCTGAGGAGATTTCAATAGTTTTTGTGTGCAAAATGCAAAAATGTAGGTTTTCAAAATGACGCAAAATCTTTCCTGAGCTTGTGTGAGATTGCTACAACGAAGCAGTTATTGGGTAATATTGACTTCTACGGTGAAGGAAATGTGAAAACACTTTTAGATCCAATTTCAGCATACAATATCCTGATGAACGAGGGCCATTATCAGGAGCAAACTGGGAGGAAATTGATAAAAGCCTCGTGGCCTTCAAAAAAACTCTGCAAACGTTCGCGGATTATTTCCTTAGACCAGAAAAAAAAGCAGACACAGACATATGCGTCGTAGACATTGGTATTAATGCCGTGTAGATGTTAGAGTATATGTCCTCATCGACAGTTTTTAGAGATTTCACCATCAACTGCGATCAAATATTAAAGGCACCATGTGGACTGAGAGCTGATTAGAACTCTCACCTCTGATCTTGGAGCTCTTCGTCCACTTCGAGTCGTTTCACAAAGATGTGGGGGAAAAAAGTCCCAGTTTTGGAACAGAAGTTCCAAGTACTAGTTTTGAGTCATAAACCAGCCATTATGTCACGAGCATCTCTTTTTGCTCTGTTTTCTTCGTATTTTAGGGATTTATCTGACTCTTGACCTTCTGTATTCACCAGCTTTCTTTTTCTGTCAGGTATTGGTCGTGTGAAGTGGTGACCCTTGATTTGCTAAACTCCATCTATGCCGCAGGGAGTGCACGGTGGGATGTTAGAGCTTTTTTTTTTTTCATTGAAACAAACTGCTAACTGCGGCTGGAAAAGACACGATGAGAGCAGTGAGACTGAACCAAACAGCTAATGAGGTGAAACATTGTTTCGATATTGTCATGCTGCTGTACATATCATTATAAAATAAGTGACTATTGGTGCTTGGAAGATGGGGAAACTTCAACGGTAACATGTCGTCCTATTTCAGTGGTCACCTTAGTCAAGTCTTACCTTTTTGAATTCAGTCATATCAAATCAACATAATGTGAAAATCCATAATCAAAGGAAGAAAAAAAAAAATGTTTTTGTCAATGTCGGCTTGTAGATCATTCAGATTGTTTTGTCCTCTGCTCCACTTTGATCAGAAAACTCCCTTCTACTCCCAGTTGGTGCACACAGTGCCAGTTGTCACCTTCACCGTGCATTTCATTCCCTCTAATCAACCACACCTGGCGATACACCTGGCACTCCTGTCATTAGCTGAACTCCCCTGATTGCGCCGAGCTCTACCGGCCCCCTCGTGTCTGATTCAAATCTCTTGTTCAACCCGAGCACACACAGGATTTGATACGGTTAGAGATTAGCTACATATATACAACCTTAATCCAAGCCGAGCAACTTTGCAGATCCTTATTTTTTTTACTTTGGGTCAAACTTAGCTAATTTCCTCCGCACTTTCTTTTTATTCAAATGTAAATCCAGAGACGCGTGTTGTGTCGGCGCAGTTAGGGGCAAATTAACCTCAGAGCTAACACACTTACGGATCTCATTAAGACAGCTGCATGGCGACAAGGAGTCGTTGAGAGGAAATCTAGTTTGTTTCAGCTCATTCCCACCTTCTTTTCTTATTTGTTTCTTGTTGGATGAGACTTCTTCGCTTTTCATCAGACCGGGGGAATGAGGCGACTTTACTTGAGAAAAGGTAGAAGTTACCCGCTAAAGAGGCCTCGGGGAGGAGGAGGGAGAGAATAATAATCGTGGGATGACGCTGTGTCTTAAGAGGGCTTCCCGCTGAGAGAGGAGAAAAAGAAAAGACACACTTCTCTCTCTTCTTCACAACCCCTTGACATCTAGGAGTGAAGCAAGTAGGAAAGTGAGCTCGAGGGTAAGGAGGGCAAAAATGAAGGTGCAAGAAGGAGCAAGCCAGAGGCTTCATGAGTGTAAGTGTGACTGTTTGGGGAGGAGAATATTGTGCCCTGTGCCCTCATCAACAGGTCTCCTTATCCACTGGGGTCCAACCGGCTCCGCTGACGCAATGAATAATTCTCCATGTCCTCTGGCCCTGGCGGTGACCTGGCAAAGAAGCTATAATTAATGCATAGGCCTGGAGCAGATGCAGATTTGGATTATTCGATAATATTGTCAGAAGGACAAAAAAAAAAACCTACATTCACAGCTGCGTCTTCTTTGTCTCAGTTGTAGCACCTCCACAGAAAAGGCCATTGTTTGGTATGTACACCAGTAAGTGCTCGCATATGCAGACTGCGGCAGTTAGTTTTAACGTGCCCAATGTCATACAGATACCCACCCGGCCAATGTCAAGATTTGTATTTCTCTGTGTTTCCAATTTCATGAGACAGTGACGCGTGACAGTAGTGACAAGAACTCCAAGGTGCAACACTGCCCAGGTACTCACAGCAGTGCTGACTTGGCGGTTGAATTTCGCTTTTTTTCTGCTCTTCCTATTTCACTTTTTCGCAAAGCTCTCGCAAATGAGATTCCACCTGTCAAGTGAGTTTGGGATGAGAGGGCAGAGGGGGCTAATATGAAAGCTAACTAAGTCATCCTCTGTTTCATAAGTTTAGTTGTGTAACGGGCAGTAGCAAAAGAAGAATTCAGATTTCTTTTACAAATAGCATATAATATATGTAAATACCCAGCATTCAAATGTTTAGTCAAGTAGTAGTATAAGTATAAGCATCAACATATATTTAAACTACAAAAAGTACTTTTTATGAAGATATTATTAAGAGTATGATGTATTTATGAAGTATGTTTCTCATAATATTAGATTATAATTAGTGATGCATTCATATGTAAATCACTTTAATGTTGCAGCTGGTAAATGTGGGGCTTATTTTAATTATTTTCTATGTTGAGTATCTTGTGAATTTCACCAAGAGATCATTAAAGTCTTATTTCTATATGTATCCATAATAATACTTCATCATTTGTTTGTTTAATATATTTTGTGTTAGTAATCTGAATCGGCAAAGTAACCAAAAGGTGTTAAATAGATGTGGAGTAAAAAGTATAATATTTATCTCTGAATTGTAGTTAAATATTAGTAGCATTAAATTGAAATACACAAGTGAAGTACAAGCACATCTAATATGTAGATACAGTTATTGCACTTAGTTACTGGCAATGGGTGATTGATATTCATATGCGAAAAAATAATTTCCCTTCAAAAATAAGTTTGGACCTGACCTCCCGATTTCACATATTCCAACACGACTGCTATCAAATATGAATAGACATTAGTCAGCATTCATGTGAAATAAAAAAGATCTGCTCCTCAGTATGACCTTTGACCTTCCACTGCTTAACTTCAAGCCTAATTCTCTCTCTATCCATCGTCTTGACATGATCGCCCCGCGTCTCCAACCATTAACCATTCTCGCTCCATTTCATTCGTTACTATGTTAATTAGATTTTCCCTCCAAAAGTCAGCTTTTGAATTGGATATGTCTGTCGGTGATTAGCTTCACTCCCGGTCCTCAGCTGTGTGAGTTGAATACAGTATCTGGGCTGCGAAAAAACGCGCGATCCAAGTGAAACGTCTGCAATCCCACCGCCGACGTCCCCCCCCCCCCCCCCCTCCCAGAAACCTTGCCCTTGCACATGTTCTGAAATTAGAAAATCTTATTGATGTCTGAAATATAGCTGACCCATATCTGTGAAGAGAGATCGGGGGTTGCATTTTCCTTCAATATGTTTTCCTTTCAACCCTCATGCATACAAATGAAGGCCCATTTGATAAATCTTGGGAAGGAAGAAAAAAAAAAAGAGCACTCGCTTATCTGTTCATTTAACAGCTGAACTTTGAGAGTGCAGCGTGTTTGCCCACGAGAGTCTGGGCTATTTGATGATGTTTTGAAATGTATTCACTTAAATTAAATGCTACGCTAGCATTAAAAGTTTGGAGGTATTAAAAGGAGTAAAAGAATGTTTTGTGTTCGCTGCGTCTGTCTCACCCACCTGTTCTCAAATTCAAACAGACGGGCAGTTCAAATTCATGTCGCACATAGCAGCAGTTCTTGAAAATGATTTGTTGAACAACAAGTTATGCAAATAAATGGGCTCTCCGTGAATTTTACACGTAAAGGTTAGTTTATTCATCGTTTTAAGTGCTGCTCAGCCCGTGAAAATGGTTTTAAAATATCTTCTGTGGTCTTGCAGGGGAGCTTTCTAAGCTAAGAAAAAGTAATGACAGGAGGCCTGGGTCACACATGGGGTTTTAAACTTGAGTTCAGCATTGTTGTTTCTTTGGCTGTCGCCATCTTTGTTTTTTTTTCAACCAGAAGCGTGACGAGAGGGTGGAGCTAAGTACAACCGGAGGCTGAATAAGGCATTTTTAGGCAACCAAAACGGTTATAATTAACTTTCATGAACTGAAAACACACTGTGAAAGGGTTAAAGTTCGAAGACAAAAACACTTGTAGACCGGACAACGCCGTGGTAGTGACCTGTCAATCACAAGGTAGCCACGTCCAAAAGCATACGCTGCTTTATCGTCTATTTGTTTCTAAATTAGACCATCATTTATTAATTGAACATCATGAGGTGTTGAAGAAGACTTGAAAACGGCAATTGAAAACGTAAATGTATGTTTACAATGTTTACTGAGGGAATAAATCAAGTAGGAAGCAGGGTCATTTTCTCATGGACAACCCCTAACCGCTGTATTTTTGTGGTTCCGGTGTAGCCAGCAGTTTTCCGGGGCAAAACGTCCTTTCCATTGCACTGCTCGTCGTTTACGGTCTAATTGTCAACTTATTAAGATACGAGACCGGAGTCGGAGTTCAGAAACGTACGACCCGGATTGTTTCACAAGTAGCCAGTGTACAAGTGTATTTCAAAATAAAAGGAAAATTTTCGCCAGAGATTCCATTTGGCCAAAACATTTCGCCTCTTTTGCTCGCCACACGGCATGTTTACCTGCATTCAACCGCCAAAGCCTGCTCAAACCTGATTGGTCGATACAACTCCAAATACAAACAGTAACCGGAACGCTTCCGATGCCAAAATCTTGTCCCGCTGTGTACAGATTCAACATGTGAATGCAGAATCTGTTTATAGAGATGCGTTCAAGCTTAAACTGGGTTCTAAGTTGACTCTTGTTGAATTTGATGGGATTGTGCAATCGCTGGAGTACCCCTCGAAGAGACTCCTTGTCCTTAATCAATACATTTTTCTCTTTTCTTCTAAATTCTCTGACATAGAGCGACATCTATTGATAAGCTCTTAACCTTACCTTGTCCTCTTTATGCTGCTGAGTAGAGACAGAAGGGTCTATGGCTACGGACGTTGCGTTAATGCTCCACCACTCGCAGGCAGCCCAGATGCTAGAAAGCTGTCAAAACTGGCCCGATCCTGGTTTGGGGTTAATTAAACTTGCAAACCCTGCGGCGGGAACGGGCTTCCAAGGCCAGGACTGAAGAGGGACACAAGCTTGAGGTCAGCAGGACCTTGTTAGGTGGAGCACAGGCTTGACATAACAGCGATGGGAAATGGTTTGTAAGGTTCAGAGAAGGGGCAGAACGAGAAGGCCACAGCTGCACTCTGGGACGGTGAAAAATGAAACCGCTTCAGCGTAGGCGTCGGGAGTGAGGTTGATCCAGCCGACGAGCAGGTATAGCGTCGCGAGACGGGTGATTGCCAGCAACCCCCCCCCCCCTCCCTTCAAGCTGAATGTCAGTGAGCAAAGCGTGTTGGATGAGCAGCTGTATAGGAGCTTTCTGCTTCCTGCCAGCTTGTTCAGCAAGGTGACCTTAAACTAGTCTGGCGGTAGTCCCAAGGCCCAAGCTGTGAATCTCACAGGAGGGTTTAATGGCAACAGAACCGCTCTTCCACTCTTGCCAACAATTACGAGAGCCACGTCTGTGAACTCACCATACTTTTTTTTTTTTTTTACTGTCCGTGGCCTCTCAGCGAAAATGAAACAATACACCAGTGTGACAGTGAGAAATTACACCTTGGGATTAATCTTCGTTTTTTGGGCTGGAAGAGGATATCGCCAGCATCTACAGAAACGCTTTATAGCATCGCAAGCCTGAAATAAATCATCTTCAAACAAGTGACGGGTGTCTGCAATTATAAGTGTCATGTGGAAATATAATCAGCTCATTTCAACGATCATGTCGCTATTTAAAGTGTTTAAATGGCTTTGTTTGATGCACAACCTCGATGCATTGGATTAACACCTGTGACTTTTTTTTTTTTTCACCTGAAGATCAAGAGGTGCTTCAATCCCAGGATGTCTCATTAGCACCCAGTACAGGAATAAGGGTATGAAGTGACATACTGTATCGTGGCAGCCATTATCATAAGCTAATAGGTCTCTTCTGACATTTCCAAGTAACTTCAGGCATGGAGCCGTAACTACTGCGAGAATAAGGACTTAAAAGTGAGCCTTTGGGACCTGGAGCCGATCGGTGCGTCTCTATGCATCAAGGACCTCCGTCTCAAGGGTGCTCTATTTTTCGCCAAACAAAAAGATCTTTTGTGTTCCAAGTCTCACTTAACACGGTGCATATCTTAGATTTCCTGGAGAAGACTCCCCTCAGTCACTGCAGTTCGTTAAAGTTGGGTATTCTGAGGTTGTATCATTATGACTTTGGGCTATATCGTGTGTCTGTGTGTGTGTGCAATAGAAGACTTTTTAGTACCAAAACCTCTAGCAAAAATGTAAAGATGCAGGGAGTAGATAGTAATGCAAATTTCGCTAGATACATGCAGTTGGATGGAGCCCCGAACATGACAAAATGTAGTAAAAGGTTATTGCCCACACTACTTTAATAGACTCAGGACACTACACCTACATACATATTTCTACTGATAATATTTCAGGACAACAGAGACAAAGAGTCTGTTATAAGGGTAACGATCCTGACCCCTGGTTTGAACCGCCAACCTTTCAGTTAACAGACGTAAAAGAGAACCATTTGCGCCACAGAAACAGCCCTATAGCCCATCGTTGAGGGGGTGTGGTCTCAATCTCCAAGCCCCTCCCACCTACATTAACTTCTAGAAGTCAGACTGGATAATATGGCAGACATTTTAATCATTGCCTTTTAAACTTAGCGTGTATATTCAGTCACCTATTCATATAGTGGTTATTATATGCTGCAATTAAGTTGTTGGCAGACTTAAGTGCTTTTTAAGGTATTTGTCCGCAACTATAACTCCACCTCTTCTAGATTCTGAACTGGGTTTACAGATGGCTAATGACTAATTGAGAAAATAGCATAGCTCTTAGATTCATCATCTATCATCTTTTGTGTTACAGTGTGGAAGAAACGTTTATGGCGCTGGAGTTTGTAAAGTAGGTCAATCAATTTAAGGTTTTTTTTAATAACATTTCTTATGAATAGTTAGCTGTTCTTGTATTTACCTTTTTGATGTTTCATGTGCTGCTCGTGTAAGATAAATGAAACCAGAAAATGAATTAAAATGTTACTATCTAACTATAATGACATATGTTGCTAATATTTATATGTATTAATACATTTTAAACCTGCATTGGCCAATTTTTTGGGCAACAAAACAAGTGAATACAGTATCCACACATCATCACATTTCAACAGAAACAGTGCTTTAACTACATTTTGCATTTTGTCAGTTCTAGGGCTCCATAAATGCGTATCGGTGTGAGTTTGTGTGTATGTGCACCGTGGCTTTGACGTGGCTATGTGTGTCAAGAGAGGAAGTTTGAATTGCTGGAGAGGGATTATCCTCCTCCTCCTCACTGTTTGGCTTGCCATCCTAATGTGACCTTTAGGAGAATTCCCCATTAGCACAGAGCGCAGTTTGTGCAAAGACCACTGTGAAGGAAGTGTAGCGCCCGAAGGGAGCAGAGGTGGGACAAAAGCCTCACTACAGATGCCTTCAACTATTGGATTGCTGCCATTGATTCATATGGAGTACGTCCTTAGCTTTTACAAACCTTTTTTATTATTATTAAATGGGTTACAAGCCGTCTTTCAAATTGATTCACAAGATACTTTACTTTTGAAACTGAATGTTACAAGAAAATATGTATGTCTTGCACAATATGCTCGGTAATCGTGTTATTGTTACTGCCAAAAAAAACAGATTTTGTCATTATTTTCTCTTTGTTTATATGTTTTCATTCTTAATCTTGTAAAGGAAAGTGAGTGTGGCCATTTTGCTCAAACACGTCTTCGCCTCAGTCAAAGAGTCCTCAGCAGAGGTAGAGATAAGCAAAACAAGCCGATTCTTATAATTCAAGGTAATAGCTTTTTCAACTCATTTACATCAGAAAACATGTTTTTTTTCAGCATGTGAGCAAGTCTGAGTGAAACGGCTACACCGAAGAGAGAGACTGGAGGGGGGGTAATTAATTTTGAGGGAAGTTTGGCTTTTATCTGTTTTTTCTTTCTGTCTTTTTTGGTTGATGTTGTTTGGCACTTAAAAGGCGGCTTGTCAAGCTGAAAACAGAAATGAAGGCGTGTTGAGTGAGTGTGATTTTTGTTGTTGTTATTTTTCAACAAATGAAGCAGGTGTTAACAGCAAGAGATGGAGGGATAGTGCATTTGGTGGTTTGGGGGGAAATTAATAGCTTTTCTTGTCATAATAATTATTAGATGATGAGTCATCTACTTTTTGTGAACAGTGCAAATTATGTTTGATCCACCGAAGCAATTAATTCTGTTATTCATGTAGTTTGTTGGTTCGTGAGGTGAAATGCACACAACTTTGCATGAATTTAGAATTTGAAAAGTGCTTTTCGTAGCATGAATTACCTCTGTGTACATCTTCAGCCACGTTAGGTAAAGAATTAACGGATGCTCCGCCCCTTTAGTCAAGACTGAAATATGTCAGCAACTATAGGATGGATTGCCACAAAATTACACTCATGGTCCCCAGAGGATGAAGCCTAGTGACTTTGGCGATGCCCTGACCTTTTCTCTCGCGCCACCATGAGGTTCATATTTGTGGTTGTTA
Organism: Anarhichas minor; assembly: GCF_050575085.1. Taxonomy (NCBI): domain Eukaryota; kingdom Metazoa; phylum Chordata; class Actinopteri; order Perciformes; family Anarhichadidae; genus Anarhichas; species Anarhichas minor. Next base: position 5,223,479 of record NW_027466462.1, on the reverse strand, counting down.
GTTAAATGCAACAACTGCTGGACAGATTGCCATAAGCTTTGTTAGATGTTTTTGTTCCACAGTAACCTGACACGCCAGATAGTTTGTTACACAGACCAATCGAATTCTTGCCGAATCCAGGTCGGGAGAAGAGATCTACATCGAGGAAAAGTCTTCAGGGCCGTTCTTTGCTCTTCTTTCAACGGATAAGAAAGAAGCTACTCTCCAGCTCTGATATAAGTGATGCTTTTGCAGATTGCTAACCTCTTCAGGAGCTGCCATTGTTGTTTAGAGTGGGCTCTCTGTGTCGTGTCAAATACACCTATAGCTGTAGCTGCCAGTAGCTGATTGGTCCCTGCACTGGCTTGCCGGACACAAACACATTACTTGAAGCCAGAATAGATTATTGTGTGTGATATGTGATCCCAACAGAGGATGAATCCCTTTTTCCTCTAGCGCCATCGTTAACATTTGATTTGTATGAAACCTGCACTTACTGTATGCGCTACATTTTCATCCTTTTCTCCCCACTTTAAACTTCAGTCTCTCATCACTTTAATCAAGGACTATTGTCTGATGCACAATGGCAGTCACAGACATTCACACGTAAACACACATTCTCACACCTGCTCATTATCATGTAGACTTCATCTAAAATGGAGCCACTTTAGCTACATCAGAACCCAGTGTTAGGCGCCGGTGCGAACGCTTAAGAGGTTTACCGGGCCTGGAGCAGTGACTGGAATAGCTGTGTGTGTGTGATTGGACAACTTGCTTCAGTCCGGAAAAGAAAGGAGGGAAAGAAGAAAAGACGTATTGGAAGGAGAAATGGAATCAGAAGGAAAGTGATACTTTAAATCAGAAAACGTGACATTATTTTATGATAATAGAGAGTTGTAAGAACTGCACAGATACTAGCGAGGAGATTAAATACATTTATTTTTGGCTAAAATATTTAACAATTTACAAAATCCTGTTTATTCATTGTCTAAAGTTGATCACTAAGTAGAGTACAGCATGCCTTTTTGTAAAATACCAAGAACTGTCTCTGTCACTATAATTCCTTATGCATCATTCTAGTATTGAATTACTTTCCACACCTGTGTGTGTATATATATATATATATATATATATATATATATATATATATTGCTCTCTCTCTCAGAGGATTGTATTTGCATTGATTCGGTCTCGGATGTTATGTTGCACATCCCAAAGTGCAACAAAAGCCTTTTTTTTGCAGAGCTCTTATCTGGAGCAAGATTACGTACAGTGACTGAAGGTGTGAGACATGCCCTTAATCTATGTTAATATTAAAAGCCTGATAAATGTGAGAAGGGGCCTCAAATGGGAGGTTGGGATGATTAATACTGTTTTATTTATGGCAGCCATATTCTGTGGTGTCTGAAATATCGTCCCGCATAGATCACAGCGGCTATATGGGAGAAAAGCAGGGCAACTGAATCAGTAACTTTAGTAGGTGTGTGTTGTTCTATTTTTATTTATTTTTTCAATTCATCCTGTTTACTGTACACGAACCGCTGTTGCTGGAGAAGAGAGGCTATTAACAACATTTATCAGTGCGTTATTTTTGGTAAGTAATAACACACTGCTCCAGGCTGCAGTTGGCCTCTTTGTGTCTGGGGCGATCACTGGAAGTTTCCCAGAGAGCTGTGCAGAAGTCTGGTCATCTGCACACCGCTTCTGTGAGAACATCTGTGCCAGAAAAGATCCCTCCCTCTGTTGTCATCTGTCTTTCTTCCTTCTGCTCCGCTGTCCTTTTGCATCTTTCCTTCAGCATGTACTGTATCCTCCGCCACGGATCTACGGGTATCGGAGTTGATATGGGCCAGGTTATTCCTCATCGGAGTGACTCGGTAGGCAAAGTCACGGGTCCACGATATTAAATCATCTTTCAAACCAATCTGGCCTTCCACCACTCTCAAAAGAAAAACTGAACTTCTAAAGGAAGATTTAACAATTCACTTGTACAACCCCTGCAGTTCATTCATTTGATTTCAGGTTTTGTTATATACTGTATATAATATGAATCAATTATAAGAACATTATAAGTCCCTGTTCAGCTTGACGGGCCCGAAGGATGGAAAGTGATGATACATGTGCACCTTGCTCCTGTGGGTGAAAGAAGACCTGCAGCGAAGCCCGTTCTAAATTTGGACCCGACTCAAATAGACCGAGGGAGTGAAAGGGAAAGTAAGTAGACTCATAAGAAAGACATCGGCAAAGGTAGAACACCAAAAAAAGTAAAACAGCAAGCTAAATCGTTTTTTTAATCAATAGCAAATTCATGCATAGCAAGTGAATGAAATTCAACAATGTGTATTGCGATTCACTTTATTTGTGTGTTGGATTTGATTTTCATTTCATTTTCAATATAGTAGAATAGGGTCATTGTTTCATTTCTCTTTTATTGTTATTTCATATCCAATTTAAAATAATAGTGTCTGGAAAATGTTCTTCATATTGCCTAAAGTAACAATTCCACACCATTTGAAAAACACAGTCCAGACAATATCAATCAGGAATCCAAATCAGACTTGATTAATTAAGTTCTAATTAAGTAGAAATGAATTTGACTGATGCAAAAGTGTTGGTGGGGAACAAGCAGAGAACATTCCGCCATATTTCCTCTCAGATTATCGGGAGCAATCCGCAGGTCAAACATCATTTCTTTCACTTTCAGAGATATTTTGTATGTCATTGAAACACCTTTAAAAAAAAATTGGTGTATTCCGTGTGTAATTTGGAGAATGCCTTGAAGTAAGCGATATTGTGAATAATGAATGAACGCATCGGGGCTGGAACGTTTTAAACCATCTCCCACCATGAGTACATGTAGAATTAGTTATTGACGTGTTGTAACTCCAGATTCTATGAGTGTCGGTTCAGCCCTCTAGGAGCTGTAAAGTTGGCAAACAGGAGCGTGTAATGCACAATTCAAATGAGGTATTGTTGCTCGTGAAAATGCAGGGAAGCGACTGAGCTGTGCATGCTGCATTGTGAATTATGTGTGCGGTAGCGGAGTCTTTGATATGTGTGGGGGAGCGTGCGTCTCTGGGGAGACTGAAAAAATGCTCATTGGGAGCATAAGCAGACTGGCTGAGAGCAAACTGCTGTTTAGAAGGAAGGTAGTTGGCCATGAAAAGGACCTGTGTGGTTTCTGTTGCTCGGCTGGAAAGAGATGCGTTCCCCGCAGGCCATTACTGCGATTGACGTTGTTGTTTGTAGGGTAGTTTTGCGGCCGCGTTGGACCAGTAGCGGGCCAGTAGCGGGCTTTTATTGTGCTGGTGTGGAGCTTGTTAGATCCCTCTGGGTAGGATACTGGGTCCGGTGATGAGGCGCAGCGGCATGAGGGCGCTTCTTCTTCTTCAAGCGAGCTCCTTGCTGTCTGTGGTGCTGCGGTTGAGGTGCAGCTTTGCTCCTCACCCTCATCCCCACCCCTCCCCTTTGTTGTCTCGCCTGTTTGGTAGAAATGAGGCATGGCACTCTGAAGGAGTTGTTCAAACAGCACATCTGGAGATACCATACAGCAGCTCGCATGTGATCTGAGGGGGAAGCTGTGACTTGTGGAGCCAGATGTTGTGCTGTTTTTAAGACTCAGCAGGTCTTGAAAAAGTGCATTGACTGCAGGTAAAAGATGCAGAGAAGGAGAAAGTCGCTGCTTTGGGGCTCCTGGCCACTGTTGGGATGGAGAAAGCTTCAAGTACAAGGCTACGTATCCCTTGTCATCCTCCTCCTGTGCTCCCAACAGGGAAAGAGGGAGAGCCCAAAAGAGAACCTGCCATGGAGGGATCTTAGTCCAGGGTGTACGGGATATCGCAAGTGCAGATATTCAACTCTTTTGTTGTTAATGTGTCCTGGCGATCTGCACAACTGCCATCCCTTCAAAAAGAAGAGCTGTGAAGGCCTCCGCTTGTCGCCACAGCTCCTCCGTAGGCAGCACAGAACTAGCAAGTCAGCAGCGCATGTAATAACGCCGTGATATTTCATACTAATTTACACCGGAAACAAATATATTTAGGGACTTATGGCAGCTCCAGTCATTATCGCCTAAATGTGCGTCTTTCATTCCCCCGCCGTGGTGAATTCCGACCATAATTTAAATGTTGCCGGTGTTGTTTATCTATTTTAGGGACCCACTGCCTACAGTCACTGCACTTTGTGGGAAATGCTGATGTTTATTATTGATTCATCTCGTTTTTTCCACTTTAAGTCATGAATTTCACAGTGGTCTTGAAAAACACCAGAGCACTTAGATGAGATTGTTTAGAGGAGGAGATATTTACCGTGTCGTCGTGCCTCTTGTTTCCTATAGCATTACATGTAGAATATGTTAAATGTCTGCCGCAAATGTTTTGGATCACTCCGCACTTTGAAGTGGCAGTTTTGGGAGGGGATAAAAATGGGGGAGCGGAAGCCGTAAAAGTTGACGCTGAATGTGATAATGAGAGATCTTTGCAGTGTGCATCACTTCCTCTCCTCCAACAAGTGATCAGCATCTGATTCATACTTATACATGCGCGAACATACAGTTGCAAAGGTAGAAAGGGCAACAGGGATAACTGAGGAGACTGTTTTAGCAGTGCTGCAGACACAAACCAAGGGCAATTTACTACATAAACTCCTTGCTCAACAAGACACGTTTTTTTTGTCGGTGAATGGCCCTCCTCTATCACAATGTCGAGAACCAAACCAGAAATATGGAGATATTCTCACCTTCTTGTTGATTATTTTAATCGAATCCCCCCCTCTCTGGGATTTCACAGAGGCTTATCAGGAGGCAGGCTGCCTGGAATCCGTCTTGCTCGGTAAGGTGTTGAGTCTCGGGGACACAACACCTTTCTGAAGCTCCACACAAAAGCCCCCAAGCGCTGCTGAGAGTGGCAGATATCACTGCACCCCGCAGCTCCACAATCACAAATACATACATTTAGTCAAAAATACAAGGGACTTTGCTGCTGGGCAGATAATGACACTGCCAATCCTGTGAAAATGCATGACTGAAGGGGAAGGGAAATAACCAAGGTTACAGAAATGGAAAATATTGTCAACAGCAAATAACACAAATATAGCTTTCTTTCTTTGCAGAAAACCAATGATCTTCAAATATTCCACATAATGTGTAATATATTATGGTACGGCGGGCCAGGCAAAGCGTGCAATGTTGTGTTGACACGGTTGAACAAGGACACTTCCATCACCCGACATAAATAACAAACATTGTTTTGCGAGAGTTTCTCTGCAGATTGAGAAATGGTCTAATAGGCATAATGTACACAGACAGGCAGTTATCCAGTGGCTGTCCGTGGACAGTTACAGGGAGGAGATTTCCGCAGAGATGGTAAAACAGAATGGGACACAGTGAGTAATTGAAAACATCCCAGACAGGATGTGGTTACAAGGGAGATAGATTACACTTTGTTGAAAAAGGGATGTGAAGGAAACTAATGAGTCAGTATTTCAGTAATTGTCCTCAGCTAAGAATAAGCATCGACTGAGACAAGTCTGAGACAGTGGGCCTCTCTTTCGGTGGCATTTAGGTCCCTGTGTCACCAAAGCCTAATTGCAAGGTGACCATTCTATTTGAGAAGCTAGACAATGACGCTGGACTCAGATGATAGGTAACTGTGTGCCGCTTTTAATGAGGTGCGCTGCTGTAAACAGCCTTTTATGCTTCTCAGTGGTTATTATCATAGAAGAAAGAACCTTAAGGCATTATGTTAATCCCTTTTCACTATTTTATTTATTGATTTTTCTGTTGTTAGTGTGTGCCAGTTAAATCAAATAAACTGTAAAAGTGTCCAAAGAATAACTTTGCCTTGGTATTGAATCATTCGTTTGAACACAACATAATCAAATGAAAGTATTAGTTTCTTCTAAAGTGCATCACACACCAGCGTTTCACATGTCACGACACGTGCATGGAACAGATGTGCCAGTTTGGGGAGTGAATGCTACAATCTCTGGACTAGTTAGGAACAGTTTCCACTCCTTACATGCATATTGTCTTTTCAAAGGAAACTGTCTTGACAGGAAGTCAAGTTCAGGCAACAAAACCAGTTAAATTAAGGAAAACGCTAACTTAACGACTCACATGACTACCGAGTGACTACCGAGTGACGAGTCATGGGACTCACGTGACTAATGACTCATGTGACAAAATGGCCACTTTTACTAAGTTGTATATGGGACGCAAACAGCAGTCTCCTAGATGATAAGACCTGTCTTTGTTTAACTCAACCACCACCGCTTCCACCTGCCCTGGGTATACTATTTCGCTTTCAGTTGCTCTCAGTGTACAACTGTATATGCTAATAATATGTCAATGTTTTGTTTTGCTGCCCCCAAGTGGCAAAAATGCCAAACTTAACTATTTCTTCTTGCAATGGACGATACAAATAACAATAAATCAGTGAGGGATGTATGGTTATCTTTTATTTTTGCTTGCCATTGTTGTCATCCCTCATCTTTTCATCACTTATATGCAATATACAAGCTATATATTTATCTGACACTATTTTTCCTGGATAATTCGTTTATATATACATACTGCAAATACCAAGGGTAAGACATTTTATAAATTTGTTACCAATGCAAGTGCAACCTCTTACTTAAAGTGTTGATTTCTACCCTTTTTAACATGTATGTTGAGTCCTTTTAGTATATATGTATATAGGTATAAAAAGTATTGTCACGGAGTTAAGCTGCTTCCAGCAGCCTTTTCAACGGAAATCATAAGAAACTGTAATAAAAAAAAAAAAAGAAGCCCGGCACTTTGTAGGACAAATCAATTGATTTTTATGGTGCCGGAGAGATAGATGAAGGGATGTGTGTGCAGAGTGCGGATACTGATGAATTGCCGGGCCAAGTGGATTTTCACTACACCTGACAAGATCACGACTCGAGATTCACCACTTTCGATCCCCTGCAGGGGAAATTGGTGAGGTGAGAAGAAAAGAAAAAAAAAATCCAATGGTCAAAATGAAGAGATAAATCAGAGGGTGAAACAGTTCTAATAATGGAAGTTGGTTTTAACATCACTGTCTGAGAGCAGTCACCATTAAACCTCTGATATCCTTACATGACAGATGAAAAGGTGTGAAATACAGCCGCTGCCTCCTGTCATAACCTTGTTAACACGTTCTATCATGAGTTAGTCGGCCACAAACAACCGTTTTGAGGAGCTTGTTGAACCCTGTAAAGTCCTCCAGATTTTTTTCATCTCTCTTCTCTCAAACCACAGGTATTATGAGGCTTGTTAAAATAGAATTGCACAGTCTGGCTCCAAAAGGTCAAGGACAGCTTGGAGATCCAATCATCAGCGTCGTATAGACAAAATTCTAGCCATTAGGAGGGCTAGATGTAATGGCTATAGCTCACCATACTCTACACTGCAATCTAGGTTGGTGAGTTTCATGCTACAAATATCTGCTGTACAAACTTCCCCCAAAAACAGTCAAAGTCACAATGTTAACTGAGGTGAAGCATGTGGGCAACTTTGAAACATTAGCAAATGATCCATTCAAGATGTATGCAAAGGTCAACATTGGTCAGGAAGGGGGCGGTCAGCGTATAAGCATGATTCATGACCATCATTTGTGTTTGAAAAATTAATAGAGGGTGCCTGATAAATCATCACCTGGGCCTTCCTTTTGACAAAATCACTGAACTGCCATAATCTGCTGCGGCTCTTTGAATGGAGACACATGCTGACTGCAAGGTCAAGATGAATGAGAGAAACGTAAGCACTGTCATTTTCACTACTTGTTGCAGCTATTTGAGTGCCTATAGCTTCCTTGATGTATTCCCGATGGGAATAAGATATATGGCTTTGGAGTTATTCAAAATGTTATAATGCCTTTTATAGTTTGCTATTTCTCATAATAGTGTTAATGTTGGTATAGCGCGACGGATAATACTCCTTTCTGGAAAAGTGGCATTGACATATGCATATATACGTATATTTATTTTGTTATTATTAAGTGCACTTTAGTTTGATACATGAAACCAGGACAGCGTGACTCCCTCTGAAGAAATTCAGCATACAAGGCTTTGAGTACATTATTACTACTACTACTACTACTAAAAGTAATAATAATAATAATACATCATCATTGTGTAGCACTTTAAAAAGGAACTCAAAGGCACTTACATTGTAAAAGCAAAAACAGTAAAAATCAGTACAAGAAAAGAAAAACAAACAATATTATAACAGTATTAAGACAATTATATTGTATTCATTATTACAAGAATGAACCACATATTAGGTGGGTTTTGAGTGCAGTTACGGCGGGCTGGACGGTGAGCCAATGGAGGTTTGGAAGGACTGGGCTGTTGTGACCTCTAGTGCAGGAGTGGTTGAGCAGACAGGCAGCTGAGTTTTTGATGTATTGCAATTGTTGGGGATTTTGGTGGATGGGTCATACAGGATGCTTTTGCAGTAGTCGAGTCGTGAGGCGATGAAGTCACGGATGAGGGTTTCAGCGGCTGAGGAGGAGAGGGAGGGGCGTAGACCGGCAATGTTTTTGAGATGAAAGAAGGCTATATTTGCAATGTGGTTGACAAGACGTTCGAAGGGAGAGGAGTTTGATCAAAGACGACACCAAGGTTACGGATGTGTGTGGAAGCGGGAACTGTGCACCCATCGATGCAGAGGGAGAAATTGTGGCAGGATTTGTGGAGTGATTTGGTTCTGATGATGAGGATTTCAGATTTGCGGCTGTTAAATTGGTGAAGTCAGCTTGCCTCCACGTCGTTATATCAGTTTGGGAGGGTGGAGTGGTCGGCAGCAGTTATGGATTTGGTGTCGTCAGCGTAACACTGGAAATGTAACCCATGGTGGCGTTTGAATGTACAAGCTTGTCAACTCAAAATGTATGGGAAAGGGGATGCTTTTAGTGATCATTGGTGAAAATCATCATCCAACTGTACAGTTTCCTTTGAGTGATTTTGTATCTGTCAGCTTTGATTGGTTAAACGGCCCTCAACATGTTATCTGACCAACAGCAACAGCAGGCAGACAAAGTTAGCAACGAATTAAAGGAGTATGAGCGGCCAATGAGCCAGTTATTCTTCAGGAAATTGGTGGAGCCCAAAAAGGATCGAGCTACAAGGAGAAGAGTTAATATTTGACTTACTCGTCTATTTGTCGGGTGGAAATATCGAAATAAATGTTATAAATGCTGGATATGTACAATTGTTTGCTAACACATTGGCCGTATCATTTGATAAGGTAATAAAATGTCAATGTTGAGATAACAGGTTATTTCCAATGCCCTCAAAAGTGGATGTTTTTGGTGATATCGTCAAGTCTTAAAGCAGTAATGAGGTGTTTGTTTTACTTTAATGCCTTTCAGCAATGGTGGCAATTGCTGCTAATGTTAGCTGCAATGCCCCACATTTACACCAAACTGAAAATGTAAAAGCTTTAAGCTAATTAAGTGAGAATGGACTGAATAACATCGTGTTTGTTTTTTTTTCAGTCAATGATAATGATGCTATGTGGTGCAACAGCAACGACGTTTAGCATTTTAGCACCTACGCACATTCCACAGTTTGAATGTGGTACGTTTTAAATAACGACTTTAGAGATTTTTAACAGACAGCTGTTATATAGTCACTGCCACAGCCAATAAATAGGAAATGCAAACACGGGTTTTGAAATGACAAAAAAAAAAATGTGCTAGAGGCTCTCCGTGCCCAATGCGGCAAATCAGGTGGCGAGGGAATGCTTCCTTTGTAACAAAAGGTGAGTTATGTTCCATGCAACAGCAGCCAGAGGGCAATGTCCAGCAACGAAGCTCAATATCTGCTGTGTAACATGCGATTCTCCTATCTTCCAAAGAAAAAAACTCAACACAGGGGCTCTGCCTTCACAGCAGATTAAACCTCAGTGCTGTTGATGCCAGGCTTGGACTCAATGCAATCTTCTCAATGCCAAAAGACGTTTGATTATGGTTTTGAAATATTGAAACAGCTTGAGGATTGCTTGGGTTATCTTGCTCAGCACCCGCGAAGTTAGAAACACCACTGGCAAGATAAGATAAATAAAGTGCCTCATGTTTTCTTCAACTATTTAAATGTAATAACTACTGCTTTTTACTGTACCCCAAGGGATGTGCCAAATAATCATTAATGAGTGCAAAAACACACATACTCAGTGGCTAATATGCACCTGCAGCCTCTCCAAAGCCATGTGCATATGGAAATGTTCATATTTATCTCTGTCTCTTTCTCTCTCGCTCTTCCTCTGTTTCTAAAATAGGAATATCAGTGATGAGCAGTGCAGCTGGAGACAATAAACTGGTAGAAGAACCAATTACCAGCAGGTGACAAGCTGGAGGTTCGGGGCTTTCAACATGTCATTATCTGCACATCGACATTTCCAAGAGCCGTGACAGGCCATTTCTGAGGCTGCCATGGCAAGCCACCATGATAAACCCGGGGAAAGAGAAAGGGAGGGGAAGAAAACCCCAAAAGCTCACTTTCACACTCACAATCATGCAAGTCCACATGCATGGACAAAAAAAAAGATAATATAGTTTCTTCGTCTGGCTCTTTCTTGAACATACACGCATATACTTAGATTTCTCCCTCCCACCTCCCCAGAGCTGCTTAAAGAAGATTCCCTTTATATGTGAAATGCTAATTGTATTTCTCTAATCTAATCCCATTAGAACTCCGTACCTCCTCTGCACACTGCCCTGAGGCAATTACCCAAAATGTCAATGAATTAAGTAATAGCTTGGTGCCAGGCCAGGGGTGCTCACCGTTGATCACGGCTGTCAGCAGAAGAACACATCTGTCAACAGCAACGTGCACGCCCCACATGGGTACACACACACATAGTCAGTGGTGTTGTTCCATGAACCATTTAACCTCTTTATAGGACACACACTCGCACATTGTTGGCACTCTACAACCCATTTAACTGCCGTCCAGAACACACAAGCACACGCACCCGCACAAAAGGGAAGAAAAAGCAGCTGGTAAAGCAGAGTGTGGTGCTCTCTGTGGTTGGGAACGTGTCTCCCTGTCCCGGAGTTGGGCCGGCTTCGTCTGTGTTACAGATAAGACACCCAAAGAGGGCAAAATATTCTCTGGACTTGTTTAGCTGCAAGGCTTGGAATACAAAATGCAGGTAATCTGTTTCTGTATACAATAAGGGATGACAGCTATTGAGGCTACATTACACAAGCATTTCCACACATGGTGCTTTAGTAAGCACTTGACTGGATGGAAGAAGCTTTGTGTAAATGATAGAAGTGATTGAGTAGTATACAGTCAACCGAATTAGTTTGCTTTATGTTGGATGGGCAAACTGAAGAAAATGTCTATAGGCATTAGTGTAAGTAATGTGGGTTTAATTTGGTTTGTATCATATTTAACATGGATATGAGTTGATGTCATGGCTTGAAAATATTAAGATATTCTATGAATTAAAAATATATAACGTGCATGTCTTTTTAAATGATGCATGCATTCTCAATGTAGACAAACTTAACAAATTCCTTTTTTGCTATTGAGATGTGAGAAAGGAGTCGCTATAGTTGTCTATAAAATGGTGCCACGCCATTTAGACCTTATATAGCTCCTTTCATTTTCAGGGAGGAAGCAGAAAAGCTGATATTAATCTTACAGACTCAACCTATTGTACAGTAGCAGTGTATAGCAGCTTTGTGAAGTTATATCTACAACAAATTGAACAGCAAATACATATGTATTTCCCTTTTGTGAATGTCTAAACTCCCCTTCAGCCTGTCATTGGCTTTTCATTGACACTTGAAATGCCAAGTAGTGAGATGAGTTGTGAGTATCAAGTGAACAGAGTTCAAAGCCACAACCGACTGCCTGCTTGTTGATGCCGGTTACATCCGCGCAAGACCCCTGCAGATGCTGTTTTGAAATAGACATCTCATCAGGATGAGTGACAGCTGTCTGAGCGGAACTTTGCCCAACTAAGGCAATGGAAGGTGGGTATGCCAAAACAGCTCTCGCCCCCGGGCAAAAAGTTGCATCCTGTAGCCATAAATTGGTAATGTGATATGGGATGAATCCAATTCCAGCTAGTGTAGCCCCTGCAACACCTTCTAATTGTTTTATGTGGACAACAACAACAAAGTCAAGGTTAATCACCAGCTACTGATCACCTCATTTCCATGACATAGCTGAAAACCCTTTATCACTCGTCAAGTACCGACGCTTGGTCAGTGTCCCTTGGCGTTTGATACCGACACACTGAGGTGCCCTTTGGCATCTGTAAGAAACACACCCGGCTTTCAACTAATTCAAATGTTAAACCATCCATGTCAGTATTAGACGGTCAGAGCAACTGTTGGAGGGGAGGACGGATGGGTCAAACAAAGACACGACTTCCACCCACGAGACCGTTGTTTGTGTCCCGTGTAAAATATATCAGCATTGAGTTTTTTTTACCTTACTGATACAAACTTAATGCCTCAACAAGTACTTTTGTTGCCTAAACCTAGCCAGGTCCTTTTGTTGTGTGAGTAATCCTAAATTGGAAGTTTATTTTGAAAAGACACTATATATGAAACTACATACTGTACATTTCCTGTAATGTAATGAGAGAAAAGTGAAACAAAACTGATGCAAGAGGGATACATGGAGCGCCTTAGTTTGAAGCATAAGGGATCCAACAATGACAAATGCATAACATACCCGTCGAGTGAGCAAAAACGTTTCGCCCATCAACTGGACTGTCCAGGATGAGTATTTAATTTGCCTTTCTGGCTCTTTTGTTTCCTTTCATGGTCATCCGCATATTTTTAGCACCCGCCTCAGCAGAGGATTTGCCGTTTACCTCCCGTCTACATATGCATCTTTCCCCTCGTCTTTTTAATCACAGCAAAAGCGCAACGGAGCACAGATGACACCATTTCCTGCCCAGTGGCACCATCTGGTTGTGAAGCATTCTCTTAATTCTCGTTCTTATCCTCCCTGCTTACCTCCTGCTCATTCCTCTCACCATCCTCTAAGAGCTTCTTCCCTGGTCATTTCTCTGGCTTTAGTAAACATCCTTAGACAGCACTCACAGTGTGGTTCTTCGTCCGTCTTCCGCTTTCTCTCCCACCCACTTTCTTCCCCACACTTTGACTGCGTGCCTCTCCCTCAGTGTTCCTCTCCCTCCCTCGCTTCTGTCTATTTCACCCCGTCTCTCTGTTCGCTGCTGACAGCTCCGCTCCTCAGGAGCACTGAGGGAAGCAGAGAAAACAAAGATTTGGTTCAGTGGCTCTGATCTTGATTTTCTGCAGATTGGATGGAAGATTAGGAGGGAGCTTTTATTCATACACCACACAATCACTTCCCCTGCAACTGCAAGCCATGACTGCAGACCACAGGGGTTGCTGCTATCAACACAAATGTGCCATCTGTGACACGGCATCTCTATGTTTCTACCTAAAGCCATGACTAGTCAGGGGAACACAATGTACTGAACAATGGTCCCAGAGAAACAGAGGTGAAACGCAACGTGGGAAAGAGAGTGAAACAATGGCACAAAAGCAAAGCACATACGCCTTAAAGCAAACAATCACAACATCTAAGAAGAAATCAATCAATACTGGTGATCAACCCACAAACATATTTGTGTTTGTGGGTTGAACAATTCACAATTTTAAGAATCCAGCCGTTAATATTGCAAGTTGTAATTAAAGAATAGACAATGTCGAATTCAGCCGAGACCTGACTTCAACTGCAGCCACGGCCTTGAAAGGCAAATAGATGGTTTGCAGGGGATCTAGGAGCTCTCGTTCTCCTGCAGAGAGCTCCACACTGGGAAGATGAACTGGAGGAATCAAAGGAGCTCAGAGAGCTCAGCAGTAATCTGGAGGTTTAAGGGGGGGAAAGGCAGGAGAGGACTTTGCCGTTGACAATGAAAATAGACATTTAGGTATGAAAACTTTCACCAGGTTGTGAAGGTTGTCTTCAATTTATGTTTATTTTGCTCGCTGGCTTATTTTGCCTAAAATTCCAACCAAGCACTGGTGCTCCGTGCTGCTCTCAGATGACAGGGCGGAAGGCTTGAGAGGGCACAGCGAGCACAAAACGGTGAATCCGGCAGGTTTCTGGTGAGCCTCATTTCAATTAGGTCGCTCCGTGACACCTGCCATATCACCAGCCATTGATCATATCTCTGCACGAGCCCTGCTTTACTCGTCACATTTACTGGAGAGACGTAGGGAAGTTTTATTTCATACTGTCATAGATGGCGAGAAAATCACATCATGACAATTTCTCCCTTCTCTTTTCAGGTAGAAATAGCGAGAGTGAGAAGGAGCAAGAGACAAGGAGAGAAACCAGGCACACACTCATCAGGCAAGGCTCTCAGTCTCTCCTCTTTCATCTCTCGGGTTTTTACTTCTGCTTTGATTTTAGATTTTTGTCAACCCTCTCTCGTTCTCAAGAGCGAGAGATTCCATAGCCTTTGGTGGGCAAGATTACAGTAATAGAATCGTGTTTTATGACACCGGCGGTGTAACTTCTCGGGTTAAAAAAGGAAGCGAGAGTGTAAGTCAAAAGACAGCGCTGGCAAATTTAGATTTGCAGCTGCATTTTTGGTGGCTGGAGTGCAGACAACATACTGCATTAAGTAATTGTTTATTTTTCTTTAGCATTTTTAGCCATACTAGCTGCATTGATCTTTGAGTGATCCTCTGACTTTTCCTCTTGTACCAGCAGTTTGACATCTACCCTTGTTTATTTGTCGTAGTTCTGTAATTAGCAAAAGTCAGCATGCTAACATGCAAAAACGAAGACGGTAAACATAATACCAACCAAACATCCGCATGTTAGCGAGCTGCGGACATACTGATTCTGGAACGAAGTGGGGCTAAATTAAAGTCGGGGATTGTTTAACTTTTAGTGGCGAGGTGTGGCCAGAGAGTGTCCACAGGCCAATAAGTAAACACTCCTATGTTAAGAAGAATTCCTTCTGAACTGAATCACACTACACGCCTCTTGGCCACAGATAAAGCACATAGCTGTTGCATCACTTCTCCGCTGCCTTGTTCGCCTTCTTCTACAAAGACTTTGATCACCGTGTGGCGCATTTCTTTCAAAAACGCTTGCTCCACTTTCAACAGTTGCCTTAACCGTCACCAACAAACCTGTTGCAGTAGTGACATATAGCCAGCCTAATATTGGCATAAGTGATGAAGTGAATAAGGGACTGAATGCTCCCGCCTTGTCAAGCACAGCAGCTACCCTGCTGTGCTTTTTTGGTGAGCGCCCAGCTCGGCACTTTTCCTGAAAAGCCAAAATCCGTTTCTAAAGCACTGGAAAAATGTCGAAACCCTCTGATTATGAGGCAAGGCTGCACGGTAATCTCAGTGTTGTAACAGAGGAAACGGACAGACATATTCTAATCCAGACGAAAAGCGCCAGAGGCATTTACAGACAGATGAAAAATAAATGGATTGAAGTCAAAGCAACAGTAAAGGGAAGGTATGCCAACTGTCTTCCTAGCACCATGTGAGGAGACAAGTAAGGATAATGCTTGAATTTGGTTATAGGTTTGTTGTTGTTTATTTCTTTTTCTAGGCATTGGCAATGGGCTGTTCCCCTGCATCTCCAGCTTTCATCATCAATCATCTAAATAACAGCTATTGGCGGCTCACTTTTAATTTAATTTACCGGGTTCAGACTGGCTGACTTCAGTCCTCAGGAGTGACCTGAACAATACATTTTACTTTACAATTACATCTTCCTTTCACGTAAAATATACGTTCATATCAGTGGCAGCTTGAGGCAAAAGAAATGGGTAGTTTACATATTCCGTATTGATTCCCCCAAAAGTTCCCTGGCAGCAAATCAACTTCCACAGCACTTAGTCGTTCTGCTCTGTGTCGCCGCTTACAGAGAAAAAGAAGTCAGAAGTCTGTATTTCCCTCTCACTTTTATTTCATTATGAATTCAGTATTTTTATCCAATAGGGAAAAAGACATTGCAATAGTTTAGAAGTTATTCTGGGAAGTCCCAATCCTCCCTTCTCTCGCTCCTTCCTGGCAGTATATGTGCCCACATTAGCATGTTTATACATTATGAATGTTTTCTTTGGAACTGTACACATAAACTGAACAAAACATATGCCTCTAAATTTTACCAGGGTTTGATAAACAGATGGCTAGGGCCAGGCTGAAAAAAGCATATGCTAGCTGTCAAGAAATAAATATTCAACCAATTATATAGAAAGTAAATTAATAGCACACAGGTATAAGATCACCAAAAAAAAGCACCCTGTCTGGTCTATTTGAAAATCTGAGCACCAAGCCTGTGTCTTTGAGTGTATTTACATTAGTACGTGCACCTGTGCAGCATCCCTGTCCAAGAATGTTCATTTGGTCCGACACGTATGACCTCGGTGTCCTCTCCGCTTGGCACTGAGACGAGAACCCTGTCTAATCACACTGAGCCATGCCTCAGCTCCTGCAGGATTTGGCTCGCCACCACCCTGACAATTTTTTGACTCCACATGGCCCTTCTGTGGCCCGACAGCTAAATACCAACACATGCTGCTATCAATAGCGTTAAATGCCAATTACATGCTCTCCCCCAGACTTTTACTGGCAATTAATGGCACTGGAGCAAAGCTGTCCTGTTACAACTTTAATTGATGTTTTCACTGTCCTTGTGCTGTTGTTTGTAACTTTGTGGCAGTCAAGTGGAAGTTGAAGTCAGACAAATCAGAAACTTATTCAGCTTTATATGTGAAAACAACGTGACAATATTAAAGGGGGACTTACATGATGAACATGATGAGAATAATCACCTAAATCTGCTGCTCTCCTCGTCTTTTCAGAGCTTTATTGTGAGTTTCAGCTCATTGCTTTGCTGCCCATCAATTGACTGTTTTGGCTCACTCTTACCGCTCACATAGCGTCGTTATTGGCTGCAGCAGGCAGCTATACTCGAAGAGAAAGAGCTGTAAAAACCCAGTGCACACTACCTGCTAAGCACAAAACAGTAGACTGACACAGTAAGCAATGAGCTGGCAAAATATAGTTGAGCATTTTGCAGCTAAAGAGACAGATATTTCCCTCAGGAGTAGTTAGAGCCCCCAAAACAGAGATAAAAAAGAGTGAATTTGGGACTTGCATTCACCAGAAACACAACTCCCAATTATGTTATTTATTTATTGCAGGTTTTAGTGTGGAAGAGCACATGAGGAACTGCTTTCCACCGCATATTGCCAAATGCGACTGGTGGCACACCAGAAAGCTAACTTTTTGATGTAATGATTTGATCGTTTTATTCATATATTATAAATAAATTGATAAACTGGAATAATTGAATAAAACTTTGCCCAAAGACAAAAAATGTAATACCCTTGACTTCTATAGACATTATTTGAATACCCTTTCTTCTGACACCCTGCTCTCCTCTAATCCTTTTTTGCACAGTCCCTAAATGTATTATTATTGTAACTTATCATTTGAAAATTAATACTGACAATTAAGCCCATTTCCAGTCCAAAACCCATTCCGGTGTCCCTATTATTCCAAACTAAAAGCCCTGTTGGTATTTAAATGAAATAATAAATATAAAGAAAAAAACATTTTCTGCCACAGCATGAAGTAATAACCAGCCCCCTCTGCACCCAAGAGAGATACAAATGGAACAAGATGCTTTTGTTTCACTCCAAAACCAAGCAATCATTCAGAGATTGATCTAATGCTAGAATAACTGCTGGCACTGCAAATGTATGACTGCTTAGTCCTCACTTTGTCTCTCCATGGCCAGTAAAGATTGTATTGGACCAACAGCGTCCTCCTAACACATGTCGGGGTAATTGGCTGATTGGTTGCCTC
This sequence comes from Anarhichas minor, assembly GCF_050575085.1. Lineage (NCBI taxonomy): Eukaryota > Metazoa > Chordata > Actinopteri > Perciformes > Anarhichadidae > Anarhichas > Anarhichas minor. Next base: position 5,205,651 of record NW_027466462.1, on the reverse strand, counting down.
GATTGAATACTGTAGATGTTTCCAGAGGTTAGGTTCAGACTAATGTGTACATGAAGCAAGGAAGTGGAGTACAGCCGACACAGCTAGAGCAGCTAAACTGAATGCAGACAGCATAATGCCTTGCTGGATGAAAAATACACAAGGTGAACCAGTGCATTGTACCTATGCTTCACTAGTCAATAGAGTGGAGCATGATGGTAAATTGAAGAAAGCTGAAACGTGCTGACCAATTTGCCTGGAAATGTTTTCTAAGCACTCACAGTTTAATGAATTTATTACAAAGTGTCTTTCATCGCTGCATGATTTAACAGCACATTGATTCACCTGCACTTTCTTTTGAACCGTGCAATCTGGGAAACTAACCAAAACAAAAGAGTATTTCAGCCAGAGCTGGCTTGATACAGACAGTCACATAACAATGCTTCATACTATACTGTGTGTTCCTAATAAGGAACAATTACAAATGCTGGAAGGTGATGCAGACTGCACCGAGAGCCAACCTCCACTATTTGCTCTGGGGCCTGGGCTCATCTCCATGCCAGTTTCTTTGTCTGTCTGTGTTTGGGGGAGAATATCACGTCCAACTTCCTGCCATCATTTTTTAGGATTTAACGTGACCTCAGTTAACAGCAAAGTAGTGCAATGAGTTTTGTTTGACTTTTTTCTGCCATACAAAAGAGGAGGGATACAAGAAGAGCATGTGTTGGTGCTAAGAGAGAGAGCTAATGGTCAATCGTGTCAAAACACAAAGAAGACTAAACAAGCTGTCTGTCTGCTTAGCACAGACAGCTTGACTATCGACCCTGGGTTCCCCTGCTTAGGGACAGCGGTGCTTTGAGCTAAATGCTAACATAAGAATGCTAATATGCTCACACTTCCATGCTAACAAGCTGATCATTTCACAGGTAGCTATAACGTATAGCTACCATGTTCACCGTCTTGGTTTAACGTTTTCTAATTATTATTAACCCCAATGTATAGCTGAGGCTGATAGAAATGTGACTTGTTTTGCAAGTATTTGGATATAGTGGTGGACTGACCGACAGACTGACATTAGCATCCATGAAGCCTAGCCTAGCATGACTTATAATGCCACCACTGTCTTCCTGTGGAGGTAAGTAAAGGAGGTTGAACCAGCAGCCATATCTATTCAGGTTACCTCCACACCATTGGACTGTAATGTGGACTCCACAGAGCCATTGCAGAAGTGGAAGTAACTTTTTCTCTGTCTGACACCCTGTTATTGTCCTCCACACAAAGTGTTTGTAATAGCTGCAGCGATGTGGAGCTCAGCAGTTACAGAAAGCACTGTATTTTTCCAGCACGGCACAGTCTGCAGGAAGTTGTTTGTGAATGTGTGGAATTGCTGCTCCATTATCATCACGCAAGTCCCCCCCAAAACAGCGGTGTCATCTGTCTTATTAGCACATGTGTGTGATGGGTCTGGATTCAGAGGAGAATCCACTCAGCAAGAAAATAATAGGGATCGCAGGCTGTCGCTGTCCTCTCGGAGACGTTAAACAAGAGGTAAAAATGCAGAAATGCTGTACAGGTACAGAGTGTCAATCCTAAAAAAAAATACACGCTGCAAAAAAGTAAGACAAAACTGCATGCTATTAGAGCATCAACCGCATCCCTAATACATAGATTTGACCCACAGTGCAAATTTGCCAACTTGAAAACTAACCCATTTGCAGCACAAGGCTCGCAGACATAACTCATATTTGTTCTTGGGACAACAATGACGAGAGTGGAACAAGATAAGGAGAGGGAGTTAAAAGGCGAATCCGGATTGTGCTTTTCCACTTGGTGAGGGTAAATTATGGAAAATCAGCTTACAGTAATCCTGGCACTCGTTGAAGGGGGGATCATCCCAGGCGACTTGACACCATTGTGCACTTTTGAAAATGATGTGCTTGTTAGTGAGGAGGCATGAAACACACACTGGCTCACATTTGCAGCTTCATAACCATTAGTGGAGCCTATTTCTTGTCCTTTCTGCATCACTTGTGTTCCTTATGGACTTTACATTAACGTGCTGTGGCTCTGCCATCATATATAAAAACAAATAACTAACGACAGTGATTGCTTGTGTTAGTTGCCATCCTGCCCAAATAATCAAACAACTGAAATGATTAGTTTTTATGATAAATGGACAACTTGCGTAAAGGTGGCTGCCTCTCAGACCCCTCCATTGTCCTCTGCCAGATGTTGATGCTTGCTTTGGGATGGAAGGCGAGTCATGGTGTCATTTAATGGGCCACCATATGTTTACACCTTGGGCACATTCTCACTAAGTGTGTTTACAGCTGTGTATTCATAATCTGCCACATTTACTGGAACAATTACTGTTTAGTTCATTTGGAAAGGTTAGAACAATGATTTTCAAACTGGGATTTGCAGAAAATCAACCTGCCATAGATTGTGAGCCTCTTTCAACCAAGTGCAATACAGTTCTTTTAGAATGTCTACAAAAAAATGACAAGCTAACAAGCAAGGCTTAATCAGCATAAAAGATTGTTTTTGATTGTTATACCTTTCAGATGGTTTCAAAATGGACCAACGGGTAACTGCATCCAGACTGATGGGGGATAACCCTTAAGATTTCAGTCCCGTGATTTTTGGAAGAAATAGCAAAAACTCTTTGCCGGAAAAGAAATGATGGATCTGACACTAGTGTATCTGTTTACAGTAGAGCCAACACACACTTTTGTTGTTTTAAAAAAATAATTCAGAGAATAATTGGCCCTTTCTATGAGCTGAAACTGATTTGCCGTCAAAAAAATACAGAAAACTACCGTTGCAGTTGGCGTTAATTGGTGACAAATGTATTATGTTTCCTGTCACTATGAAGGACATACTGTGTTTACCTAGTTGTGAAGCAGCAATAGCAAGGTGATCAGTTTGCATTAGTAAAACACCTCTGATATGGTTTTAGGAAAGTGAACAGTAAACAGAAGCTCCGGGCCCAGGTAGCTCGCACGGCAGTCAAACATTCTTCATTGCCACATATACCATCCACATTGGAACAATACATATCCGGTTGAAAATCAGCAGCATTTCCCTCCAAGCATGCTTGATTTCTTCCGCTAATGCGTGGTCATATTGCGTATTTCTGCCAGCTCTAGTCTCATTTTCCTCATATGAATAAAATGTCGTACAGCATTAACACACAGGAAGCCTTTCCCCCACGGGCTGTTCAATGTACCTGCAGACGTTGTAGATAACAGGAGGCATTTCAAACCAGTTCATTCATGTAGAGCAATTATCTTAAAAATAACTTATTCTGTTGTTAATTTGAACATTTTGCTACATACTGTATGACTATGATATTCCACATCTGCTCTACACAGATTCTTATTTGATTTTTTTTTTTTTTAGGAAGATTAACACTTATTTCTGAGGAAAAGTGAGCTCTTGAACAATCTTCCTTTTTAAAACTACAAACTTCTGTTTGTAATTATCTTTCCCCCCTCTTTCCCCTCCAAGAGTTTTAATCAAGAAAATGTCTCCAAGTAATTATACCAGACAAAAAAAAAACAACCAAAGATAAACAAGGGGACATTATGAGTGGGTTAATAAGCCACTCTCTGCTGGAAAGGGAAGTGTTGTCTGTCTAATAACAAGAGAAGGATGGCTCAGTGAAATCACTTGACACATCCGTGCACTTATAGTAAGAGTCTAAAGAAACAAACAAAGTGAAGCAAACTCCTTGGAGATCTTTGGATCTTTGTTTTCTAGTGAATGGTATTCATTTTACTGTCTACAGTTCATTAAGTCTATCAGCTACACCAGGAACCACTAACTGATTGTGTTACAAAATAGTAGTAGTACAGTAAAGGTGGATTAAGTGCTGCATTGTTCCCTGTGAATATCTTGAGCATGAGCAAGGTCATTTCAATCCAGCGTTGGAATGGCGGACTCCGTCACCAGCAATGACCATTTCTGAACAGGTAATTGAGTGAGTGGTATTTGAGTGCAGGCTTGGGCTGGTTGGGAATAGGAATGAGGGATTTCCAGCGGGTACGCAGTCTGTTCTCGGGAAGCCCAGAGACGCGTGGTTTAACATTGAGGTTTTAACCTTCATCGGGGTGTCGTGGAGGCAGTACGGGTGAACAGTTCTCCACGGCTACTGTCGGGAGTTGTGAGGCGTTTTTTGATGATTACGATGATGGGATGGCGGTTCGTGCGATGCTGCTGGTAATCACGGTGATGCAGGTGGTGATGTTGATGAAAGATGACATGTTTGTGATGGTGGCGAGGATGCCCTCCAACTGACTGGCGTTGGAATCAATCAAGCTGAAAACATAGGGTCCTACCTTCAAGAGATTATGAAGAGAAACTTTTAAAATAGAAAAGTACAAAAGTACAAATACAATACAGAACAAATGTAATAGTTCACAATATCTTTGTATAATCCCTTTGTTGCATATGACAGACAAAGAATTGTTAGTGACCTCTGACCTCTGGTCAGATGGTAAGAGGCTCCGAACGTTGTCCAACATTCATTTTGAGGGAAATACGAGTGAAATTGTAAAAAAAAACAAAAATACATTTAAAGATTTTATACAACAGCGTGTACTGTGTTAATCAATTAGTACAGTGGCAAGAGCATATTAACATTTGAATCATAAAGTTAGTCATAGTCATACAGTAGCTCAAGTCTGTAATTAATCATTAAGTCAGCCGCCACATGGTGATAATGTCTCAACCAGCATTTGCCAAATGGCCATCAAGGCGGTAGAGAATTTCACGGTTGGATGGTACTACGTCATAAATACAGTACTGTACTGTGAACTGGGAAAAGGCCATTTGTTTCCCTTTTGATTTTACAGAAAAACAGCAAGCAAAACCCAAAGTATAGACAATCTGAGCAGTCAAAATGTTAATACCTCAAAAAGTTACAGGTATCTCAGGTGGCTTTGATGTATCTTATCCACCAAAGACGTTTTACCTGTCAGGCTGGCTTGTCGGTGGCAGATGGGCTTCCAGTTTGATCAGATGACCACATCCTGTGTATGGCTCAGTGAGTCGTTATGTGTTATCCCTTTCCCCCGCATACCGTCCTTCCCACTGCTATACTTTCCCTCTCCCCTCTGCCCCGTCTCCTCTCACTTCTCTGCTCTCTGATCTCCTCTCTCCTCTTCATCCTCCTCCTCCTGCACTGCTCCTATTCCCATGTCTGTGTGTGCACGGGTCAAACCAGTGAGTATGAAAAGTGGGATCTGACAAAATGGCTTGTGTGCAGTTGGTGAGGAGGGATTAGCTCCTGTATGCCTGTCAAACAGCCCGCTTTGGTTCTGCAATGTCTGTCGCTGCCACTAGGGGCTGGGTTGGCAGGTGTGCGGATGGATGCATGAGGAGTGTGTGAATCCACTTAGCCGCTTAACATTTACACGGGGATTCAAACAAAGAAAGTCAAGAGGCTTCACTTCTCCTCGTCCTCTTTTCCTTTCTGCATAACTCCTTCACTCTTTCCATAAATATTGCCTCAGACTCACTAAAACATTACCTGAACGTGTAAAACGTTTTGTTGACGGTTTGGTCCACAGCACCTGTTCAGCACAATATTATAACACCTTCCCTTCTGTTTCTAAAATGAAGGAGTTTGCACAAGCAATTAAGTTGCAAATGAGAGACAAGATTCCCTTTAATCCCCTCACATTTGACACATTCAGAATGATTTTTTTTTTTATACACGCCACTCGATATTCTGCTTTCCAAGCGTTGGTCTCTGTTCATTTCCACAAGAAAGTCACATAAAGGCATCTGATCCATATGCTTTGCTTCCTCGGATGGGCCTCTTACATCTCATGAATTGCTGATGTATTGCAGGTTTAACAGACCAGCTCCAGTCCTTCCAGTTATAATGCCTTTCAAATGCTGATCCAGGATGCCCTTGCCACAACAGAACCGGCAAAGCCTGGAAAGCCCCAGGACAGAGTGGGCTGCATAAGACACTAACAGAGAGCAGAGACGAGAGCAAAGCTCTATTGGATAACTGCCCGGCTTTTTCCACAGCACTTGACCCACACACACCACTCCCCCTCTCCCTGCTCCTCCTCCACCTTCTTCTCCTCCTCACCACCGACAAATGAAGTGTCCCCGCTCTCGGCTCTGATCCTGAGAACCTATGACAGCCAAAGCCTTCCTGGTCTCTGAAGTAAGCCCTGGCAGCGATAGGCTAGTTTACTATTCCCTGCTCCAGCCCATGCAGCAAGGCATGAACACAGCCGAGACAAAGCCTGTGTGACTGCAGTGAATAGAAAGACTGAGGGAAAGGAGAGGCAAGGAAAAAGGGTGCTTGACCACCTGTCACACCTGTCATACCTGTTACGCTGCACTGTCATGCTGGGATTAATAACGGGGGGAAAAAACTGTCAGACAATGAAACTTTTAGTTCATTGTTTTCATGTTTTGAAAACTTAAGAGAACCTCCTAATAAATAGCACTTTATGAATGCTTTATAACATGTAACTACAGTTTATTTTGTGTTGATATGCATGAATTAATACTTTATTGATCAGTAGTAACCCAATAATATAAGAATAAAATGGGCCGTTGTGTGAAAAATCCCCTGTGGCTGATGTGTATCCTCTTCTTTATTGATTTATTAACTTCACCATTAATACGCAGCTAATCAAACCAAAAGCTTCTTCTTAACGAATCAATACTGATCTACAACTTGTAACTGCTTGTTTTATATATGTTAATGCATTATTAATGCTTTATAGATCAGTAATAATCATTTAGGGTTGCTATGTTGGCAAAAATCCCTGTGACTAGTTGTCCGACGCTGTAGTTGTTCTCGATTGCTTACCAGAAAGAATAACGTGATTCATTATATATATTAACATTATTATTAGTGTTATTTATTTGTTTGCATTTTAATCCAGTGTTATTGTCAGGCAATATCAATAAAACCTTTTTGTGATTGTCGGCCTTACTAATTGCAACCAACAATTAATCATTATATTGTCAATGACCTATAAAGCATTGACGAATGATTTACTAACCATTAGTTAAACCACTACCATTACCTAAGCCCCTTATAAAGTATATACTTTATTATAAAGTGGTGCTGAATTACAAAGTTTATATTTAAATGTACTGCATAGGTGATTCGGACACTGGTCTGTTATGGTCAGAGCCCTGAGTTTCCACCCATTGCAGCCTTTGCAGCCTTTACAAGGCCCCTTACAAACAGATTATCATCAATCCACAGCGGTAAAGCAATCATGTCTCTTTAAGACAGATTGCTCTGTTAAGATGCTTCATAATTTAATATCCTTCTCATTCTTCATCTCCCCTTTTTCTCTCTTCCCTCCCTCCATCAGCCTGGCAAAGTCATGCTGAGTTCCTTAAAATGCATTAAATTATGATGTGTCATGAAAGTAATGCTCTCCCCCCGGAGTATGAATCACATGACGGATCCCTCTCTGGCCTTACCTTTGACACAGTGTATGCACATAGCAGGGTAATAGATTAAAATTAGCCTCAAGTTCCTTAAATTATTGACCCTGGGCCCCGTTTTTCGCCTCCTGTCAGCAATCAGTTTACAAGGAGGTGTGAGCGCTAATGCTAATTGGAGGGAGGGAGGAGCGGTGGAGGCGCTTTTACTTCACCTTGCTGTCAAACTGGCCGTAAGTCTTTCCTAAAGACTTCTGTTGAGCATGTGGGAAATTAATGGAAGAGCAGTAGGTGGGACTTAAGTTTCAGCGTTATGGCACTACATCAATGAAATGGCTTGTTGGTGCACTCTTAATAATGTGCCTTTAAAAATGCATGGATGGAATTTGAATTAATTCAATTTTTAATACCCACCATTTATTATTAAGCCCTTTTCAATTAATATTTCACATTCTAATCTTATTAACAGGAAAGAGTGTTGAGACGTTCGTAGCCACACAACAGATTGTCCCCTAACTTGTGTTGAAGCTATTCTGGGGCAGCCTCCTCCAAATGTAATTCAGTTTGGAATGAAGAGATTGGTATGCATGGTGCTCACATTAAAAACTACATTTGTGCAGTTGCTCATTTGTGTGCTTTATTAAATCTGCTTAAGTGCTTCAATAGAATTTCGAGTCAGTATGCAAGTGAGAAATCCCATCCTTGACCTTCAATGTAGCGCACGTCTGTCTACCAGACGGTGTATTTGTATCTTGTAGTAACTCGGCTTTTTGCAGTGCTGAATCTCTTTAGCCACAAATACACTGCATTTAACTGGCCACCAGGCTCAAATTCATGTGCTAGTGTTTTATTAATTCCTCCGGCAGGAACAGAAAAGCAGTGTTTTCTTTTCAATTTCCCCCTGCGTGCCTCTCTGTATAGACCTTGTGCATCCCACAGGCTGTTTTTATGGATCTCTGAGTGTTTTTGCTCACATTTTTACTCCTCAAGAGTCACGATATCGTTGTTTACATGACGACATATCCTCCTAGAGGGTCAGATCACCCGCGTTTGTATACACAGGTCAGATCCGTGGGGAGTTGTCAACTACTCCCAGTGTTTCTAATGAACTGCAGCCGTTTGACTGACAGAAGGGTTACAGGCCGGGCGTAGACTGCGGCCACGACGTGCCGAGCTGCTGCTCGGGTGACTGATTGGCTACACGCCTAATGGAGCGACAGACACACACAAGATACACAGTGTCGCAGATGTGTTTGGGGTCATGTTGGGGGGGTGTTTGTGGAGAGTGTATGTCACACGTAAATGTTTGTGTAGTGGTATTTGCAAGCACAGGGAGAGATATTTTACAACTCTGTCCAGTGTGAACTATCGTGGGGTTTCCAACTCGCACCACAGGGGTTACTTCTGCAGATGCCACGGGGTACGTTGAAAGATTGTTGAGTAGTTCAGCTAATTTGGGATAACATAATGGATTAAAGGTTGACATAGATAACTAAAGTAAGAGCTGAAACAGTGACAAGTCAAGTAAAATATGTCATTTTATGAAATCTTAACTAAAAGTAATGGCAAAATTGTTAAATTAGCTAAAAGTAATGATTGAACAGTTGCAGGATAGAAATCACTTGTCGATGGTTTATTTTTACAACTTTTTATGCAGTTTGTTCCATGTATCAATATTAGAATCAGAGCTGTTTAGCCGAAACTGCGCTGTTGTACGATGACTATTGGGCCCCAGACTGCAGCAATACATCCTTCCAGTATATATGAACTTTGTCCTCTCAGTATAAATGCAATCTAGATGGACGCAGAGGACTGCATCACTCATATTCTTCATCAAAACAACTCTTTTGGCAGCAGGCTCAGGGGAATCCAGGGCAATAAAACAGAAAATAGTCAACATCTCATACTGTCGCTGTCCTTTTGCGATGCTTTTTTTTTTGTTGTTGTTTGTTTTTCATTTTTCTTCTTTAATGACGAATACTCAAACCTCGGGTGTGTAGTACCTCGATCTGTGTGGCTTTGTTCTCTTGTCAGTGTCACGACTTTGAAGTCATATTTTACGTAGCACAGTGCTCATTTCCTTTCTTTTTTATATACATTTATTTGCCCATGGAAGTCCAATATCGTATCTTTTTCCCCCTGAATGAAAAAGAATGAAATGATGGTGATAAAAGAAGAGGAAGAGAGGAAGAAATCTTGCCTGTGCCAACTTTTCCACCATTTCTTGACTTGTCTGAAAACTCAGTTACTCTTTCAATTATTATGAACCAGAAAGATCTCTCCAAAGAGGTGACAACACTGACAAAGCTAGTGTAACATCTATCAGCTTGGAAATAATTTGATGTCACTTTTTATTTGTTGCATATCCAGGATAGTGGTGGCAGAATTGATTCACAGTGACACATATTTTCTTTGGGGGGGTTACACAAAGAGAGGAAATGAGAAAAGATTGTGATGCAGCAATCCCTTTATTGTGTCCCTCAACTTAATTGGAGTAGCCCAGCTAGCGTCTGACATAGCCCATCAGATTGTTAGCAATGACAACACTGACTTTCAATGTTGTTTCGTTAAGAAATCTAAAGGCATTTAGTCGATGTGTTTCCCCTAATATCAATATCACATCACTGGTTGAATGGCAAGTAATGGCACCTGGCGTACGCAGCAACGCGCCATTTTGGGTCCGACTGACGCGGAAATCGAGAGCACGTGACTTTGCGGCAGATTTGTTAACAGCGAGCTCCCGATTGCACTTGATGTGATCCACTTCAATCGTGGGGGATCGGAAGCCAGAGAGGAGACAGAATGCTTATCTTTGTGTGCCGCGATCTCAGTTGGCAGCAGAATCGGCGGTGTGATACTCGGGCGCTGGCCACCGAGTCACACTGTGCCAGAGATCACTCCTGCCACTCTCCAGAGCAAAACCGCAGGACATAAACCCACATGCACGCTAACACTGCAGGCGCCAGGTCTGGCCCCACATGTGCAATCCTATAAGCACTCAATCCTTCTTTTAGTCATAAAGGCATCTCCAGTATATCCCTCGCTCTAATGACTTTCCTTCTCTGTCCCACTCTGACTGCTGCTAATGCCGCCACTGCTGCGTTAACAGCAGATGAATGGCACCGCTCGTTACGTCAGATCTCCAATCAAGAGGTAATGGGTGTTGTCATGGCAACCACATCCAACAGGCAAGGGGGAGGACGGGAATTGGGAAACGAGCGAGGTTGAAGACTGGAAAATACACTTAAAACATGTTAAGCGCGAATGAATCGGACTTTCCAATTCAATTTCTGCTCCTTTGTACGACATGAGAGCAATTTAGCTTCAGGTTTAGCCTCAATGGGCTTTTCTTTCAACCCTTTTTCATTTGATTAGATGCAAAGACTACAATTTAAAAGATGATTCTTATTGGGTATGGATAAGATTACAGAAACAAGATAAAAACTACCAGGAAAATCTCCCTTGGTGGATTATAAAATACAACAAGGTCAAAGAGATCGGAATTGGTCTTTACATTTTACAGGCCTCACACACATTCTTGTATCTGGGGCAAGCTGTTTAGCACAAAGAGTTGAGTCTCATTTCCTTTCATACTTTTTAATTCTTTTGACAAACTTCCCCCCCCCCTCTGGATATACTTCACTGACAAACAAAACACATCTGAATGCCTCCTTTCAGGAAGAGCTTCTTTTATTTTTGCACTCGCACTAACCCTCGCAGATTGACTCCAGGACAAAGATCCAGCACACATCGAAACTGACAGCATGAAAGGCTCTATAATTTTTTTTGCCCCAGAAGACACTGATACATTTTATCGGATTCCTCCGTTTCACATGGCCTGATGTAATGTGACAGGAACATGTGGTACATTAAACAAGAAATGTTTTTTAACACAAGTGAGATGTCTTTCGGGATGTCTGATGTGATTTAAAAGAACTGAAGAAAATAAAGTCGCCATTAAACATCTACTAGAGGATTGTTAGATTACCTTCAATCAATGATATATAGAGTAGAGGGCTTTGGTTGTTGTCTATTATCCCAAACTAGTGCAGTGCCTGTTTGTGGCGTGCCCGTTCGGAGTGGGCCAATAGCCGGCCCCCCCCTGGAAGTGCTCATTGCAGGGCTGCTGAGAACCGGTAATCGCTCGTTGACTCCAGGGAAGTGAAGATGAGTTTGTTCGTAACGTTAGTATATCCAGCGTCCAGCAGCTAAAGCCAATGAGCTGCAGCGCTTAGAGGGTAGCTGTGGACGAGCGTGTTGTTTCTACACTCTACGTGCTCGGTACCCGAGCAATACATCTGTTACCCACCTGTGTCAATCCACAATACACGTCCACTAAGTGGCAACTAGATCGGATGAACGGTTCTCGAGATGTGCGAAGGACGCAAACGCAGAAGATTCCAGACTTTATTGGCCAAAATGGCAATTTGTCATGATCTACACATTTTTTTGTAATATAAGCATATTAACTGTATGGAACATTAAATTGCCAAAAAAAGCTACTTTTATCCGGCTTGGTCCAGAGATGTTGTCGACCAAATCAAGTGAAGTTTGCTAAAAAAATTGGAGGAGGAGCAAAAAAAACAACATTTGAGACTTTTGGTTCAGAAGTTACAGCCCTAAATGGGAGAGTAATAAAATAAATATATACTAAAGCAGGGGGGAAATAATGAATGAAGATTCATGCAAGAGGGGCCAGTTATTCTGTAAAATCAAATGTATTTAAATTCTGTTACTCATTATTCTGTTATTTTCATTCTTTAAAAATCGCCAGAATGCAGAAAACTTGATTCTCAATATTTAAAACAGGAAGAGCTGACGAACTTGTTAAAACAAGTAAATGCTAAAAAGTAAAAAGGCTGATTCAGACAGCTTTATCTGTGTTGTATATTAATAAAACAAATGAATTTAAAATAATGTGGCTGCCGTGCACTGTTCCTTTGATAAACACCATTTCCAGACCTTTAGAAACGTTGACATTTACTTCGCTGTTTTGACCCAACAAGCCTGGCTCTTTAAAAAATGGGAGCAACTGTGCATGTCTTTGTCAAACACAGGGGCAGAGATTTGCAGTGCCGATGTGTCAAACTAAACTCTATTACAGCGGTGAAATTTTCCCTTTTTTTTCTGGTTTCACCGGCAAGCAACAACGATCCACTTTTCTTCCCAACCCCTCCCCCACAGTGTTCTCTTGTTGTCTTCTTCTATCACAGTCGTGAGGAAAATACCACCTCGGGTCTACCTTTCAAATGTTCAGAGAATCCTCACAACCTCTGACAGAAGCTCTAAACATTTTGCCCCCCCCTGTAAATATTAGGCTTTGAGCGAGCGAGAAATCTTGGAGGCAGCCATCACGGAGCCGGAGGGTAAACATGCAAACCTTGATTAACTTGTGTAGTTGCCTGTGTGTTTTTTTTCTTCCCTGGGAGATCACTAACTCTGCCGGCTCATAATGTAGATTTCTATACATAGCATCCAATATGCTTTGTTTGTTTCTGTATTTTTGGAATTGCTGTTACACAGATTTAGGAAAGAACATGGGAGAACAGTGAACAGCGAAATGAAAAAGGGGAATGTAAGAATGAATATGATATTATTGAGTCCAACCATGATCCAAATCTTATTTGTCACGAGGGAGTTAACAGTATCCCTAATGTCCTGTCAGATAGATAGTGGGATATGATTTCAAAGGGTTTCAAATGCACTCCAGTGTACCATAGTCATTCACAGGCTTTGTGAATTACTGTTATTTGTGAGAATATACTGTATCCAATCTCTTCACTCAGGCAACAGAGAGCATAAAATAAACCTTAAGAGTGTCCTCGGAGCTGCATTGTGGCAATGTGTGTGTGTGTGCATAGGCCAATGACAACGCTCGTGCATGCTTTTGATTGCGTTTGTGTATGTGTGTGTGTGTGTGTGGCACATTAGGGTTTAGGAAAACACGTCAGCCAGTTCAGACCAGCAATTGACAGTCAATTCAAACAATTCAGTTGATGTTTGGAGTTGTTGTTTTTATCATTATACACAACAACAAAAGGCTTTCCCCTCTGCCACATAGCATCCCATGTTCTTGGTTTTGTCCTTGGCATGGACACCTTACATATGTTTGCTTGTGTAGATTGAATCCCCAAATACCCATAATGCAACCTGATAATCTTTCGTCAATCCCACTCTGCCTTGCATTTGTCTTTCAAACTCCAAACTATGTGCCCCCCCCCAGTTCATAACATACGCTTTCTGTCATTATCTTACAGTGGAAGCCGACTTTAAGATTTATAGACAGCCCCAGCGAGAGCCACGGAAGACTTTGTTTTAAGCAGAAGGCGCTTTGTGACAAGTAAACTAAGCTTTGTGTGTAAAAGTGTTAAGAGAAAGAGAAGAAACGGAGAAGAGTAATGCTGCTTTCTGATTAAAAGAACCAAAAAGTGACAGTACGAATGCAATTTAAAGGGTGTAATATGAACCGGCATTTGACACATTCATATCTGTTCATATAGACACACTGTCATACAGTACATTGACAAACAGCTTTGAGCACTGTGGCTTTCTTCTTAGTCTGGGGTGACAAGTCTCAAAACTTTTTTTTTTACATTTATTGTGAAGTTAGTTGGTAAGTTGCTCTCAGATGTTTCCCGTATCCGTATCATCCGGCCAATGCAGCAAAGGCCCAAGGACACCGCTTTCCATCAGCCGAACAGACATAACAGGAGACACTTGTGTGACAGATTGTTGTTGATTGTGCCCAGTTGAACCCCGGTGTCCTGGCTGCCGACCTCTCCGCTACAGCTGCAAGCTTGTTAGGACGTTCATTTTCCGCCAGTGTCCCTCGAAGCATCTGTGCACACGCTCACACACACACAAACACACACACACACACACTGCAAAAACACAATGTGACTCCAGGTGTAGCTATTGTAAGCAACATGGATGTATGAGATACCTATACTGGGAAGCCCAGTCTCTTTGTCCCCATGGAAGGAAAGAATACCTTCATTATTTATTACTAAATGAAATACAAAATCACCCCAGGTGCTGTTTGACTGACAGCCAGTCTTACAACATAGGAAAGCCCCCTTATAGTAAATGTATATAGGCCTCACAGTACAATGTTACCCACTAATTGACAATTTACCACTCGCTCAATAGTCAGGATTGCGTTCTCAGTGTCTGTGGAGGTATTAGTAATAGTGTTTTTCAACATCCAGATTAATTTCTTAAAAGCATGCCTTTAAGAAAAAGTGTCTGGCTTGCAAATAAAGGGATGTGATTTAAGGGGAGAAAGTGCTTGTGTTGGAAGTATTGTGAAAGGGCTTCGAGGAAGTGAGAAAGAGAGCGAGAGAGAGGGGGGAGGGGAGGTTGACAGAAAGAGGGAGAGATAGGAAAACAGGGAGAGGCCGGGGGCATTAAACTCGAGTGAAATAAATTTGCTTAGCAGGTACTTCTGTTGGAGTCGCCTCCGCTGAAAGAGGAGATCAGTCTTGCCGGTTCTGCATTGCCATTTCATCTAAATCCCCCTCTCCATTTTTTTTCATGAGCTTGGGAATCTGTCATTCACAGGCCATTCATTTTTAACGCCACCTGCCATTAATACATGCTATAAATACTCCAATACGTACGGCTTATGCATCCATCCGATTCCGACTCCTGCGCTGCAAATTCTATGGAGAATTAAGATGAAATTATCATTTGATTAATTGATTAGACTATCAAAAAAAAACTGTATAATCTATGTATCTTCAAATTTATTGTAATGTTTTTAAACAAAAAACGATCAGTATCCTCTCAGGTTAGCCAAACTTATTTGGGAGAAAAACTAAGAGAAATGTAAAAAGGTCTAACTGTCTGTTGTAAACACCCATCACAGTTTACAGATCAACTTCCTGGTTCAACTTGTACCTGCTTGGCTCCCGATATTCTTGTAGCGGGGTCTGCCTGCTAGATGTAGATGCTACAGTTATTTGCCACTTATCTCCAAATAAAGGGGTTTATTTAATCTGCAACCATGTCCGATTGTCTGACAGCTCACGCTCCGTCCCTCATCATTGGAATTTGTTCAGACCTTTAGCAATTACTGTGAATATGTGTATCATAACTGCCAGAAACGATGGCCAACAACTACAAAAATCAGACCCAAGTTGTAATAAACTGGTATTTTCCTTTTAAAGGTTGGTATGAATGTTTTTAGATTTCAAGTATTGACAATCTTAAACAACAAAAGACGGGTATTTACCTCTTTAATATTAATGAACAATGACTACAAATACATGTTAGCCGTCAGTTTCAGAAACGGTTGCATAATTGCTGTAGCACTTCAAAGTATGAAGCTGACATATACTCCTCACTTCGCTAAAGCTCACAGAAATCACAAAGGCCTGCTGGGAAAATCGAGTCCAGTCAGCCACTTCTCATCCCTTGCTGGTTGTTTGTTGGAAGTGGAAAACTTTGAAAAGCGTTCGGTAATTAAAAAGGGGTGGGGGGGGGTGGTGTCGAAGCACACTGCAGTATCCCCACTAAATTCTCTGTAATCGTGAGGTGAGTCAGTTGCCTTAATTAGTTTAGGCTTTCTTCTTCCTCTCTGTTGTGGAGTCATTAATGTCGACGTGAACATTTTTCTCTCATTCGAATGGATAAATAACGAAAGCGGAGTGACAGTTGGGGGGGGGGTGAGCTAGTCACAACTTTTTTTAAAGCAGCAGGAAGGCTGCAATTAACAGGATCTGACAACCCAGAGGGACACACAAGCACACTCAACTACAACCATTACACACAAGACCTACTGTAGACTAGAATAAAATATGAGCTCATTTTGACGCTCCTCAGAAGTTATTGAGATCAAAACAGAGTCCCTACGAAAGCCGTAATTGTTTGGATGCTGCTCTCCCCCCATAAATTTAGAAGTGATAATTAATTGTAGCGAGTAAAAACTCTCATCAGGGAGATGAACCATTAGAGATTTAGGTAAACAAACCCTTATCTATTGTTACGGGTGAGTGGCTGATAAGGATTGATGAGAAAAGTTTCATTTTCACCAAAATGAAGAAAAAAAAAAATGTAATTGGAAAAACTTTTCTCTTACTTGACTCAAATACGAAGCATCTGCCCGACGGTCCAAATCTGAATGAGTCATCATCATCAAGGTTTAATTACATTAATAAATTGTTTGTTTTATTTATACTTAGTTTGTTGGTTCAATGATCATGCTAAAAAATGTTAACAAATCATTGGTGGAGAATTAACTGGTTGCTATCTGTGTTTTAATTACCTGCGTATTGATTTGTCCATCGGGAGAGCGTGAGCAACACTTTAATGCCAACTTGGCGACAATGCAGCAGGCCAATGCTTGGCCGTTTCTAGCTTTGTTGTGGTGCCGCTTACTCCCCAACACTGTTATTAAGGTTGCTTTCCTAGTTCCTTTCATATTCATTTTTCATTACGTACTCACCATCATGTAACTGAGAATTATGGGTGAGACTATTACTTAACATATGCAAATCTGAAACCACTGTGGTAAAATGAAATTGCTCTGCTCTGTCGCCCAGCCATGATAAGCAATTAGCACATGCAGTGTCATTTCTATCACCTTTTGTTCTTTCTATTGTCTTGTATGCATTCAAATACAAGTAATAAAGTGTACTTCTACTTATAATATGTACTTATACTTGTAATATGATGTTGAGCTAGAAGCCTCTTTTAATAACAAAGCAATCATTTTTTTCAACATCACTCGCCGTTCTCCTCCCCAATTATATGTCAAAATTAATTCATGCTCATTAATCTCAACATAATATATGTTGGTCAAAATTAAATATTCAAGCGTGTAAAACTGACGCACCTCAGCAAAGTATGTCACCGGGAAAGAAAGGAGGGCAAAAACAAAGTTGAGTGATTGAGCGATGGGTGGCAGAGCCAGAGGGAGGACAAAACAGAGCAGCGAGGGAGGAGAAATGGAGGAGTAGATGGAGACTGCCTGATTGGAAAAATGGATCGGTGACAAAGCGCCGCAGCTCGGAGCTAAGATTAGGATTCCATCTGTCTTGAATGAAATATTCAAATATACGCTGGCAAGAGGAGGCATATTACTAAAAGGATGGATGTGGGGAATTTGTGAAACAATGACTCTTTACATCCATGGAGGGTCAGCGCTCGCCCAGACTGTTACTTGGCTTGGAGTCGGAGAGCGTATATATATGCTCCCGAGGCATACACTATGTGCTGTTGCATTTGTGAAGAGACTGATAAGAAGAAATTACTATGTTGAACGCAGTGTTTCTACAAACAGAGCGACACAGTGAACAGCTGATCACTCAGATCAGTCGGGCAGTGTTCTCCCTTGAGTCGTCTTTTTTTGATTGTTCAGACAACAATTTTGGTTTCTCAATCGACAACGGGAACTCCTGAATAAAAGGTCCCGATGCCGAGATGCCCATCCACCACCCTGACCGCCACACCTTTCCTTTCTGCCTCGCTAAATAAAACGACATACTACCTTTGAGATGTACATCATGAGGCGCTGGGCTGCAAGTTTTGTTCTACAACTACTTAATGAAGCAGGAACTTTTACGCTTCTGTCTGTGATTCTTCCAGCATATTGAGAGTAATTTACTGATGAAATGATTTGAGCTTTCTCCAAGTAGCTAGAAGAGCCCTTTGAATTTGCAGTCGGAAATCTAATAAAGCTCTCATTAATAATTTCCACTGCAGACACCATAATTCTTGACACGAAGGAGAAGAAGAGGGCGGGAGGGGAAAGTACGGGAAAAGCCAACCAGACCCCTTGCAAAAAGAAATACAACCCACGATAACTGAAGTGCAGATTCACACAAGTGGGATATTATCATATGACCTCTGTTTGGCAAGATGGCAAATCATTTGTTGTGGAAATTTGACTGAAGGATTAAGAACACAGACAACCTTTGCAGTTATTAAGGATCACAGGAGCAGCCGGAGTAATAAAAGGCCTGTATGAATAGGACTTTTGACTGGCAAATTGAAGGGCACCTTTTACAAGAGATTTCTCAGTCTCAGCATTAGTGTCGTTGTACAACATCACTGCCAGCGACTAGGAAACTGTTCGGTAGCTGACCTCTGACATCTCCGTGGATTATTTTCCAATGAGAGGAGGAGGAAGTGGGGTTAGCTGGGAGAGGATGTGAGAGAGACTGTTAATTATTGCTCCTTGCAAAACTGTATGAAAAGACTCAAGATCGCAGCGTAACATTCACTCGAGTTGTGTTTGTACACGCCTCCTCTGCTCGTCCTACTCATAAAGCGTTAAAGGTGGACTGTGGATATAGTCATTTCCATGCTTTAAAGTCAGTTAAGAGTGACCTTCAAAGATAAGGCAAAGAGTGGAAAACAAATAAGACAATCAAAATGTCAGGACCGTTGCAAGAGATGGGATGTCATCAGGAAATGCACCGTAGCAGATTCACCTTAATTCCGAAGAATGGGAATCTATCAAAGGAACGGTGAGCTTCATCACAAAGCAATCAGATGAGGCACTGTATGATGAAATGCGTTGGTGATATTTTAAATGTAAAACATTGTTATTTCTTAGAAGCATGGGGTTAACTTTTGATGACTATGAATATCAAGTTACTTTTCTTTTTTTTTAAAGGTATCAATAGTTATATTACACCTATGCAATCCTTGTGTTTTGGGTTTACTAGTGTTACTATACAGATTTTGAATATATACGAATATACAATGTTTTGGGGCATTTTTAAAGTAGGGTCACCCTGACCCTAGAGGCTTTGTATGGCTGTTACAAGCTTAATGCTATCATTAGCATGCTAACGTGGTCAAAATGACATTGTCAACATACTGAGGCTTAGGTATAATTTAAACAATATGTACCATCTTTGTTTAGCATGTTAGCATGCTAAACACGTGCTGATTAGCATGACAAGCACAAGCTGAGGCTGATTGTAATGTCTGTTGGCCATCAACTATGCATTGGGGAAATTACATTTTGACCTGATGATGGCACTTCATGAAAAGTCATTACAATCAACCGTTGCCTGGACTAAATGTTACAGAAATCCATCCAATCATTTTCAAGATATTTTACGGAAAAGTACAGAGCGAGGAAATGGAGGACAATTGGGAAAACATGAATATCTGCATGGTCCTTTCAACTTTTGATACCTGCACCTTATCAGGAATCTCTGTCTTTGTTTTTATTTACCAAACTGATCCAAAAGGGAAATACTTTCTCTGATGGCTGTGATGAATTGCAACATTATGCATAGTTCCAGTTAGCAATGCTTGTGTTAATTTAGAAACTGGTCAATAGCAGCAAATAATTAACAGGGCTCATTTAAATTAGTGCATTTTTGGTGAAGTGGTCTGAAAAGTTAGAATCCTTTGTTGTTTCACTTGTTTTATTAGTTTGGAAATTAGCTTTTTTTTTTCCATCCCACCAACCTGCAGCAATGGATCAAACATAGTTGGATTATGTCATGGTGAACAGTTATCATTTTGAGTTGAATAAATTAGAGGAATGTAATTAACAGCCCGTATTGAGTAGATGCCAGCCCAAACTCTGGTATTTCAGAAGTGGAGATTTAATCACAGCTCGGGGTGCTTTGAAAGACCATCGCTTTCATTGGTTGTGACAACAGTGGGTATGCGGGGAGGAGGGTGGAGCTCGTGGCCGGGGCAGAGCTTAGAACTGAGTCTCAGTGTCAACCTGCCGGCTCCTGAAATAGCCCAGACAACAATCACTCACATTTGTCCTGACCAAGATGAGATAGAGCCACAGCGGAGCCAGCTCTGGGTAGAATGTACGACAGGGAAGGGGACTTCCATTACAAGTTGTATCACCTGTGAGATAGAGGATTCAGATAACGGAGCCAACATTTTCTTAATTGTTTGGCTTTCCTCGCTCTTTCATGTTGGCACTCGGAATTGCTTTTGCCCACACGATTGGTCTTTTCTTTACATCTTTCTACCACACAGCTCACTCTGAATGTCTGCAGCTGTAATGCCTCTTAAGCAAACCAAGTCAAGTTGACTAAAAGAAAGACAAGAAGAAGAAAACAAGTAAACAAACTCAGTTCCCTCCATTAATGTTTCTTTAAAGTGGATCTTTTCTATCTCCGATGGGATTCCTTTGTTCATGCTCCCAACGCTTTTCAGAACACACATCTTTAATGTGAAAAGAGGCTGATATCGGTGTCATGAAACAAACGCGCTAATTCTTAATTTGATCAAACCATTTAAATCTATCTACCTCATTAAGGTGGCGGTTCAAAACAAAGAATGTGTGTAATTATTCAGCAGCGTCAGAGTTGTAGTACTTTATCCTTTAATAATGCAACATTTAGCAAATGGTATATTTAGCAAATGGTATTTAAGTACTACAATACTTAAAATGAGGGATATTGTTCCATCAAATGTTGCTTGATTTTCGTCGAATGCTTTCACACTGTATTTTCTGGAGCAAACTGAGCAACCGAACTGTAAGTGCCGGGTGTTGACAATGTTTTAAATGAAGCAAGTGAGATTCTTTTCATTGAGTTCATTTGAATATTTAGAAGAAAACTAACTGCAGACAAGATGCTTTAGTATCACTTGAATGGCTGAAGTTGCCCATATGTGAAAACACCTCCAATCTGTGAAGCTATAGACATTATGCGACCAGGCATGTAGATTTATTTATTTATTTATTTTCAGCACTTGCATAAGGATGGAGGAGAAAGTTAAAGGTTTGAGACAGAGTTATGTTTTAAGGGGTATTTCGTCCTTGGAGAAAATGCAATGTACAATACAAAGAATGTGGAAACAAGACAGAAAATGAAAAAAGGGGGCCTAAAAGTGTCTCAACAGTCCCCCCAGGCCCAATGGAGCATTCTCCACTGCCCATGATCATAAATCCAGATCTGGGCTCTGCTGTATATAGTAGCTCTGTGCCTACAGCTTCCAAATGATTCCTCACCCCCCCCTCCCTTCCTTTCCATTTTTTTTTTCTACCTGCACTGTACCATGTTGGAGGAAGCAAAACACATCCTACATATCTGTGAAGGAGGAGGGAGGAGGGGGAGCGGCTAGGAGGCCAAGTCTCCGCCAACTCAAAGGATGTTGATCACTTGTGTCTTATCGCTCGCAGAGCCAGGCCACCCCTTGTGAATTAAAAGGAGAAATAGTATCTCGCCGCCTCATTTTTCACCACCCAGAGATGTTCGGTTGCTCCCTTTCTTCCAGCTCCTGTGCCAGAGAGATAATTCCGGGCCCATTTCTAGCAGCAGAATCCATCTTTCTCGGGGCGTTGGACCGCTAGTCCTTGACTTCTCAGAGGTCATTGGTGCCCAAACTAAACGGAAGTGCTCCCAAACAGAAGCCCTCCTTTTTCTAGTTAACAAATATTTATTTTTATTATATCTACTTTATTTCATGCCAAAAGTTGAGGACTCCTACAACAAGGACCGCAGCACTAAATCTCTTCATTAAAGGCCCTAAATAATACAGTGACTTTTCTTGCATGTGTGCCTCTTCAGCTTCTGCAAAAGAACATGTTCTTCTTTCACGTTTCCACAAATGTCACACCTACACTCAAAGGCACTTTGGTAATTTGCTATCTTCTAGAACTCATTTGCAAACCACATTATTTCATTTTACTTCAGGATAAAAGCATCTTCAGTGCGACTACATGTCCTGTTCCTTGTCATTTGCTGAATGACTGATGCAGTTTTCTCCTCTTCTTGAAAAAATGATTAAATATGCACAACATCACTGCATCAATGTCGTGGTGAGGAACATTCAACCAAACTATTTTTTAGCAAATTATAGCGTGTATATTTGGTTTATTATTACCTGATACACAGACAGTCATGGCCATTGGGATGAAATGCGATTTACCTTTTAAAGGATCGTTAAAGTATCATCCAGTCTAATTGAATCAGTTATTCCAATCAGCTGTGAGAGGCTAATCAGTTCAGGTTGAAATAGGATAGATGTATATAAATACATCAATTAATTTCCCTAATTTCCTGTCATTTAAAGTTGAAATCAGCTCACGTGTTCTGTGTTTTGTTGAAGGAGACTATGTACTGTACTTCAAAGGCTCTCATAACCTTACTTACCCTACCACTTTAGGAACGCCTGGACTAAAGCACCTCAGCAGTGATGTGAGGTGACCTGTACTCATTTTGAATATGTCAGATTATTCTTTTCCTACCCTGACAATGGAACTATTATAATGGAGCAATTTTTTTTCATCCCTCAGCATCGATCTCTGGCTTTTTAAACTCTTATTCCTTCAATCATTTCATGTGTTATGTTTTATATATATATATATATATATATATATACACACACACATCTTTGTTTTCCTTCATTCCCACGTTAATAATGTGCCTGTGCAGGGTCTTGCACAGTTACTTCCAGGGGCAGAGCATCAATTGGTGAGCGTTTGTCTCTTGTTGCTGTAGTGCACCAAGGTTTGTTTGTGAATGATCTATAGCAAACTGCAGGATTGGCTGGATATTGCTGTGTGACTAGCTAAGCCTTGTCCTTGCCTCCTCCTTTGACAGCAAATAACAAAAGTCAGACATCCCAGAATACTGGATATCAGCCCCTACGAAGCAGATGAAAACTGCCAGGATTGTGTGTGCTAGAGGGGAAAGAGAAGTAAATAAATAGCTCGAAAAATATATTTTCTTCTAAGATTTACTGCGCCTCAGAGAGGCGACACACTTTCTTTGTGAGGGGAATATTGGTGTGACTTGACAGGAGTTTAAAAGATTTATGAAACACACACCGAGCTGGCTGTATGTTCCTGTAGACGGTGATGAAATCTTCCTCCTCACTCTGTATTCAAATTAAGACACAAGTCTGGAAACTTAGAACCGTATAGCTGCTTAAACATGCAGGTATACAGCGTGGGGCAGATTACTCCCAACTTGTGTGTTTTGCCATTTTCTATGCTTGGCTTCAGCCGAGTGCTTCCAGGCCACTAATTGGACAGCAGACCATGCATGCTGAATGACATATGTTTCTGCCTCTAATGACCCTCCTGTAGTAGCTCAGCGACAGGACAGGAGGAGAAGAGGCACTACCATCTGACATGTAAATATGCCAGAATCCCTCCTCTTTGCAACTCTTTGATCCGGCATTTTGTAGTCCGAATACTGGCAGAGAACCCGAGAGTCAAGTATGGAAATGTTGTTTTTCAGTCACTTTGATCGGCTGTGAAATACAGATACATTTTACAGGGCATAATCAATGGTACTTGACGAAAAGGATTCTAGCACACGTCTCTGCTCAAGAATTTCACCCTTGATCAAGAAGATATTTATTGTGAGAGTTTCAGCGAAGGCCTTTCCCTGCTGTGATTTAAATGCTAAGTGTGGATACATTACTGAAGGTCAAGAGAGCGTCCACAGCGAACAATCCAGAGGAAAAAGACGGAAAGAGTTAGCGAATCAAGATCTTCAGGATCTGAAGGGTTTAAGTCTTGCCGCTTTCAGGCTGGCTCAAGGATGAGGACGTTCAGTTCTTTAATTGGTGCTCCAGATGTTTGAAGATTTCTCCATTAGAGCAGTAAAAGACACCCCGTGAGATTAGCTCAAGGTGCTGATAAAGAGAGGACTTTCCTAAGTTACCATCAGGTGCAAGTCTTCTTTGAAAGCAAGGGTCCTTTTATACTTTGTTGATTTTCAGCGCTACAGACCTTTTAAACTCGGAAACTCACTTTAATCAACTGTTCGGAGTCATGGCTTTTACTTGTAGTATTTCACAGGGTGGTATTACTAAATAAAGGATCTGACTACTTCCTCCACCACTGCCTGTCTGTATCAGCAAGCAAGTTCATACAAACTGCTCATGCATCACATGTAATCTTACAGGCGGACGTATCTCGCTGTCAGTCAGCTCGCTGCGACGGTGGTGTTGTGATGGCGATTCGCTCTGGGGTTGTTTTTTTGCCGACGTTGACGGAGCCGTGTTGTTTCTCAAAGTCAGAAGTCGCAGACTGAGATATCATGAGCAGATATGGCAAAGGGAGATGAGAACCTGATGGGAAAGAGAAGCAGGCAGCAGCCAGACTAGATTTGGTGGAGGATCCCTGATGTGTTTGTGTCCGTTTGTGAACCAACATAGCATGCAAAATGGCGTACAGCAAGACATTCCATGGAGATAGAATCGTGCATAACTGCTTCTAAAACCACAATGCTTTGCTTTTACCCATTACAATCCATGTTAAAGACAGAAAACATATGTAATAAAGGCAAGAAGTCATCTATTTCAGTGGACAGGAACATACTATGACCTCATTGTTGGCCTACAGTAATATTATGTCAGATCTTTTCAAAAAGTTACACATTGTTTTTTTCAGTGTGCTAATAATAATCCCATATACATACTGAGATCAACTTTGGGCATAATACCACAGTATCAAAAAACTCTTACCGTTGACTGAAAGGTGGCTACCATGTAATGTTCATTGCATGTGTTTTTGTCCCGGTAACAAATCTGCATGTGACCTTTCAGGAAGTGTTCCTCCAGAGATGACTGTTACTGCAAAACAAAAGCTAAATCAAAGACTGTCAAAAACATGCTGGGTATGATCAATAGCAATCTTAGCTTATTAAATCTGTCTCTCGCAAAATACTGAGATCTGTGCTTCAAAAAATTCATACGCTGATGGCACACTCTGCCAGATAGGCAGATACACTTGACGGTCAAAGGACATGGCTGTCATGTTCCCCGAGTGAATGACAGCCAGATAGCAAGTGGCAAGCAGTCCGTTTGTCATTGTACCGTGTAATCAAGTCTTTACCTGGTGCCTGTGAACTGCTGCTGTGGTTTATTGGCAGCGTGCTGTTACAAAAACCCTTTGACACTTTTCTTCTGTACCTTTTCATCCTCCCATCATCGACCCCATCTCCCCCCCCCACCACCATTTTCTATTTACTTTTATTTATTTACATTTTTATTTATTTATTTGCATGACTTTTTAATTTCAGAGCTGCCTCACATTGCAAGCATGAAAAAAAAAAAAAAAGAACTTGCACATTCATCATCTTTGAATTTAGAGCCTTGAGATTCCCCCTCCAAGATGCACTAATGCCCCAATAGGGAGACAGATATTTGCATTTTGATTAGCGGGGGCCAACGTCTCCCGTCTCTCTCGTCTCCAATTCCACACGGCAAACGCCGACGACGGTCTAACCGCACAGATTGAAGCTACACAATTAAATAATGAATCTAATGGGAGGGATGTTGGTGGGGGGGGGGGCTCTGTAGACCTCTTTGAATGCCATGTCTGATGATTACTTTGGAGAAGTGTTTCCCTGTTGTTTGGTGTCAAGAGAGAGAGCCTCAAAAATCCGTTTTGTTTTTTTCAAGGTTTTGGAATCCGTGACACCTTTTATTGTTCAGTTGTTAAAATAGGGGAAGGGAGAGCATTTGTTTGAGCTGCCTTGTGTCAGTCATAAAGAGTGCGCTACAGGGGGAAAAACGGCTCAATTCAAACCAAACCATGTGGGAGTAGTTTATTGCTTGTAATAGTAAGAGCTCTTCTTTGATGTTCCGTCTCTCACAAGAGCTTGGGTGGTGAGAAAGGAAAACAGCGAATGAAATAAAACAAAAGTTTTCATCTCCCTCGTGCCTCGCCATAATTCAGCGTGCCAGAGGATCTGCGCACTGTTTTGTTTGTGTTGCATTAATTTTACAGGGAGTCTTGTGAAGTCAGAATCAAATCTGTCTGGCTCACACTGGTTTTTTTGCTTGCATTTATTTACCAAACAAAGTTGTGGGAAGTGAGCCATCCCATTAGGTGAATGAAAGGCTGACCATCCCCCCTGCAAGGTCGCCCCGGGAACGCGTTGAAAATCAAACTGACAGATGTCAATCAAAAGTCCCACGCGGACATTATATGACTGTAATCACGGTGAGTACGGGCTATGTATCAATAGACGGAGATGGAGGCGATACGTTACCATATTTCTGCATAGCCTTGGGGCTTAGTAACCTTGTAAAAGACAGCTGTTTCCCAGCCTGGATGCTCAGTCATCGTGAGATAAGATTTCAATTTAAGTAACAGCGGGTGTAAAATATGTGGAATGTATTTCATGGATTTTCCTTCAGTTTGGTGCGATAAATTATTATTTTTCTCTTTTTTTTGAAATTTTGAAGCAAAACAGAGTTTGTATGAACTAGGTACTATCTCTCTCTCTCTCTCTCTCTCCCTGAGGCCTTTGCGGTTTCCAGTTGCTGTTTGTCTTGGGGCATTGTTTTATTACCTTCGAAAACTCTACTGGGAAAATCTTAAAACAGCGGTTGCCGTAGCAACAAGGACCTGGCGGTTCCGCCACAGGAGCGGAGCGAAGAGCGGCCCAGAGCGAAAAGGGGGGGGGGGGGGGGGGTGTAACACTCAGACTGGAACAGCAGCAACATCGACACAGCTGGAGCCCTGGGTAAAGACCTGGTGGAGCAGCTATAGCATGTCCACCTGTCCCTTTTTGAATCGCCAAACAGTGTGAGGTGATAAGATGAATGTGGATCAGTTGATCTGGAGTTATTGTCAAAGGACAAGTGCTTTAGAATCACTTTGTTCCAGCCATGAGTGGAAGAAAACTGCGACTAGAATTTATCTCATTATCAAGCAATCTTTTGATGATTCTTTTTTTTTACGTTTTTCATTCAATGTTGAAAGAAAAAGTTTGACATTTTCACAGCTCGGTCTCTTTAAAGTTACGTTCCCATACAACAAAAAAACGCATCGTCAATTACGTTTAGAGGGAAATGATTTTCTCCCAGATTCATTTTGTTTTTGATGTTTCACAAATGCGCTTCTCTGCCGGCTGTAGTCTTGTTTTTACCGGAGACATATGTGACTGGTATCGACCTTCTCATCTCATTTTTGGCTATAAATTGACCAAGCCTATATCCCAAAATGTCAAACTCTTCCTTTTTAAATGTAAGACAATTGTCAATAGATATTAACCTTACAATGAGAGAAAGATGCAGCATTGTTCTCCTGTCTTTACACACTCTGACTATCACCCTTTTGGTTCAGGAGAGTTTAATTAGCACCGACCTGCAGGCAAATGAAAACCCAAGCTGTGGTTAAATAGGTCAAACGAGAGAATCGAGGATGCATGTTGTCACGTGTGGATGATTGTGTTTGCGGGTGCACATATTTAGGCTTTTTCTGCGTTTGCATGCATTCACTAGCAACACATTGCCAGTGCACTGTGCTCCCTCTTGACACTTGCACTATTAAAAGTGAGAATGCACAAAGCTGCACTGGAGATTGCTTTGCTGGCACCACACCAGACATTTAATCATAATTAACCAAACAATTACAGGGCTAATTGTTATTGGTGAGATACTGGAGCGCAGAGAGGAGAAATGTCAGGTTTATTGGCAGGGGATCTTGGCTTGTCTTTGTCTCACTTCACTTTGGAGCGTTGACCTCAGCCCGCACCTCCTTCCAATATCTGCAGCGACACAAACAAACTCTTTGAGATATCGCCTCAAAAGACAAACCTACATCTGTGTATATCGTCGCCCAGTCGCTCGAGCTTATTTGTGACCGTCCTACAAAGGGAAGGAGAAAAGGAGCGAAAGGCCAGTTAAAGGCCAACGTGAATGGCAAAGGCCTTTTGAGTATCAGCATTGTGTTTCACAAGAAAAGAGGTCAGGCTCAAAACCGCTAGACTGATAAGTGCGGATGTTCCAGAAGGGTCACGCAGTGCTCGGTGAAGTGAGGCCTTTGCTTTGGCTATTGATAGCTCCACCAATAGCCTCGTGCAGTGTGGAAATCAATGCTATCTGGTGACTGAACCGTCTCAACCATTGACTCACTAGAAGACTATTTCCACGTAAAGTAATCAGACATTTTACTGTTTATTTATTTCAACTGCTACTCTTAAATTAAATAACGTATTTCTTGGTATGCTATGGTGCATATTCGGTATTCTAACAAAACCAAATGCATAAAATCATTGTTGACACTTTTAGTCAGTTGTGTTTACTGTACAACAGAAGACTTGAATCAGAAAGTCAACTGTTCTGGCATGTCTGCATTGTTTGGTTGTTCCCCCCCCCCCCCCCCCTCATGAATTCTGTTGAGCCCTTACAGTTTACAGACACTTTGATTCTGCCTCCATCTGCCATTCCCATGAAACCCACAATTGCTCATCTATTCATTTTGTCAACAGTTTCTTTAAAAGAGATTGCCTTTGTGAATGATAAGCCAACGCAGAGAGAGTCATACCAGATTTAAAACGTATGATTAATTCATTTCTTGTTGTTTTTGTTAAATGGAAGATAACAAGGGCTTCATATGACACTTCATTATATATATTTCCTTTCTTTCATATTACAATGGCATTGTCATTAGCCTTTTGAAAAGTCTGTTATGAAAGCTAATTGCATAATACTCCGTTTCAGTATTTATGTGTGCTCTTCCACTATAATTTAAACTGCAATTTATACCTAAAAAATGGACAGATTTGCATTTTGAGATTAGAGTTATGCTAATAAGGAAGCAAGCTGATGGATGCCAAATGCCGATCTAAGTTTGAAATGTGTGATTTAATCTTGATGATGAGTTAATACACCATATGCTTCTTGCAATTAGCTGTCTGTGGATGACCCTCCTCTAATTTGTTAAGAGTTCAATGTAGCATAAAATCTAGGGCAGGTCATTCCCAAGTGTTTAATCTGTTCTTGGGTAAGGTTGGGAGAGGGGGAGGGGGGGGGGGGGATAGTCACGCTAGCCACAGATGGGTAATTAGCTGGTCGGATCATGGACGAGGGGCCGCGCTCCAGTGTGCTAACACCTTCAGCTCTCCTACACTGTTCTCCCTTTCAGGCCCTTATTGTGAGCCAAGCGAGAACAGAGCAGACTCGTTCAGTGTGAAGAAGGAAGGACGGAAAGTAAAAGATGCAAGAAATGCACAAGGGAGGGTAGAGCACATGAGACGGGCAAATGAGATTTTGCAGTGAAAGATGAGACATTTTCAGAAGAGAGACCAAAGGAGCTCGGTAGCCTTTCAGGAACAACTGTGTGAAGTCCATTCCTGTATATCACAGCCCAAATGTTAGTTTTGATCCTGGGTACCAGATGAATAGCACCGGCTTGTATCATTGCGTCAGGGCCCACTTTTACATAAAGCAAATAATAGCCATACAGATTTGGACCCTGTACAGTAAGGAACTGAATACTAAATGTTGAATTTGAATAACATATATATTTATATGGAAAGTGCCCTGTATTTTTATTTTTTTCCCCAGGAGTTTGAGAAAGTATTATTTTGTTTCTCATCATTATTTTAAATGTATGGACCCTATATATATATATAAATGTATGTATATTAAATACAATATTGTAAATGGTGGCGTTTAATCAGTTGTGATTAGATTCACATGTTTCAATTTCAGATTGTTATGTCCCTTATTTGCTTCCATATATTTGAGTGTTAGAAGGTCAATATAGTCCCTCTATAATTTCAACCTGCTCGATTGATTCTCACAATTACCGTAAACAATGCACCACACTTAACTTTGCTGACCTCACCTACCTACCGCCTCGAATGACTGAAATTACCACAAAGCGTGCAGAAAATCTACAGCTATCACACTCTCAAACCTGTCCTATGTGTGTGGCAGTGTGCAGCTGAGCCCCCCCCCCACACACACACACACCCCCTTAATCAAGGTTGGAAGATGCATTTGGTGAATTCCGAATTTCAAGCACCTCTCTACTCTGGCAGTGTCTCGACTTTGCCTGATTAAAATGATAGAGGGGCACGAGAATGTTTGATCTCCAAATCAATTTACATTTAAGATTCAATTTTGCACCTGCAAGACTTTGATTTTGGAACTTTACGCTTTCCCCAGTCTTGCAAGGATGGAGATTAATCTACACCAGCTGTTGAAGAAAATATTGTTGATTTTTTTTTTTTATTCCTTAGCTCTCCTCTCACAAATAAATTCAAATAAATTCTCACAGATATATCACACCGTGTGATGTGTATGAAACTACTTTTTTTAAATGTTGTTTGGCTGAGGTGCGCTATAAGACCATCTCTACTCTTCAGCTAATATGCACAGGAAGTAAAGGCATCATAAATAAATACAAACCAACGGCAACCGTTTTACATAAGGTGCAATGATGAGTAGAATAACTGTCACTGACAGTCACCATAAAAACACCATTTCTTCCCCAAGTGTTATTAAATCCAGTTCATCAGAAAGCTTTATTTTCAATCTAAAAAAAAGCAGAAAAATACTGTATCCAAATCCAATTATGTGATATTATATTTCAGACAGTAAGGTTATGACATGGACATGATTTACTGATTTTCTTTACATGTATGTCAAGGATGTTTATGATTGATTTTTACAATTTCTGCCATCAGATTAGAAAAGATTATACTGAAAGGTTGAAGCTATACTTTGAGGTAAATATTCCTGTCAAGTTGGCTCGACAGTGATTTGATTTGCAGTTTCTTGGAAATGGTGGTGAATTTAAAGTAAGTTACAAAATATAAAGATTAGAAGCCATTGCTAGCAGCTCGGTGTGCTCTGAGCTAAATGCTCACATCAGCTAACATAGCACTGTTACTTTCAAAGACAAACGTCGTACTGGGTTGGATCACAGAGTGGATATGGTGGACAAAGTGCACAGCAACATACTGAGCATTCATGAGATATAAATGGCAGTATAGTAAAGAACATGGGGTCTCAAAATGCATCTGTTTCCTCCGCTTCGGAGCACAAACGTGCACAGAAAGTATAATGGTTTATGAGTTACGGATTGGGACATACAAGTCTAACCAAAATCAATACTTAGTTTCTCTCTTGGGTGCCATGCCGACCTTATTAACATTGTTTCTTCATGTAGAAAAGTTCAAGATTGGCCTAAATGGTGGCACCAGAGAATAAAGATACAGGGTCACCATTCTCAATATTTCTCCTCCTATAAGGAGGATGAATGTGAACACCAAATATCACGCCATTATGGCCGTTTGTTCTTAAGATATTTGATCGAATAAAAGAGTTAGAGGTTTAAGGATGTTGTAAAGAGTTTGCTGCCAAGATCAAAAGCTTGACCTGTTTTTTTACGAGGCCCTTGAGGCTACTAGTGTGAACAATAAAATGGCTCCAATGAGTGGCTAGTCACTAATCTCTTACGGGTATTTCAAAATGGTTCTCAGATCTTTAGATGCCGAATTTTCTCAACACAGGCCCTTATAGAAATCATAGGATGACACGGCCTGAACTAAGCACATTTCAACCCCCACGTCTATGCTGGCTTGAGCAGTCTTTGCTAAAACGTTAACCCTTGATGAAGTCACCACCCACTTAAATGTAATTCTTGTTTTGTCAGACTGTGAAATAAAAGTGGTGCAAATGCATGCATTTACATATTTTGGCTGAGGGCTTTCAGAGTTCAATTTAATAATGAGGAATAATAAATAAATGACTTGTGCATAATTGGTAAGTTTTTGCTCAAATGTATAATATATTTGCTAAATGAAGAACAATGGAGCTAACCATTTTGTGTGTCAAAGTGGACAATTGTCTTCCTCTAATGAACATTTACAGATTCAGAAAAATAAATTGCAGTAAAAAAATATGTCTTATCTGACCTGGAATAAGGGACAGAAAATAGCAAAACGTTATCCCCCATTATTGAGACGAACCAACCATAGAAGCGTCGTTACCAGTATATGCTATTAGCAGCTGTTGTAAGAGAGTCTCACCCTTGTAACCACCAGACCATAATATACCAGACACTACATAATGTATGCTGCTAATGGTACTTTGCTGACTGTAGAAGAGGTAATACTTGTTCTTGGACTTTTAATCCCCTTCAATGAGCCTTTAACAAGTTCATTCTCCATTCAACATTTACTTTGAGCAAAACAACTTTAAATGCTTTTTGGGAACCCCTAGGAAAATTAGGGTTCCCTTAAGTATTGTATAAGTGTTTTTATAGAATAGTCACCAAATGAGATCCAGTCCTGTGCACCAGTGGCAGATTTGTACAAAAAGTAATCTTGAATTTTTCAGTCTTTCTGCTTAGCTACAGTTTACGGCTGCTGGCTCAGCTACATATTTGCTGTACGAAAATGACAATGGTATCATTCTTCTCACCTATTCTCCAAAGAAATAGGGGGCGACATCTCCCCTCTGCTACTTGATCCATACAATCCAAATATACAGGAATCTGTTTTTTTTAAAAAGGCAAAAATGCACAAAATTCTACCAAACTGCTGAATTTCAGAGCTGGTCAAAATAATACTGCTCACTTAAAATCTTGACGTGTGGCGTCCGCCGATAGTTCACGTTAGCCATCTGTGTGTTTGTACCCTTAACAGATGGCTACAGGCTGTTCTTGGCTTTGACAGTTTGTTTAATGGATTGAATTCAAAATGGCAGAAATGGGAAAATGACGTCCACCTTTGTCTCATCCTCCCCGTGGTCAGGAGACCACCGTGCCGGTAGTAGAGTGTGCGGCGGCTCTAGGAGATGAACCCCCCAGTCAGCAGCACATAGAAGCTAAAATAAATCCAGCAAAACACCTCAGAGTTAATAAAGAGTCACAATTGACTGGTGGAGCAGAAAACAAGAGTTTCTACCACGTAGAATTTAAGCCAATTGTATATCGTGCAAATATTCAGTGGGTGAATTCATTCTCGTCGATGGAGGACAGCATTACCCACAGAGTCCAGCAGAGGGTGGAGCCTGCGTGAGTTAGACCTCCCTTGAGAATACTATTTGTAATTTTTATATTTCTGTTTGTGCATCGATTAAACATGATTGGAGAAATCTTTGGAGAAAGCCAGGCTGTTTCCGCATGTTTCCAGACTAACTGCTTCTTTGCTGCAGCTCTTTATGCATAAACATGATCTTGAAATCTGTCTTCTCGTCCAACTGTTGATAAGAAACAGAATAAACATATTTCCCAAAATGTCAAACTATTCCTCTAAGTGTTTAGCGACACACTCAATACTTTACTCAACCTCATACAACAAAGTGTATCACGTGACTCAGGTTCGGGTTGACTCATCACAACCCAAAGCCATATTTTCCTCCATTTCTGCTGACATGGGCAAAAAAATGGATTTCAGGTGGGAGAGAGAGAATGAGAGGGAGTGTCAGTCTGCCAAGATCAATAGGTGAATCAAAACCACTGCTGATGTTTCACTCTTCACTTTCCCTCTTTTATGTATTCACCTTCTTCTTTCTCTATCAAGTCTTTCTTCATCTGACGCTGCCAGAAAGCCCAAAAAAAAAATGCTGACAAACAGTTGTCTGGGCAATTCAAGTATTTTTATTTGCACTCGATCCAAGACAGAAATCTGCAACCCCGAGCAGCCCTACACCCCCTCTTGAACATGTTTTCCTTCCCAAACTCTCGCAGAAATCTGCTCCATTGGTGATCAAACCTTTGGTGTTGCTGACCTTGAGCTGAGGGACCTTGCTGCCACTTCCCTTTCTTCAGTCTCATCTTCAAACTTTCCATTTCCAACTAGCCCTCCCCTTGTCCTCCCTAGACTGTGATGTAAGTACTCGCTGCACTTTTATTTTCAATATCTTAACAGATTAATTTTATGCATCGACTACATTTTATTGCTATTCCTGATTTAAAAAAAAAAGGTTCCGTCTTTTGTCCTGAGAAAAAACAAACATTGATGTACATCTACTGTTCAACAGACTAGAATGCATGAATATAGACTCGTGCCATTGTTGCTGAGGCCTTCCTTGTCACTGCAAGTGTGGTAGAATTAATTCTCAGCTCCAAACCCAAGGTGTGTGTGTGGGAGACATTAACAATACTTCATCTGATTTTCTTCAGGGAAGCAACCGTCATAAGCATGCCAGAGCCTCCCCCACTGGGCTATTCAGGCTAATGTTGATGTTTTGACAAATGTGCAATAACATAGACTCCTCTTCTCAAATTGAAATTGGATTTGTATAGAGATCAGTGGAACAGGGGTGTCTGCCCAGCACAAATAACTTAACTCTGTCAGTTGCTCTTGGCAAGGCTGAATTCATTTGAATCTATTAGAGAAGGGAGGAGGAGAAGAGAGCTACAAGGAATACACTCATACATTTTATACTTAAGTGAATATTTTTTTTTTTTTAATAAAACTAGTCAGACTTTGCATATTCTAGCAACCACTGGTGGAAGGAGCTGTCAGATCTTTTACTTGGTAAAAGTAGCGATACCACAGTGTCGAAATCTTCTGTTAAAAGTAAAAGATGGAAAGTTTTAGCAGTTAAATGAACTTAAAGTATCAAATGTATAATTAGTAAAAATGCAGCGTGGCCCATTTTAGAAGATCAAAATCATACCATTCTAATCGTTTTTCATCACTTTAATGATAAACAAAGTCTCTCGGTTGCTCGTGAAAAAGTCACAAAATGCAATCTCTTGATTTGTGTGGAGGGACACAAATTGATCCGTCGTGTGCCGACTCGACAGTTAATGAGTCCTGGCATCGTCAAATGACAAAAGTCGCATTCGAAACACAAGTGTAACCTACGACCTCAGTCGTGAAATTTTAACACGGAGCAACTCTTGCCTCACACACACACACACACACAAACATCATTTATGGTATGTTTACAATCTAAGTAGTTAGCGTACCAAAAACCTATTTTGCCATCACAATATATACACCAGCTTCACTGTGCCGGCAGGACACTTAACTTCGTCATATATGGATTTCATTGGCAAATACATGCATGGTGGTAAACACATATTGTATCTAAACATGCATCCTCTATGACTGTGTGTGAGCATTTAAAGCTACTTACTCAAGCTCACCGTGTGTACATTCATTAACATTTTTCCACCCTGCTTACATTTCCCCGCATCATTAAGTTGCTCGTATAGTTGTATATATTTCCCTTGTTTTTTTTTCTGATTCTGTTTATCTTTCTCATTTCCTCTCCACGTCCATTAAATTAGCATTTCTTATCCTTTAGATCTCTTCCAATATTGTACCTTTTTCCTTACACCTAAAAGAGGAAATGAAATGCTTTGTTTGCCTTGAGGGGTCAGTGTATTTGCACCAACAATATATATATATATATATATATATATATATATATATATATATATATATATATATATATATATATATATATATATATATATATACTGTATATTGTAGATATACAGTTTCTTTTTACAGCTGGAAGTGGGATTGTCTATTAGATTTAAGTCTAGTGCAAGACATGCACGCGGTTAAAAGTGAAATTAATAAGAAACATGAATAAATGTAATAAGTAAATCTGTGGAAAACAAGTGAAATAGATTCACAGCCAATGATAGAAGAACTTTAAATTTAAACAGGCACCTTCTCACACAGATGGTTTATCACGAAGCAGTGGCGTCATAATCCAATGAATGGATTATCGTGATTAAGTTCCAATTGTGGAGCTAAAAACAGACTGCACATGATTCCTCTTGACAAAAGTGTGTACTCCTGTGAGGCAGAGCAGAATCCGTGCCCCAGTTTGGGATTCTTATCAAATGTAGACAGCCCTTGCCACATCAAGCTTCACTTGTCGCTTCGCAGAGCCCCGCTCCTCGGTTTTCCAGTAGAGACGCGGATGAATTTCATCTTTTGACCTTGTCACCGGTTCACACATGACCTGCACTGGCCTGAACCTCTGACAACATCAGATTTGTCTCTCCCAATCACCAATGTTGTCTCTGATGGACAAACTTGGCCTCCAAGAACCATGGCTGCTGAAGCTGAGATGATGCCAGTATTTGACCATGGATCATAGATGCTATGGTCGGTCCAGAACGAAGCACTGCAATCTTGCTCCTGTCATGAAAAGTGACAGATCCCTTTGATCAAGGGCAACAGGACTGCCAAAACTCCTTGCTGTGCCAACAACTTTGCCTCTATCTTTGGGACACGGGGTTCCTTGTGTGCTGTGAGCTGTCGGTTTGATGGTGCCCTGGGCACTCTGTGGGACCAGGGATCCACACACTTTGCACAGAGTTGTCACTCTGTCAGAAAAATGTACCGCAGAGTCCTCAGGAGTGGTGACTGCTGTGATATTACCATGTTTTTCATCAGACGCGGTTCGTCTCACACGCTTTACGGAATACGCTTAGTGGAAAGCATGGGTTGTTGTTCGGGTCAAAGGTCATCAGGAAGCTCTGCGTCGCATATTTTGATCAGTGAGCACTCACTGAACATTGTCATCTCCCTTCTAAGCATTAAGTATTTCTTGAACATCATCATTTCTTACTGAATCCTTAAATAAGAATAATGTATAAGGTTAAGGCTTAATTATGGTTTTCTAATAAATTTAAGTTAAATATAACTGCAGAGTGAAACAGACTATAAACCATAAATAAGGGGAACGGGGGAAAAAATATTGAGGAAAGAGAGGGGGTGGGGGGGTGTAGGAATATGTTCCCACCTCTTGGTGCTGCAGTGTGCACCGTCAGATTCTTCACCCGGGGACTGTGGAGCACTTAACTCTGTGCTGTCGTGATTTCTCCAATTACGGGTGACAGCTTCCAATCCGCGTGGGAGGTGGATCACCTCTGGAAGTGCCAGGCAGAATACGAAGCGCACCGCAACATTAATAATTCACCGGAGGTACATTCATATTCAGTCTAAGCGCTGCAGTTTGGGCCCCATTAGTGATGAAGGCGAGCAGACGCTCCCTTATACCTTTCAGCTTGATGTTCAATCGCAGGTATAAAGCCAACATGTTTTTTACTAGTTGAGATGCTTTCATTTCATTGCCTTGCAACCGTAGAAACAAACTTCATGACTCTTCTTAAGATTACAGACTGGTGGGATACTTTTAGATACTTCCAGGAAGTTTGCTATACATTTGCTGCTAAGAAACACCCTTCAATTCAACACACACTGTTTTTAGGCTTGAATCTTTCACTTAATAATTTGCAAGGAGCTTGCGAGTGCAAAGACAAATAGAATAAATGCCAAGGACCTAAAAGAAATTTTAAAGAGTCACAGAAGCAAATAGGCCTTTGGTAGTGATAAACGCCATCATCCATGCCAGACGGCAGCGGTGCTCAGCAAGCAACATGGTTTACCCAACCAACTGCCTGGACTCAGCAGGCTACAGCACACACTGCTTTCCCCGAAAAACCAACACACCTCTTCTCCGGAGGAGCAAAATAAAATGGGCTGAAACAATACAGAGCCGGCATGAAAAATGGATTGCATGTGGGAGCGCGGAGAGAGAAAAGCTGGAATGGAGGTCACAGCAAAGCAATGAGCCTCGGTCTAGACAAGTTTTTAAACAGCTTAGAATTGTAAGTCTGACTTGTAGAAACAACACTTGTGAAGTTGACTTTAAGGTGGGTGTAAAGTACACCTGGGAGTTAAACTGGGATTTAAGGGAGCCTTGATTCACCGGGATTGACAGGTTCTTGAATGTGCGTGGGTGGCGGCGGCAATTACAGCGCTGAGGATTATGTTGTATAAATGGTATATGTCAAGACATAATGATCTCCTTTGGAAGTGAAGGCGTTAACCTGTATGCTACCACTTTAAATGCAAAAATAATAGGTCATGTGCCACTCATATTCCACTGTTAAAAAACAGTAGTAACTTTTGGGCTATAGTCTTTAGTAGAAGTTCAGTTGTGATACAGGAGCTGTGTTATTACCAATGGGTTAATGGCACCATCATTTTGTTACAGTATAGTTTAGGACCTGTACCTAGTGCAAAAGTCTTCGCCGTTCATATGCTTACTTTTAATTACTTACAGTGTGCTTACTTCTAATTGCAGAGCAAAGTGAAGAATTAAACGTGATATATTCTCATCCACTTCACACTTAGGGGTGAATTTGAACAGCCTCAAGTGCCTCAACTAGTGCGATCCAGAGCAGCATGTGAATCCCAAGGCCAACAAAACCACAAAGCTCCCTCACAACTGCCGGTGATGACATGAGCTCATAGCCACTTTTTCCTGAGACGCTGCAGAAAAGCAAACAACCACTGTGATATCCTCACGCATCAGACCAGAGGAAAGACGGCGCTTGAGCACCCCCGATTCACAGATAAGTGAAATTTGAAACCTTGTTTTGCTGCGAACAAACAGAATAAGTCATCCAATCTGCTCTAGTTTCATCTCAATGGAATTATAGTAGTTTTTATGTCAACTCCACGGGGGGGAATATGAACACAGTTGGAACTGGAAAGAAGAAGCTCAGACACAAGTTGCTAAAGTGTCATTTTTCACGTATGTATTCCTCTTTGCACCTGCGGTGTGTTGAAAAAGTTCTCTACTGCTTTGACAATGTCAATTTAAATGAAAATAAAAGGTAGAATCAAAGTTTAATTTTTAGGGGTTTTTTTTAGTTCTAGAGGGATTGCGATGTTGGTCTGTCGGCCCAACATCCAGACTGATACACGTATCGCAATGATTTTGTTTATGTCCAATATTTTGGTTAATGACCAAATACCTTCAAAAGTCATTTCACAACAGCTTCAGCTGGGCTTTGTGTCTGGTGCTTATTCGCAGTTGTTAGCACTGTCACACGCGAAACTAAGATGACAAACAAAGTAATCATTATACCTGCTAAACATTAACCTTCTAGCATTTTCATTGTGAGCGTGACGTTAGCATTTACCTCAAAGAACCACTGTTCCTAAGAACTGCTAGCCTCTCAATATAGCTAATACTCTAACCTGACTGTAATGGAAACATGATGAATGAATAAGTGATATATTTGCGGTGTGGCAATTTATTCTTTCGAATTGTACCGGCCTGTACGATTGCACTTTAATTAATTCCTAACGTTGTAATTTGACCTAATTAAAATTGCTCATGACATTGTTAATTAGAAAAACCAACAAGATAAGAAAGAGTGATTAATATACTCTCAGGCTGGAATCAGTGCTGTGATCTAATGTTAATAAATGGCCTCATTGTGCAGTGTTTCATCTCACACACACGGACTCCCATGTGACACACCATTTCACACTCTCAAGGCTGGAAAGTATTGACGAATTTGATATTGATAATCCTGGTAAATTGCTGGTATACTGGTATTGCTGGTATACTTGATGAGCAGCAACATAAATAGTACAAGTTCTGCATAAATACTTTAAAAAAGCACCAGACTGAGATGTTTAAGCGCATGTAGACTCGTAAAAAGAATCATTACTAAGTTCAAAGGGAAGTGATGGCATTCGCCTGTCAGCAGGGTGAGTGTAAGCTCCATGAAAGGCAAATGACCTTTTCAAACAAAGCCTGCTCTCCACTTAGGAAGAAGTGAAAAGGGTGAAGAAATTGCAAGAGGGTAAGAAAAATATTTCATTTAGAAATTATGAACTCCATATCAATGGTGGCTGCATAGCGACACCTGATTCTTAATAACACGATTTCTTCAAAGGTATTCGGCAAATCGCTGTTCATTTACATTTCAAAAGGAGAGAGGTTGCTTTCATTTCCCTCATTCAGTATATTCCCCCCCCCCCCCCCCCCCCCTCCTAAGGTGACTTTTATTTCTGAAAGTGTACTTTTACATAAACGCGTAATGCTTCGAACGTTTTTTTTTTGGAAGGGGTTCAAATAGAGGCATGACTACAGAGGCTGTCAGGTTTTTAATGTTACTTTTTAAAATTTCACATAATTTTCTTTTTAATGAGTTTGTTTTTGGAATACACCAGCAGAGCCTTTCATATTTAAATCCTACATTACAGTTCATGTATACATCTTCACTTTACTTCTTTTTTTTGACTTCCAATTCATCGACACTTATTACATGTGGGCTCCCCACGCTCGTGCCAACTGCCACACTTGAATTCACAACACACTTTCAAACAAGTGGCACCGCGGGGTCTGCACACACCTCCTCTGATTGCTTGAAGGAGGTGTAAAAAAAAAAAAAAAACAGGAATATATTTAAAACAGTAATTAATCATCTTAATCACATGGATGCAATCCTCCACTTTGGTATTTGCCTCAAATGCCGGGAGCTGTTCATCAAAGCCAGCCATGTAGGTAATAACTTCCTCAGTGCTTTCACACCCTTCCCTAAATTTGCATTTAGATCGCAAGATGATCCCAAGCAAGCTCTTCATAATGTCCATTCATCCCCTTCTAAAGCTGCAGCCATGCGGTGTGCCATACTGCACGGGTGCATAGAGTGATACAACAGTAAGTATATAAATGTTGATTGATTTGCACTGTCTGTTGCTTGTGCGGAATAAGAGGTCCTGTTTTTTGCCTGAATGGTGTGTGCTTCACCTGATGACACAGTCGGTCCTTGTGTAAAATGTCACCCGAGACAATTTCCTTGTGCTTTTTATTGTGCTTGATGATTAAGTTTAATCTGATTTGGAATAATTGAAAGTGTTTACAGAGAGAAGGAACAAACCAGAGCAGAGTAAATCTGGAAGAAAGCAAGCTTGAGTAAACAAGAAGAGTTGGCAAGTGGCTGTGTGCAGCAGAGGGGTGAAAGAGCATGATAAAAAGAAAACGCTTTTATGAATTAAATAATGACATCCTCACCATAAAGAGAAGCAAGCAGCTGCTTAGAGGGAGCAGTCGACAGGGAAATCATCACTTTTAATTCCATCTCCGCCAGTTAAACACATGCGCCTCTCTTCCTCTTTCTCCTCGTACTCGCACAGATGCACATCGGGGACCCTGCACTGTTTTAGGTCGTTACAGAAGGTCACAGTCGTGGGCCTGTGCCAGTTTTCAGGATTGTGCTGACATGTGGTGTGAAAATAGTCCGATACACTGCTGTTTGTGAACACGCATGACTGGGAAGGTGATTATTTCTTTAGTTATTAATGAGTATCGAGCCATTTACTTTCCCTTGGTTCATTTTATCAATAAGAGCAATTACTCACATACTCTGAATTATCTTCTCTCTCTCTGTGGAGCATTCCCTTGACTCTCAAACGCTGGTCAGTACATACCTCAACTTCATAGTTTTCCACCTTTTAAAACTGGATTAATTGGGGGGTTTTTTTGGCCATGTACGGTGGCAGCACAGCAAACCAGTCTCAATCCCAACTCATCAAATATTGACGGTTGGTTAGTTGCCCCTCGCCGTCTGACACTGACGGACGAATGCACCCTTTATGTGACACACCGGGCCTTTCAACTGACTCCAATGTAAACCCAACCCAGCCTTACTAACGAGTCCTTAGCCAGGTGAGTCGTGAGTGACGTTTGTCACAAGAGTCGTTAGTGTGAGATAGTCATGTTAACATCAACCCCGCTCTTTTCATAAACCCATTCGTTGTCTAAACCTAACTTTCTTTCTGTGTATTTTGAAAACGGAGTCTAGAAGGGTAACTAGAACTTCATAGTTTAAATAATAGGAGTACTGACCAAGGGAGGGGAGGTTTATCGGTGTTAAGCTACTGTTAATAAAACCAAGCTCTTGTTGCAAGGATGTTTCTGTTTCTCTAGGTACATAATCCCTTTTACCTGAAGTATTATTTATGGCACCTTAACACGGGTCAAAAACTAGTAAATGGAATTTGTGAATGAGAACTGCTGTTTTTCTGTTAAAAAAACAAACTACTTAGTTTTTCTGATAGAATTAGTGTGGTGGAAATGTACATCTATGTTTACCTTTTCAGCCATTACAGTACAAGCAATTTCCACCAGGCCTCAATGTTTTTTCCAGGTCTTTATCAACTGATCCCCAGCTGCTAATTATGAGGGGAAAAAAAAGTCATACCAACACACAATATGGCCTATTCACATGGTGTGGGAAATTGTTCAGAATTTGCATTTGATAGCATTGTGATAAGATGTAAAAACCAATCTTCTTCCTGTAGAGTCTGAGTCACTGTGGTCCTCAATGTGATTTAGTCACTTCATTTGCATAGGTTAATTTCAAACAGCACCTCAAATTAGGCTTGAAAGGATAATTACTTAATCTCCCCACTCCTCTCCCCTTCGCCCCCCCCCCCCCCCCCCCCCCCCCCCCCTTCTACCTCGCTGCTGTATCTTTTTTTTCCCCACCCAGGTTATATAAATGTATCTCCCAACATCTACTTTCTCGGGCATCTATTCATGCATAGGCCAATCTAGTCTCTATCTCTCTTCTCTCTCCCTCATAATATTGGTTGGACATGTCTTTAATTCACTCCCACTCATGTACTCTCCAGCAAATTGCCTACACAAAGCACATCATTTCCGCAATATACCTGGAGCCATCAAATGCAGTTCGACGGCAAGGGGGCAACTTCATCTCCATTCGGTTGTGAACGTGATGAATATGCGCACATGCGAGGCCAGCAGGCATGTCAACTTAGTCAGTGACAGTAATTATCTTCCTTTGAGCAACGGTCATGTAGTGTTCAGATACAATTTCTTTTGAGGAGACTCAACTTCTGTGGAATGAAAGGCAAAGCAGTCCTCGCAGCTGCGGATGAAACAGAAAATGCAATAATGTAGACGTAAAGACGTTATTGATGTGTTCATACTTACACAGATACACCACTGCCCGGAAGTCTTAGGGCAGACACAAGTTCACCGCGTTGGCAAGAAACAGATTTGAACTTTGAGGATTCTCCAGTAACCTCTTTGCAATGCTGAGCTGACATTTTTGACTTCTTCCACACAGCCGAAACCACGGCTGGACTTCAATTATGTAACAGTTGTGATGGTTGAGCGAAGGATGCAGGGAAATACATGGCCAGCGAGGCAAAAGATCATGACCCTCTAAATGATAGAACTTCCTATAGAGTGCATTACCGCCCACTTCCTTTTCTTTTAAAGCAAAGTACAAAGTTCAATTGTGGAATACGATAAATTTTGTTCCGTTTGATTATTTTTTTGGTCTTCTCTTCCCCTTCATCAGAATTTGCTGAAGCTTCGATATTCCTCATGAGCCCCTCGCACTGCCTGCCCTGTCCAGTTTGAGTTGTGTGTTGAGATTCATAAGGAACGCTCTTTATCATTCAGGTCAAAGACCCCCAACCTATTTACAGCTCAGCAGGTAGCAACATCGAGGCCTTCAGTCAGGTTCCCTTCATCTACTCTCTCTCTATATAAAGCTCTGAAGTCCTGTTCTGCGAATGAGTGGGGGGGATCAAGGTGCAAATACTTCTAAGAATTATTCACTATATATTTTTTTTCACCATGAATTTGTTTGTATTGGAACAAAGGCAATATATTCAAAAGTTGTGTAGAAAGTAAAGGTATTTTAGAAAGTATTTCCATATCTTTATTGATTGTGAAGCATGTCTAGGTGCCATATGAATAATGGAAAAACTCAAAACGCTCAATCCCCGGAGAAATGCACACACTGTGCCTTTAAAACAAGCCATCTGGACTTGAGGTCACAGCTATACAGTCACCGTGTAGAAGTGCTGCTAAACTCCGTGTAGCCGACACACACAATTAGTTCCCGGCTGCCGCGACGGCGCGAAGACTGCGGCAAACTGACCAATCAGAGCAGACTGGGCTTTTTTTTTGGGAGGCTTAATTAAAGAGACAGGGGGCTAAATAGGAGCGTTTTCAGACAGAGGGTATGAGAAAAATAAAGTGTATTTAAACATTTACTGTAAGCATGTAAAGATGTTCTTCATACAAGCATTAGACCATAAGCGAATTCCTTGTATGTGTAGCCTCCTTGGAAATCGTCCTGATTCTGATTAAGGTTTAATGTTTATGCATGTTCGGGGAGGATTAGTTCACCAGCAGAATCCTCGATGCTGCGAAGACTCTTTGAGGTCTCAAACAAAGAACAGAGCCTTCTCCACCAAACGATCAATTCCTTGATGTAAGTCTGATTGAACAAGTTAAAAGCTGCCATTTTCCAAGAAAAACTCTTGCGAGAAGCATTACT
This sequence comes from Anarhichas minor, assembly GCF_050575085.1. Lineage (NCBI taxonomy): Eukaryota > Metazoa > Chordata > Actinopteri > Perciformes > Anarhichadidae > Anarhichas > Anarhichas minor. The sequence continues at coordinate 5,161,442 of NW_027466462.1, read as the reverse complement.
GTACGAACCATACGGTGCAGTATGACTCACGCTTGAGCATTAGTTTGAATTTAATTTTCATTCACTAAAAACACTGTTTATTCTACCCGTTCAAGCAGCCTCCTTTGTACCGAACAGCCTGGCCAGTGTGAGAACCTTGCTTCAGCTCTTTTTTCTGTTTTTTTTACAAGGTAGCCTTGAACATGATTAGTGTTTTAAACACTAGAGGAATGGATGAGTTCATGGCTCCCAAAAGAGTGCTGCAGGAATGAGTCCTAAAAGCAGGAAATGAGTCTTGAGGTTCCCTCGTCTCGAAGCCAATGGGTTTTTTTTAATGGGTTTTTGGTTAGATGCCTGAAATGAGGTCTGTGGTTAGCACAAGCTGAAGAGATTTCAATATGTTGTCCTCTGATATCAAATATGTGAGTAGATATCCCTCTCATGAGTTTTGAAGGTTGCTAACAAGTGGCTAAATTGGATTATAAAATGTCATCAGGCCGACTAGTCCGCCGTCACCGCCTCATTATGTTTATAGTCTAACATTCACTTTTTACGTCTGCTGTTTGCATATTTGTGAAGATGATCTTGCTGAACAAAACGTATAAGTATCATAAACATAAGCTAATTAATTCTCTGCAATAAGCCAATGGAAAAATCCCATTGGCTTTTTGTCGAGGGAACCAGTGTGACGCTAACTTCAGGGGTTGGCCTACACAATTTACGTCATCCCTGCAGCACTCTATGATCTACTTATTCATTCTATTAGCCGGCTACATTTCATCTCAACGTTTCCACACCCTCGGGTCAGTCGAAAGTTCACTTTTTATGTCAGATCGATACGCTGTGCAGCTGCATGTCTCTAAAACAAATGAAACAGACCTGTTCTTCAGAGTTAGAGCTCACTCCTCAATATATAGAAAGAGCGGGGCGTACCCCCTTGCCAGTAGATAAAATTGTCTCTTTTAACCTAGGGACATACGTAAGTCAGCAGTTTAGCGGGCAAACATCGTGATGAGCCACCTGCAGCTCTCCCAGCTAATACTATCTTTACCAGGTTGATACACACTTTATCACTCACCACCCCCACAGACACCATCTGTCCCGGCACACATAAACACACATACATTCATCCAAAGACAAGCAGTCCCTGCATCGCTTTGGTCGGAAATTAAAGCTTAATCACAGTGCTTCAAAGGAGAGAAAAAAAATCAGTCTGGATTTTTATCGTAATTAGAAACATTTAATCTCTTTCCTGTTCACCACCCTGTGCTCGTGTCTCTGGTTTGTTTGCTTCTCTGTGTCCTTCAACAAGCCAATCTCTGGCATCGTGGCCTTGCCCACAGTCTAGGTGGACAGCCAGGGGCCCCCAGGATGCGTTGTGTGTTAAAGTGCCACTTAGCCCCGGCATGGTGCCGCATCCTTGGCTGTGTGTGCTCCATCCACCTTGCAATCAGTTTTGCTTGTCCAGACTGTGAGCGCAGGTGGTCCATACAAAGCTCTTCATCAGGAGACAAGATGGAACCCCAACTCCTGAAAATGGCCAATGCCATGGCCAGGATGGGTTTGTGTGTGCCCAGAGAATAGCAACAGTCAATTCAATTTGGTGCATAATAATGCAGTCGTCTGTGGTGGAGAACAGCTTCGGTGTCGTGTGATGAGGCCTTTTTTTTTTAAGTTGCTTTGGCTGTATTTTGTGCATCTGAAATTCTGGTATTTCAGTATTTAGAAAATATTTTACCGCCATTCTTTGTCCTCTGAAAGATGAAAAATACCCACACTCTTTTGTGCACTGAGAATGGGCCTCTCAAAGGAATTCATTCTACATACAAGTGTTATGAGACAATACACGCAACAATGCAAAATAAATAATCTGTTCTGGGAAACTTGTCCACTAACAGAGCTGAACATGTATAGCCTTCTATAAGCAATCCTTATAAGGGTGTAGATTATGCTCAACTCTCACAAACACCTCCAACTAGTCATTTAAACAAGCAATTTGCATGAAATATAAAAATGTTCTTGCATGAGCCCCAACTTTTCAAGCGTATATGTTGTTCTTCACTTAAATTTGAGGATTTTTATATGGATAATTCACAATGAAACATCAAATTTCCATTGCTTATTAGTCGTTAAAATAAATGTTCGGGCTATGTTTCTCAACTCCTGATTGTGTGATCCCACCATTCCCATATAAATATAGTGTTTTATTCTGTCCCTACCCTACAGACCAGTGCAATAGCCATCAATAACTCCCAGCAGATTTATGTCTTTAGAAGTTATTTGAACCACTTTGCAGATTATGGATTTCATGTCAAAGAGTGGTTCGTGTATTACTCACCTGTGATAAAGGTGAACTGCAGCCCGGCCCCAAACTCTGGAGTCTAAGAGGAGCAAATGGAGAACAGGGAGGATGAAAAATGACTCTATGAAAAGAGTAAAAAGTATTACCTAAAGAAATGATGAAACTGGGAAGAAAAGAAAGGCAATCGCAGGTAATCAATAGGTAGTGATTCAAAGCGCTAATTCAAATGCAAATATCAGCGGCAGATGTCATGGCTCAGGGCGTGTGCCCAGGAACCGAGGAATAAATAACCCGAGTGAGAGAGAGAAGACGTAAAAATATGGCATTGGAAAAAAACAAGTGGTCTGACCACCAGGGTAATTAGTCAAACAGACCTTTCTCCTCATCAAAAAGGGCCAGCGGCCATGACTCCGCTGCCATATTATCAGCCTCCCCTTTGTCCTCAGAGGTAAACAAGCAAAATAAGGCCAGACAACATTCAAACTAAACTCCAGAAATCCCTGCCTCTAATGGATGGAGAGCCAGAGGGCAGCTTTTCTCTATCGGGTGTATGCGAGTCGGGAAATTAACAACAAATCAAATGCATAAAATGGCTGCTATGGTGACAGTGCTTTGTGTTTACAGTCTGTGTGGTTCTGGCATCCTCCTCAGAGATTTTAACATTTTCCACAAATTGATCTAGAGAGAGGAGATATGCTAAGTCCATGTTACTGTGAATCCGGTTCGACAGAGTGAAATAGTTTATAAAGCAGGGTATGCTTTGGGGGCGTGGCTACCTTGTGATTGACAGGTCACTCACACAATGTTGTCCGGTCTGGGTCTCCGTGTTTGTGTCTGACGTATTCACAGTCTGTTTTCAGTTCCTGAAAAATTAATATGAACATTTTGTTTGCCTAAAAAATGTCTTATTCTGCGTTTTATTTAGCTCCACCCTCTTGTGTCAGTTCTGGTACCAAACAACCAAGATGGCGACGGCCAAAGTGCTGAACTCGAGGCTTCAAAACAGCAGTCCACAAACCAATGAGTGAAGTCAGGGTGACTACGTCCACTTCCTACATACAGTCTAAGAAGATACTCTCATAGCTGTACACCGCTAGTGCCAGCACGTTAGCTCGGAAATAAAAGACTGACACCTGGACTTGTGATTTTGTTTTTAAAGCCTGACTATGGTAACTTAAACTAAAATTACTTTTTGCACTAGTTTATCAAATGATTTAACAGCAGAGTACTAAAATTGTCATGCAACACATGCCATTTAATATGCCTCAGAGTTTGCCCACTCCCGTATCATCATAATTAGTACTTGTGGGGCTGCTGGTTGCCAGCTTGCTTTCACATGTTGGTCATTTTAACACATTTCGCTCCATGTTCATGCTCTGAATGGAGCACTTCAGCAAGGCTCTCTGTGTTCGTCGCTGCTGGTGGAGTCTACGGGGGCATCTGTAAGCCTGTCAGGGTGTACACACAGGATTAGCCCCAATAAGACGCAAGATGGTGCTGAGACTGGATGTGTGAGCATGTGTATATTTACTCTTGCTCTGTGCCACTTCAGCAATGCATGCACCTCGAGCACCTAGAAAATACCAGTGCATTTGTTAGGTTAATCTGCACATTCTCAGCTCCCTTTTCTATTCTCCTTTTTGTTCACAGTCAATGACAAACCTGGGCTTTGGGAGGCTCTAATCCTCTTGTTAGGCTGCAGTTGGATTTTGCTTTGGTGTTGGAGGCACGTGTGTGTGTGTGTGTGTGTGTGTGTGTGTGTGTGTGTGTGTGTGTGTGTGTGTGTGTGTGTGTGTGTGTGTGTGTGTGTGTGTGTGTGTGTGTGTGTGTGTGTGTGTCACACAAAGAATGTCCCAAACAGAAAAAGCCATTCAGTGTCAAAATGATTAAAGGAATAGTTTGGGATATATGCTAGTTTGCAGTAGTTAGATTAGTAGTTAGATTACATTATTACCTTTATTTAGAATTGAAAGCAGGTTGTGGAACAGAAGCCCTCTTTTGCGTGTTGAATCTTGGAAACATAAAAAATATTACAATATTAATGAAAAAGTAGTATGAATATATATATATATATATATTTCCAGTCAACAGTTTGCAATATATTGCAGTATTACCAAAACATTGAAGGACCATAGTTGTGGTGGTTTGGCATGTTTTAAACTACAAATACAATGTACTTTACATCATATATAACACTTTTACAAGCCTTGTTCTTGTGTTTTGTTTCTTTGGATGTATTTTTTCATTCTGTGGAAATGAAAAGAAAAAAAAGTTAAGTACACAGGATTTGTATTTAATTAAGGAGAACTCGCAAAAACACCATAACTCCATTCCTCAACTATTTGCATTCTTCCTTAAGCCTAAGGAGGCCAAAGACAAGTTCAGCAACGTGTTAAGGCTGTTTGCCAACCAGGGGACCAAACCTGAGACCCCATCTCCATAAATTACCCGGATGACGAGATACTTAAGCGTGCTTGTTAAAATTGTAAATTAATTAAAATTGTGGAAGGATAGATGGCTGATGGGTATGGAGAGGGGATGGCGTATGAACTGTAGGTGAGGAACACAAAGAAAAGGAGCTGGTAGTAGGATGGGGATGACAGCGGCTGGTTGGTTACACCGATACGCCCACGTGGATCTGTTCAGGGGATTGGGATCAGATACTTCATTTGAGCAAAGCCACGCTACATCAAAGACATTCAAATTAAGTAGTCCTCCATTGCAAATTAAGCTCCAGGGGTATGTGTGCGCGTGTGGACATCTGTGTGAGTTTCTGTTTGTGCTTGAGAGGGTTGAGAAAGTGACAAAGGAGAAAGAGGAAAAATCAAGGGATGAAGAGGTTGTGAAAGAAAGGTGTGTAGGCCCAAGCTCTTTATCCATATCTGAAAGAGACATCTGAAAGAAAGTGTGCACTCTCCATGTCTGTGCACAAGTCACTGTAATCCATATGATATTGAGTAACAGGAAGCGATCCATGCCTGGTTTGAGGAAATATAGCACTTTCATGGTTTTGCAGAGAATATGCTTTGAGATGGTGCCATTCTCTAACCTTTTAGCAACACGTATCCTTTCATTGCTGGCCACATCCCCTTGACCATGCATTTCTAATCGCATGTCAGCACAGCAACATACACCATGAAGCACATACGCATGACTTTAAAGTCATCTTGCCGACACAATCGGATCATCTAATACAGGGTGTGTATTTAATGTTGAGGAGGTGGGATTGGGAGCAGCTTTTTGTGGCAAAGTAATTCCCACGTTCCTGCCACCGCCGCCTCCATAACAGATCAATAAGCTTTTAATTGATCAGCTCTGACTCATGCAAGAAGCCACTCCTAAGGTTTTGTTTTTTTACACAGAGAGCATGGAGGAAGGCTGTAAACCCAAGTGTAGCGAGCGTTAAAGCTATTCATAAACTTTTATGTGCAACAGGGAGCAAATCTTGACATAAAAGGAAGAAATGGGTTTTATCCAGAACGGTGCCGATGACGGCCAGTTGTGGAGGCTGTTTTTTTTTTTATTGGGATATTACAACTGTCTCATCTTGGCAAATAGGCTATTTCATTATTCAGCACATTGTTCAATGGCCCCTCTGTATATTATCATATCCAAGGGAGGCCTCACGCATGGGGTAGTCGGCTATGGTGCTTTAACACTTCTCGCTGAGTGTGTGATGAATAATATACTTTTACTTTTTGCCATCTCTAAATTCAAAGCAAAAATGTCCACTAAATGGGTCAGTATTCAGTGTTTACGGGCTACGTGGCAGAGAGAGAAGCTTAAATTATTTTTTTTTTTTAAATGTTTATTTCCTGCCAAAGATTAAGAAGAAATACGTAAATACTGCTAGGTGTGTTTTGACTGGCACCCATCTTGGCTAATGCGCTCTAATCCCGTGGAAACAGCGTCTCCGTGTCACATGTGACGAACGTCCGTCCGGCCAAAACTTCCCGGCGTCGCGATATCTCACGCAGGTAATACCATCCTGTCACAGCTTTGCACCTTCAAAGCACCACCTTTATCTTGTTTCACCAGAGACAATCGCAGGATTTCAAAAGGAGCTGCTGGGACATTTACAGTACACGCACACACACACACACACACACACACACATATGGTAAATCCTTATATTTCCTGTCCAGAAGTTAGAGAGGAATTTTTAGGTGCTGGAGGAGTGCACCTCGGTGGTTTGGACCTGTAGATAAACCAGCCAAGGAACTAATCTTTTAGTAATTTACACAAAACCCTTTTACTGCCGTCGAGCATCTCCCGGCACGATTAGCAAAAGGATTTATTTTTATATTCACCAGGATGGGAATTAATATTTAAGTCCCCCTGGTACCAGCATTGTGTCATTTCGGAGCTGATAAGTGTACGGATGTGTCTGTGAGATTTCTCTCCCCTTGCTCATGGCGCGATGGAGGTAATCTTCCTCCGTCTCCAGTTTAGACACGTGAATTTGTTTTGCCACTGCTCTAATGAAAAGTCTCCTTTTATTTTAAAAGAAGCATCAGGATAAGGAAGTGACTTCACATTTTAATGATCTGTAGGCAGCATTTTCCTGCCTCGGCAGCTTTTTAGTCATGCATTGAAGGTAAACATGAGCTGCATTGAAAATACTGATTCGATGGAAGGTCACACCTGGGTGAGACTACCTGTGTTTACCAAGACAGCACCTCTGAAGTGTTCTCTCGCTCTCTCTCTCTCTCTCTTTGTGTGGCTCTTCTCCGTGGTGGATTGACTTCTCATTGATTGGCGGTGCATCCCCAAGACTGGAGACTTACAGGTCTTTAAAAAGGCATCTGCTTTGTGTCGTAAAAAAAGAGAGAAACCCCCAAAGATGCGGCAAAAATGCAGAGATGGATATTGGCCTCGGGCCTGGTGCTTTTGTGTAACTGTTGATGATTGTTATGGTGTCTATGTTTGCACATGTATGGGTGACTAAAAGTAAGTGTGTGTGTGTGTGTGTGTGTGTGTGTGTGTTTGTGTCTAACTAGATTTGTAGTTGCACTTTAGGCCTCCGGAGAGAATAACATTACACAATTTATTCAATAGTGTTCTCTATATGGCCACAAGAGGAGCCACTTTTTTTTTTTTGCCTGGAGTGGTTGTTTGGCCGTTATTGTGATAGGTTAGTTAAACATTACACTCACCAATGTAAATGCTGAAACATAGTTACATGGGAAGTTGCTACGGTGACTGTGAATCCACGAGAACGTTGCTATGACGGCAGCACTAACTCCGACCTACGTTTGACGGTCATTGTCCTCAAAAGCAGCCGTATGTCGGTCAGCAGCAGCTTCCTGTCTTCATCAGGCGTAGGAACATCATGGACAAAGAAGAAAATAGCATGATTTTTATATATTTATTTATTGATTCATAGTGAAAGAGGAAAGCCCATTGGGAAACTGGGGGCCTTGATCAGTGATTATAGATACCAGTAATAGGTTCTCTACATAAAGACAACAGGAGATTTGTGAGATTTGAACGACTTAACTAAATACAAAAGGACAATGTTTAACCGGAAACGTAATCAGTAAACTATTATGGATGTTTACAACAGAAAGTTTGGCTATTTTTTGCTGTCGTCTTCCTTTCCAAAGAAAATTTGGCTCATCTGCATTAACATTCGTTCCGAGGTCTCAGCATTTGACGATGTTGTTATTGATAGGAATGACATAAAAGGTCAGTTTACTTGTTGAGGAAAGTACTACTTTAACTTGTGCGAGTGCAGGGGCAGGGAGTAACGGCAAAACATGGAACGGCATTACGTAATTAGGACGCAAAAAAATAAGAAAATGTATTCTGTTGCGGAATAAATAGGATTATTAGCAGGATTGCAATTTTAAAATTGCTGCATCGCGTTCTGGGTATTGTGGGATGCAGGATTTTGAAGCTTGACTCAAACTCTGGACTAAAATCAAAGTCTGCCACCATTACTGTAATTTTGACCATTGCTTTTTGACTCTATCTCCCCCAGTTTTATGGCAGTGCAATACTAAATCTCTGGCAGACCACTTTAAGTTGTAATAAACCAGAATTACCCTGCAACCTGCGAATGGCACAAGGGGACATAAAGGAGTCTGCGCCGAGCCTTTGTTGCCGTGATTCGAGTCGAATCTCATACTGTGCTCCTCCACGCCAAGGGCAACTCATAAAGTGCTCTAAAATAATAAAGACATTTAAAGTGGCTATTAAAGTCAATGTCGCTTCAGATTAACACGTGCGCCTATGTGTGTCTGTGTGCGTTTGAAACAGATATGACGCTTCATTTATTAAACACCGTCACAGTTGCACTGTTAGCTGAGCTGGTGAAGTTACATACAGATGCGCACAAAAAAAGCAATCAAACTTTGTATTATTTTCGGGGGGAAAAAACGCCTGTTTTGTACTTGTTGTTTTTTAAGCTTTATTTATTGAGGGAAGTTTACACTGAGAGGAAGCCTCTCTTCTGCAGGAATGCCCTGATCACATTCACACAATTACACATTCAGAACTGCTCAATACACACAAGTCTGACCTGCTGGCCACTGAGCAGCTCCAGCAGTTGGGGTTGAGGGCCTTGCTCAAGGGCTCCTCTGTGGTAGTAACGAAGAAGGGGGCAAGTGCTGCTTTTTCACTTCCCCCGCCCGTCTTGGGATTGAACCGCTTGCTTCTCTAACCATTAGACCACAACGGCCTACCCGCCTGGATGTATCTCATCCACTTCCCTATCGCCAAATCGGTGGGCGGATTATCGCCGTTGACTTCGTCGTCCATCATTTTTGTTGTTGTTTAGTCCCTTCGTTTCTCGCTTTTCGGTTTTGACAAAGTGAATTAGAATCGAATTGAATTGCCTGAAACGGAGGGATAAAGGTGCAAAAAGCACAAGGAGAGGTTTCCACTCAAAAGGTATAGCACCACCCCACCAGGGGCAGATTTCTATGCGGCACACGTCAGTGGTTGGCAGCCCAAGCAGAGCGGTGCTTTAGTTAGACACAAGTGCTGCAATAAGTCTGTCAAGACTATTAGCAGTCATCGTCACAGCAGCAGATCTGTCTCCTCTCTTACGGGTTTTTTCTGACCCACCTCACTCTCTCTATATTTTGCTCTTCCTAGTTCACCTTGCCTTTCTTCAGTTGCAATCCTTTTTTTGACCACACTATGTTCCACGGTGCTGAAAATATGTCGAATGACACCTTCTCTTTAGCTTTCTACGTCTCCTTTGTCGAACACTTTCACTTCTATCTCCTTCTCGTGCCCTTAAATTCCTTCTTTCATGGCTATTCCTGATATATGGATCCATTATGATTACAAATGGGGATGTGCCGCTTTGTCTCTAACAAATCATCGCACTCGCGTCACGGAGTGACATGAAGGGTGGAGATAAACACGTCCAGTACATGAACATACAAATTTAGTGCGTTTCCAGGCAGTCACATGTATCTGCATGTGGAAACGTGTGCAAGCGAAGTGTGTAACTGGTTTTGTATCTGTCATGTAACTGAGCCCGAGGAAGACAGTGACGGTGAATGTGCATTCGTCTCTACAGAGATGCGAGGAAAGCAACAGTAGGAATCCACATCTGGCTGAGGCAGTTACACACTCCCACGGGTGCAAAGTAACACGACATAGAAAAAGATAGAGTGAAGTAAAATGGGGCAATAAAAAGAGTGGAAGAACAGGCAGATGGAGGCATGGTGGGTGAGTGTTGATTACTTCTCCATAAGTCTTTTTGTCTGATTTCCATTGACAAGAAAACGGCCTTTAAGTGGATTTCAGGACGACAGGTCTTGTGAGTGCAGGATAAAATCAGAAAAAAGAAGGGACTTTGACAAAAGATGATGCACATATGAATGGAGAAAGACATTCTAAAATAGCTAAAGCACTCGGAGAGAGTGAGAGACAATAATTCCATTGGTTTGACAAAGTGCATCTTAGGTGCTATCTGTAGCATTTTTGCACATAAATTGCATGCCCGTTGCTGTAAAGACCATTTGTAGCTTTTATTTCATTGGTATGTGAGTATATTAGAGCCGGCAAACAATACAATTGTCTTATATTTGGTCAGAATAATTTGAAAAAAATCTTCTGACACATAAGCACAGTCAAGATGCGTCGTGAATGCCTGAACCCTTACTAATGCAAGCTTTGCAAGTGTATAAAGTAATGTGTATATTTATCATTTATCTATCCAAAGAAAGTTAAAACATAAATAACCCACTGTTGCAGCTGACTGCTGGTAGCATTAGTAGTGTGTGGGCACCACAGCCCTCTGCCTCACATGCAGCGGCTGCAGCACAGTAAATGGGCCCTCGCTGTGCCTGTGCTTGTTGCGCAGCCCAATTTTGACCAAAAAAAAAAGCCCAATCAAACCCCTGCCCCTCTCTTCCAAAGGTCACAAGCCCTTTAATGGGGAACCCCCTATACAGCCAGCGGCGGGGCGATGAGGGAAAGTAAATTACAGCGAGACGGCTTCCTGCCTTTCCCTCTGCTGTACAAGCTGTATTCAGAAGCTTCTCGGGAGGATATAACGATCTAGGACCACAGCCGAACCCCCCGCCCTCTTTTTTTTATTTTCATTTTTTTTATTTGCTTTTCATCTAATCCAACATTAGTGGAGAAAAGAAGAGTAAGGGGAGAAGAGAATGTGTAAGTAAGGCACAGAGGTCGGCACGGGGTAGATTTTGAGAAGGTGGCATTGACAAATGAGTGCCCCTCTCTCTCTCTCTCTCTCTCTCTCTCTCTCTCTCTCTCTCTCTCTCTCTCTCTCTCTCTCTCTTGACCGCAGTGCTCACATGTAACAGTGTAGATGTGTGGGTGGGTATCAGGGTGATGGCTGCGTATATCTGTGTTTTAAGAACAAAACTTTACCAGGTTCTGTTGTACATTTGATGTGCTTTAAGATAGTGTAAATATCTAAATTAAATGCACCAAAGTTGACTTAAATCTGATTTATCAGACAGTTATGGATTCATTTAGGCAACAATGAAAGTAGTTTTCAGACTTCAACTATTTGCTTTGAATTCAACAACGTGAATAAAGCTATTGACGTCAACGGACTCTTGTAATCGTCAGATGAGGATGATCTATACGTTTCTTCTCACACTGTGCTCTCGTGGGCATTGCACAGATCCCACGCTGCGTCGTCACACCGTGTACTGCACACGCTCAAAATCACACCGCGAGTCCTGCCTGTGTGTGAGATTGCAGTCAGAGATGTTCTGTGCATCCTCCAATGCCGGTTGATCCGCTCGCTTCCCGTATAAGCCCCGGTCCCAATACAGTGTGGTGGGAAGACTTCATCGGCAGGAATCTAATTACTGCAAAATGCTGCTTTATTTACTTTTTTGCGGTCAATCGCCTCGTGATCCTTTGTACCTTTTGAGGTTATTTGTCTCCAATATTTGTTAAATATATTCACGGCTCTCTGTCATTAACTCGGGCTAAATGCAGCCTAATAGCTTTACAAGAGACTTCCCTCTTATTTGGGGATAATTAAGGAGGCAGTTTTGTGTTGCTCAGCATCTTAAGTTTCCCCTAAAATTCAAAAGTAGCATAAATTAGTCTCTCGTGCTCATTAAAGAACGGAGAAAAGTCTTAACCTGGCCATTGATTTGTGTATTGGGCCAAAGTGTAGCAATTTCATTAGTCGGAACAAACACAGCAGCACAATGAGAACAGGTCCACCATCAGTCAGGCAGCTTTCAGAATCACTTTTACTGTGTACTGCAAATACATTTGTGCATCAAAGCAAAGAAGAAGAATACATTTTAACTCATAGAGTGAGCTTCCTGCACCTCTGAGCTGAACATGTGTTCTATTTGTGTCTCTGTGTGTCTGCACAAGTGTTAAATACACCAACTACATCAGCAGACCATTTCCTGCCTCTGTATCTCCCGGTAACCCTCCCCACCCTCCTGTCAGAAGATTGGACCGCACAAGCCTCACCCAAAGCGCTCGCCTGGTGTCACTCGTTTTCTCTTCCTCTCTCTGTGTCTTCTCTTTTTTTTTTCTTGTTTGCTTTGTTTGTGTCCCTTTCCTCTCTTCTTCCTCTTTTCCAATAAGAACAATAGGTTATGGAACGCATTTTCCTGCAGCATTACTCACAGGCACCAGCCGCCACATGCCATTAGGCTCAGCCGAGGGAGAGGGGCGTGTGACTGCGGTTGCACCGCATAGCTTGTCTGCCATCTAGTGGTTAGGAGACAGAGTTAAATGCACAGAGAGAGAGAGAGAGAGAGAGAGAGAGAGAGAGAGAGAGAGAGAGAGAGAGAGAGAGAGAGAGAGAGAGAGAGAGAGAGAGAGAGAGAGAGAGAGAGAGAGAGAGAGAGAGAGAGAGAGAGAGAGAGAGAGAGACTGGATATTGGTGTTCATGAGCTGGTTTCTAGATGGCAAATCTCCATCCAATTTGTTGCAGTATAGAATACTTATTTGTGGAGTTGTTGTTTTTTGTTTCTCAGCTGAACAGGTATGATTGGATCTGGTCCCAATACGTGCGGTTGTCTTGTCAGGTTCCATTCAGAAGTACGACAGCCTTGCTTATTACCAATTATTTGAAGACTGGCAATGTTTATTCATACTAAGCCCTGATATTAGTCGCTGCATCACAGAGCAACTACATACGCTACAGATCCAATGTCCAATATTTTTTTTTTATGTGGTTTACATGTTTTTTTCTCAAATTTAAAGACAACCAGGTACTTGGCAGTATGCGTTCACTTCCAAACACTGAGAGTTTAATCAAATTTAGTGCAACATGGGAATGTGTAAGTGCAATTCCCCTGCCACATATCACACAATTGTATATCTCCAGAGAGTTGACAGTTGCAGGCGATCTTCTTAGTGACTTAGTGTCAGGTTGATGTAAAGACACGATTAACTCTGACAGAGAAGTGACTTCTCTGTCAGTCACTTCACAGATGACACAGTCCCACTTATAGAGCATGTTTGTGTGTTTGCACTCTCAACATTCTTCCCTTAAAACAAATTGTCTGGATGCTTTAAGTTCTGTCTGATAGCGATGCCGGAGCAAAGCTTCAAGAGCAATGAACATGATGCCGTGTGATTCTGGGTTGATTTACACTTTAAAAACAGTCTTTCTTTGTGTGTTAAATCAACGACCAAATGTTGAGTGTATGAGTCAGAGAAAAGTGAGCGCCCCTCAGAGGATAAATCAACCCCTTTTCTCATTGGCCTGATGGGGGGGGGGGGAACAATCCACGAGTTAGCCACAGCAGCAGCGAGCAGACACTGGGTGAGCTTTCTTTATCTCCCTCTTCTTTGGCTCCCATATGTCCTCCTGTCCCTCCCTTCCTCTCGCTATCTCTCTCTCTTTCCCTTCCTCTTCTCTTCCCATCTCCCCTCCCACTCCTGCCGTCTCCTCTGATAAATCTCTCACCCACTGCCTTCCGCCTCCTCTGTCTCTCCCCATCTCTCTTCTTCGCGGTTGCTCCCATCTCGCCTGTATCTATCGCTGCATCCCCCCCTCCCCCCTTTACCTCTCCTTTTGTTTCATCTTCTCTTCTCCCTTCCTCTGTGTTCCTCTCTTTCCCATTTGACATCCTCACTCCTTCCTCCTTCCCTCTCTTCCTCGCTCAGCCGCCCGCCTGCAGGACTATTCAGTAGATTAAGTTCAGCGGTGGCGGCAGTGTTGCTGATTCAGCTGTATTCTCTCAAATGACCTAAATCCTCACTCTGGAGAAACCTCATACGCTCACTGATTGCATTTCTCTTTCTGTGTCTGTCTCTTCTTCTTTTAATGCGCGCAGACAGACACAAATACACACTTCTTACTGATCTCTGAGAGCTAGCCTCTTCCCTCTTTCTTTTTCTTTTTGCAAGACCCCCATTCTGTCTCTAAGCCTTCTGTGTGTTTGCTCTCTCCCCAGTAGCTATATCAATATCCGTAGCAAACCTGCAGGCTTATTTCAGGACTATTTCTCTTCACCGTCTCCAATCTTTTTTGTTTCTCCTGATCACAGTCGAGCCGCGTTGGCATGTTCATGAAGATAAGGCCGTATTTTTCCCTCTTAAGCGGCATTGTCAAAGCTTCACAGTCGTGTCTGCAAATGAGTGCTGAAGACCGCGCGTTGTGAACGTCTGTGCAAATTGACGCTCTGACTGCATACATTTTCGATTTCTTTGATACGCCCCGTATTTTTCTTTTGTTCTGTCAGGAACATGGTTCTTTTATTGGCAAGACTTGAAAGGAAACAACAATGTAAATCAAAATTTGCATACGGTATTCCCATGATGTGAGACAGCCCAGTGTAGAATGCAGGAACGAGCAAGTCTTGAAGAAAGTTAGCGATAAAGGAAAGAAGACAAGGTGTCGTCGACACATTTTGTTTCTGCTCCGCTAACAATGACCGAGCAGGATCTCCTTGGTTTTTGGGAAGTTTTATGGTTAACAAATATTGACATTGCTGTCAAATAATCTGCAAAGGCTTAGTGTTTCTCCATCACAAGGTCCAAAACAGTTTATTGTTTTATGAGGTCAAAGAAGTTTCCTAACTGCGTCATGTTTGTGCCTTTTAAATGTATCGCTATTACATTTGAGTGACAGCGCTAAGAAACCACATTTTGGTAAACTTTATAAAAACATATTCATTTTGTTGTTATTAAATTATATACAGAAGTTACGTCCCTCCTTTCTTCATTATCAGCTCTGCCGTAATATATATTGATCCAATATTTAATATTTCAATTGTGCATGTCATAAGGTAAAAAGCTTGGGAACCAAAGGTGTACCAGATGTGCTGGGGACGGACTGGCCTTCATTCAAAACACAAACAAACTCTATGGTTGCATTCACAGTAAAATGTTGCGATTAGAACGTATTGACACCAACATTACTGTTTGCTTTTACGGTCTTCACACTGCGCCAGGGCTGTAGGTTAATGCAACCGAGCATCCGACTGCTGCTGCTAATTTCTTGTTTGTGTGGCTGCGCTGTAAACACCAGTTGCTCGTCTATTGTATAGCTGACAAAGTAGCTGCTCAAGGGAGGTTTGACGGAGTATTAACTGCACACGCTGCTACCGCTGTGACCACGAGTGTCCCCCAAATCAACCGATTACAAGTTTAAGACCCTCCCGCGACACTTTCAATGTTAGACATCCTAAACAGTGGAGCAGATTACTTGTGAAACCCGCTCTGCACTCCTGGGCTGCGCATTTCCACAAAAGTTTAAACATCGGCTCATTATGGGGCTGAAGAAACACTTCAAACTTACAGGGCTGGGGGTGGAAACGTTATCATGCTGTGCAGGGGGCGGTGGTGGAATAAGAGTGATTGGCATATTTCCACAGGGAAAAAAGAGAGCGAGAGAGACTTTGAGATATCAAAGTGAACATATTAGTGCAGGAGTTCACCTCATAGCTGAGAACTTCATGCTTCCAAATTCAATTTCCAAGAGAACATGAACACGGTTCGGCCTACACATTAAGTTACAGCAGGGTGGCATAGTGTTGTTCACCATGTACACTGTACACGCAGAGCGCTGTGTCAGTGCTTCATTATCTATTCCATTTGCTTATTGATCAGTTCAATTCCATGCCATGTCTTTACTGCGACTGAGTTACACTCTAGGTACCCCCAGCGTCAGGTTGGGACTGCGTTATATACTCATTATCTGATTGGTCGCACTGATGGAATATAATTCCCATAATATTCAAGATAACGTGTTGATATTTATGAGTGAGCAGGATTGAAGTAGTCCCCTCCACTTGATTCATTGATTTGACTACATTAAAGAAATTCATTTTACAGAAATTGCAACGCCACGCAAGCATAAAGTAGATAGTTTGAAGGTTTGAGGTTATTATTAAAGACTCTGAATTAGTCTTTGAATCAATTTCTGTACTTTTAACTTTTTTTATATCTTCAAATATGAGCTCTTGAGCCAACCAATTCCACAAAAAAAAGGATCTCTACTCTTTTAGAAAGATTGTGGGGGAGGACACCCAGAGCCGGTTAAATTGTCTCACCCACATGTTCTATGCTTCCTACGCTTTTGACCCTCCAGAACGGCCACTTGTCCTTGCCTTGACCAAGACGCCAAGTCACCACCTACTCGTTCTCAGATACTTTGTTCTGATGCAAATTATTGTCTAAGTATATGTTTGACTCTATAGGTCATGACGCTCGCTCGCTCTCAGGGTCCACTTCATGCAAAGCTGCTGTTTGATATCAGAGCCTCGTGCTACATGGATGCTCCCAGCAGGGTTATCTCCCAGAAAACAACAAAGTATGACCACACATGCAGGCACATTTTCAATGACATGCTGAAAAAAAAAAAAGAAGCAGTGTATGCTCAAATGCACATGCCAATACACAGGCACATGGGTGTCCCAGCTCTTCCTTGATTCGGGGTCTATTTATTGACATTTTGAATGGCCAGAGGGGTTCCCTGTGCATGCTTCATAGGACAGAGCAAGCAGCCTGTAATGAGGCAAAACCCTTAAACTTCTTTTAAAAACGAAAACAAGCCTAAAGTTGATTCAGCTCTCTCTTTTTTTGGGGGGGGGGGGGGGGGGAGGGGGGGGGCTTGGAGTGAATCAGTTTTTCCTTCCCACATAAATGTCGTTTTTTCCTCCTGTGTGATATACTATCTGGGATATTACCAAGTGTGTAGGTGTTAAAATGGAAAAGGATAAAAAAAAAAGAGAGCGACAATGAAAAAGGCAGAACGAGAGCGAGGAGGAGACAGACGAGGAGTGTGTGAAAGTGTTAGAGCGCAGGAAGCTGGGGTGAAAAATATGAAGGCTCCGGCTGTCCCAAATTCAATCAAGCAAACATCGAGGAACATTTCTGAGCCTTTTTGATCAATTAAACTAGCAGATGGCACGAGCGCAATCAAGAGGCATAATGCTGAGTGACTGAGCGGGAGAGAGGAGAGAAGCAGGTGGAAGGTGTGAAGGTTCCTCCTTTCATGTGAAAGCTGAGATTCTTTACTTTGAAAGCTGAGATTCTTTACTTTGATACACAGCGACTGATAAGACAGAAAGAAAAGCGAAAGACAGACAGACAGCTAAAAGCAGTGTGTGTGTGTGTGTGTGTGTGTGTGTTTTTGTGCATGCATATTCCCGCACACTTCTTTTTCTTCTGGTGCTTGTGTTTTATGTGTGTTTGTGTGCCTTTCATGCAGCAGAGCAGCAGATTGCTAAAGGGGAAAGCAGCTGAGGAGCTTAGCTGGTGGCCACAGATAGAGAGCTAACATCCAGCCATAATCAAAGGAAGACAAAGCTAGATTCCATCTCTCTTGCAGAGGCTTTCGTGCTGTGTGTGTTATGTCGATTTTCCATGCGGAAGTGGTTTGAATATGGCTAGCTTTATATTAGCATTTGAGTGGCCTGAAGAGGACAACAGAGGAAGAGACACTAGAGACAGTGAGGGAGTGACAGAGAGCTGCGAATATGAGATGGAGTAGTTCCTTCACCTGCCAAAGCAAGAGGTTAATACTGTGAATGTAGGAAACAGCTCAAACATCCACCTCTCTCCTTTGTCTTTCTTTTTAACAGGCTATACTCAGCTGAAGAGTGGAACAAATCAGGGCCAGGCTGACTGCAAGTTCACCTTAATTTACACCCCGTGCATAAGCAGAGTCAAAATCAAAACAGAAAAACAAAGGCAAAAGGCGCCGCCGGGATCTGGATTAACCACAGGCTGTTTTATCTCCGAAATAAATTGCCTTGTAGACAAAAGAGCTAATTCTCGGGGTTAGAAAAACAAGAGGGTCTCGATGAGGAGCATTCTCAGTACGCATCAGCTCTCTCTCTCTCCCGCCGACGCAGCGTCTCTAATCGATGAATATTGAGTGGCTCCCACCACCAGCATTTTAAAGGGAGGGCGCACCCACCATCGTTCATATCTCATATTGATATTTCCGTGGCCTATTTTCCTCTCGCTACTCTTCCTCCCTTCGTGCTCCTGAAGCCTCAGTCGGCAGCGTCAAAAGTTTCTCGGCTCTAATAACTGTGTTCTAACTCTGCCGCCGTAATGACTCTAGGTGTTTTGCTCAGTTGTTTCTTTTTATTAGCTTTTTTTTTTTTTATATATAATGAAAGGGTTGCAGAGGACCATGTTTCCAACTGTTATTTACTTTTGCCCTCGTTTTGAGCCAGGAGCGCGGTGGCGTATAGGCCTGTTTCTGAAGGAAGGGGGGGGGGGGGGGAACTTCCGGTGTAGTTGCGGCAATTACATGACACACACGGGCATGCTTTTAAACACACATGCTGAAGCACACAACCCCAGCGCCGCTGAGCTCCACCAGATACAGCGTGTACCACCGGTTAATGGACCAATTTATTCTGCGAATATTACTTATTCATTTGCATGATGATTCAGATGATTCAAACATTTGTTAGAGGGGAAGTAGCATGATTGATGGAAATTTAATTATGACACCTCCTAGTTATTAAACGGTAATCAGGCTAAGCCACTTATCTTTAATACTTACCTTTAGCACTCAAGGGCTGGAAGGAAATAGTCACTGGTCTCAAACTGAAATCATTCCCTCCTTATACCTCATCATTCAACGCAACTTTCACAGATGGCCACAACACATGGAATCCTTGCTAATCAAAGACAACCCAGTATGAATTTGTTCTAATTGTGCATTTTACTGACCGAAGAGCAATGCTAATCCAGCGCACCGCTGTGTTCTTTAACCAATTGTACTATGTCAAGTGTACTTTCACAGAGTCTGTTTCGAATGGAGTCTCGATGTTGTGTGCTTTGGCTTGTTTAAGAGGAGGAGCAGACTCCCACCAACAAAAACTGCTTTGACAAATCACAGTTGAGCCAAACAGGCATTTATCTGCCTCTGTGCAGCTAAAAACATGCTGGATACCACATCAGGACTTCAAAAATGTAAGCGACCAGAGATAAAATGGCAGTCTCAAAGATGCGGCGGCAGCTTTGAGTGCTGAACTGAAAGTAATTATGCAGTAAATCCGTTGAAATTGTCACTTATCTCCCTGTTTACATTCTTTCGGGGAGTTGTTGTGAAAGAGCTGTCGCTCGCGAGGACGGTAAAAAAAAAACCGGCTGTCTTAAAGCAACAATGGGAAGAAGCAGACCTTTATGCAGGAGAAAAAGTCATGCTGAGAGCTTTCTGCTCCTGTGACAAGAAGGTCTTATTGTGCATTTACTCCGCTGAACTCACCTTTTCCCATTATTTCCCTTATTCTCCCCTTTACCGTCTTTGCCACTCTTTCTAAGGGTGTCCGTTGCAGCCATTTTAAAACAACATAAACACATCCTACACGTGTCCCATCCCATGTCAGCGTCACACTATGCCTTTCCAGAAACAGTGCCATCGTTACTCTGGACAATCAGCGTCCTTTTCACTGGAACTTCTTTCTACTGAAGAAACAGTCCTCATGACAACTGTTCACAATGGTCTGTGGGAACCACCTCACTCATACTCACATTTGGACACATTTAACACCCTGCAGGTAACCATAGCAACAGTGCTTCTGCTTTATGGTATGTTACCCGTTGACTGTCACCGATGGAATGGACTTAGATCGTCAGTTTGACGGCTTCTTTTGTTTTGACAATATGGTAAATGGCAACCCTGTCGTTACATATACTGCTGGGAAATACAAACATAATGAGATGTTTTTAATTCATTTATCGGCAAAGCAAACAAATAGCACTTGACTTCCGAAAAGATTGTCATGCTGGTGACAGCATACCGAAAAACAGTGACGTGAGATAGAAAGGAAGTGTTTACTTTTTCAAAACCAAAACCACAATCTTTCGACTGACTTTATAAAAATATTTTAGTAGCCCGAACCTAACCATACACAAGCTCTGGTTTCTGAGGTCAGAGTCCTGTGGTTTGGCAACCCACCATCCACGCTGACATCCTCATTTTCACTTGCTTACAGTGCACAAGAGCAAAGCAGTTCACACTCGAGAAAAAGTTGCCAAAGAGCAGAGGGCAGCAATTGTGTTTCCTCCAAACTGTATGAGGCAAAAACATTTAAATCAGTGTAATTCTCTGGAGACGGGGTTTCTCCAAGATGCTGTAACTTGTATAATAAGATACTCCCTTTTTTTTCATCTGCCGAATCTTCATAACCTTTTTAAAAGGGTTGAAATTTACCATGAAATGGACACAATGTCACTTGGACAGTGTATGAGAAAACATGTATTGAATAAAGATATAACATGTCATGACAAAGAGAAAAGATGTTGGATTCAGGCAAAGATACAGTATCTAGAACATCTGTATTCACTGCCAGAACACCACACACACACACACACACACACACTCAGAGCAAATACATCCAGCTATGGGCACATACAGACACACATGGTGGAGATGCTGTAACCAGGAGGCAGCCCCTTACGTGGCTCCCAAAAGAAGGTTTCTATAATAATGCTGTCTGACAAGAAACTGTAAAACTCCCCTGCTAGGGAAGTGAAAACAGATAAATTGTGAGTCTGGATTTTAAGGCCTCTGCAGAATTTGCTTCCCTAATCACACGAGGGAGAGCGGATTCCGGAGATGGAGACCTCGGTTGGAAAACACTCCGCTGCCTTGCTCATTTTCTCTTGTGTGTCACACAGGTAGCCAGCAGATTGCACTCTGCGGGCACACAATGACACAAAAGGAACAATTAGGTCAGATGGTATGTCGGTGTAAGCCCGTGTAAACGTCTTGTGCGTGAACAGAAGCACTTTAAAGTCATGTGGGAGCTTCAGCCTCTGCTATGTTTAACAACGGTTAAATCGTTGCAGCAGTGTCTCTGTGTTTTTTTATGTGTTAGTGCAATGACAGCATGAGCGAGTGTAAGACAGTACCTAATGTAAATACATGTGGCTCAAATATGTTGTGTTTTTAGCAGGTATTGGCTGAAACTTGAAAGTAGCACCACACCTTTCTGCCATTCTTGATGTTGCATTGGTTTCAACAGTCCACTGAGATTTATTTAATTTCTCTCATTCTGCTTTCTCTCCTCGGACACCAGGAAAAAGTGCATCCATGGCGACTAATTTCCACTGAGCTTATTCTACACCACGCCTTGTTCCCCCGCTCTCTGACAGCAGCTGTTCAGAGTAAACACCGACATGTCAACTACCCCGCTATTTTGCCCCTGCGTTTCTCCGCCCTAATTATATGTATCAGTTTCTGGGCAGAAAAATAACTACACAGCACTTTCCGCGCCTCTGAGGCAAATTGTGACAGAGCTCGCGTTCTTCCCACAGTGGAGACTCTACTGGGGCTGCGGAAGTTAATGTATACGTGCACTGCTTAGACCTCATATGTGTCAGCTGTGGCACAAGTTGTCAGGAGTGAGGTGTGTGTGTGTGTGTGTCTACATGTCAATAAAATAAAAAGATCCCTCTGTGTTGTATTTTGCTACTTTTTTGCATTTCTGAGGTATTTCTCAACACTCTTTTACATCTAGCTGATTGTTCTGTTGCAATCCATACATTATTTTACTTATATTACTTGACAGGAACACTTTTCAGCTTTTCTCTTCAGTCGGTGAGCCTAAAATAACATTTGGTCCAGTGTGTAAGTCTCCGTGATGTGAAAGCAATCAGTTTGGCCACAATGAAATTAAAATAAAATGGACGTCTGAACAAAAACTAATTTACTGTGATAGATTATCCAGCTCGGGATATTGTCAAAGCTGTTGTAGTAGCAGCATGAAATAGCATCAAACAGTTCCTGCTGAAAGGATCAAAACAAGCCCTGATTTCTCCAACTACGCTGACTGCGTGAAGACAAACTGGAAACCACGACAACTTGCAAGCGCATCAATATTATCCTTGTTATCCTTTAGTGGCATTGCACGTGATCGACACAACCAGACGGCAGAGCGACCTTCAGTTTGACAGACTGGAATGCGACTCCACACTAGTTTTTATCGTGGCAGCTCAAACGTTGCCCCACCTGAATACATTACTTTTTTTTTTTTTGCATCACCTTCACCTGCCACTGATGTGCGTCAAAAACACATACATACACAGCATATACCGCGCACATGCACAAACCGAGCTCATTTCATGGCAGAGCAGAGGCCCATCTGTGTGGCACAGCCGGCTGCTGCTGCCGAGGTGAACGGCAGCAGGATGGATGGCAGCGCGAGGGGGCTGTAATGGTCGCATTGTGCTCCATCGAAGGTGGAATTGATTATGTACACTTGAATGGCTGCATTGGCTTCTCGCTGGAGCGGTAGTAGACGTCTGATGGAGCTGTGTGATAGGGACGAGCAGGCACCGAAGAGGGTTGAAGGGTGCAGGGGGGTGCTGCCGTGCTGGAGGGACAGATGGGTGCAGATTGATGCAGAGATAGATGTGATAGATGGAGTCTACTTTGTGTCTTTCACATGTCTTTCAATGTACTTTGGGGTAATGCCTGCTTAGACCAGTATTAGTACTATTAGTACAATATTAGTTCAATCCACCATGACTAGTGGACTCAGAACGCAGGGCCAAATAAATCTATTCTGCAAGTAGGTTTCATTGTTGGTGGCGGAGTCCACCATTTCCTGCATACAGTAGTCATGAACGTATTTTTATGAATGCAGCGTATAATATGATTACAGTTCTGGTACATGTAATGAGACTGAGCACTGCAAGATGCATTTTGTTAACCTTATATTGAGAAACGCAACCTCAAATGAACAAAAACGCATCTGTTTTTTTGTCAGAATTGTGTATTTTCTTTAAAAAACGCAGAGATTCAGTGCAGATAATTGTATATTCAGCTGGCTTGTGCCCCGAGTTTCAGTCATCCATGACAATAGAACATTGTTTCTTCCGCTGAATGTTCTTTTTCGTTCGATTATTTTGAATAGGCTCCCTTTCTTGTATAATATTCAGTGTGTTCTCTCGTCACTCTATTTCATCCTTTTTGCGACTGCATCGACCCATTTTTCCCGACAGGAATCATTAAAGTTTCATCTAATCTTAATAAATTGTTCGACTCCTAATAGAAAGATGAGGATTATGGATGGGGAAAAAAATGGAGCAACTCCTCACAAAGCCGTCTACAGAGAATCCTTGAACTGAAGTCAAGCACCTCCCCTGTCTACAGGCTGTGCATAGTGAATGGAGAATGGATTTCCATCTCTGACTTTATCCTTTTTACTGTCTGCGTTTGTGCCGTTTGATTGAAGGTAGCATAGTTTCGGGGGGCTGAAAGAAAGAGACGGCTGCCGCTGTGTCAAACAGCCTTCTCTACTCCCCGTGCGTTCGTTGAGTGAAAGAAGAGTTTTAATAAACACACTGGGAGCAATGAAGACGGTGCAGCTCTCTCTCTCTCTTTCCTTTTTCATTAGTACTTTTATCCATTCATCAGCACCTCCCCATAACCTCAGCATGGATGAGTGTTGTTTTTTCAAACATAAAATTCACTTAGAGAAAAGATGAAATTGCCGGCTCCAAACATGTAAACATGTTCTATCACTGTTGTCTGACGGAAAGAGGGATGTGACAAACATACGGTCGAGCCTTTTAGTGTCCAGAGATGCAGGGCTGAGTGTGAGGCTTAGGGGAAGACAAAGAGGGTCAGTGTGCGTGACAAAACCCAATGTTGCAGAGCCGGTCTGCTGACAACTGAGGCGATAGCACACAGACACCTGTGGGATCATCACCTCTCGTCGTAGCTTTTGTGTGTGTGTGTGTTTGCCTGTTTCACTTCAAACATGTCTGAATGGTTCTGCAATGCACAAAAATGCTAGTCGGGTCGTTGCAAATTGCCCGTAGCGCTTTAAAATGCCGTACGGAAACTGGAAGAACGGTTTGAAAGTCATGTATTTAGTTGTGCAATTATTATACAAAAATAAGGACATTGTCTATGCCTTTTTACCTTAATATACAGCTGATAATTACATTTATTTTTATTTAAAAAATGCATGATAATGCGAGGTGTGGAATTCCAGCCAGGTGTAATTGCAATGTAATGCTTGGTCAGTGGCCTTACGCTTTGAAATGACGCTCTATGTACCTCTCTAGCATCAGTTTACGCACTTTACATGTGCTGTTCCACTCATTTGGAGCACGTTGATAGGCTGATTAAGATGTCAGATGAAAACACAACTTACACACTCACACAGTTCTGTAACTTTGGACCTGCGACGTTATGTCTTGATGGCATATCAACCCGGCTTACTTTATATTGCCTCCACATCCGTTTTTTTGCGCATATGTCTATTTCTGTAAGCGCGTGTATCAACAGTTGTTCGCCTGCTGTATGTCTTTCTTCACACACACTATTCTACTCGAACCTTTTTTCAACTCAACCAGAGAGAGAAACTTAGCCCCGCTTAGTCAATTCTTGGTGTCAGGTGGTAGCGTGTTGCAATAAATCCAGCCAGACCGGCATGGGTGCGAGGAGAGGGAAGCCAGGAGGTCATTCGTGGCCTAAAAATGGGGCATTTTTCCGAGCCGCTCATAAACTAAGACGCACGGCCTGGCACACTAATCCGTGGACCACCGAACTCTCCCCTCACGAGCCGAAGGGTTGACATCACCTTCGATCATGTGCAAACCATTGCAAAGGGAAGGGCTGCCATCTGTTTCCCATGGTCCCGTGGGAGGCTGCTGGTATAGGGAGGGCAAAGATTTGAAGGCAGGATCACACAGAATATTATGACCTTCTTCTCTCGCCTCTCCCTCTCTCGTCCTTCTGCTTTTGAAAGGTGGACTGGAGCACACGCGTAAGAGAGAGAGAGAGAGAAGAAGAAGAAGGGCTTTGATAATGGCGCGTGTGTGAGATTGTGTGGGAGGGATGTCAGTTGGAGCCAGTGGAAAAATCAGTTTCTCAATGATCTTTAACACGTTCACACACACACAACAAAGTATTGCATTTTACAGCAGCACAAATGAGAGCCCCATACCATTAAAACAACTGACACCCTTATCCTTCTGCTTTTGAGTGTGTCTGAATGTGTGCATGTGCAGTCAGAAGTGAGCAGTAGCACATGTTTATGCTTGCAGGTTGCACTTGTGTTTGCACCCGTGTTCAAGGCTTATTTTCAAACGCACACATCCTGTCCAGAGGTTCTTTGTATGTAGGCCTATGCACCTCTTGGTCAGTGTTATTGCCACCTAATAGCTTGCTGGCTGTGGATTTATAGTCATGTGCTACTCTGGCTGTGTAGCCTGTCCCTTCATGGATCAATGCATTAAAGCCCGCTGCTTTGAATACCAAACAAGGCTTTGGCTTGCACCTCCAGCGCCGCTGTGCTGAGCAGATTGCACGTGGTCACTCTCCTCGGCGCGAACACCAATCGCCTCCCACAGAAATGCCTTCTTCCCCCCCTGAGCGGCCTAAGAACCACTGTGGTGCTATTTAATAGCAGCCCAAGCCGTCCTCTCTTGGCTCGGCACGCAGCCTGCCGAGGCTCTCTCAGTAAGCAGTGCTTCCCCGCGCTCCCGCATGCAAAATTTATGACTGCAGCGAAAACACAAAAGAAGCTCGGGATCCAGTTCTGTCTCGCAGAGCAGATATAGGTTTTTCAAATCCCATACTCCTCTACCCCAAGACATTGTTCAGCTGTGTGACAGTGGCAGAGGGAGAGAGGAAAGAGGGAGAGAGGAAAAGATTAAAGTGTTCCTGTCTAGCATGTGTCTATTTTCATCCTGCTCTATCGAATATAAGACTTTCTGTCTTATTACAGTTGGAAGAGGGAGCCGACTCCCAAGCACAACTGGTCCCTCGTCTTCCTGTGTACCCGAGAGAAGGCTCTTGGATTGTACCTACAGGTGGAGGCTCGGCCCATTCTTTTCTGGAGTTATGAAAACAGTGTTCTGACTATCTGAGGCTGAATGATTCAGACGCTGGAGAAGAATTCAGAATATTACTGGCTGCCTTTTTTTTTGTACTACTTCTTAGGCCATTATCAGCCTTAACCGTGCACACAGAGACTTGCTTGACAAAACACTTTTATCAGCCCGGACAATCACAAACGCACAAGAAGAGCTATTTCAGAATAAGACATCTGATTTCTTTAAACCCACAAAGCTTTAATGGAAATCTATAGGTTGTCAGGCTCAGAGGCAGAGGGGGAAAAGAAGGACCCCAGCTAGCAAACGTGGGTGGAGCCTAAACATTGTGGGTTTTGTGACATGATAGCAACTTTGAGCTGTCAAAAAAACGGTCGGGATCCCAAATTGGTGAAGGGTGGGAGTTCATCTCTCTGTGTTAGCAAGCCAACTGGGGGACGCTATACTGAACTAGCAGAGCAGAGCAACACCAGCTGACACTTCCCAGTTTATTTTCTTAAATGTGTGCAGGAGGCACGTTCAGCCTTAAAAACAGTGTTTTGAAACTGATTCATTCAGTGTTAATTAATGCAGTGCAACAAAAAGCCATTCAGCAGAGGAAGAATGATTGAGCCATCAGTGCATGTACAGAAAGAAGCTGTTTGCAGGTGTTGTGATTTCAGGCAGACAGCCCATGACCTGTATCACATCACAGATAAAACTGTACAAAAACTGTCTTTTTCAGATAAGTATCAGTGATCCCACATATGCTGTAAAGATGAAATATTTCAATAAAGGCCATTTTAGTAAAGAAAATGTGTTGTATATTCTACATATCAGCCAAAAACACTGACAGCTGACATGTTGTGACAATAATGCCTATACTGAAAATGATGGCAGATGGTGAATAAAGTTTGAAGGCTATACTTGGAACGCCCACACACACACACACACACACACACTGCTTTCCCTCTTGGATGCCACTGAATTTAAGGTCAGTCATTACATGCTTGACCCGTGTCGCGTGTCTTCACTTCTCTCGACACTCCTGTGCTCATTAATCTGTGTTATGAAATGTAATTTGGTCTTCCCCTTATATTGCCGTCCGCAGGAAGAAGAAAAAAGTGATGAGACAGACAACGTGGGTGGATAAGCAGGTAATAGCTTGCCTGAGTTTGTGGTGTCTTACGTCTGCCAATGTGCTGCACAATTGATTGGCCTTAATGGTATTTTTCAAAGGCGTGAAGCTAAAAGGAAGCAAAGTTGAAGGGAGCCAAACTGTCAACAGTCCTGATGAACTTCTCTGCACTCTTGCAGAGTATCTATCAGGGATTCTAAAGCCGATGTGGGGTTTTTTTCTTTCTTTTTCATTAGCTGTCAAAAAAGGGAAACTCCGGCACCTCTGAAATCCACTGGTGATTTGTCTGTCACACCTAATATTTGTCAAGTATTACCTGTGCAGGAACTGGTAGTAGTATCTAAATATCAAGTGTATTTTCTCCTCTTCATTGCGTACACTTTGCAGTGTTACAATAGTGAGTAAGTCTTGTGTAAACTGCAAACATGTAGTTATGGTATTTAATAGATGAACGTGTAGACATATTGTGTAGAAAATGTTGCAATATAACGTACACTACTTTACACTTATATATGTATATATATATATATTTGTGACTCAGGTTATTTTTATGGACCCTTATTATAATGATTTCTCGAAGCTGGATGGTAAAATATTAATGCCACTCGTGTTTATATTTCCTTTATAAAATATTCTAACGACAACCAGGAAAGTATATACGGAAACATCCGCACATCTCTGGGTAACAATCCACACGACTATTATTATATATGTGCTGCAAGCCCCCAGCTCTGCATTATTAGATGCTTGAACACACACCTTTGAAAATGCTACGGCCTTGCCCTTTCTCCAAAGTTCTACCCAAAATGTATTAATTATTGCCGTCTGTGACATTCCCCTTTTTTCCTATTTTAAATGTATCCCCAAAAAAACATCTTCATAGTTTCTGGCAGGCTTCCTAAAATGCCCATTAATCTTAATTCCGGAGTTATACGAGTCTCGCTTTCCTCTCAGAGTGATAGTTAGTATTTCCACTGGCGGGGAAAATAGCTTTTTAAGATTGCCATGATGTGGCAACAAATCACATTCTGACATCACGGAAAAAAGGGGTCAAAATCAATCAGCCGCCCAGTGGCCTTTGACATTCAATAACCGTCAGAGGGTATTTATATGCGTCCGTAACCGATGGCTAAAATAACAGGCTGCAGATGACAAAATATGATAACAATTAGACAGTCCGCAGCATGGGGGGGGGGGGGGCCCCCTCACATCTGCATGGATCACTGGCTGTATACCACAGCCATGGTGGGAAAGAGTGCAGAGACAGAGGGAGAGCAGGACGACGAGGGCGAGGGAGCGGGGGGTAAGACGGAGGGAGGAATCATCACATTAATGTGGTCATTTACCAGAAAGCATCATTCAGCCCACACAAAACCCAAATGCCACAATCTAAATCCAGCCTTAATTAGGCCTGCGCTGTGTGGAGAGGACAGGAGGCTGAGGGGACTAACAATATCAGTTGTTTACAATAACATCAACCGCCTTGTTATGGCGAATGTGTGACAGGGTGATAAGGTCACACATGGGACTCCATTATAGCAAAGAAGATGCAGCTTTATCTGGTAAAATTGATCCCACCACCCTCCAGCCTGTGTCTGTGTGACACATTTCCCACAGTGGGAAGCTTAAAGGTATTTCAGTGAGCCTTATTTAAAAATCGAATGTCAATTCTTGCGTCAATGTTGTTTTTGCTTATTAGAAAATTGCCACATGTGAGTATGACAAGAAATCTAATAAGGTAAGATGAGGGGGAAATAAAGCTCACATGGCGCATTAATTCATGACGTATGTCTTCAGCGTGACATGTAGCAGCGAGTGGAGACATTTACTGCATTGAGATTAAACGAGCGCCCTAACAGCTAGTGCACTGTGTGTGTGTGTGTTGGGAGCAGATAATGGCTTCTGGCTGGTGTCCAGTATGACTGTGTGCGTTCATGTTCAGCTGTGGTCACACGCCTGAGCTATGCCCCCCCCCCCTTTTTGATTGATTGTTTTAATTAAAAAATAACCTGGGTTATCTATTTATTTTTGGTTTATTTATTTCACTGAAAGGGCTCCTATCGGTCGCTGGCAGGTCGCACAATTCCAATTTCCAGAGCCGCTCCCCACCAAAAATGCAGAATGAGTGTAATAATGGCCTTTCGCTCTATCAGCCTCTCCCCTCCCTCTCCTGACACTCTTTCTTTACCTTTTGGCTCCTGCAGTCAGTCAGTCATTGTATTCTTCAGAGCGGGGAGATAGGTCAAATAGACAGACATTTGGCATTTCATGAGAAGAAATGCGGTGGAGAGGAGTCCAGAGATTAAGTTGGCCATTTAACTGTCTCCATTTTGGGTGACGAAATGTATTCAGCCTTTACAAATACAAGATATCTGCTCATTGCTTCTTATACGTCTGGTAGTTTGGTAAATGGTAATGTATATGTATAAAACAAAGAAGAAAAGGCTGTTTTCGGCAAAAGGGTCCTGAACTTGTTCGCGATGCGATGTGGACGTGTGTGTATCGTTCATGAAAATGAAAAATTGCCACGTTTTGTTCTTGCTGCAATTTAGTGGTTGTGTGGTCATGTCCCAAATACAGCAGTTACCGCGACAAGATAAAGCTAATAGTGTAAGCTAGCATCGGGGAGATCATCAGGCAGCATGAAGCTCAAGTGTGCTAGCTCAAAGTTCAGTTCACACAGATTTAAAATGAACTCGTTAGTTGCTGTGCAGCTGAAAGGACGCTTGAATTTGTTTCATTGTGCACTCGTCCAACCAGCATCCATGAAAAGTTGCACTTCCTCAGAATTTTCCTTCCTTGCAATTACCCCCCCCAGCCAGCTAAATAGTCTCGGAGACCTTACGGAATGCAATTTCCAAGAGACGCCCCGAGAGTCCTGGCTAGGTTATGGGAATTGGTAAACACACAAAACAAGCCGAGTCCCAGAGGCCCCGCAGTGCCCAAGAAAAAGGGTAAGTGAGTGTGGATAACACTATCAAACAATGAGACGGTACAGTCGGCCAGTAAGGGACTTGAACTCATTACAGTTGGAGAAGGCCGGGCCCACATGTTGGGTCATATTTATCTACTTATCGCTGGGAAAATTTCATTTTCAGTGCTTTCAGTGTTAACTGTGATCCTGCGGTGTATTAGGTGCATTGCCTCGAACTGGGTAGTGCTTCTATTAGATTGCGATGTTGTTTAGTGCAGCTAAAGAGTGAAATGGAAAAACGTGGATTTAGTTTCAGACTGTACATTTCCAGTAACGCTGCTATTCTTCATTTCATTAATCTATCACATTTATGTGTTTCCTTAATAACAGATTCGGGTTGACGGGAAGATCATTAAAGGAAATGTTGGGAATGAATCGAAATTGGTAAATGTTTAAAGTCAACTGTGTAAAAATGTATCTGCCTGTCAAAGAAATCATTTAAATTTCGTCAGGTTCAAAGATCTCAAAATG
Source organism: Anarhichas minor (assembly GCF_050575085.1). Lineage (NCBI taxonomy): Eukaryota > Metazoa > Chordata > Actinopteri > Perciformes > Anarhichadidae > Anarhichas > Anarhichas minor. The sequence continues at coordinate 5,130,860 of NW_027466462.1, read as the reverse complement.
AGATTTGAGATCTATTTATAGAGTTTACACCTGTTCCTAAAAAATAGGTCAGAAGCACTGTGTGAGCCAAATTAAAGTGAATATTTTATTAAAGCAGAAATATGTAGGCTAATTGGCAACTTTCAAAAGACTTGCATTTTAATGAGCAGAGATAATTCAAATGTAATGCTAATGAGTGATGTAGGAGACTAAAATCTTACTATAATCAGTAAAATATCACAGCTGCACAATTTTGTATTACATTGCAAGTGTGATTGCATTTAGCACAGTGCTGGATAAACATTTTAAAATGACTAGATATGACGAGAACATTCCAGTTGTTTGGTTGTTTTTGCCTGGCCTGGCTCTCTGCCTGGCCTGGCTCACATCCCCCAGACTTTCCTCTCACTCTGCCATCCTCAAACCACCCACTAGATGCCCTCAGACTTGTCCTGGTCACCTGACATCCCCCGCCCATTTACACACCTGTTTCCACTTGCTCTGAGTCAGGGCACACATGAGCAACGACAACCTCACGAGATTGAGACGGGTGCAGTTTTTTCAAGCCAGGCGTTGCAGCTGCCCTCCACCGACTGCAGGACCCGGGACATGATGGGGGGGGAGGGGGACACTCTTGGCTGCTGCCTGATCTCGTCCACATTCCAGGTGAGACACAGTTCATCTGGAACAAACCCCGGGTCTGTAGCTGTCTCAATTTGAGTCCCAACCTTGCTACCCCCTGCACACCAGGGGTGGCAACAGAAGTCAAACTCAATAATTATTATTTCAGCTTCTGACAACATCATTTGTGAGAATATAATCAAAAGTCTCAATGGCGGATTCTTAAATAGGAAGTAGGCTAATGAATAGAACATTTTGATCAATTGTCGGTGCTTTGAGTTAGAAGATATTGTCAAAGGTAATCAGAATATGTCAACGCCCACTTGCTCTTTAGAAACCTCTGCTCTGTAAGACTTCTACAACTGACTGAGAGCTTGTGAGGGTACAGCTCCCCTTCTCTCCCGTCAGTCACACCCACATGGGTCCTGATCGATCATTGAGGTTGGACTAACTGATCTGGACTCCTTTGAAATATTACTGTTTTTTATTTAAAGCTCACTGATGATCAACGAAGAGGAGGAAGATGCACGACAAAGGTCACCATATGGATTTTTCTATAAGGTAATCGTGAGAGATGTGCATCAGCCTTTGATGATACCTCTTTTTCAAATGTCAGCCATGCAGTCCTCAAAGCCATTCAGAATTTATTATTTGTATGTTTAGTGAGGCATTTAGTCCAGGAAACGCAGAATCATGGCTTTAATGTGCGGTGATGATGATATCTGGAGCTGGAGCTGGAAGTGAGTGCTGGGACTCATTCCTGCAGCACTCTTCAGTCGGAGGACATCGTTTTCGGAATGTTTAGTAAATAAATAGACAACTATAACTAGGGTTTTGAAAAGTGAAGAGGACATGCTGGATATGCTAATAGTACACAGACAAAGAACACATTTAGCTGCTAGTTGGGGCCCTTGGGTTTCAGCCCATGTAGACAAACCCGCGCATTTATTTCATGTGTGACCATTACCTTAAAGTTACAGTTTTAAACTCGGTTTTAAAAGAGCTGGTGCTTGTTAAATTAGGTCCCTGTGGCCATGTGTTTGTTCACTGGTCTCATTGCCTTGCTCATTCCAGAGGGGGAAAGAAATAAAATAACAGGACTCAGCATTTCCCACTCATATTTTGTCTCAACATTTAATAAGAACCCTGTGTGACGACCAGGCCGTCCCGCAACGGATGTAACATGAGGTCATGTGCTTGACCCTTCCTTTCTCCTCAGAAAAAAAGTATCCTAATTACACTGGTAGGAATCACTGATTGAACTGGATTGCTGGACACAGTTAAAGGAACAGTTCAACATTTTGGTTAAAAAAAAAGCTTATATGCTTTCTTCCTGTGTGTTGGATGAGAAGATGGATAACACTGTCCCGTCTGTATTGCAAATACGTATTTGGAGCCAGTTAGCTTAGCTTAGCATGAAGACTGGAAAGACGAAAATCCTGCTAGTTTGGCCAAAAGTAATTGCATCCGCCAACAAGCACCTCTAGAGCTTTAGTTTCCGTTGGTTGCATGGCATCTGGTCCCAGCCAGGAAATGGCACAGATATGACTGTAAAACTGAACTGTGTCTTTGTTTTTTCTACTGAAAATTGCAGATGCTATTACTTTATTGACATTTAGATGTCGTATATTGACCTGTCTACAGGTGCTGCACGGCCGAAACTGCTTTAAAGGGGTCCCTTACGAAAAACAAACGGTATTATCAATAGCTAACGTCCTCAGGTTTCCATTCAGTGTGCTGCTTGATAAATGTCAACCACTCTTCACTAGAAAGCTGCATTGCACCAGGTCAAATGGTCCTCTGTGATATGCATTTCTTGTACTTGCACACTTGCATTAGAATTGTCACATCTTCCCTTTTCTCTCTCACTCTCTCGTGGACAAACTTTGTTCTTTCACTGCTGCTGCAATTCCTCTTTGTCACCACACTCCCCCCTCTCGCACTTTCCTCGTCCTTTATCTTTTCATTGCTCTACATCTGCCGCGGAGTCCGTCGTTTTCTCATGCTGCTTGGGGATTCCACTTAGCTGCGTTCATTTATTTACCCATTTATTTTTTCCCCAGTGTTTCTCCAGTCTGTGTTTTTCTTCTAGTTCCCTTTTTTTTGTCATTTTCTCAGTCTTGTCCTCTTTTTTGTGTTCCTGTACAATGTCTTTTAGATTACTGACATAAGATTATTAACACAGCGGATATACAGTATTGTATGAAACGTTAACATTCAATGTATCACAATTTACAAACGTGAAGTTCTGTGGATAGATAAACAACCCTTTGGTTTGTCACTGCACAGATTCGGTCTTTACTTCCAACCTTTTTCTGTATTTTTGCTCAGTTATATCCTCCATCCATTTCACTCAAGTGATCATTAGATGTCCTTTGAAAACAGCCTTTGTTGTGTCCTGTTGCCATCTGATATAAAAAAAATGTTTGATGACTGTCTTTTCTTTTAATGACTTAAAGGACATAGAGCTGTATCGACGCTACCGTTTTATTAGTCTCCCTTTTAAAACTGAACCTTTTTAATGCTTTGTAGAAGTGTATTTATGGTGCAACAGAGCCTTTCAAATGGAGAAGAAAGGGAGACATGTGGCTGGTTGTGGTTGCTCGCAGGTTTTACTGGTAGAAAAGTGACTGATTATTGTTCTCAGTTCAATAAAATGGTAAACTATTCACTTCATCCGCTGATGGCGGGGGCTACCATGCAAGGTGTCGCCTCTTCAAAGCAGAGGCTGTATATTGCACTCCCTAAGAAAAGGATGGCGCATAGGCTGCAACTCTGCTTATTTCCCAAAACAATCTACCAAAACTGTCTGTGGAGGCGAATGCTATGGTGTTGAATATTTAATGGCCGACAACAATTTGCGTCACACAAGCCATTATTGTATGAACTACAATATGCTGTTGAGGGGATTCAGGGCAACAGGAATAGATGGTTATGTTTACGGTGTCGGGACACAAATTGGGAAGCTGCATTTTTTTTTTTGTATTGCAGCAGATAAACGAAAAAAAAAAAGGAAATCTCCAGTCGTGGGACCTTCCAGTGGTCCAAGTTATGAAGATGATATCTTTACATTGCTCGTCTTTTATTTAACCCGCGTGACATACACTGTCAGTATTGACATTTCACTGCAGAATCAGAGGAAGAGAAGAAGAACTAAATGGTGTGTATTCATTAATCTCATTCATAATTCATAATAATAGTACTGTAAGTAAGTTAGTAATTCAACTATCCACTCGGCTGTTGAGTTGGTGATGTTTTTCCCACTCGTTTGAACTCATTTAAACATTCACCATGTTCAGTAGTACTTGCAGTTTATAATTAACATTCATGATTTATGATCTGGCAATCAAAAAGGTAAAACAAATGTTGAATGTGTGTGTGTGTGTGTGTGTGTGTGTGTGTGTGTGTGGAGAGAGGCAGCTCTGCTCTCTGAGCTTTTTGTTCTTGTGCCTTCCCGTTACGTTTCCTGCCATTAACCTGCTGTTAATATGAAAGTCTGATCTTAGACCTCTTCTCTCCTTTCATTCACCTGCTATAATTCACACTCTTTCAAAAACTCTTTCATCTTCAATTTTGAAATGGGCTGTTAACTCCAAAAAAAAAAATGTAATTTTACATTTACAATGGTTTTCATTAGTGTCTGTCTTTTTCAGAAAGGGCCATTCTTCATCTTATTCCTCATCATTCACTCACACCTTCCTGCTTGTCTTCACTCTTAAACCACAAAACTCATCGTCGAGTTTTTATTCTTTTCTTCCTTAACATTACCTTTTTTACTTTTCAGACGCACCGCTGCTCAACCACATTACCTCCCCCCCCCCTCATTTTCTTCTCCTCTTGCACTTTGACTTTTTGTCTTTCAAACCACACTCCTTCACTTTTGGCAATTTATTTTTTTGTCCCCCTTAATTCTCTGTGTCCGCTGAAGGGACCGTGGAGCAGCTGTACTTTTGACAGGAACAATAGGGCTGGTATTTCACCTTGGACAAGGCTGCATTATACCCCACATTGATCTACAGTTGCTTTGCAAGTCAACACCGAACTGTAAAAGTTGCACATGTATTACTGCTTAGCATTCACTACACATACCATTTGCTGGCTGCTTTTATCACCTCTCGGCACCATGTGTGCGTGGAGTTTTATCATGGCCACAGAGGGAATCAAACCGCTAACCCTGCTAGTGTTACTGTCACGCTTTACCAACTCAGCCATACAGACTGCTTTCTACTCGCATGGGATTATTCAAAAATATTCTGCAGCACAGGGCCCAGTGCTAACACAAATTCCTTGACTGCCTTACTGGTCCATGAGTTCATGAAAAGTAGAGCACTTTCCCCATTTTCCACACCGCCTTCGAGTGTGCGTCTGTCTTTTGGTGCAAGCTGTACCCAATCACAGCGCGGTCAAAGGAAATGCTAAACATGGTGATTGGACAGGAGTAGGGTATTTTCATCGGGACATTTTTCACTTCACCGGCTGTAGTAGAAAAGTTCTGATTTGTGCGAGCGTGATTTTCAGGTGTGCACCGTGAAAAATACATGGTGTGTACTTACACAGTCACACGCACACAGAAAGTATGAAGAACGGCAAAAAGTGACATGAATAGTAAACACAGACTTTGTAAAAGTGTAAAAATATTATATTATATATACTCATCATTATTCAAGCTCACTGTCAAGAATTTTTAACTTTCAGTTTACTAGTCACAAGGAGTATTGCCCAGCCTGAGAAAAGAGTTGTACCAAGATTCCTGTGCTACAAAGTGCAGATGTGGGGTTTAAATACGTCACCACAATATCTTCTTCCAAAGTTAAAACAGTTTTCAGTCATTTACTCAAGGGATTTCTGCATTCCTATTTATTATTGAGGTTTTATTTGGAGTGATGAGCTCTTAATAAATGAGACCTTAAAATGTGTTTGCTTATCTAGTCGTGACTTTAATGATAAAACATGGCCAACAATTAAGATTTTAAGTTCTCATGGGCTTTAAAGGAAGTGGGAGTTGGGGTGGATGTAATGAAATATGCTATTGAGTCGCATTTTGGGGATTGTAGGATCCAGTGTTGACTCATACTTTCTCTTACGAATTCCCCAATTTTATGGAAGAACAATACTAAATTGCCACGGTTCCCCTTTAGCTTTGCTTAATGACACACTAAATGTACATATGATTGTACAGTATGCTTTTGATGCTAAAGAAATATTCTGTTCATTTCTTATTCTAATGTAATTCTGTGTTGGATATTTAATTACAGCTTGTTTGTGTACTCCCTGTAGCACCTCTGGCACTTGCGGTCAGCTAATCACTGGGATGCTTTGATTTGTGCAAAATGTCTATGTTCACTTGATTTGACGGTGTTGTCTTAATCAGGAAGACTGAGCTGCAAAGTCACTCTGGTTTATGCTGCCGTTGGCAAATAGCACAAATGCTGATTATCAAGACTATTTATAGTATGTAGATGCCCCTTCTTTTCTGTTCAGTAAGTCTAAAAATGTGGGAACCTGTTCTACAGGTGAACACACATTCCCTTTTAGATGGGTGATGATGAAAACATCTTAATGATCATTCATGGGGACATTTTTAAAAGCTGAACGCATGCTTCATGAATCCAACATCATTTTCTAGCACAAAAAATACATTAAAATGTTTCCCTTTTTCCCTGTCCATCCCTCTTTTCTTTCTCTTTCTCTCACTCATATCCTCTCTACACGATGATGTGGTCAGACATGGCAGCAGCAGGTTCAGTGTGTTATCTAAGCCTGAAAGCCTACGCAGGGCAAGTCTGCCATCTACTGAGAAAGAGAGAGGAGAATTTTCAGCATATTTTTGAATATCTGGGCCCAAAGCTGTTCAACCCACTCGTGATTGATTACATAAAGAAAACGTGAATCCCATTTCAATTACTAATTTGACCCACACCAGCTCAGCACACTTAAATATGTATGAATGTCACACGCAGTCACTTATCACAGTGAGCCTGCAAGTGGTACTGTGGATTAAGGAAGATCCATCCTTATGTATTGCGTAACTTCCACGCAGTCGTTTTGATCCTTACATAGATGAAAATCGAAGATCAACTTTCTTTCTCTTATTTCTTTCTTTTCTCACTGCATTATCCATCGAAAGTCAATCTCCATCGTGTCTGTGCGTTGCACATACCTGTATAAACCCTCGCGTTTGTGCACTTCTCTTCCCTTGCAGTCAAAGCTGAAGATATACAGTAGAAACTTCATCTTTTCGGTTTCATCCTGCGCAAGGGGTTCCATGCACGGTGTCACCGCCGAGCTCAAAGGGGGAATCTGTGACTTGATAAGTCCGGGCAACATCAAGGAGAAGCAATGTTTTATTCATCGGCACAAAGCTCCTGGAATTCACTCAAATCAAATTCGCCCGCCTTTGTTTGAGAGATCAGGCTTGAGCTTTGACACATATAGAAATGATTGGATTTTTTTTTTTGACTTAAAAAAAAAAAAAAAAAAAAACAGGAGAAAGTTACGAGTGCAATAGAGGACAGGGTGATGTTTGAGGAGTTTAATGAGACAAAGAAGTGAGAATTAGCCGGACATGTTTATGCTTTCCATCAAATCTTGCATGATACCTTTTCAGTTTCTCAGTTTTTCACTCTTTCACACAATCCGCTGCAGTGTTGTCTCTCAATAAGTCAGCCGCTCTCTCGTTCAGGTGACCTTGGCACCCTGCTGATTCACTTGTTTTGTTGTGATTCTTTCATCTTGTGTGTTTCGCTCTCCTTTCACATTGTCCTATCCCTCCTCTCTCTCCCCACTCTGATATCCTGCTGTCAAAGAAATTCAAATATTTTCGAGCAGCACAAACCGAGGTCAGATGGGATTTGCCAAAATTTGGGATCTGTTTTACTCTCACATTGGACACTGCAGTAATTTGCAGTAAAGTGCTCAATATACCCTGAGCTGAGCCCTGCAGGAATTTAGCATGATAAAGCGTGAATTCTTTATTAAGCACGTTTGGGGTTTTATCTCGTTTTTATATTTTTTTTTTGCACTTTCTTTTTATCTTTTGTCTTGTTTCACTGTGTTTCATCAACTAAAGTAAGTTAAACTAAACCCCTAGACTCACTTCGCGTACCACAGCAGCGACTTCGAGTGTCAGCTGGGCTCATAATCCAGGTCACTGCAGCTATGTTACAGGACTGTCGAGTTCTGAACTCCCACTCAGGGTTTGAGCAGTAAGACTCCTGTGCCAACTAGTTATTGTGGCAATATGCCTGATACTGCAGCTACTGTACAGTGCATTGAATACAGGAAGGGAAGCTAATATGCATTTACTTTTCAATGACAGCTGGCAGAAAGTTTTCAGCAACAATTTGACAAAAACATATTTTAAAATCAATATTTAGAATAACATTTTGAAATTAAGATGTATTTTTTTTGAGTCTTCATTTTTGGACCGTCTATGCCTGCACCCTGTGTCGGACCACGGGGACCACACAGCCATTCCTGTCCTTTATTTTTGGTAAAATGAAATCTTTTATACCAGATTCTGTCTTGCTATTGGGTCATAGTATAGCATGTCGAAAAACAATCATATAAAAGCCATTCAATCAGGAGAGACTTCAAAATAATTTCACAATAATTTATGACAAATTGTACAAATTTGAATAGTGCAACGTCTTTGGCAAATGGACTCCATCTTGAAGGAAGCCAATCGAGGGCTGGTGATGCTGAGGTCAGATAAGGCATAATCCCTCTTGTGTCCATCCACTGGTCGTGGTGTTGATGCGGTTATCAAAGGTCATAGTATAGCATGTCGAAAAAGTCAAAAACGGTAGTTTAGCATTAGTTTAGGATTTTTTGTTACACATTTCCAAACTACTCTGCACTGAAAGTTTTGTTTTGAATATTTTCTTCATTATTAAAATCACGATTTATTCATCCTTCTGCTCCCGAAGCTTCTGAATGGCTTTTATATATTCTTTCACTATTGGATAATGTTTTCAGAGTATGTTGGCTTAACTGCTTTGGATATGTATTATTTAAGCTTATGCTTGAAGGAAGTCCATTTTTCCAAAAAGGGAGTGGGGAAACAAGATGATATTTTGGCTAATTATATGTAGGCTCTTACTATAATATAACCTGAGCAGAAGAAAAGAAGACAGGTTTCCCAGTCAGGGAGTGGCTGATATGGTTGCGTTCACTCGATGCGCTGCTGACATCATGTGGCCATCACAGTAACTGCTTCTATGGGGTGGGGGTATTAAGGAGGGGGGGGGGCGGTGTGAAAGGCTGGTATTTGTTGCTGTGTACAGCAGTGCCCAAACAACACATTCATCACCGGCAGACGTCCCAGCTCCCCTCCAAACGTGCCCGAATTGATGAACCATCACCTCAAGTTCCATCACGTGCACTTTCTATTGATAAAGCAATCATGCATGCTCTTCTTCTGTGTATCACGGTTTCCCCACTCTCAAGACAAATGGGGTGTCGGAATGATATTTTTCCCCACACTTCGGCGTTCGGCTTTGGAGGATGTGGGCTTGAAATGGACCAGCTGGTAAACATGACTCTACAACATCTGATGCCTCCATTTTTTTTTTTTTTTTTTTTTTATTAATTCTTCTACAGTATACAAATATTCACACAGAAAATGTTCTCAAAAAACCCCTAATGTCTCGTAAACATTCATATATGCTCGTCTTGCAGTTCTGTCTTCTATTTCCTTCATTGTATTGCCACAACCTCATCAATATTCTAAAAACAGAGGCCACTGGATCGTCTCGTCGTCCCGTCACCCAGACACACCTCGTACACGGCATCTCCCCCCCCCTCCCCCCCTCTCCCCCTGACATTTCCTCGCGCCACCTCCGTCACGGGAGTCACGTGACCCCTCGTCGTGTTACGCTGCAGCAGTGACAGCCAGGTCCATGGATGAAGGCAGAAATCACAGTGTGAAGCAGGGGCTCTCTTGACATCAGTGCGCTCGGTGCGGGCCCAGAGTTGAGGAACGGGACCGTATTGCATGGGTCTGCTTCGAGCTTAGGGGAGGGCAGGTGATCTGTTAAAATCTTGATGAAATAGTTCCTTTATAGACATATAATTCTTAGTGTTTGTATCGTAAATAAAACCTGGAAACAAAGATGGTAGCGGTCACATTACATTAGACTTCCTTGCACTCGTGTATCCCTTAAATGTAGTATGAATAAGGCCCTCCAACCACAAAAAGAAAATTTGACCAAAATCTGGCAATGGCACCCAATTTTACAAGGGGGACAGGGTATTTAAGACAAAGGATATGGTACGTTGGTTTGGCTACAGGACACAGTTAATCAAGTAGTAAGGGACAGCTAGATTTTACGAAAGATTACTGGTGTGGGTTAAATCTGCATATTCAATAAACCTTCTCCAGTAAAGATCAGTTCATACAGTTTTCAAAAACATCTATAAGAACATAATCACGTGAAAACAAAGTATATATATATATATATATATATATATTGAGAGATACATAAGAAGCAGCATTGAAGACACATCAGATCATTTTGGCTCTGGCATCATGTGCTGCGTCTCCACTGCCGCTGGCCATGTATTCCTCATCTCTATATCTATATGTAGGCCGCAAGCAGCGGCTCTTTCCCAAAATATCAGGAAAGCAGTAGTGCAACAAACGTTTAGCAGGATTTTTTTGTTTTGTTTTTACTGAAAGGAAATTTGTCAAACCCTTCATCAGATGCAGTCCATAATTTGAACAGCGAGGAATAGTTGGGACACGAAAGTGTTTTTTTTAAAGATATCTTATGACCTGTTTGTCTTGGCGATGTGCATGTAATGCTGTCCCTCCTGAACGTGTGACTTAAATACCTTCAGGAGGAACAGCAAACATCATCCTGTACTAAACAATACACACGTTATGGACTGCACCTTTCGACCCTTACACATTGCAACTTTTTGGGCTGTCTGGATGACAAATATCATGACCTTTGACCTTTCCTTGCAGGTTTCCCTGCGAGTGAACGAAATAAAAAGGCATTATTGAAAAATAAGGCTACCAGTCTGAGGAGTCTAAAGGCACCCAGACTGAGCTACATTCCATCTTTTGATGAACAAAAGAAGAAAATACCAAAGAAAATTAAATGTTTTAGCTTAGAGTGATGTCCATTTTTTTAGTATTAGGGCTAAAACAACTCTTTATATTTTATTTTTCTCTCTCATACACTAACCTCACTCTGCCACTTTTATTTTTTCTTCTTAAATAAGCTTTTGATTTTAGACGAGGAGCGCTTCATTTTCTCTCCATTGTCGCTGGAGTCCTGGGACGAGGTGCTCTGGAGCTTGTGTTCCCTTCCCACACTCCGGCCCTCCGAGTCCAGGGAGGTGAGAGACGGGTAACGGCCCACGTTGGGTAGCATGTTGGCGGGCAGCTGGCCGAAGCTGTAGGACTTCTCCAGGATGCCGTTGTACATGCCCTTGCCTGACTGAGACGTGACGTTCCCCTGTGAGAAGGTTAAACTTTGGGACTCGGGCAGAACGCGGGTGATGTCGGGCGAGCATTTGTGCGCAAACGGGTGGTGCTCCAAGGCTGGGGAAGGCGAGGTGGAGGGCGGGCCGGAGGGGGTGGTGGCCGGGGTGGGAGGGAGAGGAGAAGGTGTGGAGTCCCTGAGACTGCTGCTGCTGCTGCTGCTGGTGTGGGTGGACGCAGGAAGCTCGGGACTCTGGGTAAACAGTAGCAGCTCCTCGCGAGAGATCTTGCGGTATGGGGTGTCCGAGCCCGGCGAGCAGGGGTTGTGCAGCTGCTTGCGGCCCAAGGAAGAGTTGAGAGAGTCCGTGTCGGAGCTGCCCTCCTGAGCCGGTTCCCTGAGGAGAGCAGATGCACCGAGGTCACAATGATGAGCGAACAAATTAGAGCAGTGTCTGAATTTCAGTTACATTAGTAAGGAAAGTTGGGGACAAACTGCAGGAATTAAAGTAGGCAGAATATGCACTTTAATTCTTGCCATTTAATTATGTTAGACATTAACTAATTATGGTGTATCATGTGCAGGTTCCAGCAGAGGCACTACATACTAGATGGCACCCAGTAACAAATGGCAGTTTAACCCCAAAGCATCTGTGTGAATGTCTGGATAAAACACCTGTGAGTCCAAACTGTAAAACCATTCCGCGGCGTCCCGGCCACCGCTACATACCCCCTCCTATCCGAGCTGAACACGATATGTTCGTCGTCTGCCTCGGTGCGATAGGAGAGGGACGAGCTGGCCATGGACAGCAGGTCGGGGTCTGGGGACATCAGCGAGGACTGCGGAGAGCTCAGCAGGCTCCGGCGGGAACGACACAGGCTGCTGCTGCGGGTCAGCGAGGGCCGGATCAACGTGGCCGCTGGGGAAAAGTCAAAGAGGACGAAATGGGGATTATACTTAATTTCGCCACATTTGTCTGCATTGATTTGTGTCGCAAAATCCTCTGCCGTCTTACTCACTTGTGAACTGTGGAATGATGGGAGGCATGTCCTCGTCTAGGTCATCCACTCCTCCTGCGATGGGGTAGGGGGGCACCGAGACTCGGGGCATGACCACCCAGCTGTGGTCTGAGTAGAGGCTGGCCGTCAGGCTCGGCAGCCCCGAGTTATTGACTACAGGGAAGTTGCAAAGCTTCTCAATCTGCTGCCAGCGGTGCAGCCGCTCCCTCAGGCACGCCGTTACCTCTGACAAGGCTTTCCTGAAAAAACACAATTTAGTGAGCAGGGGGTAGTGGATTGTACCTGCCAGACATTAGAGTTCCTGATTAAAAAGACCAGGTAAGAAGCAGTCTTTGCTTTATCAGGAATTAGACAGTTTTGGCACTCGAGCCTGTTTGTGTGTTCATATAGTTTCTTACTTTGCTTCTAGTATCTTGTGGTCCACCTCATCCAGGGATGAACTGTGGGCGACATGCAGGGTTCCAAACACAGAACCTCTCTTCTTCTTTATTTTCTCTGCCTTCAAAAACACACAAAACATTGGGAAGATTATTTTAAGAGAAATGATCTAAGATTAACTTTCACCCACTTCATTCAATTATAAAAAGGTTTTTAAGGGTTACTGTTGTTTTGGTATTAAATCAAATTGGAATTTAGAACCGAGTGGAAAAGTGTTTCACTGTAACGAGGCTCACAGGTTTGTTAGCAGCTCTTCCACCGGCCTGATTTAAGGTCATAAGGGACTCTCTCTCCAAGCTGAACATAAATGGAAGTCTGGCTGATATCAGGTAATTCATTTTAAAAAAGCAATCTATGTTTTTAAAGCCACCCCAACTTCAAGGCTTCATGTGAATTTACAAGTTAATTGAGTTTGGCCAGATGCAAGTAACAAAGAATTAATGAGAAAAACAAATGGAACCCTTAATACTATAGTCGAGCCAGATTAAAACATGCATTCAACTGTTGAATCAAATAGAATGTGATTAAAACTAATGAAGTGCTGACGTGAATACAGCTTCCTACGTCACATTTCCTGGAGCTAATTTCTCCATTTTAGGTGTTAAGCTGAAGACTGCTATTTCCTGCCGTCAATGGATCCACGTCACTCTTCCCCTGACCAGCCAAAATATTACAGAAGTGATACTTTACACCACCACCACCACAGGCCAGGCATGCTGGTTACACTGCTTTTTAACAATGCTGGCTGTCCACAAGAGAGCAGACTGACGTGCTGAAGCCCAGAGACTCGATAGGAGCAGTAAACATGATTTACTGCTCATTTACCAGGTGGAGACAAGAAGAGATGGGCAAGGCACAGCTCCATGTACTTTAGTTTGTGACAGGCGATATAAAAAAAGCTGTGGATACGTGTCTTAGACTGTCAATCCGAAGCCAAGCTAATCTTCCACAATGTCACATGATTTAAAATAAAATGTAGATGCCGTTACCTCGTCTTTGGCGACGGACAGCTGAAACTCGGCATTCTGCTTCTTGATGTTGTAGTATTGAACCTCCACCTCGTGCGTGAGCTGGAGCCACTTCTGGAGAGCTTCAGGCACCGACCGCTCCGTCTGCATCTCCTTCTCCGCTCGCTTCAGGGCCTTACGCACCTACGCACACGGGGGGGGGCGGGAACAACGACAGATCCAATCCACCGTCAAATGTTTTAAAAGTCACCGATCAAATGCTTTAAGTGAGGGTGACTTTCAAATGAATGAAGAGTCGAGAACTCATTAGATATGTCGCTGCTGTATTTCCTGTGTGGGGAAATCTCGTGGTTATGCAAAAGAGGAATTTTGTGGAATTTAATAAGAAGAACATGAGATTAATCTCGTTATTTCAAGGTGTTTTAGCAGAAGTCATGATACATTTACATTCATATACAGCGAATACATTAGCCATTCGACTTGAATATGTAAATACTGTGCATTTAATAAATCTCTTTTCCAAGAGGCATTCAGGGGCAGTAGGTAATCTGGAAGGCCCTACCTGTACGAGCTCTTCCTCGGCGTATTTGAGCCGGCTGAGCTCACATTCAGCGCCCTCTCGCAGCTCCCGGAGCCGGTGAGCCTCTGTTTTGGCCCCGTTGATCTCGTCCCTCATCTTCTGCTCGAGGTTCTGCTTCTCCACGGCCACCGTCCGGTTCTCCTCCTGAGCCTTTTCCAGCCTGGCAGATGAGAGGGGGAACACTAAGTGTCAATTCAGTAAAATGTTTAACACGCAATATTTTTTTAAAGTCAGCCATAAATCATTATATATCTAGTATCTAGCACTGAATGTAATATCTTTGACGTTTTCGAATAAAGCTTTGAATGGCTGTCATATTTTATGATGTCTTCATCCTAATAAAATGTGAAAAAAAAAAAGATTTTTGTGCCGCAAACAGGAGAGCGAGAGCTTCTCTTTGACCGCAGTGAAAAAAAAACTAGGGCTGTCAAATTAGAGCATTCATTTTGAATTAATCATAAAAAATAACCCCCCAAAAAATGCAACTATATAGGCGTGTGTGTTTTAGAGAGAGTAAAAGAGAAGGTGGACTACTGTATGTAACCTCTGTCTATTATTAACTCACAACAAGGCTGCTTTGTTTCTGTTGAACCTGTACAGCCGGTAGAACCTTCATTACATAAGTCTACATCGGATGCATTTCCTTCCCTTACCGGCTCTGCAGGTCTAAGAGGCTTTGCTCTGCGTTTTGCAGGCTCTCCAGGTCCCTCATCATCTGAGAGATGTGCACCTTGCTGGATTTGTTCTGCACATAAGCAAACCAGCAGCCCCCGACACCAATCACGATGGAGACCATGAGGATGAAGTCTTTCATCCAGTTATGTTGTGCACCTGCAGAGACGAGGAAGGAACAGGAGAAGACGGGTGGTTGTAGCAAATGCTGCATATTTTATTGGCCACAACAAGTTGATATCCACGAATAGCGACGGTGTAGTTGATACGCTTTTGATATTAAAAACACATTGCATACTTACGGAGAGGAGGGCCAAAAAGCACCGCATCTAGTGCCTTTAGGTTTAACTTTTGTTTGTGCCGCTGGTCTAATATCTTCAACTGCATCGACATGAACGACGGTTCATTCGCCGCTATTCTGAAATGTGGAGAAAAAGAAAATCCTGCATTAAATACTGAATGTCTATCTGCACCGTCACGTTCGAAACATTTTGGAACCCCAAGAGTATATTCCTCCAGGAGGAGAAAGTATGTGAGAGAATATTATTATGCTGCCCGCTCGACAAAAAGCTCAGTGATTGAATGAGTTATGAAAAATGAATTCTTTACCGCTGTCACTTAAGTCTCACCACCACCACCACCACCACCATCTTAAAGGCTCAGACAACATGGCAGCCCGTGGAAACTGTAACCCTGTGCAGTGACATCACTTTCATGAGTCAGCGCCCATCAGCCCAGAGGCGTAACATGAACCCCACCGCCCACCCCTCTGTCTACTCATGCCGTACATGCAGTGAGTCACATTCCACAAGTGTCTCACTAACGTCTGACTTTCTTCTGTGAATCTTCTCAGTAACTGAGATTACTTTGTGGACAGTTTCACTTTTACTAGGAATTTTGGATATATGCTGTGTGCTTTAAAAGACTAAATTATGACATTTTAGGAAACTACACAGTAGAAAAGTCACTCTGAATTAAAAAAAAAAGCATTTACAGGTTATAATGGTTGCATTTAAAATCATGCAAGTGTGTGAGGAACCTTTTCTTATAAAACGAGGAACAAAGACGCCTCTCTTTTTTCCCCTGTGTTGCCTGTTTTGACCAGCAGAGGGCAGCATTAAACAGAATAATGAAATCTAAAGGTGCCTTTGAGTTTTGTAACAAAGATCTTAATAGTGCTGCTGTTCATAAACACAATTCCCTGCTCACCAATGGCACAGCACAACGTCTTAATTAGAGGCAAAGAAGTTACACGAAGCACTTGTAGTATCTGCTCTGCAACTGCAGAACGACAATAATAATAATAATGATTCTCGTCTTATTATCCGTATTTCTATCGGAGAACAAGGGATGCATTTAACTGCTCCCTGTGAGCGATATA
Source organism: Anarhichas minor (assembly GCF_050575085.1). Classification (NCBI taxonomy): domain Eukaryota; kingdom Metazoa; phylum Chordata; class Actinopteri; order Perciformes; family Anarhichadidae; genus Anarhichas; species Anarhichas minor. The sequence continues at coordinate 5,114,772 of NW_027466462.1, read as the reverse complement.
CCAACCGAGGTAAAGTGTTCCCCGTGACCCGGAAGTCCCGGAAGTTCTTCTCGTACTGCGGCAGCTCCACCGACTCCTTCAGCCACTGCACCGAGTCCTCCACGGTCCAGTTGTGGACTGGACCAGGAGAGAAGAAAGGGAAACCATTACTTTACTGCTGAGCACTTAGCCGACGCTTTCATCAAGAGCAACTAACAGAGTAACAGATGAATAGTGCACGCTTTTAACTACTATATAGGTAGTATATGGGTTGAGTGGGGCTCAACTTAAGGGTCTGATCACTTTGGCCTGAATCTGTTCCCTGTTCTCTCCATTGTAGCAACAGTCCTGAGTAGTTTGACGTGAGGTCATGTCATCGGTGTACAGCCAGCTCTTTTGTAGGAGCAAAGACAAACGTTTGCTTTACCTTCAGAGGTCTTCCAGCCCTTCCACAGCTCCTCCACGGTGATGTGCTGGTCTTCATGGTGCAGGTTGCTGTGCTTGTTGGTTTGCTGCTGCTTCATGTCTTCTATTATAAACTAGGATATAAAGAAAGGCAGAGTTGAGTTTCCCCGAGGCTTTTCAGAAACATCACAAAACGTATAGATTTGTTGGTTAACAGCATTTTGAAGCTGGGGGGGAGACAACATTGGAAGAAAGAAAACCCCAGCAGGAGTAAAGTAGATTTTGAAAAGCATCGAACCGGTAAAATCCCACTCGCTCCCATGAGGCCTCCCTCCAAAGCCAAAACACATGAAAGCGCACTGCCTGACTGCCGAGTCCACGAAACAGCGTTGGGGAGAGGACCGAAGAACATCGTTGTCATTGCTAACAGCATCCAACTAACCCATGTCTCATTCACATGCAAGAAACCCCCCAACATAATCCCAATGAACACACACAGTGAACGTGGCTGTTGAGAACGCACAGCTGTCAAGCTAACATGCTAGTGTTGGGAAATTCTGCCTGCCTAGCCGTGTGGAAGTCACGCACGATGAGTGCACTGGCAGAGTGGATGCAGGTAAGTTGGGCAGGTGGGTAAATAGGCAATTAGGCCGACCAATCATTACAGTCCTAGGACAGCCACAGCATGTTTGTGTCATTGATTGCTGCAGGGAAGTAAAGATAATTTCAACAAATATAGCAAAAACAATGCTTTAAAATAAATTGCCTAGCCTAGCTGTAAAATGTTTTTTTACTAAGAACTCTGGGGGAGATACAGACGGCTGTGCTCGCCCGTGTATGTCCATGTGTGGTTTTGACAGAGAGCTGTAAAAAGTTGGCTTTGCCTAAAAGTCTGGCTTTGGATCACACGCACGCTTTATTTTTTTCGCTCTCCTTTCTTCCTTTTAGGGACTTCGAAACGAGAAAGAGACCCATGGCAGAGGCACCACTTCCACCTGTGTGTGTGTGTGTGTGTGTGTGTGTGTGTGTGTGTGTGTGTGTGCGCGCTTTCAGTTTCCGGCTGGTCTGCTTTGGTAGCTCAGAACCAAATGCCCCTGCAGATAAAACAGCAAACCCACCAAGGAATTGCCAGAACAGCAGCAACAACAACATGGGAAAGGACGTGTGTGTGTGTGTGTGTGTGTGTGTGTGTGTGTGTGTGTGTGTGTGTGTGTGTGGCCTTGGCATAAACTAAAAACTTAACACCTCCTGTCTAATTTACACTCCCTTCATGCCTTAGATAACTAATTAGCCTTTGATATCACTGCAGTGAAGTATCATATGCTATCCTGCTGATGGGTAACAGCTTAAGCTACATTATCTGTATCGCAAAGTTAGCATCCAGTCTGTGTTTCCCATGAACACTGGTCAAGAATACACTTTAGATGGAGATACAACTGCATTAGGAGAGGCAAAAATAAGTTATAATAGAGTCCTAATTGTTGCTCGGGGACATTAAGAGAAGCTTAGCTGGTAGAATGACTCGTTAAGATGCCTTCAGCGAAAGCGTAAATTCACAGAGGGATTTTAAAAAATCCTGAGTTTTCATCCAAGGTGTAACCAGTGGGGAGCTGAATGTGCGATCTTGTAGCGCTAACATGTACTGCCTGCTCGTGTCAGCAGCAAAACAACAAAAGGTGCTACAAACTCAGAGCTGTTAAGAGGAGAAAAAAAAAATCAGCAGCAAGAAAGAAACGACGACAGAAGTTTGAATCGTGTAAAACTGAATGCTGCAGTCGCAGCTGAGGGTGTTTTGACATTTCACATCATTACGAATCAAAATAGTCACAGATCAATGAGCTTCACGTCTGACTTGATAGATCAGCGCACGCAGATTCCAACACAGCTGGAAAAATGTCGCGTGCCTGCGTTAAGACGAGACGTTAACCGTCAGTGCTTCGACTGCATGAGATGCCTTTGAAATAGTCCTAAAAACATCTGAAGACACATCTTGGACAGCCGCATTCATCAGGACATAACAATACGATGCATTCACCGGTGCTCTCGCACATCTGTACTGTGTGGACAAAGAGTCTGAGGGAGTGCTGTGAGGTTGACATTGAATACATAATGGCAGTCTGGTGTTGAGAGGCAACAGAACGGCACTGAAACAACAAATCTCCCTCTGTGAGATTCACTTCTGGCACACGCACTCGTACGTACATTCTAATCACATGTTCTAGAGATGGGAAGGGATGAAGTTGTCAGAGTCAAGAAATCATTTTTGGACGTTGCTCGCATCCACTGGATTTCTGGACACGGTGAAAAGGGTGAAAACGTATGCGTTTGTTCCGTGTCGGTATAATTCATGCCATGTCAGAAGATCTCCCTTCCTTCATTTGGCTAAATATCCAGGCTGTGGCATAAGGGAGTGCCAAAGTGGTGATTTAAAATGCTTTTATCAGCAGTCTAAATCAACCTTCACACACACACACACAAGCCTGATCATGCGTGACGCAGGATATTAAAACACACAATCAACCTGCACGTGACCCTTGACAGCCAAATCGGTGTCCACGACAAAATATTTCATGGCAATCCATCCAGTACTTGCTGCAACATCTCACTCAAAGCCACACATGGCAGTCAAGGCAATCCATCCAATAGGTGTTGAGATATGTTAAAAAGGGTTTTTTTAGAGGTCCTATATGGGTCTGAAAAGCTCTTTCACCACATCAGTGGAGGACAAATAGTCTCCGGGGCCTGAAAACTTCTTCTTTTTTTCATTCGTCCTCTTCTTACTCAATACAAATGCAAATGAGGTTTTTCTCACTGGAACCAACTAAAGGACCCAACTGCCTGCTGAGTCACCGGAGGGACCACAGTGTGTCCAATATAGTCCAAACAAATGTCCTGCAGAGCCTTTAATGCTCACTGTATTCATCAGAAATGAAGTCCTGCTGGCAGAGATGCAAACATGAAGAAGAACAGGACCTGATGAATGAGAAATCATCTTTATGGCAATTAAAGAAACCTATTTTTGCACTTGTTAAAGAAAGATTCCCGTCCTGAAAACAATGATAGGAGTATTAAAAGTAAATGTAATCGGTGTAAAGCGATGCCATCTCATTATAAAACGTCTATTTGCGGGCAGACCGGCGGAGCAGCTTTGCATACAGTCAAAGACAGCTTTGTGGAATATGTGGTGAGCAGCGCATATCAAGACAGGTCTTTGTGTGGGAGCCTTGCAGACTCTCTGTGGTGAGCTGTGATAATTACAACCATGGTACGTCGCCTACTGACATGTCAAGAGTCTTAAATGTCAGAAATTCAACTTCAAAAAAAAAAAACTTTGACACTTTGTTTGATTGATAGAGAGTATTGTAACCATGACGATGGGATAGAGAGCCTCAACTCTGCCTGGAGACCCGACAATCAGTCCCGAAAAGACAACAATACCGACTCGTATTCTAGACAGAGGCCGAGCACAGACGGGGTGCGACACACAGCAGCAAACAAAGACACACGTGTTCCTATCGGATTCCAGATTGCAGGGGAGCTGGCTGAGTTTCGAGACTCGTCCAACGAGCCTCTGCTCTCTCTCTCCAACAGTCGACTAAGGCCGTCGACGAATATTCTACATTTCAATATTTATTCGAATAGTAAAATAAAAAGAAGCAGAAAAAAACGAATGTGTAAATTAATATTCGATTGTGGAGGGAATAAAAAAAAAACGTTCAACTGTCGACTGTGACTCTATCGAGCCCTGATATCTACTGCATCGCTCCATCTGTGCACGTCTACTCATCTAGCTTACTGAGAGTTATTACATCCATCATAAGCCCAAAATTATATATTTTTGTTTTTGCTCAACAGCACATTAATCAAACCTGTTAGTAAGCTACAACTGCAAGAAGTCGGTTATTAGATTGATTAATCGTAAATTAATTCACAAATTTGGGACAAAGAAGTATGTTGTGCTTGCATGTGATTTATGAAACGTGTGAACTGTTTGCAGCATGACTGATTTATCACACATGACAACCGAATCTACTGTGAAACCATCACTCAGAAGATCTTCCTCGTGCTTTCCCAACAGTTTTCAGCGAGACATGTTACTTCGCCCTAAAATCATCCATCACAGTACTTGTAATTTTTATATTTCAGTATTGGTATACATCCAGATATATGAAGTTTTCAGACTATGGATGAAATAAGCAGAATGTGTCTTTACAGCTTATTGATTTAACAGCTGTAACAGTTGTTAAATGTCTTTATCATCGTTTTGCCCTCAGCTGCAATTCAGACCAATGGTGTTTGGTTGACAGTGCTCACAGAAAGTATTTACTTGGACCAACCCCCGTATTGCTTAAGGTCCTACATCTCAATTAAAAGCAGTACTTCATGAATAAACTGTGACTGTTGGCTGAACTTGAATGTTCCCGCTAGACGAGTCGATAAACAACTTCTTGAACCTCCTCTCTATAGATACGACCGAGACGCTCCTCGAGTTTCTTCTGTTCACACCCGCCGAGACGCAAGTCATTCATACAGTATGAATCCACAGATGTAGAACTCACACGTAAGCCTCATTCTTCCACCAAGTTGTTATGCATGGCCTGTCAAGAACTATTAAAGTACACACACACACACACACACACACACACACACACACACAAAGGCAGTGGCCCCTGCTGTGACATGGGTTGGGTTCTTGCAATTTCAAAGTGATGCAACACGATCCAGCCGAGCGTCTCCTTGGCAGACAGGCAGCACGCAGGCCCAGCACCCCCGAGGACATGGGGCACCTGCCGTCCCTGGTGACTGTGCTCAGCAACAGACCAGCCCCCCCCTCCCCTCGATGTCATTCGAAAACCCTTGGCGACTCCCAGACTCGGAGTAATCAGAGGCAGGATTATGTTTAACAGGATTTGATTCCTAATGAAATTCTTCCACGGTAGTCGAGCACAGGGAGTTTAAAAAGAAGGAAAAAAAAAGTGGTGATTACTTTTGATTTTGAGACTATAAATAGACCGTCGTAAAGAGGTCCGGGTTTCTGGTTTGTGTTTATTTAGGCTGATGTAGACAGGCAGGGGGAGAAGGATTTGACAGTTTTGATCTGAGACCAACTTCACAGGAAGAAAATCACTTCCTGGTACATTTCTGGGCACGGATTATAAATACACTTTATTTCACGCCACTCATATATAATCATGAGAGTGCATGGCGGTTCTGGTAAAGCCACCTACTAACAACCCTTTTACCTTCATCATGCCAACTGATTCTGACTAAAAAAAAAATATGTCTGCTTCACTAGAGAGCTATTTCTAGACTGATAACTATTAGTCACGAAAAAAAAACTGACGTGACACGTCGGTGAATACTTGTAAAGGGTGCCGAGGTACTTGTTGGCCTCATCACTTCCTTGTTTGCTCTCCAATGAGTCAATACATCCAAGCACACGTAATAGGTGCTCTCTTTGTGTTCGTGGTGGGTGGCCCATTATCACCAACAGCAACACACAAAGGTGAAGCGGTTACTGTTAATCAGGGTGTATCAATAGGGAACTTCAAAATGAAAAATGCTCCGGATAGATGCTGTGGTGACCGATGAATCTTGTGTCAGCAGCCTGTAAATGATCTGTGTGTACGTGTTATCTGTGTGTGTGTGGCGATATAAACCGTAGGTATTAAAGGTAGGTATTAATACGTCCGTGAGGGGTTCATTTCCCTGTAGCTGAGCAACACTGATCGCTGTTAAGTTACAGAGGACTTTTAAGGGAAAAACAAATTTTTACGCTTCAGCGCTACCAGGTAACTCGGTGATAAGGCCACTTTCTATTTGGTTACAGTCAGCTGTCTTTTGAAGTTACATTGCAAAGACAAACTACTTTATACTGCGTCACAGACGCTGCTATCTATGAATATCGGCTCAATGCATGAATTAATGAATGTCTAGCATTGTCCAGTTTTCAAAAAACAGATAAAGAGAAGCCTGTCCTTTTCACCGTCCGTCTAATTGGCTTTTAAATCTTATATTTTGCGCAAAATCTTCATAAATCATTTTCTTTGCTGCTGTCGTCGTCACCATATATCGCCACTGACCTCGTGGCATCTTCACCACCAGCTTAAGCATCTCTGAAATGCACGTCATGAAGAACTGGATATCCTGACACACGGCTATAACATTACAAATACGAGCATCCTCTCATCTTAGTCATCCTCTCAGATTCTGTGATAAAAGGGTGTCAGGGGGGCAGAACACGAGAAGGAAAAGCAGGAAGTGCCAGCAAGGTCTTTGTTGGCTGAGTGTAAGGTTTCAAGCAAGGGGGGGGGGGGGGGGGGGGGGGGGGGATCCACTTGTTTCAGTAACACACTCCCCTGTCACACAACAATGTCCGTCTTTCATAAAACTAACTGATAGACAGCCACTGATTTGGTTAAAGGAGCGCCCGTCATGCTATGAAACATGGCTCCGCCCACCGCCGTAGCCCAAAGAAGAAGCTTGGAAATCCTGAGTAACGAGCGGCGGCCAAAAACAACTGCTGGAAAGAAACAGACACTGCTCATTGCCCTTATAAAGACAAAACTCCGTGTACATTTAGAGTAGATACAGGCAACAGTGATATACACGCGCAGACGTGCATCGCCTTGATGTGGGCTGAGGGCCAGTTCTAACACTGCAGCCCTCAGGGGTCTCATACGGCGTCTACCGAGGGGCCGCCGAAGGGCTGTAAGGGTATTACCGTTTCTCACACCAGCCAGTTCAAAAATGACTCCTGCCAACACACAGACACACACAGAATGTGACCATGGCCCCTAGTGGTGTGTTCTGAACATAGGAGCTTGTTGCTTACCAAGAGACACAGGGGCCACGGTGGCTCAGAGTGAACTCGGTTGTCAGTTTCTACCACTCTCGGTCAAATATCCACAATATGAGAACCACGGCATGAGAGACAGTCAAATTTCAGTAACAGCGTTCAAACTCAACAGTCATAAAGATGTTATTACACCTCGTCTTACAAGATAATTACAAAAAACGAATCCTTAACGTCCCAAATCTTGAATGTAAATCCACAAAGCTCACCTCCACGCTCTCGTTGACTTCTATTCCCCCGTCGTTGTCGTCGTCCAGCTGTTTGTGGATGTGCCGCAGAGCATCCAGGCTGAAGCGGTCCTCCTCGCCTATGCATGGCGGCATCACTATGAGACAGGGGTCTACAGGGGGGGACAAGTTCAAGGTCAGAGACGAGGGCTAACAAACAGCCAGAAGACGCTTAATAAACAATGATCCCATGTCTAATTAGTCTGTGTCAGGTGCAAAACAGATTAGAGCATGTTCCTCCTCTTTGTGTCAGTTTTAGTTACAGCATTATCTAACAGATACAGGTGTTACCAGTCCACTTTAAAATGATCTTTATCACAGATGGTAATTCAAAGCACCATCCAAGGAACTGCTGCAACTTGATGAACTGCAACTTTCATCCTTTCGCAGCAGCAGTCCGCTCAGCGCTCCTGATGGACTCCCGTGTGCTGTTGTCATTCCTGCAGCGTCCCCAGTCATAACCCCCCCCCCTTGTTTTTATTCATTCACCCTCCCGTCCCACTGGGGAAATGAGCCCATTACTTCCAGCCTTCCTAGCGATGGGCAGTTTGAGCTGGCCAGGTGCCAAACTGTCTCAATGGAGCCACAACACACACACACACACACACACACACACACACACACACACACACACACACACACACACACACACACACACACACACACACACACACACACACACACACACACACACACACACACACACACACACACACACACATATAAACTCAAAGCCACATTTTTTTAAAGATTGAAGTCACAATCTTAAATATATATCACTCCATAAACTTGCATACAAAATGACAGAAACGATTTCTTAAACCTATAAGTGCCTATTAATGGTAATCCAAGCAGAGCAAAGGCCTTGTCCAAGCCCGACAAATAACGATTCTCCCCATTTGGCAACAGCTTCGGAACAAACACAAAGCCGCACACAGCGGCCGAGGGAGACGCAACTACAGCCAAACACATGGATCAGGCTCTGGCAATGAGTAGTGCCTCTCCATCAGTGGCGCTAAAAGGACGACAGAAAAGCCACCAGAACACGCCAAAAAATGGGAACAAGGGACAATTAAAAGTCTAATTGTCTTGTAGTTGTCACATATGCTTTTGGATGCACAAATTATTCATTTATTTTCATCTGGGCAAACCACTACAAATGCTCCGTATATTTCCTGAAAGATAAAAATAAAAATGTGGAAAATGTACAATTAATACGCTGTTGAAACACGAGTTTAAAAGTTTGCCACTTTGAGGGAATACTTTGAGAGTTAAATAAGAGGATTGATACCACTTCCGCGTATGTACGGTAAATATGAAGCTGGAGCCAGCAGCTGGTTAGCTTAGCTTAGCTTAGCATAAAGACTGGAAACAGCTAGCCTGGCTCTGTCCATATGTTGAGAAAATGGCCAGCAGCACTTCTAAAGCTCAGACTAGCTGTTCAGCAGTTTCCAGTCTTTATGCTAGGCTAGGTTAAATACTACAAAAAAGCCCATAAGCATGTACAGTTTAGTGACCGTGTGGCATTTTCGATGTCAGATCTGTTTACCGAAACAAGACTTGACACGTTACTTATACAGTTGCCACTTTGGCAATCCGCAGATAAAGCAAAAGGAGACATCTGATTGGACGTGTGCCCGGGCTAAGTTTGGATGAGAGGACACTGGGGTGGATGTCCGTGTCAAAAAGGAGAAACCAGCGTTGGCAAAGGGCGGCATCTGGACTGAGCCTAACATGGATACAGTGCCAGAGGTTGGATAAAACATTTGTTTTTGTGTCACAGTAGTTTGTTTAAAGTGGGTGGGACCACAGTGGCTTTCAAATACACACTTGTTAACATAACGATGCGGTGGCACTGAACTAAATATTTCACTTGTGTTTTGACTAAGCTGCTGCAATTACGGGTCATACTACTTCCTGTGTGCACCAGGCTGCCTGTTTGAGCTCCACCAAAATGTTACATTACCGTAATTCCTCCAAACAACGCGCACTACAAAATTTGTGAAACACAAAACATTGCTGACACTTCATTTTCAACAAACCTCTTTGAGCTAACCGCGCTAGACGACGCTCAATGTGTATCTATCAGTGACAGGAAAGAGTATCAACACGATAAGGCTCTCAGTCAGCCGCATTTCAGCAGTGTCCGTCTGTCTGTCAGCTCAAAAAGCATCCGATACTTGAGAGTTAGATAATGCATTTGCTTAGGTGGGAAGTGCAGTTTACATAGCCTGCTGTTTGCATAGCATGCATATCTATTTGGCTGTTTGCTTATTTAAATAAGCACGAAACTCAAATACTTCACTTGTGTTTTACATACACGCAAACAAACACAGATGGCTGCACATCCTTTTAACTTTCTTTGTTTTGCGGAGACATCAGAATTGATAAAGGCATACTTTTACAAAACACATTTCTATGATGTTGATCTTTTTTTTTTTTCTTTGTCATTTCTTTCTATACTGGTGGCCTAAATCTGTTCTGCATGTGTGCAGAACCCTTCATGAACCAGCTTATCTTCTGAAGCTCGTCGAGGAAACAGCTCATTCGAAGATAAAAGAAGAAAAAGACAAAAAAAAAACGCTGTCATTCACCGACAGTATTTAGGCTGGGCCACCTAGTGTGAGATTCAGAAAGATGACAGCACAAGCCTTTCCTTCCCAGGTGTCCTATTTTTCGAGTATGTTCATAGGGACAGTTGCGAGCACTACAATCAGGAACCATGCGACAGGAAGTGGCCATCGGTGACCCCGAGCATTCCAGGGGGACGCACGCAAAATCAAAACAGCTGTGAGAAGCGGTCCCAAAATTGGAAAGCACTGGGTTATTTTTAACCCGTCAGGATGTAAAAACTCAACAATGGCAGAGGTCTCCCTTACTCTCTCTCACACACGCACACACACACACACACACGCAGATGTTAAGTACCCACGCGCACACACAGCAAGCAGTCGTACCAGTAATTCACATTGCCACAACTCAAAAAAATGCGTGCAAGCTGTCACAGGCAGGTTTTGTTCAAAAGAATCCGATAACAAAAGCGTTTTAGCTGTCAGCTGCAGTCTTTAAAGTGAATCCCAGCACTTCAAAAAAATTATTTTTGCACAATATATGCATGCCGTTAAGACGGCACCGTCTTCATTTTAGCAGAAAAGCTGTTAAGTCGGTGACAGGAGAAGCAGACAAAGAGGAGAGTGTGTCTGATGTGTTTAGGGGGATGTTTTTGGGGGAGTTCCTTGAACCTGATCCCTTGAGACACGTGGACGTGATGTTTATTCAACTGAATCCATACGGCAGACCTAGCTCGCTAACCCCACCGCAGTGTGTGGCGTGTTCAAAATGTTAGAGAACGACGTCCTCACGAAGGTTTGATGGGGTAATATGATAGAAGTGACAGTACGGGTGTGTATTCTGATCACAGAGCTGTATTTTATATTACCTTAAGTGTTTCTCTGTGCTATAGACCTCAGATAAAAACACACCAATGAGATAAACCATTGCACTGGGCGACACGTACCTTCAATACAACGAACATTCACAATTTATTTTTAGTCAATCCCACATATACACCATCATACTTCTGTAAATACCCACTAAAACACTGCTTCTTCTTACCCGCAAACTGCTCAAGATGTCCTCGGCTATTTCCTGCCACACACACACACACACACACACACACACACACACACACACACACACACACACACACACACACACACACACACACACACACACACACACACACACACACACACACACACACACACACACACACACACACACACACACACACACACACACAGTCTCCCTCTCTTTCTCGAGTGCAGACACAGATGTCACGGCAAAGACACCGAACACGCACACCTTGCCCACACACATACGGCGCCTACTCACACACACTAAGATGGCAGTACAGGTGGCGGCGGACTCGACTCGCAGACCAGGATGAAGTCATGCAGGAAGCAGACCGGCGGACATGTCAGCAAACACTCCACATACTAAAAACGGATGAGAGTGAGCTCACTTACACACAGAGGAGTGTCTTCGTATTTCAGCCTCCTGACAGTAACCATATCTCAGACAATGTGCTATAGTAGCCGGCTTTCTCTTGTCCCGTGCAGGCTAGTCAAAGTTTAAAGTCGACTCCAGGACTGGGGACTCTTGCTTTGCTCAGGGACACTTCGGCAACGCAGCCACTCAACCTTTTTTGACTTCATGACTCCTCGACCCCGACGTAACAACTGGGGCTAAAGGTTGAGGCGACCTCCTGCTTGGATGTCAAACACAATATATTACCACGCCGTGTCATGCCGTGTCAGCGACTCATCAGATCCGCTGTCACCGTGCCAAACTCCTCTCAGCTTTCACGCATTTACGATGTACGCGCGCTTACCATATGTGATAAGTGAGATGTTAAGTGCATTCTTAGAAATTCCTGCTTTTCATTGATGCTATCAGCAGCCATAAGTTAGTTACAGCCTTTGCTCCAGGGCCAACCAACAAGTCTGACCGCATCTTGTGACACGTCTGAGTGTCTTGTAAATGAAGCAAAGAAAAAATCCTAATTGCGTGGCATTCAATACACTAATTAGGGAGGGGGAGGAGGGGGGATGTGATGTCAATGTGTACCAGACTTGTGCCCTGTCACCAGCGCCCATATGCCAGTGTCATAAATCAAGCTGACAGGTCAGTATTAAAGCAAGTAAATAAAGCTTCTGGAGAGTCTACCATTTCAGCTCATCAGCAGCCATTAATAAGACACAAATATCATTAGCCGCCTACAAATGCCACCAGCTAGTGCAGAGCGTTAAGAGAGAGGGAGAGAGAGAGAGAGAGAGAGAGAGAGAGAGAGAGAGAGAGAGAGAGAGAGAGGTGTGTACCGGTGAGCTGTCTAACTCCCTAGGGGCATGTCAGAAGAATGTGGAACTGCAAACACAAAAAGCAGTGCGCTACACACACGGAAAAAAAAGACATCCATCCATCTATCGTCCATATTTCCTGAGAGCCACCTACACAGAGGCAGAGTCCCCATTCCAGACAAAACAAAGTCTTGCAAAACCTCACGACGGACTAAGCTCCAGACGTTCAACATGTCTCGACTAAACCCTGAACCGTATTATCCATGTCGCAATCCGCCGAGTGTTGGAAACAATTGATTATGCAAACAATACAGTCGGAGGTGCAGCTGGATCCGCTCTGGCAACAGCCGTATTAGGAAGGCAACTAGTGGGGATTTTCAGGGCGTGAATAAAAAAAAAGGTCTGACTCATTCATTTAGGCTCCACGGCCCTTTAAAGTCTTGCTGCATCTTTATTGCGATGACCGGACACTGTAGAGTTTGGGACAACCTTTCTACGGGTGGTTTCCTGCTTTGTTTGCACTGCATCTGCCCTAAACAAATAAAAGCCTTCTACTTCCCTGTCATGTATTCAATCGGGGATAGGTATCTCTGTGTCTTTGATCTGTTTGAACACAGTCATTTCCACTTAAACAGGGTGTTCCTCACCCATCTAAACCACCTTAACGGGCATCAGTAATCCTCTGCTTAGGCCACAGCTTAAAAAGCGGGGAGGGGGGGGGGACAAATAGAGCAAAACGTGTGGAGGCCCACCAAAGTCTGATCTAAAAAATGTCCAGAAAAGGAGACGTTCTTTGCGCCCGGGCGTCCCAGGAATGTTTGAATAACAGCACCGAACACGAGATGTATGTGGCCGGCCCGGGGAAGAGAAGCGGGAGGAGAGAGGATGAAAAGACAAGCGGAGCGCTCGTTTAATTAGCTCGCTCGGCCGCCGACATGCCCCGCTGGATGGGAGGTTAATAGATTGAATGTCTATGGAAAGCGAGACGGGGAGCAAGAGGGCCGAGATCACATGCTAGACTTTAAAAAGTTAACAATGAACAATGAAAAGCATGATGAGGACTTAACATGCATTGGCCACGTAGTAATGGGATCCAATGTTCTTGCACAACTCATGAACATCAGTGATTACGAGGCAAAGTAAAAACGTTTTAGTCTGCAGCCTCGATATCCCCGACTGGGATTAAGTGTTCCTCGTCTCTGTCATTGCCTCGGGACAAGACAGCTGAGGGTTGAGACTTTCCCACTGGACTTCTGAGAAGCATCTCTTTAAGGGATTGGTACCCTGTGTTCCCTGACCTCAACACTAATTGGTTAAACAAAAACAAAATGGAGAAGAGAGTAACACAAAATTGGACCCAGATGTGTATGGAAGCACATAAAAGCTGGAATCATTTGATACCGTTGAATTCATGGCATTGAAATATTTTATTTTGAAAAGCACCTCAATTTGAATCCATTTTGTTCGAATAATGTTCGAGTTGTTTGAGTCTCTCCTCTGGCCGATTTCAACATGCATTTGTTGTTCACAATGTAGCGTTATCGGAAAAATGTTATATCATCCCAAGGATGATGGTACGCCGTTACTCTTGAGCCCTGATGAGCCCAGTCCCTATTGTACCGTACAAAAGTATGGTACCGATCTGATTTTATAGCATCGACTTGGTACTAGAGCTTAGATCGGGAACAAAACATCAACTTTCCCTTTCACAACGCTCTGGAGAAATGTTTGGATCACATGAGTCAAAACAATCCTCCGCTGCCAACAATGGAATCTCATCCTAGAAAAAGTATAACAGGCTTCTTTTCACTACTAAAGCCTGTTTGTAACCAGCACCGACAACGTTATCTTCACTTCATCTGCATCTTTTCTGTGTGGAGAGCTGCTCTGGTCTACATAAGTAAAATGAAGCCTGCCTGAATACCCCACAGTCTGTGAAACGCTGCGCCGCTGCAGAATGAATATAGGACAAACACTTATCACACTTATCACAGCTGTGCAGAAATATAGCCTGCTGGGTTTTAACAGAATGGACAGACAAAAAAAACAAGAAAAAAAAAAAAAAAAACAGCGCAGCATTCAAATTTGTATTTAGATTTGAATGTCAACATCATTAATGAGGCTTAAAATTCGTACTGCCCTAAATTAGATGTTGTATAACATTTCCGGAAATTGCCGTTAAACCTGATCGAACTCGAGCCCGGGGGGGATTTTGAATGAAAGCTCTACTTGGTACCCAAGTATCAGTTCCAAATAGCTTACAGTACGAAGCATCGTATTACAAGTACATTGTCGTAAAAGAAAGCGGAAAATTACGGAGGAGACGAGCAGTAAAAGAAACTAAATATTGCACACTGCTCTTGCTTGGTGTATGATTTGTGCACGGTCAGATTTAAAACGGCATTAATGTGAAGGAGCAGCCTGTTCAAACTTTCACTGCTAACTTTAAACCTAATAGGTTTGTCAAAACCAGCCAGTGTCGGTGTGCTCAGCGGGCACTAAGCGATCAATTGGTTTTGTACACTTCCGTAAGTGTGTTGGCATGGGAATGTCTCGGTCTAACGATTTGTAGCAGACAGCAGCTTTGGCTCTCTGCCAGCTTCCCGTGTATGTCTTTTACCTTCCTGCGTGACAGGATTCTGATGGGTTGTGGGGTTGTTTTGTTTTTAACTTGGTGCTCCTAAATATGGACGCCAGCATGGAAGCTAAGAATAAGTGCCACGCTTCAGACAATAGCAAAGTCGATCCGCGGAGTCCAAATCTGGAGAAAGGAAAGCAGCCGAGTTTACTCGAGTGATGCAATACCCATGCAGAGGATTAACAGTGGCAGTGAGGTACTTCTAAAAAGGGTTACCAACTGCCTGCATCTCACGTCAAAACAAGCTACTGAAAGCTACGGCCTCTGATGTGAAACACTGCAGAAACAAAATCATGTTCCTCGGGTTCCTCGACCATTTACAGGCCTTTGACCTTTGGGAAGCAGGAGGAGAAAGCGAATGAAAGTAATTCTGTTGCTACCAGGTCCTTTGATGTGTAATACAAACTGGGCCCATTTTGGAGCAGATCAAGGGGAGGCCAAGTAGCTCCTGAGAACCCAGCTGTTGGGTCCGGACATGCTACTGTTAGCAGCGCTGAGACGGATTAGCAGTCAACTCAGCACCACACCCCCAACCAAGACAAGGGGGGGGCGAAGCAATTCAACTGCTGTTTGTTTGATCAATGAAAAACGACCCTGGTAACTATATAAGAGAACTTATATATAACCATGTAGGGGAAGCGGAAAGAAGCTGTGAAACTTCTGACGGAAAGAAAAGCACATAGTCAACGCTTCCTTATGGTTTCTTCATTGAATCGCATTGGCTTCCGAGTCTCCTTGTCCTGTTTGGTCTCTACTTGTATATTAGCTTGTTATGAGCACAGAGTGTTGGTGGACACGGACTTGAGAGGGGACAGCATACCTTAGAAATCCACACTGCTCTTTGCCCCTCGTGCCCAGGCCACCCTCATCACATGCCCTCCGCCGAGGGAAAGTCCCTGAAATCAGAGGGGACGGCTCCTCACGTCCAATATCCAACTTTGAATCCCGCTCAAATATATATATAGAGCCTTTTGCCTATAATCAAACGTGTTCCACAGGTAACCTCACACTGAAAAACAAAGATATCGGATTAAACCTTCGTGGGGTAAATCTACCCAAGCTCACAACAAGTAACCTTTTCAGTGCTCCAGTAACGAGTGATTAGCCGGGAAATAACATGCAAAGCGAGAAAGCCACAGAGGCAATTTTAGGCTTCTGTGAAGGGCATGGCGTTGGCTTCTTCCTGTGTTAAGGTGGCGAGTATTATGGTATTAGCTGTGACCCCTATCCGCCTTTTATTCTGCGTTTTTTACGGATGCAACTAACAGGGATTGTTGCAATAAATCCATTTATTGTGAAGTCTATAACAGTGTTTCCCAAAGTTTCATTTGGGGACTCACTTTTAAAAGTATATTATTGAAAACGGATACACATGTACCGTATAAATGTATTTAGGCATTTAGTTAACCGCCTCTTGTTTGTTTTTTCCTCTCAGCATAACTTTCAATATTGAAAATGAAAAGTAGTCCATTCTTGCACATGACGAGCTAAAAATTAGCAAATGTTTAGCATTTTTCCACCAAAAATGACTTAAACGATGATCAAAATTGTTGAAAATTAATTTTCTGTCAGCCTACTAACCGCTTCAGCACCACTGTGTTTGTACCCGACAACATTAAACTAACATATCACTATGTGTTTTTGTGCTTTTTACTGCCTATTGGCATGTAGTGTTGCGAGCTTGTGTGCATCCATTACAAAGGGCTTAACCAGCCAAGCTCACATGCGTTGCCAGCTTGGGGGATCAACACCTTTAAGTGAGGCGGAGCGGGACAACAATAGTCCCCTCTGGGCTGGTTGAGGGCAGACGGCTCCGCTACTGTAGAACACTCACAGCAGGAAACACTGTACAGCTGAGCACAGTGACCTACATCTCCTACTCAGGCGCTTTCTGCATGAATCAGCTTACTGGCTGCTCGTGTTTGCCTACGAAGCAATGAATTATCTCAAACATACCGGTGTGTGACAGTGAGTTAAAAAAATGATGTGACTGGCTCCTCATAATCATCAATTTGGAGTTAGGTAGGTAATATGTCTTTGGCGATATTGAAAAAGAAATTGAAAATAAAAGAACAATAGCCACTCAATGGGGATTAGCGACTTAACAATGCCTCCATTCCAGGGAATCGGGTCATTGATTGACTCAGCGCTTGTTAAGAGTTTAAATCCGATCTCTGCTCTCCGGCATGGCCGGTGACCGCCGGCACTGAAGGGTAAACCATTAAACAAAGCCCCATTATCTCCCAAGTGAGTCCGGTTGAAAGTGGGACTGGCCCGACGCCGCGGTGAAGGATCTCGATAATGATGAGGAACCCGCCGTGTCAGTGTCGGCCGCACAAAAAAAAAAAGGGAGCGCAATGGAAAATGCATGCGGAAAACTTCACCGGTGGCTTTATAAATACTCCCGGGGTCTGCTCCGTTTGGTGACGGGACTCATTAGGTCGGATCACAGCCCTAAAGCCCCCTGATTGAGACGGAAGACAGCTGTCCCAATTCTGGGGGAAGTCAACAGGGCAACTGAATGGCGTCAGTGCGGCGATGCGTCGCCGGCCTTTCATTTTGAGGTCATTATCGCCGGCAGGCGCAAGGCTTGGAGGGGATCATGCGCTCGGTTGTGTGTGTGCGCGAGTGTGAGTATCTGTATGTCTGTCTCACATGCTACTGGACACATCAGCCTGATTCTTCGACTATATGCTCGAGGACCTTTCGTGGTTGCGGTGATTCACAATTTTTAAAAAACCTATTTTATTGGCCAGTCCGTTGCATGCACACTCCTCACTCCTCTTATCTTATGATCAACTAAAGTCAGGCACGATACAAGATGAATAAAGCACCCATGTGTGCTCCGCGCCGCCATCTTGAGAGTAAGGGAGCCAGGAGGGACAATTGAGAGAGATTCAACTCTTCTTTCTTTTGGGAGGGGACAGTGGGACAAACCTGGCAGAGATCTGCACTCGACTGAGTGCACTTTTCAGCTCTGGGAAATTGATATGGCAAACATTTGACTATGTACCTATCGAGCAGAGCAATCATTTGTGTTTGTGGCCACCCGAATGACAGTAGCGCCAATATTCACTCTGCTTTCAGCTCAGTCTTTTCCCATCAGCTTCGTTTAGATGTAAGAAGAGCTCTCAGCAATGGTTAAGTTCTGGTCTTCTTTTTTTTGTGTTTGGCTCATGAGGAACTCCTCAGAACAGTCTGTTCTAGTCAGAGAAAGGAAACGGCTTTGCCTGTTGAGCTGAACACCACAGAACCGGGACATTACGACTCGCTCCACGTTCGCTCCGACACTCTATCACAATTAGCCCCAAGAGTGAACCCAAAACTCTCTCTGAAGCCTGGCTTTCCTCAAGCGAATGTGTTACTGGGACAGAACACGGGACAGCCAGCCAGCAGCAACGGAAGTATCGCAAAATTCAAATTCATGTGCTCCCCGCAGTACTTAAGCAAGCACTGGCGAGATAGGCAAATGTTGAACCTCCTTTCCAAACAAATCCCTGTATTAATGCAGTCACTTTGCTCTGAGATAGCCACCGGTCGCCTCTGATTTTGCTATATAAACAAAGCAATATCCAGCAAACTGTCCCCAAACATGACAGATCATGTCGTCGTACGTGACAAGTAGAGTGTGAGAGAGATCTGCTCGTGTTTGCTTTACTGCTTTTGAGTCCGGGCGATTTAACCTAGAACAGGACAGTTTGTGCGTCTGTAAATTATGTAGAGCTTTCGCTAAACGGGGGCCCTGTTTCTGAGAAAACTATCACGCAGCAGAGCAGATTACTTGAGAACTGGATGTTCCTCGCAGACAGAGAGGAAGGGCTTTGTTTGTTGAAACGCCAAACGAGCTAAATACGCCATTAAATCGGGGGAAGACCACGTTCACGTCGCCACTCAACCATCCCCTTCACGAATGAATCGTTCTCTTCTTGCTTTGGTCCCATGTTTTGCTCGAACACCATCTTCTTCCTTAAGGTTTATAGAGATGATCGATGATTCCTATTGTTTACATTTACTCTGAATTTTGGCGCATGAAAAAAAAAGAAAAAAAGAAACTGCAGCTACAAGATGATACTCTCCAAAAAGGATGAATCTTACGCCATATTGTCCATATTTACATTGAACATTTTACATTCACATGTCTACACTTTGCAGACCGTGTAAGATATTCTGACAAAGGTGCTCAAATGTGACAAATTGCACACTTATTTAATCGTCCTCTGCTTTAGATCTGAAACCAAAGCCCAGCTTCTCTAAAATTCTGGCCTGGTCTTTTGAAGATCCTCAATCACATGGAGCTGCCCGACCCACCAAATGTTAAACCTAATCCGCCCCCACCACCACCACCCAGCCTTCACCCCCTCACCACGCACAGCATGCAAAATGGCAGCTTTGAACCCTAAACTGCTTCAATAACAACAACCTCTTCTCTAAACCTCAATTACCAGGGCAAGAAACATATTACACGTTACTAATGAATGTTGCGTGACAATCACAGGCACAAACTGTACGTGTGCAAATATACCTGCAGGCGAAATGAATAATTCCCAAAGAAGAGCATCACTCGGCAGTGCAACCCACTTTCTGAATGTGCAAACATCTTTGAGCAAGTGTTATCAGTCACAGATGATGATGAGTAATATCGTTAAAGCCGCACTATACAAGGGAAAATGCTACTTGCTAAAATGCTAAGCTACAGCAACATCAGCACAAGAGAGATAAAGTCTCAGTAATGTCTGTTGTACAGCAACAGTTACCTAAAGTTAGCTTCCATAAGCTAGTAATTATACCAGACCAACTAAGGTTGCAGCAACAAGGGTATTGAATTTAGCAATGTTGCGTTTTATTCCCTGTGAATTAAACTTTTAATTTGTAAAAGGAACAATGTGTCTCTCAAAAGTCACAGTCTTGCTTTCAAGCTTTGAAACTGACCTGTTTTAAAGTAAAATTGTTAGAAATATATCACACATTAAAACCAAGATTAAGTAGCATTTACGTAGCAACACAAACATAATTCAAGATCACTTAGGCAGCAATTAATCTATCAAGTCAACTCCGCATAAACAGGGGCTACACGAATACACACGTACATAAACACACACACACACACAGAGACATATACTTTCTCATGCCTGACGCCAAGATCAGTGAAAAGGGCAGCCGACCTTTCCACGCAGCCAGCTGGGAAACACTGCGGTCATGTTAACCGACACTGTGTTAAATCACCACTATCCCTGCATCCACTGCACTTCATTGTTCACGGGGAGACGTCGTCCCACGGCCCATTTTTCTACACCGTCATCAGGCTGTTGTCGTGTTAAAAGGGCGTGTTAAGTGTGCTTTTTATTGTCCTTAATAATCAATATATTGTATATCCCCTGGTTTATTTCTAGGAGCTGCCTTTACACTTGTAAAAACAGGCAGCCACGAATGCTTAACAGCTGTCCCGGGACGAGGTTTATTACTTAACCGACGGGCATCAGGGGTTGATGTGTTAGATGAACACAAATAGATGAGTCTTGTAAGCCTCCAGTTACAAGGCTTTGTGTGCGTGTGCGTCTTAAATTGCCACACCTTTTCCGTCAGTGTCAACACGCAGGGATCATTTAGTCTGCACACAGCCCGGAGTGCACATGACTCAAACAATACACTTGAAGTTAGCATTTCAAATGTTGCTTCAACGTGGAGTTACATAAGCAAAGCGAAAGCTAATATTTGCATGAGCGACACCTTGCGTGACTCATGCGGGACAATCTGCCTGTAAGGCTTTAGTGAGCGGAGGACAGTTTAGGATCATTTGGGGGGTAGATGTTTCACGCTTTTTGGTCGCCGGCGTCAGCGTGTGGAGTTTGATCAGATGTCATGGAGATGGTTCAGTTGCCATCAAATGACCATAAGCATGGAATTTCAATCCCATGATAACAGTCTGGTCGTATATGGAGGGGAGGTCAGAAGCAATGTTTCTATTCAAGAAGGGGTCAACTGTATCATCTCCATGACTCCACTTAATTTCACCCTCTGATGTAGGTCACGACATGCGGCTGGAAGTGTTCCAGATAACAGACCTCAGTTTGAAAGGAATAGTTTTCGGTGGAATTGCACATATTCGCGCATCAGATCAGAAGATCTCATGCGAACCTGCAGCCGGTTGGCTCATAGCTTAGCATAAAGACTGGAAACTAAAATGTTCCGACCAGTGCGTCTAATGCTCATTGCATGTAACAGAATATATCTGGTTTCTTCAATTCGTACAAAAAAAACAAAAAGGGTAGAAACACCAATTCCCCCAAATGTCGAGCTATTCCTTTGAATCCTCCTTTGCGTCATTAAGCGAGAGAAGAGTCCTAACAAACTGCCGAGTGCATATAAACAAGTTAAACAGCTTTAAACAATTCTCCGCAGGATTGTCAAAAATAGTTTAGGAAAGATATGAAAATATTTACATGAATGTCCGCTCCAGTTGCATATCCACCAGTTATTACAGACGCCTTGAGCGTTGTTTGACCTTAGTCAACTATCAATTACGCCGTATATGTGAGAAGGACTGAGGCCGCCTCTGAGAGGATGAAACCGAGCGGTTTTACGTGTCGACTGAAAGCAGAACCTCAAAGAAGATGAAAAGGAACTAATCCAGATTTACAATGAATTTAAAATAAAGCCTGGTATCTGATTCAGTCAGGTGGGTTTAAAGTAGCCTCGCACCGAAAACACGCCAGCAGGAATCTAAAGGTATCAATGTAGAAGTAAAACTATGGATTAAACAGTTAAACGTATATGTCACCACTATCAATGTATACACACATGTCTGTTTTATCTGTGGTGGCCCTCCGGCAATGCTCAACAAAACACCTGCTAAGTCACCAGAGAACATTTAGATGGGCTTCCTGTATTAGAAGGAACCGGTCATTACAAATTGCATGCTACTTCCTGCACTGCATGTGTGTGTATTTCCATATTATTTATAGTTGTACATGTTTACCCTCCGCAGCATCCCCGGTGACACATGAAGGGCACGATTACCGTAAATACCCTAAAGTGAGGACGCATCCTGAATTCCTGTCATGTCATGCGTTTCCTCGGTAATGCACAGAGGAGGGAGAGGAGGGAGAGAGAGAGGAAAAAAAAAAAAGAAAAGGTGAATGCATCACTATCCATTAAGCCCCTGCGCAGGTCATTCCTCGGCTTTCCCTGAGAAAGCCCCAGGGTGCACGAAGAAGAGGAGGAAGAGGAGGGGTAACACTGTACATGGACACACTTGTATATATACGACATGGAGTGCGCTTACCTGTGGGGGCTACATTTGCAGCATCAGACGCGTGGTTGGGTAGATCATTCGAGTAAGTGCACTCCGAGCCCAGTACCGCATAGATGACGAGTCCACGTAGCAAAACATTCAATACCTTGTGGATGTAACTCATGGTGGAAAAAAAAAAAATTTAAAAAAAGGAGGTGAAGAGCTAGTAATTCGTATCCGTGGGACCGGGAGTGGGGATGACTGGGGCAAATCCCGTGGGGTGGGGGGAAAAAATGGAAAACACGGCAATAGCCAGTCGATAAATAAATAAATAAAGAGTCTTTTTTTTTTTTTTAAGCAGGATAAAATATGGGGTGTCAGAAGAAAAAGAGACACCTGGAAATGCACCAATTTAAAAAGAGAAAAAATCCCCGCAGTAGACTAAGAGCTAATAACAGGAGATTACCGTCACAGAAGAGTATAAAATACCCACTAAATAATAGTTCATCGTGGGTCAGAGACGAGCCAAACTACTTTGAAACGAGACCCCCTTCCAAAAAAATAAAAACACTAATATCCTCTAATGGGTTTACTGGCTGTGTCGGAGGGGTGACTGCTGCAAGCTACGACAAGCCAGTCCCCCATGTCTAATTCTACCAATTTAATATATATATATATTATATATATATATATATAATATATGAGCTTATAATAAAAGACCGCGTAGTGAACACTGACGCCGAAGGAGAGAAGCACATGCAGTCTCGTCTGGAGGAATTCCCTGTCCAAAACAAACCACGCGACAGGAGCTTCTTCTTTTTTCCTTTCTCTACCGTGGATATCCGTGGGCTAGAAATAAATACCAAGTGCTGTATTAAAATCCTTACGTAGGCCTGTGAGTTGGAAGAAAACAGTCTCTGTACTTCCACGTACAGTACACAAACACCGGGGACAGCCTCAGCATATTGGACTCGCAGCGTCTCATAGGTCCGCCTCTTCACACGAAAGTAGCAAATCCCATCGCATCAGAAAAACACGCTCGCTTCTTCGTCCTCCGTTTCCCCTAATCCTTCTCCCGGCCCGTGTCGACCGCGCGCGACATCCGCCTACTTGTCTAAATGAAGTTTTTTTTTTTTTTTGGTTTTTTTTTAAGTCAGCTCCTCGCGGCTCGGCGTGATACCGTATCACCCTCCTGTCATAGCGGCTGCTCGCCGGGCCGACGCAGACCAAGGAGGCGAAGCCGAGGAGCGAGGGCGGAAGTCAGTATGCAGACTGATTTGACATCAGGACCGGGGAGGGAGGGAGGAAGGGAGGGGGCAGACGTTTACCTTTAATTTTGGTTTTAATTTGCAACTACTGCTGCGTGCAAGGCATGAGGGGAAGCATTTTTATTTATTTATTATTTATTATTATTTTTTAGAGAAATCCAACAGGGCATCACGTCCATGCTACCCGGGTGTTCATGCAGTGTGAACGGGTGACGCAACTCTGGGTGTCTGTGGAGCTCATAGGGATTCTTGAGCTGGAGGAATCCTCCCCACTTGCGTTTTTATTATTATTTTTTGTTCCCGTCATGATGACGCGGAGGATGAGACCCGCTTCATTGTTCTTCACTTCCCTGCTCGAGGGCCACGCAAGTTTTCCTCCCGGCTCCGCGCTCTCATTGGCTGGAGTGTCCCAACATGGCAAAACCTGATTGGCTGATGCAGACATCACGTTGTTGGTTTTTTTTTGGTCATTTTTTGAAGACGCTCAGCGCGGGAAATCTAAGTAAAGTTAAAGGGCAATGCTGGTGTTTATAATACACTATACAACACTATCAAGTGCATCATTAAGTTGTTTATTTTCATTACCAAATGCAATGATAGATGACCAAAAAACAAACATCTAGAGATACAAATCACATCTTTCCATCTTTTACTTTTGTGGCTTTGTTATCTGAGAAAGCAGCTATTTTTAAGATAGGGTTGACAACGTGTAATTTGGGTGTATTTTGATGAATAATAAAAAAATGAGCTTTGTAAATAAAAAGAAAAGCCTTCTGTGGACAGGTGTTGTATTTAGTTTTTTTTGCGACAATCACTAACTCAATGTAAAATAAATGAGTATAATTATAATTGGACCCAACACAACTTTTTGGAAAAAGAAAAAAGGATGGGTGGATGGGATGGGATGACTGTTAAGATTTCTTCAAAGGAACGTTCATTTCAGGGGAAAAGACGTTCTGGGTGCCAAAACCTCTCATTACTGTAGAGCTCACTTATTTACATTCAGGTCTGCAAGCCATTCTGGGCTCAAGCGCTTCTCTACAAGAAACAGAAAGAACTGTTCTAACTGTACAGGAACGCGTAAAAACCACGAGATCAGTCAAAATAGAAATTCAGTAGCAACCCAACATTCTTACTGTATCCTCATTAACTTTTGCTTTGCACCTACTGAGGGTTGGTGGTCGGCCATACGTCTCAGAAACATTCTAGTCTCTGTGCTGTGCTTGTTTAGCATCCGTGTTATGTTGTTGCATATTGAATTACATTGACTTTGACTGACACGTGCTTCTGAGAAAGAACTAAAAGACATGAACTTGAACTGTGCATGTTTAGGGCGCACTGGAGGGGAAGTGTTTCCACATAGTCCTGTTCAAATATATATATTTTAAATTTTATCTTAATCGATTCCTGAGGCCCTCATTTTTCTTCTTCTGATCAGATAAATCTTAATTAGTATGTAATTGTAATCTGTCAACAAACAACTGGGACAAGGACATTACACAGGGCTGTCTTTGTAGTGTCCAATTTAATATAGTTCAAATCTAACCTAATACTTGTTCAAACACATAGTGAGCTAACTGTACTAACAATAAATCCATTCAGCCTCAGAGCATTGATACGCAGAAGTCATATCTCCCTGCAATGCATCCCATCAGCCACCAGGAGCGACCTCTTATATGAGCGAGCCACACAGCAGGTAACAGTTGTCTCAGGAGGAGCAGACTTCTGGAGGCCGAAGGAGCTGCATGATAAAAGAGTCACCCGTGGGTGTCCTAGTAAACAGGTGGGAGATGTAGCAGGGAGAGAGAGAGAGAGGGGGGGGGGGAGACGAAAGAGAAGAACAGCATAATTCGATACGAGCCCGCGGAGGGGGGAGCAGGGAGGAAGGCAGCCAACAACGAGGGCGGAATAGAGCAGATGCTACATGTAGGAGGAGGGACAAGTCCCTCAATGCTTCGACCTGTCGTTTACCGCTTCAGCTGAAAAATACAGTATGCCCTGTTCGAATATTCACCCTGTCACACAGGTTGTATGTAAATATGTAATTAAGAAGCAGGAAGTGTACCGAAGCATGACCGACTCACAAGCTGCCGAACATTTCAAGGTCTAAGCTTTTATTCAATAACCAGGAGGATGGATTCAAACAATTTTATTTCATTTAAAAAAAAAAAAAGGTGTTATTTGAGGACATTAAATGGGGTTGGATGAAGGACATTGGCTGACAAAGAATACTGTTAATAACATAGAAACATGATTTGATTTCATTCAAATTAAAGAGGTGAAATACACTGTGTGGACTATACAAAATAGCTGAATACATTCAGGAATTAAATAAATATTCATGATGAAATGAAACAAATACTGGCACAAGAGTAATATGCATATTCTTGATAAATACAATAAATGATGCGTGTACACAGCAGCTTCTAATACAAGTTACATATTAATCCAGCTTGCGTCATTGCGACGACGCTAATGCCTCCAGTCTCCTCGTTCATCAGCAGCAGCATTACCTAATAGCGTTCTAACAGAGCAAAATTTACACGAGCTAATTAACGCTTCATTAGCCAAGCTTGGAGATGTTACTGTTGTTCTCCCCTTTTGCCATCTCAATACAATTACTGCTTCATGCAACGCGTCTCTGAGCGGAGCGTCTTAGCTGATCCAAGCACTGCTGCGCGTAAAGTCTTTCCCGCAGAGCATATGGCTTAGGGAGGTTAGCTTAACCTTACTGCTTAGTAGGCTACACTTTCATACTGTATAATATCTAATAACATTTCACTATTTATGGTACATCCATGCTAATTTGGCTTTTTTTTTGTCTGAACTATAGTGCAAGAGATGCAAGAGATGCCACCCTGTAGCCTGGTGTTTGTTGTTGGATGATTGCCAACACTGTGTCGGTGTTATAAGTGTGTTATAAGCATTGCAAAAGTGGCATTTTGGTAGCGTCTGTCTCCGTCTGCTCCAAGTGGCATGTACGTACCACGACTCATATCCCATCGTTTTCCAGTGCTCCTCAGATGGCCGTGGCGAATAGAAAGATCTGGATGAGTGGCATGACTTTCAGAGTTGAAAGGTCAGCGAGGACAGCCTGCAGTGTGCATGTCAAACAAAACACAAATAAGATCTACATTCCCAACACCTCCAAAGCAATCTCACCACTAAACCCTCAATAAGAGACATATTTCTACATAAAAAAAAAAAGGAACAACATAGAACGACATGCACGATGATAGTGCGGGATCCTTGGGAAGCTTCAGAGTACACCGCTCCCCCAACCCGGTCCTTTTGGGATCGGAGGGAGATTAAATTTAGGGACCCTATCGTGTTTAGAGAGAGGGTTTAATATTTCAACGCTGGGCCTGAGGGGTTCTAAATATAAGATAAGGAGCAGTATGTTATGATATCTTCTCTCCTGCCGGGGCAGCTGGTAAATGAGCAAGCAAATATTGCCGGCCAGCAATCTTAGAGCCTTAACATCAGCCTGTCGCCCCCCCCCCCCCCCCGATGCGTCACATTGTAGTTCAACCCCCTTCGCACTCATCGTATGGTTTACTCGTGGTTTTCGGTCATACGATAGTGGGACCACAGTATGGGAGCGGGGGCGCGCGGTATACGGTGCAAGGCATGCACAAGAATAACATTACTGGTTACTAGAATAATGCGACACAAGTGACCGTGCGCAAGCTAATACAGGAGGCGCTCGTTTAGCTACAAAGTTGGGTGTGTGCCAAATTTGCGTGACAGAATATCAGACGTATTAATGTGGTTCTGCGCAGAAAGATGCCATCTGGTATGGCTTGTTTAGTATCCTCTGTGAAATAACAAGTTTTGTTTCTGATCGGTGGGCGTGGAAGGGGTGAAAGGGTGAGGATTCTTAAGTGCCCAGCCAGGCATTTTTCAGACATGTGCATGCAGAAGACCGGGTTACTGGTACTGGCTGGTTATTAACGGCTATTTACAGCCTTCGAGGAGTATGCAGGGGGGGGGACAGGGAGAGGACTGAAGTGTCAAACACACACAAGTCTAATGTGAGACGGACATACCTCGGCTGAGCCCAGGGACGTCACTTCCATCAGGTTCTCAGCGCGGAAGGCAAACACAGCGGCTGCTAGGACTGGAGGAGGTTTGTGTGCGTGGAGAGGTAACAGAAGAGAGGTGAGGCATATGGGGGAAAGAGGCTCTTACTGCAGAGTTTTGTAGTGCAACAACTCTTACCTGCAACTACCTCCAGCGAATCGTAACCCAGGATTCGGTCCCAGAGAAGAAGCAGCTGGTCGGTAGACAGATAGCCAGAAAAGGCCCGAACCATCCACTTAAAGGCTATACGCAACCTGGGGACCAAAGCAGCACGTCTTAAGGCTCCGAGGATAGATTACGTTTATTCTGATTAGGACATTGTGATTACAGATATTCACCACAAGATGGCAGACACGCATAATAGGAATAAGACCTGCGTGTGTGCAGGGTGTAGGTGACTCCTACGCTTTATAAAAAAAGCAGCTGAATACAACTGTTGAGTGACACAGGACCACAAAGAGAAGAGGATGAGGTGTGTGTGTGTGTGTGTGTGTGTGTGTGTGCAGGCTACTCACGGCTGCGCCCCAATCTGTCGCAGGTGGTAGAAGAGCTGAGGCAGGTGGGTCTGGAGCAGCCGCTCAAACTGCAGGCACAAAGACACGATCCCCTGCAGGAGCGCATGTGCACAAGTCAAGCGCATTCACGGAGGTGGAACGTACAGACGCATCACAGACAAAGCGGAATGTTTTGATCTCGATAATTGGTCGTGGTTTACCGAGGGCGAGGAGGAGATGGAGTGTAATCTGAAGAAGTAGCGGATGTATATTTCCCTGAATACACTGTACAGCTTGGACGGCTCGTTGTACAAGAAACACAAAGGTGCCACTGCAGGACAAAGCAAACGTGCAAATATACACACACACACGCACACTGTTATATATTGTTGTTGCAGTATTCCTCCTGGAAGTTTAGTGTGAGAACTAAGGGGCAAAATATACTCACCATACATCGAAAACCCATGAAAAGGGATTACACCTGCGAAAATGAGATTTTTCAGTCAATACAGTTCATACAATTTTATGTATTTATGTATTTAGGAGAAGCCCCTTCAGATGGGGTGCTACACACAATAGACACAATCAAAGCAACAATATTAAAATGGCAACAGACAAAAAAAAAAAAAATACAGACAAAACAAAAATAGTAACTAATTACATCCATTAAATGGCCAAACGTTACCATTTAACAGTTGTTCATTAATGTCACTTTAAACATGCACAATGTCTCAAAATAGGAGATCAAAGCATTCTTAAACATATCAAATATTATGTAAATTATTGTATCATCAATGCAGATAAACAGCGTATCATTTAGTCTTCATAAAAAAACTTTCACAGGTGTGCAAAATACAAAAAAATGTCAAAACCTTTGTTGTTTTCTATATAAAATGATAGCGTGTGAATGTTTGCAGGCTCACCGTTGGGAGGATAAACCACAGCACACTCCTCTTCTCCTCCCTTCCCTGTTCAACAGACACACAGGTCAATCAGTAACCAGTGTGTGGGGTTGATGATGTGGTGTGTGTGTGTGTGTGTCCTTGGTGAAGGCCACATCATCTCACCCTGGATGAAGGATCTGGGAGGAGTGGCACTGTTGTATCTGAAGTGCTCCAAGACGGCGGTGTCTCGAGAGAAACACAGCAACACCTGGCAACACACAGGTGTGGTATTAAACAGGCTCACTTCAAACAGTGTGAGCATGATGGGAGAGAAACATGACTTTCTCATCATACGATGAGAGTCCCGCCCCCGCATGCTCTATATGAATGTATGAATGTGTGAATGTGTGTGTGTGTGTGTGTGTGTGTACTCAGCTGAGAGGTTGTATTTTCCACATATATGTCACGCGGACGTTAATGGGCTTAATGAATGAATTATCTGTATTTATATTGTGCTTTTAGAAGTTGATTTAATTCAGTACTCGCATGATTTCAGTCGTGTGATTGAGTGATTTTTGGCATATATGGTTTATTCTACAAATCATTTCATACAAAACCAATGCATAGGCTAAATAAGACATGGGATTAAGCATGTCCCCTTAAAATAACCTTTTTTGTCAAATAAAAGTGCATTTATGTCTCTAATAAAACAATAGGCTACATTAAACATAATTGTGGCACGTCTTGATCAACCTTACTGTGAATGTGCCAATTAATAATTCAAAATAAATAAGGTCTTGTGATGCTTCTGAACAGTCAGGAATAGGCAGGGTTTAAAATACGACGAGCTCTTTACAGACTAAAACAGGACAAGAAGCCTTAATCAAATACTGCAATAATGGAGATGAGTGTTTATGATGGCATTAGAATGTGCCGGAGCTCTGCACCTGGAGCCAGCATTTCAGGATGTCCTGATGCAAAAACAGCCCCAGAGGTCTGGAGAGGGACGCTTGCGTCAGAAAATAGTCTGTAAGCAGCGGAGCTCTTTCCATTACGGTCCAATTTCCGTGTCTTTTTTGAGAGCCGATTTCATTTCCACCGACCACTTCAACTGAATTACATTGTGTGTGTGTGTGTGTGTGGGGGGGGGGGATAATCTCTATCGGGCAACAAAATAAGACGGCAGGCATTCATAAGAGTTAATTAATAGGAGCGGCCTATAGCATGTCTTTAAGTGTACTTGCTGGGTACAAAAACAGGGCGGTCCATCGTCGTACTTGAAGCGTTTTTGTCTGTTTGTGATAGATTTTATACGGGGAGGCCGGACAACGTTTAATAAGTAAATGCCGTAGAGATAATAAATGTAAATAGTTCAGTTTATTGACTTGATGTCGTCTAAAAACGCCTTTATTTAGTGCAAACTTTGTTTTGTAGCGGTGCCTGCTCAGGTGAATCAAAGTGAGCGTTCTCACACTTCTCCAGTAGATCTATGAATCCACGCTCACCCCACAGCGAGGGGATTCTTTCACTGCCTGGTGAGTTTGCCATCAGTCAATATTGACGGCGATAGCGGCGCTTTTGTTCTTGTGTGCTCATTGGTCGGGCCACCGAGGAAGCGTGACGCGTTTGACAGCTGCTGAATAAAACCGGTTGCCGAGTATATGCTGATATGCAAACAGAGCGGCGGCTACCGGGAGCCGCTAATAACAACAGCAGCTCGCATCCTCGTCTGGGATGAATGCGTAACTGTAGGTACAGAGCTGTAAAGCGGTCAGCTGACAAATCACTTCTGGCCGATGCTTCAGCTGCTATCTGGTGGAATGAAAACGTTTCATTTTGAATAGCTAGTGATTGTATTTAATATCTGTGGGAGGACCGTGTTGAAACGCCGACTTCTTAAAGAGAGGTGATAAAAAGCTATTACCAGTAGAAAGATGGAAAGGAGGGAAGGACAGAGAAAGTTGGAGTTCATATCATACATAAAAGGGCTCGACGCTAACTTTTAAACGTTGTGTATAAAAACTGAAAAAGGTAGACATTCGGCGGTTTGCTGTCCCTACGTTTTATATGTTAAAAAGCGGTGGAGTACCTGGTAGAGGAAGTCTTCAAACACAAAGTAGTAGTCGTCGTTACTGGCAGTGAGCTTCACATCCTGGGAGGGCAGGAAGTTTGGAATTACATTTAAATACATTAAATATATATATATATATATATATATATACAGATTGTGTCAGAAAATATTTCCAGGAAATAGCCGTAGTCACGCAGGAGCAATTCTTTGGAGATGGGAATCTAAAATCCCCTCGAAAACCAAAGTTCTGAGTGTTAGTTTTGAGGCGTGTACCTTATAGATGAGGTTGTCCACCAGCAGGTCATGCTGTATGACTCCAGCCGTCAGCTGCTCATAATGCATCACATCCTGGAAAACAGCAACGATCCAACATGGTTTATGTGTCTAATAAACTGCATAAAAGTCGTGTCCAGAGCCCGATGCGTGTGGCCCTTTTTGATAAATGAACCTGTTCTGGTGTTTAATCCTATACTGGGGGTTTATCTGGACAAAATCTAACTCCAGTTCTCTGCGGTATGTTAAAAGATCAGCCCGTTCAACTGCTAAATCAAGTTTACGTGTCGTGACGGCGATGACAGGGGGATTAAACCGAGCTTGATGGATGGGTATCTCGTTTCCTGACCCACATGGTTAAACTCAAACCCGGGTCTCCGGTTTGAGACGTGAGGGGAACAGGAACAGAGATGGTCATTTTTTTTGACAGCTGATGACGCAATGAGACACATACCGTCCTTCCAACTCTGACTGTTTAATGTGTTTGCCCTTTTGCCGTCCAGAGCCATGTGAACACTCTCCAGACCTCAGTCGGGTCCGTGTTCCTCCCCCCAGGAATCAATCGTCCCATCACGATTGTTTTTATCAACTTGGCCTCAACAGGAGACTCTGGACTCCAGCGTTTACTCGCCGCATTGCAGACAGGCAGCTGCTCTGTTTGGGCTAACTGTGCTAAATCGCCGGCATTTGATTATCTTTACATTTGCACACACGGGACAAGATACAGTGACGATAAACTGGTTAATACACAGATTATGTTGCAGGTCAGTGCTTTGGTTTATAACTGTACAATACACAAAGAGGTCCCCCAAAAAAAGACCCGACCATTATCTGTGAAAACTTCACCTTGGAGTAAACATGCAGTTTGGGAATCACCGCAGCTGTGTGTGCTCGGCTACTTCATAAGAAACACGGTTAACAGCCGCCACCGGGGTGCCACTCAGCGTGTGTGTGTGTGTGTGTGTGTGTGTGCATATAGTACCTGTGGCTGGTTATTAGAGTTCAGGATGAGGGCCCACAGGTCAGCACGGAGCCCCGTGGAACAGCCCTGCCTGCTGTACTGCTGCGCTGCTGCACTGTCCTGCTCCATAACCACTGGTTCAAAGAGAGAGACATATTTCTATATTTCAATATTTCCTCCATGGCCGGTTTGAGTGCTGAAAATGTTAGATTAATTTTACTCAAATAAATTTGATTAAAAAAAAAAAAAATGAATTTAATAAACTCAATAATTAAATTGAGTTAAATTAAAATAAATGTATTAATTATTTATTTATTAATTAATTATATTGACTACATTTTAATTAAATAAATTAATTAAATGTAATACCAATCAATCCAAACTAAATGTAAGTGAATATATTAAATTAAATTACATCAAATGATTAATAATTTATTCATTTAAATCAATCATTTAATTTAATTAATTAATCCAATTAACTTGAATTGAATCAACCATTAAATTAAATGACATCAAAATAATGATATTGATTTTAATTTAATTGAATACAATAAATTTGACCTGCCGACCGAGGCGACTGACAAGATTTCATAGAAAGCCTCGTGATTTGCTGGCAGAATGATATGATAAGTACAATAATAATAAGTACAAACAGCAGCTGGGAAAATGAACACCTGCACATGTTGAACGACCGCACAACAACAACGCTGGAACAGTTAAGAGGTTTGTTTTCTTCAGGAAAACTTGGAAAAGACGCAGAAATAAAACATCTTCCAACGTCGGACTTTGATGCATCCAAAAAAAAACAAGATAAGTTATGAAAACTACTACAAATACGCCACCGATTAATCTCAACGAGTGGGCGAGCTGCGGCTTCACAGCCACATGTTTGGGTTCCACGGGCTCGTTCAAACGTAACAATCTATAAACATAAAAAAAAAAAAAAAATCACAACACAGACGTTCCCATAATGGTGATAATTAAATAACTTTCCGAAAGAACCCACAGTGGAAACAGCCTCTCCCGCTGCTCCATTCGACCCTAAATCTCTGTTGTGACAGTAGCCAA
The DNA here is from genome assembly GCF_050575085.1 of Anarhichas minor. NCBI lineage: Eukaryota > Metazoa > Chordata > Actinopteri > Perciformes > Anarhichadidae > Anarhichas > Anarhichas minor. The sequence goes on along the minus strand of NW_027466462.1, from coordinate 5,081,475 downwards.
AAACACACGGCCCTTGACTTAAGGTGCTGGCCAGTCATAACATAAACAAACACACTCCTCGCCTCTTCAATTTCCTGTTTGAGTGCACTTAACAACTTGCTTTTGGAATACAGCTCGAGGGCTTTGGGACCCGACGCGCAGCCAACCTAGGGTGAAATAGTGCACCTGTGGCTGTGTACATAAAATGCAGCTTGTGCTTTTCGGACGCTTGATGTCTGATTGGTGTCCTGAATGAGGCCGGTGTTCATAGCAGAGCAACGAGAGGAGACCGGTGTCTATCGGGCCGATCGCTGCACCTGAGACGGCAAAGAGGAAGATTCGTTAACGGCAGAGGAGCTGACGTCATCTCTCTCTCTCTCTCTCTCCCTCTCTCTCCCTCTCCCTCTCTCCCTCTCTCTCTCTCAATGCTTCTTGGCAATGAATTTTATACCGTTGGAAAGCCTGTTTAGTTACCTTTCAAACAGTGCCCGATTTGTAAGGAACATGCATTCCTGGGATGAGCAGCACAGCTGAGTATGTGGGTTGCGCCCATGAAACATTTGCCAAATCTTCTCTGCCAATGGCAAACAGCTTATTCTGCTGTCGCTATTGACCGCCAGGCCCGTTTGCGCTGGTGTCGGCAACACCTGCACTGGAACCTGAACATGTGGAGGAGCGTTATGTTCAGCGATGAGGTCAGATTCTGTCCTAAGGAAGTTGGATCGTAGGGTCAAAGTGTGGAGAAGACGGGGAGAACGCTATGCTGATTGCTGCACCGAGTAACACCTTTTGGTGGAGGCAGTGTGATGGTGTGGGGCGGCATCTCCATCACTGGAAAAACGAGGCTAGTCTTCATTGGAGGCAATCTCAATGCAGAGAGATATCGAGATGAGATTCTGCTGTGTTGTGTTGTGGCTGTGTATGGTTCTTCCACACGCTACTGAGGCTCCTGTTTGTTCAATGAATAAATTGTAAAATTGCCAATATGTCTTGTTTCTTCCTTGTAACTGATAGACTCCAATCATCCAATCCACCAAACAAGAGTCGATAGCAACAGCAGAATAAGCTGTTTGGCATTGGCAGGTAAATAAACAGGCTTTCCAACGGTATAACTTTTATTGCCAAGAAGCATTGTTACAACAGAGAAATAATCGACCAAACACGAGTTTCCGAACTTTTTGTTCGATGTTTATAAAATATAAATAAACCCAGATCTGTAATGATTACAGAACACTAGACTGTAGCCCAAGGTCCCTCTACTAAATATGGAGTTAAATACTAATGATCACTCATGAATAATAATAAAGTATTGATACTCCTGGTGCCCGGTTGGTGCTCTTGGTTCAGATTCGGGTGCTTGGACCCCGGTACGTTGCACATTAATGCATTTAAATCCCTCAACAAAAGAATTAGAATAACAGAAAGCCATTTAAAGCAATACATTAAGAAACTAACCATACACTGACCTTTTTTCCCGATTTGAACATACTCGTTTTCAAACAAGTCTGTGCACGAATAAGAGAGAGAGAGAAGAAAACAGATAAATAATGGCCCGGTATGGGCTCAGTTTTTCAAACCAATGTTATCTCTGTGATTTACAAAGGCAGAGCCGGTGGATACAAAGTCTATTTAAAGTCTAAACACCAGGCTGCAACAACGTCAATATATCTGGAACTTAACAGAGATATTGTTTGAGGAAACCCAGACAGCCATGTGGCACAGGAGCGGCCCGGAGCGGTAAACACGCCGTGCGGCCCCGGTGTTCATCAGGTAAACACATTTATTTGGGTTATTTCTGATTGATTGCTGCTAGAATGAAAATGGGTTTAGGTATGAAATTTTTAAAAAAGCTGCTGAATGGACGTCTTAGCTCTCGTTATTACTAATCATATACTACATGCTGGTATATATTTCATAGGACAGAATAGACTAAATATAAAGCTTAGCTTAGCTTAGCACAGACGTGTCATTTTTTGTATGTAAATAATCATATTTCCCAAAATGTGAAACTATTCCTTGAACTACGATGGTGCATGAACTTGTGTAGTAATACCTGGATGGATGTGTGCATGGTCATCGATCCCCAGCTGCCCCGAGGTCAGGTTGAGCTCTGAGTAGACCCGTCTCTGACAGTTTAACACACAAAAAACAACACATTGTACATACATTGTGCATTTCCTGTGGCAGCTTAATAGGACATGTATGCGTTGAACTCAGCAGGTCACTAATGGACAAAACACCTGCCGCTAGAGAAACAGATGAGTCCACATGTGGTCCCCCTACCAGCTGCGGGATGTCCCGGACGTTGAGGGGGACCTGGATGAGACCCCAGTGGCTCCTGACGCTGACGTCCTCGCTGCTGTCGTGATTCGGATTGCGCAGGCTGACTAACACCTGTGTGGAAAGCGATAACGCAGCTTATGGGAATTCATTTTTGTCTTTCACTGAATACTCTCGAGCTGCACACAAAAAAAAAAACATCTGCCTACCTCCAGAAAGTCTTTCGGGGCGTATACAGGCCTGACGCTCGTTAGATCTGGAGAGACACAAAGACATTAATGAATCTCTTCCAGCTGATACGTGTACACGATGTTTACATGTGTTATTCTGTAAAAACTAGACTACACAAACGAATCCAAGCGTGAAGTCCCATTTAATGAACTAGAATGTACTTCAGAATGCATTTGTGACACTGAGTACAAGGACGGCTGAGGTACATTCAGACAGCTTTGAGTGGGACTTCCACGCACTGTCGTAAATTAAAGTGCACGTTCAGGTTTGGACGGATACGGTGGGGGGGGGGGGGGGGATGCCGCTCGTTATCGCAGCTCTGGACAGCTTCTATGCTCACAGTCCAAAGTGTTTACAGCCGCAGGACGGCACATCCTAAATGTTATGATATGGCAGTGAGCTGCGATAGCATTGTTAGGACACAGGGTCACCGGGTTCTTTGTAAATGTAGCGGCTCGGAGTGCAAACGGTTGGTCCGTTGTGAGGGATGAGACGTGTCTTCTGAGACTAAATTATGATAAATACTTGAGCTGTGCTTAGAATCTAGGCTGTGCTTTCAACCAGAATGAAGGTTTTTTCCAGAATCAACATCTGGAAAACCCTCATTTTATACTTTACAGATGTTTGTACCCCGGTATGTAAAATCTTTCCTGGATGACTACTGGTGCTCGTGCTAGATCTGGTTCAGAGATGTGTTCAGCTGATGCAAAACACACCGGCGAGCAGACACATCAACACTAATCTTTCATAAAAGGCAAGATTGCTCGGGGGTCCCGAAACCCCCCTCGCCCCCTGGGTAATGTCTGGAGGACCTGGTTCATCTGTGCCCATCTCGTTCCATTTGTTGGCGAGCTCCTTCTGCTCCGCCGCGGGCCTCTGCGGAGTGGGCGGGGGAAAAAAAGACAAAACAGGAACCAATCTTTGAAAAATGTCACATTAGAAATTTTGGTCGGGAAATATAATCACGAGTGCGCGGCAACAACAACAAATCATAAAAAAAAAAACTGATTTCCAAAACAAGCACCGCCTGCTTATTTCTTGAGTATTTCTGCACTGTGAAATTATTGACGGCCTTTGCCAGAGAACCTGAAGTAAGAGCCGCTGTAATTACACTACTGTCCGTTGGCTGCGATTGACAATACTGGACTTACCATGCGAGCCAGAGGCACTCCAAGTTCTGTACTCATGCTGTTCAGGCTTTTGAGGACACGCTTCTCCCAGCCGGCCTGCGTGAGAGAGAGCACACACACACACGTTCGGATACCGTGTTACAAATACCTGGGCGATGAAAAACAAACAACAACAACAACAACAACAACAACAACAACAACAGGGTCTATGTCTCTGAAATCATAGAGAGAGAGAGAGTGAGGGGTGACGGAGATAAGAAGAGACAGACTGACCTGTGCCGCTCGCATGTAGGCCAGCGGCTCTTTGAGATGCTCTGGAGGAGCTGCGGGATGACTCGGGGGCAGCTGGCTAGAATAAGCAAACACAAGAGAGAGAGGGGGTGTGGGGGGGGCAACGAGTGTTACAGTACAATAAAAGAATCAAGTAAATACACACTGTGTTGTTGAGGGATTGAAGCCACGATGAACACAAACAACATAACGTTGTTATAAAGAACTGCTTTAAAAGTGCTTAAGCTGTCAAACAGAAAAGGCAAATATAACATGTTGAGATTCCTCTTTGTTAAAACAGGCAGTCAGTCACCATTAGTGCCTCAAGATGGGTCAGAGCGCGTCTCACAGCCAGACGCAGCAAACCGTCTCATGTCCCCCCCGCCCCCCCCCCCCCCCCCACTAGGCATGCTCAGGGCCATATTGGATGACTCAAGGTCTCAGTGCGTTAAACAACGTTGGAAGTACTCTAAACACCTATAAGAGCGCATAGGGCTGACTAATGGCCAGAAGAAGGAGGCATTAGTCAAAGGAGTATGTCATCCTGTTTTAAAAGCTTTAAGCATGTTTTCAGTGTGAGCTGAGAGAGAGAGAGAGAGAGAGAGAGAGAGAGAGAGAGAGACGGGGACGTTACAATCAAAGGTGAGAGAGCACAGTGGTGGAAACACCTTTCAAAAGATGTTTATTGAAGATGCAGAGTGTTTCCCAGCTGTTTGATTCTAATAAAGATTACTAACGAGGGCTAAAAGGACCTAAATCCGGATTATTATGGAGCATTTAACAACGGTGTACGATGTCTTTCTTGATAGCCACAATAGCTAGTGAGCACATGAAGCCAATGCTACTGAAAGGAGAAGGTGAACATGACAGCGTGAGGTACAAAGATGTGCGCAAGGCTACTTTGTATCCAAATGATCAATAATACCCAAAACTCACACTGTGTGCACGCGTGGGTGTGTGTGTGTGTGTGTGTATGTGTGTGTGTGTCACACAGAAAAACTGCATGTAACTTACACTTGCAGTTCTCTGTACACTGCATTCTGTAGCTGTCTCTCCCAGCCTGTAGAACATAAAGACACGTTATCACCACACAGACATAAACAATAAACAATAATACATTAGTTGTAGTTTTTATTAGAATAGGCAGGAGGCTCAGTGACAGTGTGTGTGTGTGTGTGTGTGGGGGGGTTCCAGAAGAAGACTGTGCCCACCTGATGTTTTGAGAAAACTGCGCACGTCTTCTTTTAGGGAATCCAATTTGATGTCAGGTTGATGTAAACACTCCTACATGACATTTGAGGCACAACACAAACAGTTGGATGTGTTATATAGAGTGTTGTACGCTGTGTTCTTACATTGACAGCAACAACCTGCTTCGTTATAGCCACAAGCTAACTAAGCTAGCTAGCCAGCCCCCCCCCTCGCTCACTTTGGCTCGTCTCTCTATCTGAGAGTGTAAATGGCTTCCTTTCAGCCGCTGGACGATGTGAGCGATGGTCAGCGATAACTCGGAGCCCTCGTCCATCCCTCCTCAACCCAAAGTGTGGCGCCTGAAACGCGGCTCCGTTTTGATGTATCGTGCGTTAGCCAGCATCCGCCCCCTGCAGAGGTTACTTAGCAACTGAGGGACGGTGCAGGAGGGGGGGGGGGGGGGGAAACAAGAACCGGAAACTTTGGTTCCGGGGTGAAGATCTTTCATTTTTCTAATGGAAATACTCAAATAAAATACAAGTACATGAATACTGTACTTAAGTGCAGTGCTTGAGTAAATAACATATATCACATTTGGAAAAAACCCTTCACGTGTGATACATTCCAGTGTTGGGATGTAGTGCTAACTAAGTACATTACTCATGTACTGCAGGCCTTACGCTCAGTTTTGTTGTACTTGTACTTCACTTGAGTATTTCCATTTGTGCTCCTTCACACTTCCAAATATTGTACTTTTTGCCTCACTGCACTTATCTGAGACCTTAAGTCATATGACTTTTTATATGATCGGATAACAAAATATAATTTATAATTGTTAGAAATAAAAACACCCAACATCTTATAATGTGGTAAATATAGCTCCACATCAATGAAATGTTGCGTACACATGAATATGCATCCGTTTTGACCATCAAATAATATCAAATACATTCATATTACTTAATAACAGAGTGTTTTTGTGCAGAAAGAATACTTTTTACTGTTGATGCTTTGAGTACAGTTGATGATAATACTTCTGTACTTTTATAAATGAGATTTTTATGCAGGACTTTTACTTGCACTTAGCCTACATGAATTCCACATGTGCATTTTTGTATGGGCATAACTTCAAATGACCCCAAAGCTAATTGCTCTAGAGGCGAATTAGAGCACCAGTGTGTTCTTCCTGTTTACTTCCGAGGCAAAAGCAATTAAGGTGCATCTGTTGTGAAAATGATTCGTGTATGTTTTCATATAAGTGACAGTGATGTCGCAAAGCTGCTTGAACATTGTAAACCCATCTCTTGTGTTTGATTAACCACCAGCTAGCCTTAAAATATCACCAGCTGTTTCTCTCACGTGCGAATATAGCTTCAAGCCCAACTCTTTCATCAGGAGTTTATAACATTAATAATACGTTATTGGCTCTTGCAGGGACAATATTGTTCAACATGTGACTGATCCCAAAATATTGGAGTTGTTTGGCCACTAATGACAAGAGCATCTCTGCACCCTTCAGAACAATTACAGCAGGAGCCAATGGACTTCCATATTGCTGCTGACATGTTCACATGAAATGCCACTGCGGGCAATAGCATGCTTTGAAATGTGTCATGGAAGCATGGTCACAGATAGCCTAGACGCAGTACAGAACACTCATGGTCCCAGATATCTGACATTTAGAAATGCAGTTCATTTCAGTGTTGCACCTTGACTTGATGTTTTTTGGCCCATCATTCCTCTCTTATGAATGATGCGGGGAATTTGACATATTCGAGGTATTAATAAAGAATCAAGAAGGATGTGCTCAATGCAGACAACATATTGCCTACTTATGTGCAGAATCTCTATTACTGCAATGATTTACGACTGTTTGTTTTCTTAAAAACGAAAAAAGGGGAGGGGGGGGGGCGAGATGCTGACTTGCACAAGTTGCGACTTGCGGGCTGAGCACTCAAGAATGCAACCCGTGCACATGTCAGTAGATGGAAATGCTGAGCACGAGTGGAGCGCAGCGCACCAGAGCGCACGGAAACTTGTAGAGACCATTATTATTATTTTCCTGATTTCTTCTTTTTTTTTTTTTTTAAATCGACTGAGACGGACTGCTGTGGCACTTCTCATTGTTGTTTTTTTTCGTGCAAGAGCATGACGCACGCTCTTCATAACATATGACTGATTTTTTATTTTATTTGTTTTACTTGAGGCTATAGGAGAGAACGCGACATGGAGACGTTTACAATACACGACATGCTCATGAATTCAACTGACCTGAATAAGATTTTATGTAATTTTGGAATCAGGAATATTTCGGAGTGCGACCAGGAACCTTCACCCGAACCTAAAGGTAGGCTACAATGAATTTATCCGTTTTATGTTACTCTGAAAAATCGTATATAACATCCTGTCTAACAGTAGATAGTTGTATTAAAAAATGTGATATTTTCTTTTGTTCCAAATGCAACGAATTGTTTGTGCCAAAAGAGCGACTGTTTTTGGGCATTTCATTGCGTCAATGCGCATTGGGCACATATGGCTCAGGACCTCGTCAAAGCCAGTCTGCTATTAGTGACACATATGTTGTCGGTGAACACTGGTTTTGACAATGCCAAGTGAACCGAAATGCCATTAAACACGTTATGGATACAAGATGTGGGATTAAATGGCACAAGGCTTGTGCATTTCTGAGGAGAAAAATCTAAGAGGAAGGATGCAACATATGACTTATTATGGTGAGAGATACCGTCCTAAAATCTACTGTGTATAAATTAATAAATAGGAATATTTTAGAAGTATTAGAGTGATTTAAGGTCATTTCAAAATGCAAAAGAAACCGCGTGAGGGAGAGTGTGAGTAAAAATAGCACACATTTTTAAGAATGACGTGCCCAGAGTTTATGCGTTTGTGCACCCATGTGTCTCCCACTGCTCTCAGACATCAACCAGAGCGTGCGGATCGTGCTCTACAGCCTCATCTTCCTCCTCAGCCTCATGGGCAACAGCCTCATCATCGCAGTCCTGGTGAGGAACAGGCGCATGAGGACCGTCACCAACCTCTTTCTGCTGTCTCTGGCCGTCAGCGACCTGATGGTCTCTCTGGTCTGCATCCCCTTCACCCTCATCCCCAACCTCATGAGGGACTTCATCTTCGGCGCCGGCATGTGCAAGCTGGTCATGTACTTCATGGGTGAGGGAAATTATGATATTAGATTATTTTTTTGGTTGTCTTTAAATTGAGATATATGTAAATGGTTGTCTTTTTGTGGTCTTAAATGATCTTTACAGTCAAATTATACCGTTTTCTGAACTTAAATGACTAATGTCACGTGATTTTTGACCATATCACTCATCTGTTGTTGAAATCTAGATAAAAGATATCATTGTGATACCTCAATTTATTATCCCCAAAGTAGACTTCCTTTCAAGTAAAGAAAATGCCATGTTGCAAATATAAGTTTTGCATCACAGTTCGATTGAAATGTGTATATGTTATATATTTATATTTGTATGGTGTATGTATGTCGGAGAGAGAGAGGATATTTACAGTCATATTAGGCAATGTCCTGCACAAAGGTTCCTTTACGAGCATGTTCATGGTGATTTGGTGATTTAATGAGCTAAAAATGAGCTAAAAACAGCTCTAGTCAAAGTAAACATGTCGTCAAAAAGTGTGGATTTACCTCAAAGTACACTCACCCTCATGTATATTTACAGATAGGGTCTATAATTGGTCTAGAGCAAAAGGATTCTTCAACAAAACTTTAAAGTCCCCCCTCAAAGCATGTGTTTGAGCTTCGCTGTGCAGACCGAAGACGTATGTGCAGAGTTTGACACTAAAGGCTGTTTTTCAGTCACATCTGTTGAAAAGGTTCCGCTGCGCTCACTTTGAATCTGAGCTTAAGGCCTGTACGTATACAAGCAGCCAATCCAACATGGTCTGATATGCGATTTCGCAGAGGTGTGATGTAAGATACAGTGGCTGAACATAAGACAGCTCGGCGCACGTAAGCAGCACAACCTGACCCACTTAAGTCAGACAGAGGCAAATCAAATCAGTGCAGGAGTTGAGAAAGACAAAGAGCGTTCACTCAACTTTTAAAGCATTATTAGTTCTGCCACACTTAAATAAAATCATTCCTATAAAAAGCCTTTCACAAAGAAGTGTATTAACAGCATTAACTTTCAACAAAAGTGTTCGATAGAACTAAAATGTACAACCAAACCAAAACGCCTGCTTTTAGTTTAACTGCAAAAAATCATATGAGTTTGTTTGTTTGTTTGTGGTCAATCTGTATGCCTATTACCGATTTAAATGACTTCCAAATTATTTCTCCAACAATAAATAGCGGAGGCCGCAGACAGTCAATCAGAACAGGGATGTGAAACAACTCTCCCGCGGCTTTAATTCGCTTGCTATTGTGATGAATTCCAGAAGTTCTTCTCTCGCAGAAAGCCTCGTAACGAGGTACAGCCATTACAGATGACGCACCTTCACTAATATTTCACTCTCATCTAATTACAGGTCCGCTAGAAAATCAGATTTTGCATTTCTCTCCTTACTTCCTGTCGCTCCGTCATCCAGGATTATTACCTAATTTGTCCGCGTGTTTATCCGTTTATGTGTCACTTCTCTCGGATCGTACACGGCGATTATTCGAATGTATTTATAGCTCTTAATGTTATTGTTGCCGAGTGTGTTAATAACACAGGATGTACCTTAATGTGTAATTTAATGTCACCACAAATGACGCAGCATCACGAGAGCGCCGCAGTAGCCACATGTTGTGAGGATGCTGACCGTTCTCCGGCAGAGGGAGAAAAAACAAAAACAAAGGTGGATGGAAATGGTACCTAATTAAAGGAAAAGTTGCATTTTGGGAAATGCACTTAATTTGCTTTGTTGCCGAGAGTTTGATACCACTCCCATGTCTTTCCGTCTTTATGCTAAGCTAAGCGTCGTGTATCAATCTTCTCTTCTGTTTATTTGATTGCTATGCTCATGTATGGGAGGTCCTTCTTTTTCATGTATTAGATTATAGTTCTAATGTTTGAGGGGCTCAACACTGAAACTAAAAAAGTCGGTCGTCTGTATTTTGGCTTTTCTGATCTGTGCAGGTGTGTCAGTGAGCGTTTCCACGTTCAACTTGGTGGCCATCTCCCTGGAGCGCTACAGCGCCATCTGCAACCCGCTGACCTCCAGGGCGTGGCAGACCAAATCCCACGCCGCCAAAGTCATCACCGCCACCTGGGTGGCGTCCTTCATCCTGATGCTGCCGTACCCAATTTCCAGCGGCCTCAAGCCCTTCACCCGCCACAACAACAGCACCGGATACATGTGCCGCCTCGTGTGGCCCAACGACTTCATCCAGCAGTCCTGGTGAGCTGAGAAACAAGCGCACGAGGGAGCGTCGAACCTTCCCCGTCCCCAGCAGGGTGCCTTCACACTCGCATGCACTCAGATTGTGCGGCAGCCAACGTAGCACGTTGCTAATTTCAGATGGCCCCTTTTATTGATTTTTCTCAGTCTGGTGCTGCTGGTGAGAGACGACCACTTTGGGGAAATCTGCTGGCATGACACGGATCCGACCCTTCAAAACAAAAGCACACCATTTTAAACAAGAGAGTCAATCTGCCAGGTTGATTTAGTTAAACAGCACATTTGAAAAACAAGACATGTTGTGCCAAAGTGCTTTTAGGGACCAGATTACAAGCACATTTGAATTGCTTTAATGGAAAAAACACAAGATAAAACAATGTAGAAAAGATAAGAGGCTTATTACCCATCAAATACAATACAAATGTTGTGTTGTCATGATGATATTAGTCGAGACTCCAAGGCAGGGGATTCTAATATTAGCTCTGTTGTTGATTTAACTAACAGTTAATGCTCTTACTCCCCTGAATGTGTCCCTTGCAGGTACGTGTCCCTGGTGCTGCTGCTCTTCTTAATCCCCGGGATCGTCATGATGACGGCCTACGGACTCATTTGCCTGGAGCTCTACCGGGGCATCACCTTTGAGCTGTCCAGCAGGAAGTCTAGCAGAGGTATGGAAATAAAGCACAGCGAGTAATCAAAAGCAACATTTTCTTTTTAGCATTACTATATATTTTCCTATAATAAGTTCTATGAAAAGACCAAAACCAACGATATCTTAGTCCAATGTCTCAATACTTTACGACCTCCCTAATCTGTCTGTGGTATTTAGCTCCCAGCCCACTGGTTTGTACTGAATCTTTAAAAACACATCAGAAGCATAAAGTTTATTTTTAAAAGGTTAAAGAATTCCCGATGCCCGCTGAGCACTGTAGATTTTAGCAACCGTCTCTGAAACGGGAGTAAAAGGTGCATTTCTTTGGGACTATTTTTCAGCTGCGGATTGATACACATTTGGTGCTCAAGTGAGAGTTTACAGCATCGGGTTTGTAAGACGGACTTAAAATGAGCAACAGGGCCAACGTCCAAAAAGCAGGTTTATGGTAAGAATAAATAAGCTGCATTAGGATTAGCTACACAGACGATACTTTATAGAAGGATCAATTCATTGTTACATTTGGTCCTTTCTTGAGAAATAGAATATCACCAGACTTATCCTTTAACTTGACATATCAAATTAGGAATTTTCTTTTGGAAATGCATCCCTGGCTTTTAGGAAAGTCTTACATTTATCGCTCTGAAGTGGCAGACACAACCTCAACTGTCCTGGTTGAGTCATGAGGGATTTTATACTGCTGATAAAACTGCACTCTGACACTCCAGTCTTTCCTTTTCATATTCACCACCCCCCCCCCCCCCCCCCTCCCACTCCCCTGGCAGAAAGACAACTCAGCACTGGCAGCATCAAACCCGGTGACAGCGACGGCTGTTACCTGCAGCCGTCCAAAAAGAAGACCATCACAGCCAGCGCAGGCCGCCCCAGCAGCAAACCCACGGTGGGCCGCGTGTGCGGCAGCAGCTCCACGACCAACCTGATGGCCAAGAAGCGCGTGATCCGCATGCTCCTGGTCATCGTCTTCCTCTTCTTCCTGTGCTGGACGCCCATCTTCGTGGTCAACGCGTGGCAGGCCTTCGACCGGCGCTCGGCCTACCGCCTGACCGGGGCGCCCATCTCCTACATCCACCTGCTGTCCTACACCTCGGCCTGCGTCAACCCCATCATTTACTGCTTCATGAACAAGCGCTTCCGCCAGGGCATGCTGGCCACGTTCACCTGCTGCAGCTGCTTGGGGAGGAGAGGCGGCGTAGGGAGCGGAGGCGGAGGCGGCGGCGGCGGCATGGGGAGGTCGGCTGGAGTCTGGGATGCTAAAGGGGAGGCGGGCAGATTGAGGGCGAGGCTGAAGGCCGCAGAGCAGAACGGTCACACCCCGCCAAGTGGAGCCAGCACCTACACCGGCACCCGGGCCTCGGCCTGGAGTGAGCTGACTTAAAGTGGATCGATTCCTCTGCGTAAAAGAGCTCTGGCCTGAAGTGCAAACACTTCAAAGGGAATCTTGTTTGTTTTTTAAGGCCCTCACAGCGCTTTTAGGACTAGTTTAAGAGCAGCTGCGTCGCTTTAGCTCGAAGTGTGACGTGACGTGGGTACAGTTGTTGTTCATGTGGAGCAGTAGAGGTGCACATCCAGTGCTTTCACGGCACATCAACGCAGCCAGATGTGTTTTTCTAAAGCCCGTAGTGTCCAGGCGTTACAGGGCCTCAAGTCTGAAGCAGAATACAAATTAATGTTGTTTAACCGCTCGCTTTATACACATTTCAGTTGTCAGCTGTAGAGTTAGAGGAACTGCACAGGGACCAAATAGTCTTTACAGTTCATTGTTTTTTAATTATGTGCACCAGAGTGAGAAAAATCCAAAAGCACAATCGGTGCCAGAGGGAAAATTACAAAGAAAAGTAATTATTTTTCTTACTTACCAGTTATGAAAACGGTTCACACCAAGGTCTGCTTCACCTGAGATTACATTAAAAAAAAGGTGAGTGACAATTTGCAAGAAGCCCTCGGTGATATTCTTTCGTGAGTTGACAAATGAGTCTCACCTCGAGGCTAATTTAATTTAGTAACTGCTGCGGAGCCTTCGGTCCTCCCTCATCTTCATCAGCAGATTGAGTTTGTACCAGTTGTCATGGAAATGTTCCAACTTGCACGTTTCCGTGACAAACGGGCAAACTGGATGTGCCGATGAGAGGATCATGCGATCGGATCAAAAGCTGCTTTAACAGCAAAACTACATCAAAACATCCTTTCACAAACTCACAATACTCAGTGCAGTTTAATCCAAGTGTCACTTATCCAGTCGTATGCTCACTAAACACATGCATCCTCGCTGAAACCTATTTAAAAGTTGTATTAAATAGTAATAATATATACGTTGGTAAACAGGCTTTTTATTTGTCATTATGTCACGCCGCAATGTAACTGTAATCAGCAGCATCAAAACAGTCCTCCAGTGCACAAACAGTTCTGCTCTTGTCCTTGACTCGCTGTGTGTGTGTGTGTGTGTGTGTGTGTGTGTGTGTGTGTGTGTGTGTGTGTGTGTGTGCCTACGGGAACTGCAGAGGCCTTATCACTTAGTGGGACTTTGAACAGCTGCATCACCTCTCCTTCAAAGAGCAAATTCCCGGCATTCCCCCCCCCCCCCCCCCCCGATTCCTACTGTTAAATATAGCAGCGTTCATGTAGCAACTTATTCCCATTTTGTTGTGTGTTGTAACATTGTTGTATAAATTCTAACTTTAAAGTGTGATGCGTTCATAGAGATTGTGTTTTATTGCGTGATGACGTGCCTACGGAAGTCCTGTTGCACTTAAACATGATTGAATGTAATCAGTGATTTCACAGGTTGTTTATTGTACATCTTGAAGTGTTTTCGGGCGGGGGATGGTACCGTGTTCTTTTCGGGTTTTGATGTACAGACTCACAAGCCGTCTCCGAAAACATCCAAACGTCTGGTTGACCATATAAAGACCGGGAGCGCCCAAGTTCGAAAAGCGTTTGAAAAAAAAAAAGGCTGGTGGCAGAGCAACTGTGAGCTTTTAACGGCTTTAACGAAAGTGGATCTAAAGGACAGAGGGCATTAGGGCCCAGACAAGTGGCGGAAAGAAAAGGGGGGAAATCTGCTGGGACTTCATCCCAAGGATAAGAGCTCCATTTGGGCTCGGTAGATGCCAAAGAGCCCTGGGAGATGCTTAGCCGCCACTGGAGGAGGGAAGATACACAAGTCTGGCATTATCCTTTGTAAAAAATAAATAAATAAATACATGCTTACATTACTGATGACCATTAAAAACATTACACAAAGTGAGATTTTATATCACTTTTTTTATTTCTCATTTTTATGCCAATATTGCAAGTTTTTTTTTTCTCGTTTTTTTTTTTTTCTCTTTCTTCTTTTTAATGACATACAGATTTGAGCATGATCTGGAGCTGCAATATGTACAAAAAACTAACGTACGTTATCAAAAAAACAAACAAAAAAACAAAAAAACAACCGTCCCCTTTTGTTTTTGACGTTATTGCTAAATGTTACAAACGGCACAAGGTTTTCCTACCAATCAGCAACCCTTCGAGCACTGAGTACACTACCACAATGACACCTCTGCTTACCAGTTACTAGAATAATACACAGATACAGTGAGAGGGAAAGAGAGCGAGAGAGCACATGGACAAGGAGAGGATATGACGATGAAAAAAGGGTGATCCAACTGTAGCAAAGCTAAGCGTAAAAAGGCTGTTAAAACTCCAAATGTACATCAACGTGAGCGGGTGGAAGAGTGAGGATGAAGTGAGAGGGAAAAGAAAAAGGTAAGCGCTCTGTAGCGCAAACAGCCGAATAGTGTGAAGGAGAAGTGAAGGCTGAGTGCGACAGAGAAGGGGGCTTCCACGCCGTTTGATTTAAATGGGTTTAAAGCTGCCTCTCACTCGGCCCCCCGTTTCATTTAGCAGTGCATGAAAACTACGTTATATAAAAAAGACATTTGGCATATTAGAGGATACATAACATTGTTCAGAGCTCATTATATAAAAACAAAGAAAACACAACAAACAGCTGCTTTTGGAAGAGTAGAACAAACATGACCAGACACACACACACACACACAGAGAGAGAGAGAAACCGGTTAAGATATTTGTGGAAGAAGGCGTGTAACATTTTCTTTTTACCCCTTTTGACGATGATTCGTCCCCTTTGCGCGCTTGATATCGAGTTATCCTCCCTATCCCTTCACGCTTTTATTAAGAGAGGAATATAAACCAGCTCAGATTGTCACATTTTGAAAAGCACGCACCCCCCCACCCCCCCCTTCTTTATTAGTGACGAGCGACAAAAGCTGCTCTGTTCAGACTCGCGTGAGGAGATCCAGAGGAGCCAGGGGTTGGTTTAGCCGTAAGAGGTGACTCAGCATGTAAACAAAAACCCAAAAATATCCAAGCTCAAGGGGGGAGAAGAGAGAGAGAGAGGGAGGAGGGGGGGGGGGGGGTGTGATGCTAGATGTAAAAAAAAAAACCTCACTGAATTTTTAGAGCTAGTAGAAAAAAACACTCAAAAGTTTAAAAATCTACAGTTTAAGATTGCGTGACCTCCATCCTGCAGAGTAAAGGGTTCAGGCTGACAGACAGGAAGTGGCCTCTTTGAACGGGAACAACACAAAATTAAAAAAACACACACTCCCAGGCCACCCCGAGGCAGCACGGGCAATAATGCACTTTTCTTTTCTTTTTTTTTGTTGACATAAGACAAGGGGAGACTTTGTACCAATAATTTAAAAAATATCAATATTACAATATAAAACATTTAACATGGATGACTGACAGGTGGGCGAGCGGGGTGGCGAAACGGGGGCATAACTTAATCTTTTTTTTTTTTTTTTTTTTAACAATGAAGGGGGGTGCAAGCAAATCCTTTTTTCGTTCCTATTTAATTTGTTTGTAGGGAACACTTCATTAAGCAGACATTCAAGTTACAGTATTGTTCTGTTTTTTTTTTTTGTGTATACAGTCGTACTGTAATACTAGATCACAAGTATTGCCTTTGAGCGTTTGATCGTGGTGGAAGACAGAAACACCTCCGTGAATAAAAAGTTACTTTCTTTTGTTGTTTTTTTGGGGAGAGAGCAGTTGGAACACACTTTTGAAATGGAGCGAGTCTGACTCGATATTCCATTACAGCAACTACACACACACACACACACACGCGCACACATATACACTTTGCTGGCTGGTGAACTAGTGCTCAGGCGGGACAGAAGACGATGAAATGACCTGTACAATATTGCTGTTCTGTTTGGAAATGCACATCTTTTCAAATAACACACATTTAGAAGGCCTTTTATACTCCTACAGGAGACGCGGTCACCATGAACACAGATGAGTGCAACTACTCGGGACAGTGAGTCAACAACGTACACAAGCTTCTGCAAAGATAATACACCACAGGAGATCCTTTTTTTTTTTGTTTGTTTTGTTTTAAAAGGTTGAAAAGAGCCGACGGCGCTCGTGAGACGTTGTACCAAAAGTGGGAAGAAAAAAAAAGGTGCTGGGCACCGCATGAGAATAAAAAAAACAAAAACGGGCTTATTGTACTTGTACACCAAGGAAGACGAAGGCCGAGAGATCCTTCGGAAAGGCTGCGCTTTGCATGACGAGGTGGTTCCTGTGACGAGAAGCGAGGCGGTAGCTTGGTTTTTGTGTGCTATGCACAGGTTCTTCCGAGGTGAGTAAACAGCAGATATATACGTAAGGTGAAGTACTTGTTTGTTTTTTTGTAATTGAAGTTATCGGTAAGGCCACATCAAAATTCTCTTCTTCTTTTTTTTGGGGAAACCCCCGCTGGAGTTAAAAACGCCACCAGCACACACACCGGAGGACCCCTCTCTTAGGTGCAGCTCTACATCATGATACGCTAACAGTGACCAGCAGAGCAACAGATACAGGATATTAGATATGTGAGCGACTGTGTACACGGTAAGAATATACAGTACTAAGGCTATCCTTTTGAAGTCAATGACTACGCTTTGTTACGTTAGTTTGAAAAAAAACTTGCTTTTCGTAAACCGTGGAAGTTTTTTGTTTTTTTTCACGTATTCTGCAAAATGTTGCTATGGCTCCATGTGAGATGTACTGATGTGTATACTTTCCAAAAGAAAAAAGGAGACATAGCGCACATAGAGTATTGCAGGCAAGGCAGAGGCGTTGCTTAAAGCTTTTCTTTTTAAAGACTTCATTAAAAACCAATGATAAAACATAGGCCCTCTGAGGTCCCCCCCCCCCCCGAATAAAAACACAAAACAAAGAAGCAAGAGTATCAAAAAAAAAAGTTCAATCCAAAGACTGAAAAACAGGCGTTTTGTCGTCAGGTCGCAACAACATACAGGTTGGGATTTTGGACCTCGAAAAGGGGGGAAAACAAAACCCAAAGCTCAGAGGAAGAATAGAAACTATTTGGTAACAAAAGTGTACTATATGTTTAATACAAAAAAAGGTATGGAGAAAAATGTACCTTTACTAAAGCTTATACAAGATCCTTGGTCCATAAAAACTATGTTATCGTCACGTTTTATGTGTGTCCCTCTGCATCCTTTGTCCCTCCAACAACAATACATCCAGCCCCCCCCCCCCCCCTTCAGGAAACCACAAATCAATGCAAAGAAAAAAAAAAAAAAAGGAATAATTATAAAACAAGTGGTGGGAGGAGGTTGGGAGGAGGAGGACGAGGAGGAGGGGTGGCGCAAAAAATATACGTTCCTTTCAAGAGATTTTTGTTTTTTTTTGTACACGGTGGATGTATTGTTGTTGTGGTTTCCATTCTCACAGCCGCAGAAAAGGTGCTGGTGCTCCGAGCCTGCAGGAATGTCACTCATTCCACACTCCAGGTCCCTAAAGTAACCACAGGAGAGGGTTGGGGGGGGGGGGGGGGGGTCAAGGATTCCCATTGGCTGACAGCGCTGTGATGTCACTCCTCCCATCGGATTCCCCCCCCCCCTGCGTTTGCTCCTTTTCTCTCCCGCCAAAATTTCAGCTTCTTTGTATCCAAAATGAACACGTAGCACTTTAGAGTGAGTCTTCGTTTGTTACTTCCCCCGTAGTCAGTTATATACCTTGTGGTATTTTGCTCTCAAGGCATATAGTAGCGAGTGGCCCCCTGTGTGCGTTAGGAGACCACCGCGGCGGCGGAGGACGAGGACGTGACTCCGGCGTTGGAGGTGCTGTTGGGGCCGTAGACGCCGGGGCCGGCCTCCTGGCTGCTGCTGTTGTTGCTGCCGCTGCTGCTGAGCAGAGTGGAGCTTCCGGCCCGCAGGATGGCCCCGGCGGCGCTGCAGTGCGGCCGCGGCCCCGGCTCCGGCGTGTAGGTGAAGGTCAGCGTGGTGGAGTAGATGATGCCGTCGTTCCGGACCAGCGTGACGGGCACCTGGACGGGCTGCCGCACCCAGCGCCAGCCCTCGCGGAAGGCCGAGATGTCGGGCACCACGCACAGCATGCTCTCTGCACACCTGAGGGGTTCGAGGGGGGGGGGGGGGGGGGGGGGGGAGACAACACAGGGCGTGACGTGAGAGTCGTCACATGAGCCTTAAGCTTTGAAATTCTGTGTCAGCATTTTAGTCCAAGCCCAAAATAACTAAAGCCTCATTAACATCTCAGAGGTCTGTAGCAGTCAGGGAGGTCCCACTGTTATTCTGGCCTCTGACCTACTGCTCAGTGGGTGGTACTGATAAACACATCAAATAAAACATATCTATAAAACTCAAGAGGGAAAGCTAAGGGAATGGCTTTGTACAAGGGTGTAACACTGCAGTGCTTTGGCTCCCTCGAAGCCAAATAACCACTGAGCGGGTTTGAAGAAGCAGCGTGGTACAACTTGAGTTATAGGCTTGAGGCCATTAGGCATTCAGAGGGTCTGACAGAGAGCATTTTTGAAAGCTTTCATTAATTCAAATTACATTACTAACTTATTCATATCTCCATTATAGGCATTAAACTTAAAGCCCGTCATTTTTCTACGACTGCACGATCCCTAATAAATCCTTAAATCAGTCGTAATAGACCATTTGTATGCTAATGAGGGGAAAAGAGAAATTCTAGCTAACGGGTCTCGTTTTGGCCGAGAAAAAGGAAGGAGTCCATCATGAGTTACATTTAAAAAAGTAAGAGGCACGGGGGGGGGGGGAGGAGACAACTTACTGAGAATCAGTCAAATTAAACGTAAGCAAAGACACACCTGTACATGGTCTCGGCCTCAACGTCTCCGAACCAGACCCGCAGATTTGGAGTGAAGTTCTGTCCCGTCAGCTCCAGCATGGCGACATCGCCTCCACCGTTTAGCTGCAGACAAAGAAGATCGCTCAGTAAGCTCTCCGATATGAAGAGGACTGAACCGACACTGGGACCAGGTTTATGTTCGGGGGGGGGGGGGGGGGGGGGGGGGGCTACGAGAGCACCACGGGGCTTCTGTGTCTACCTGTAAGCTCTCTACCACAGGCACGGGGGGTGACAGGCGAGTGGACGGGGCCCATGCCCTCGTAGAAGGTGTATTCAGCCTTGTCCGTGCTGATGATTGTCCAGGAGGCGCCGTCGTTGATCATCTCCTTGTTTGGTTCCTTTGGGCATGGAGTGGCCTAGCAGAAGAAGGGGAGGAGTCAGGACCTTTAATGCACATCGCCGGTGCAGAGATAACCAGCTCAGAGGTCGCTCCTTAGTTTTATTTTTAAGAATGCTAAAACAATCACGAGACACTGACTTGAAACTGGATGATCCTTTCTTGGGAAAGGCACAGGTACATGCGTTCCGTGTCCTTCAGGTAGAAGGCACACTTGTGGAGCTGGGAGACGGGGTCGTCGGCGTCCAGCAGCGCCGTCTGCTTGTCCACTTTACGGATGATCTGAAAGGGAGGAGGGGGGGGGAGACGGGGATTAGACGAGCGGAAGATGGACGGGAGGATGGAGAGAAAGGATAAGACGAAGATAAGATACTTCTGGTCTTTCTAATCTCAAAGGACGTGTTTTCTTTTTACCAGTCTGGGCAGCGCCATGCCCGTGACGGAGCAAACCAGCTTGACTGTCTGGCCGTAGTGGATGTAACCGTCTCTCACAGTGAACTCTTCTCCTTCTGACTCCTCGTCGTCCACTAGAAAACGCACAACAGGAAGGGAAGAAGAAGTCAGTGCTGCAGCGAAGAGCCCACAAACCTCAACATTTCACTCAAACCCACATTCGCTCAATCACTCCCGTTCTGTCCGCGATGAATCAGCCGTGTAATCACTGCAATACAGCGTGGGTTACATTTACAATGAGCAGAGAGAGAAGACGAAAGTGACGAGCTGTCAAACCACATTCCTCACTTTACTCATGCCGAGCCCTCCGTGTGATTTAAAGCCTTTCATTCGTACTTGTGTAAACTCTCGGGCTGACTGGGACTTACGCAGGTGGATGTAAAAGGCGCCCCACTGCTGGGAGCTGGCGTGGAAGTTGCCGCCCTCCACGTGTAGATAGCGCGTGCTGACCGTTTGGGACCGAAGCCGGTTGAACAGTGCCACCTTGGTCCCTGACGCAATGCACACTGGGAAAAGAAACACGAAGGAGAAGACACAGACACACAGACAGGTTACATAACGAGCCAAACACATTGCGTACAGCTGTGTTGACGGTGTGTTAATCTCAGTGATGTGTACGCTACATGTGTGCTACATGTGACATAACTGGGTTACTGGACACTCAGGTGCGGCTATGCTGCCCTCTAGTGGTTGGAAATATAACATCATAGCACTATTCTTATCAAGAATAAGAATAATTAAATGAATTCAAATTGACAATGTAAATGAAATTAAACAGAGAAATAAAACAAGATTTAAATAAAAGCATAATACTGCAGAAATCTATCTTAATGAACATAGATTTTAATTAAAAGATATATACCCAAAAAGTAAAGATGTAGGCCACATTTCTGCACACACACACACACACACACGCACACACACACGCACAAACTCACAGTCGGCGTTTTTGAGCGACTGCTTCTTTTTGGAGGGCTTGGAGATGACTTTGATCCTCTTGCTGAGGAAGACACCGATGTCAGCGCTGTTGCCGTAGAACATCTTGACGGACAACATGAAGTGCTTTCTCTTGTCGGAGTCGGATATGTACAAGGTTTTGGCTGTGCAATAGTTCTGGGTGGACACGGTGGTGGAGGGGGCAGAATAAGGACAGGATTTAGAACACGTTGGATATTTTGGAATGCTGGAAAAGATATATCTGTGTGTGTGTGTGTGTGTGTGTGTGTGCCGTACCTTTCCCTCTAAATTAAGCTGTTGCATTTCTTGGTCGCTGTTGCCGATGCCGATGAAGGCGCAGGGCTGCGACTCCTGCTCGGAGCAGCCGTCCCGCTCCATCTGCTCCTTCTTTTTCTTCCAGCCGCTGCCCATCAGGTACACGCAGGGAGGTGGGCAGAAGAACCTGAACACATGCACACATAGAACTATCAATATTTGGACCGACATCGCTTGAACATCTGTTCTGTCCTTCATTGATATTCACTTCAGCATCTGCCGACGTAAAACCGCTTCAGTGTTCAGCTCAGTAGGTCAAAATATTTATCATTTTCCCCCCTGAAACTAATATTTCAGTTTGTTTTTGTCGATATAAGTATGTTTTGAATCCTCTTGACAAGATGACAAAGACGTCTGCATGACTGGCAAACGTGCTCGGAAACTTCTGTGGCTTTAAGACTAACTTCTACATTATTTGTCCTGGAAAAAAAGTCAAACATATCATAATCATATTACTCAAAAATACATTTCCAGTCTGGTCTGGATGTCAACAGCTGAGAAAACACAACGTGCATCTCTTACGTTCCCCCAGCAGAGGGCAGACCTGCGCTACGCTCCATCGAGACAGTCAGAAACTTCCTTTTACCAACATACTGTATGTGTACAATCGAACTAAGCACTCTTTCCTTTAAGCTGTCCGGTCTCATTTAGCAGATGTGAACATGAGCAGCCCCGCATGAAACTGATCTCTCGAAATACATTTTCCATTTCAGGATGTCATGCTTTTCCTTTGCTCCATTAAGAAGAAAAAAAACCGTCAACTTTAGCCTTATCAAAATGTGAAAATCAACTCATGACCGAACCGGCCGTACTTCAAAATAAAAGCTCGTGTGCGTCAGTGTGGAACTGGAAAGTGACCTGTTTCGCAACACCGCCGCCTGTCTCTGTGGGTGTTTGTCTACTTTCACCTCCTATAAAAAGCGCAGACAGACAGACAGACAGACAGTACATTTACATTCTCCACGCAACCCACTTTGTCGGGCTCCCCGGTTAAGTTACATGCAGATGTAATCAGCGGTGCGAGACAGACGCCCACGACCTGAGCATCATGGGGGTTTCTGCAGGCCAAAGGATCTTGAAACACTGATATGCACACAGATAAACCTGTCTGTGTGTGTGTGTGTGTGTGTGTGTGTGTGTGTGTGTGTGTGGATCTAGTGGTTCTGACTGTGATACAGCAGAAATCCTTTGGCGAAGCACACTCATTCGGATGATTTTTCTTGTGACAGCTGGACGGTCTATTGGTTGCAGACGCTGTGTTTTTTTTTAACCGAGTCCTTTATCGTCATTGAGCAACTCACAATCCAGCAACGCGGATACCGAACCTGCACGAGCATGCATGTGACGAGAGGGTTTGTACGGTTTTGGTACTCTCTCTCTCTCCTGTTGCGCTCAGACTCTCTGGAGGTGTCTCGGAGTTGGCCCGATTTGCCAAAAGAGAGGCCTGATGAAATCGCAAGCGGCGCTGCAGCTCGGGCCAAGGAAGCGGGCGGAGGATGGAGCGCTGAAGAGAGTTGCATAATGAGCGAGAGAAGCGGGAGGAGGCTGCGCTTGCATGGAAATCACAACAAAGACAGCAACACTTAAAGTTGCTCTGTGAGCCTCTGAGACCTGTATGCTCATGTCCTTGAATCCTTTTTATCTCCCCTAGTCCCATCCGCCCCCAAACCCCCTCGCTCCCTGCTCCCTTTCCTTTGCGCCTCACCTGAACGTGGCCCCCTCGTTTCCTCCTCTGACCTGATACGGGAGGTCAGAAGGGTCAAGTACCCACGCTGCACCGGGGCAAGCTGGAATGTGTGTCTTTCTTATTCCCCTCGAGTGACATGCGTTACCTCGCAGTGAAATGGGCCAAGTGTGTGTTTCTGAATGATGCAAATAGCTCCTTTTAAAGCTGTTTGCAATCAGTGTGCTCAACATTATGTCAGCGCGTAGAAAGGCTTCTAAACAAGAGGTTCACACAAGGAAAAACAATTGAACCGAGACATGACGACGGTCAAAATTAGATCATAAAAGAGAAGATATAGTTGACTAGGGCTGCAGCCGCTTAGCACACACTTAGCTCCCGGGCATGAACTAGTCTGGCACAAACCCCCATTAAACAAGACGGAACATGTCAATTAATGAACTTCTGAGGTGCTGGATGGAGGATTTTGTTGTTTGGCTGCTGGCTATAGATTCATATTCAGCTGGGAGCTGCTCTTTATGTTTCACTCACCTTTTCTCATTGCCGTAGGATTTCTGTGCAACTTTTGCGTGCAGGATCATGACCGTTTGGTCACCTCGCTCCTTCAGGTAATTCCTCATCGCTTCTCTGCAACAGAGAGAGAGAGAGAGAGAGAGAGAGAGAGAGAGAGAGAGAGAGAGAGAGAGAGAGAGAGAGAGAGAGAGAGAGAGAGAGAGAGATGTTGGTTAACGAGCCACTTTGTGGTCCAGCCGATGAGGCGAAGTGATGGCGGGTGTGTTGAAACTTAAAGCTGAAGCGTACGGTTGGTGTGTTAGGGTTGAAACGCTTTAGTGTAAAAAAAAACAAAAAAAAAAAAACTAAGCGTGTGAAGTGTGTGATGAGAACATACAGAAACACACATTGCACACATTCAGTACACTCGCAACGACCTCTGGAAAGCCTCACAGCCGGCACAGTCTGCTCGCCAAAAACAATGCTATGTTCTCCCCCAGCTGGGTTTGTTGGAGAGGGGGGAGACGTAAATGACCGGCTCAGGGGGACAGTGAGGAGCCCGGGGGGGGGGGTAACGAGGGAAAAAGAAAACAAAAAAAACAACAGAGCTGAGCTCACCAGCAAAGACCCCCCCCCCCCACACACACACCTCCTTTACGTCGTTGTGATATTTGGGAGACCAGTAGAGCTTATGCTGTTGCTGAAAAGCAAGAGGTCAAAGATCAGGCTTGGATGCACGCATCGCACACACAACGCACGGACATCAACACAGCCCGGCCCGGCATCAGCGCACACACACACACACACACACACACACACACATGCACAGATGTCAGTGACACCGGACACGCCACTCAGACACACAGCTTTCCACTCTGCAACACGCAATAGTGGGCCGCACGCTCGGGTTAGACGAGGCTTTTGTTATTGAAAGCAAAAGGGGGCCCCTCACAGTGCGTGTGTGGGGGGGGGGTGCAGAGGAGTTGGAGGAAGGCCGAGAGGGATTTTGGTTTTATCCTTTCCATAATGGACGGGGAAGCGTTTCTATTCCTCACCTCACCGTGTGATGAGGCAATTATTTTTCGGTGTCGGAGCTGCAGTTTGAGTCTCGCGGCAGCACTTTGTTTTTTTTGTTTTTTTGCTCTGTTGTTATTTCAGTATTTTCTAAATCGCAGATTGCCAGCAACTGAAAATGATGGAGGTACAATCCTAGAATTCCAATCACTCGAGGCCGTTTTAACTGATCCGATGCAGCCCGATACCGTTTACACACCACATGGAGGAAATTATTCTATTTTCCTAAATCAAGCCAGGAGAAGAAAAAGAAGAAGAAGAAAAAAGGTTCACACAACTGGAGCCCTTTCAAAAGTCGAGGTTTGATTAAAAAGGTATCCGGCTTTTCCTCGTGTTTACATTAAGTGACATAAACCTTCCTCTGGGGCCGGAGCGAGCGGCACACTCACCACAGTGAACTCCGGGGACGATCGACGGTACGCAGAACACACAGCCCGAGCACCGGCTGATGTCGGGGGGCCCCCGCGGGGGCCACATGTCACCGGACACCTCGGAGGTTGCCTGTGACATCACAGATAAAACAACACACACACTGTGGTAGCGTGGTATGCAGCTTAACCACCCTGACACGGTTGTTTCTCAAGCAGCAGAAAAACGTTTTACCATGTTCCAGATTCCCAAATTTGAAGATTTGATGCTTTTTACATTTGACCGATGTGACAGTAAATTGGATATATTTCCCACAAGACAACATTTTACAGACCGAGAAAATAAATCCAGACAATAAGCAACAGATTCATGAATAACAAAAACTAAAATCAGCTCTACACGCAAACCATCCATCCCATTTACTCCCACGTCCTGCTGCTATGCGCTGTGAAAGCAAGTATTCAAAAGGCCAACGTGTGTGATCCAATCCTTACCTTGAACCAGCCACACACACCTCACGGCGCTTTAACCAACATCCCCTCATACGTTGCTGCACAGCTGTAAGACACCAGGATCTCACACCAGTGGTGCGCTGGTGTCGTGCGACGGCCCTGACTTGTGGTTAACACCGTTTCGCTGCTCGCTAAGCCGTTCCAGACCACTGCGGCTGGGGGGGGGGGGGGGGGGGGGGGGGACCTGTTCCCCGGGTCAAGACGGAAATGCTTTGCTATAAGCTCCTTCCCCTCACGACGTTTAGACTCTCTTCTAGTGGGGAAGCCGAGGTTTACAAAGACACCAAATATGTCAAAATGTGTAGAAAACGATGCTCGAACATATTTCCATCTGATGCAACGGTGCAGCCGTACAAATTACGGCATCTTGGCTTTGAATATTGCGAATAAAAGACAAGTTAAAGTAATTGAGGACAGTAATACAATAGAGAGAGAATGAGCGACAATGTCAAAAATAATTTCAGGCAACGACATATTATGAGACGAAGCGACAGTAAGAGAGCAAGATGGAGATTTGGTCTCTTTCTGAGAGCCGAAGATGGGAAGAAGAAGTGAGAGCGACGGTGACCAGCGCTCAACTTCCTATGCAAGAGTAGCGTGCAGACACACAACATGACAACAACTCAGATATTTGCATAAAAAGAATACCAACATGCATAGAAAGAAGCAATGCATCTAGGGAAAAAGAAAGCAGCCACTGCAATCCAATTTACTTGTTACAGTGACCTCACTAACAAGACACATGCACAGTTATTTAGGCCGAATATGTGACATGTAGGTTAAAAGGGAAGAGGGGCAGAGTCAACACAGGACACGAGTAAACAAGCACCAAGCGGCGGGTTCCATTTTTGTTAAATGTGCTAAAGGGCGTTCAGCAAACGCGAGAAAAAGAAGAGAAATTTGAAATACATGACAAGTGAGACAAAAATGTGCCAGACAGATTTACAAGAAGAGACACATATTCAACAGCCGGCACTACAGGGGGTCGGGCGAGTGTGTTTGCGCGCGTGTGTGTGTGTGTGTGTGTGTGTGTGAGGAGGGGCTAGGCTAAGCCAGGCTACAGATGCAGCAGAGCAGACGGGCATCTGTCCCGTGCATCTGCCACAGCGTCCACAGCGAAGCGGTGCCGTCACATGTGTGAACACACGCGCCGCGCACACACACACACACACACGCACACACACACACACACACACACACACACACACACACGCACGCATTGTGAAACAGCTCAATTAAGATGATCAGACCTGGAATCAGCGTGCGCCCTTGTGAATCACAAAGGGTAGATTACGCACATCCGTGGCGTGTCAGGCTTGGGTTGAGACGTCGGCAATCAGCCCGTTCGAGCGGCTCGGCCTCCTTTAAATCTATGAGCGAGGTGACCTACTGCGGACCAGTAGCCTGTTCAATGTTGGAGGTCTGACCTCCGGAGGGCCCTTGTGAGCCTAAAAACAACAGGATCTTGTACTAGATCTCAGCTGTGATAGTTTGAAAGTGTGTGCTGCCTAACGGTTCATCATTTTAATACGGTGGAAGCTTATTGGCAGAGCTTCGCCTGTTTTGTGAGCGAGAAAGTAAATTTAGATGTCAACCATTAGATCTCAATAAGAAGGAAATTATTATCGTACACGAGTGTGCGACTCCAGATCAAACGATAGCCTGGCACAAATTACCGGTCATCAGGGTTTTATTTTCGTCTGGATTTTGGCCTTTTTTTTCTCGACAAAGGAGTGGAGAACTAAAAGGGGCGACTATTGAGCGTTTCCATCTGAGGCGATGGATTCTGCAGAGCCGGCCCTTCCCCTGTTGTTTGGGAGAATAAGCCCTTTAAGGAGCGGCTCCCCGAACAGAGGAGGCAGCTTATCCAGCCTGTATGTTCACGAGTTGTGTCTGTTCGTGTGCAGATTTGTGCACGTGTGTCTCTGTGTGTGTGTGTGCGCGCTCGTTTCCAGTGTATGCGTGTCATGTATTGTATTTCCAGTCGAGTAGCCTTCCTGACAGGGCGGCCCTGCAGGACCCACGAGCTTGAGCCGCCCTAAAAAGCCCCCAGCAGGACGGTGCGCTGTTATAGCCGTCTGCGCTGCTGCCCGACGGAAAATCTCGGGGGCTGTTGTTGCTGCTGCGTGAAGTGGGTGCGAGTGAACATGCAGACAACAAGGACACCGAGCCAAATACAAAGAGGGAAACACAAAGAACCCGACACCCTGATACACAGGGGTACAAGCGCACACACACACACAATAAGGCTGTTTCAAGCCTTTCGGCTGCTGAGTACAGAGTGTTTTGTGTCCGTCGTATATCTGGCCATCGGAACCATCTGACAAATGGAAGGGCCCGTAGAAGCCAGCGGACTGGCAGCACATGAAGGGGGGGGGGGGGGGGCCCACATCAAAAGGTGCTGCCTCCCCCCCCCCTTTTTTTTTTTTTCAAAAACCATACTCGGCTGTTCCGGGCTGTGTGCAACCCTTCGTTTTTCCCTGCTGAGTGCCACGCGCAAACAACGAGCACGCAAGCAAACCCCATGCCCAGTAACAAAGAGAAACACCAACCAGCAAACACACACACACACACACACACACACACACACACACACACACACACACACACACACACACACACACACACACACACACACACACACACACACACACACACACACACACACACACACACACACACACACACACACACACACACACACACACACACACACACACACACACGTCCAGAAGCAAGCCACAACATCCATCAACATTGTGTGTTCATCCAAATGACTTGGAACAAACATAAGAGGAACGGGATAATCAGAAACGTGCCGCGCTGCAAGTAGAAGCTGCGCTGGACGCGGCACACGGTGCACACAGAGTCCAAAGCGTTCGACTGAAAAGATGAATTATTGCTTTTCTGGCTTTGTTGTCCTACAGAACACGGGGTTCAGTTTAAAACGTGCATTTCGAAGTGCTGTCTGAGAGAGTCAAAAACTACAGCGATCAAACTAATAAACAATCAACGGCGGAACAAAATAAATGATGTAATACAGGAGGGGGTCAACAGATAACAGCTGTGCAATTACCGACGATCGGGCCGGAATCACACAAAGTAAAACATGTGATGCTGTTGCTTCGGGGAGTTGCTGTTTGGTTTGCTGTTGTTATTGTGGCAACAACACGCAGCTCCAACTTAATGTGCACCACCATCAGAGAGGAGCTCATCTCTGCCTCAACAACCAATAGTTGGATAACAGTGAATTTCATGCTATCGCTTGTTTCCCAAAATAAGCACATGAACTTCTGTGTGTTGCACGAATCCAATCCGATGACCCTCCAACGATTATGTAAAGAAGTACAACGAGAAAGTACAACTTTCCACAGCCTAGTTCTGTGCTACTCTGATTACAACACTAACATTCAACTGCTTTTGAAGGATTCTCAAACATCTAAACCATGTAGAGTGAGGATACGTAGTGTACACACAGGTAGACATACAAATACCACTATGACAGCACACACACACACACACGCTCACCTTGTTAGGCGCAGTGGCTGAGGGCGCTCCCCGAACTTCCTGCAAAGACACAAAGTGAGAACACAACATGAGTGGGCTGGTTATCAACCACAAACACACACACACACACACAGAGTAAACACTGCATTACACAACGGCGCACGTATACACACAAAAGTACACACACACACACAAACACACACACGCTTGTCACTGTGGCCTTGAGCGTGGAGTGACAGGACGTGTCCGGCGCCAGCAGGCGTACAGACAGCGATCTTTATTCTTAAAAACATGTTGTGCGTCAACACAAAATGCTTATTGTTGTTTTTAAGTCCCAGACGGCCGTCAGCGCATGAAAGCCAACAATAAAAAGGCGCGGACGGCTTGAGATCACAGTGATACACACACTTATCTCGGTTATCTAGGTTTAATAATAAGTCATAGATGTGTGTGTGTGTGTGTGTGTGTGTGTGTGTGTGGGGGGGGGGGGGGGGGGGAATACAGGACCTAAGTGTTTGACCGTATGGTACTAAATCCATCAACTTAAATATTAGTAGATGAGAACTTAAAGCCCTGGCCCAAAAAGACGTTTTGGAAACCCACGATTCAGCAGTTTTCTCCATCAGTCTGCGGCCTGGCCACGGCGCACAGCTACCCCACATGAAACAGGAAACAGCTCAACTCTCTGCTCAGTATTTAAAAAGCTGCAACGAGGCCCCAGACCAGCTAAAGAAAGTCACGGGGCGGTATCTACGTCACGTAAAAGTCAGACTTGGGAGGATCACGCACGCATTACAGCTCGTTTCGTACGTTTAAACTTTCCCCTTGATCCTGGATGTCGTATGCAAGTCTCCGTGACGGCATCACATACCCTCACTCGTTACAAAGACGGTCGACTTTTACTTAACCTGTGATTGAGTCACAGCTGGAAACGCGCAGTCATAGATCGCATGTAGCAAGGAAACCACTTCCAACCACATGTAGGGCCGTCGACTTGCAACATCGCACCGCTGAGGATGATGTGTACAACCTGTGATACAACATTTGCATTTAAACAGCCAGGTTGCAGCCGGCAGCATGAATGTAGTACGCATGAAGAAGAAGCCGGAGAGCCGGAGAGCGTCCCATGTAGTCTGAAGTACAGCTGCTGAATCAAACATCAGGGGCGGTTAAATAAAACAATATATATATATATGAAAAAGCCAAATATGATCATAATATCAGAACATGTAGACTTCACGGGCTTTTAACTTTCTCAATATAAAGAAGATGCATACTTCTGCACACTTAGCTCTGCTATTTTTACATTTAATGTAAAAAAAAAAGAAATAAATAAATAAATCGCTCAATGCAAGAATCGAGAACAAATTCTTGAATTTGAATAAAAAATGGGGCCGCAAGTAACACTCATTGTCATCGTTGACTCATTTGTTGAGTAATCCGTTGAAGTAGAAAATGACTGTCGTAATCACCCACAGACCAAGGTGACATCATCAAATGTCTTCTCCAAAAAATCCCAAAGATTCAGAGAAATATCGTGTGTGACAAAAAAAAACTAACATCAAATCCTCACATTCGAGTCAAAAATGACAAAAGTGATTATTCCAATTCTCGAAACAGTTGCAGAGCTATTTCCCGTCAATCCCATTCAAACATGCTCATTTGCATAATCTACATTCTTGAGCACCACTGTAATGTTCCTTTAGTGCACAAAGCTTTGTAGTAAACTGCAAATAACGGCAAAATACTTGTTTTTATTCATGTTTTCTCTGCCTTAATTGTTGCAGCAACGCACCGCCGTTCAGGGATAAGTTTGCAACAAAGGCATCGATCCTAAAAACCTCGTTACTCATCGACTCATCGGCCTGTGAAGGCTTTACAGTAACACGCATGCTCATGGCACAAAGAGGAGCTACACGGACATGTATGCGGCAGATGGAGGAGACTGTACAGAGGGTGTGTGTGTGTGTGTGTGTGTGTGTGTCTACAAGACGGACACAAGAGTCAAGAGTGAGTCAGATTTTTCTCCTTGTGTCGGATGTGGTAGCCTTTGCATGCTGCTGATAAGTATGTCAATACATCTCACGAGCCATCAATAAACACACAGATAATGTGTCACTTGAAGTGAAGAAAGAAGAAGAAGAAGAAGAAGAAGAAGAAGCACATACGGGGATGAAAATAGCACAGAGAAAGCAGCAAAGATGGGGATGAAGGGCTGGAGAGAAAAGCGAAAGCATGATTGGTGCCAGAGCCAGAAGGAGGGAGTTGGAGGTGGAATAATTAGAAAGGAGGGCGATCAATAAGGTTCCCACAGTGAAACACGGACGCCTCTACCGGCTAATGGATTCCAGACGGCTCTCTCTCTCTTCTCCCTCCCCTCTAAACCCCCCCCCCCCCCCTCCCCTGCAAAACAGGGAGCGATAGAAGGGAAGGATACTGCGGGTAAAAGTGTTGGGTTGAGATTAAAGGCGAGGCCAGAAGAAGTGGAGAGAAGAGGAAGAATGGGAGCTACGCGCAGATGAAGTGCGAGGATTTCAGGGGCGGATAACATGAAACGGTCACGGCTGCATTTACTCCAAACATTGTGAAACATCCAACATAACAGAGCCATTAGGGATGCACAATGGTTGTGTTTTGTGATGCTTTAATGTGTATTAACGGTGTGTACCAGTCAGACCGGCTCTACTCTGAAGAAGTGATGTGTAATAAGGCCAATAAGCTCGTAAGTGTTGAGGTTTGCAAGTTCTGTGAAAAAACAACAAAAAAAAACAGTGTTTAGTGTCACCTCCTCGAGTTTACTTGAACACACTCGCTCACACAAAACACCAACAAGAAAAGAGGAGCAAACACAGGAAACCACAGAAGGTAGAGTTGCAAAGGCAAAAGACGCCGACTGTTGCATCTGCAACAGGCCGGCTCGACTCCGAAGTGACATGCACGGTGGCAAAGTTTAAGAAAGTTCAAGCGCGGCAAAAGCTCAGACCGTCATTCAATATCTAACCGACTCAAAATGACGAATTTTAATCTCGCTTTTTTTTTCGTCTCTCTGCAGATGAAGCCCTGGGACGTGAGCTGCAGCAAACCAAAGCGCGGCCGACTGTGAGAACTAAAAGTGACGTTTATTGCCTCGAACAGACACAGAAACACCCTCAGAGCAGGCCGGAGGTCAACGGAGGGAAAAGGAAGCACAGCGAGGAGAGACGAGGGGCTTCGTCTGCTCTCCATCCGTCATCACTACTCTCCTTTCCTTCCTTCCTCCTCCTCACCTCCTGCTTACTCTCACTGATTCCACTGGATTAAATCTGCTGACGGTGACTATTGAGAGCGTCCAGTAAATGGCCTAAAATGAACAAGCGCCATGCAAAACAAATGGAAACGTCGTCCAACATTGCCGTCCACTGCTCTTTCTGAAATGTATCTCAGAAGCATGTTTTGTGAGTCGGTTGAAGTCATCCAAAAACAGAACATGGGGGGGGAAGTAATAACTATGAAAGTGGATCATGTCTAACCACCAACATACTCCAGCATCCTTGTTGAAGCTCAACCAGCTCGCATGCAGACGGACACTTCCCCCATCACGTTACAAAGACTTGTGAACCATCAGTGCTTCTCTGAGCCCCGTAATGAGGTCTCTTTGCTTTGCCGTTATCCTATTAGGAACCCGATAGGCCCATTAAGCAGCTTAGCCAACTTGCTGGTAGCTTAGCCTGGCACGGTTACTGGTGGGTACGTGTGCCAGGGCCGGCGGACTGGTTCGAGACGGGACAAAACAGTTGCTCCAGTTACAGTAGATGTGAAACAGGACGTCCGGACTCTTCTGGCCTTTCCACCGGGAAGTGAGAGTGAGGTCACCGTTGGCTGACTGAGGCTGACACAACGCGACCATTGTGGATATGTGTATCGCGGTACTTTTATACACGTTTTTGGAGTTTTAAGTGAAACAATAATACAGATGATAGTTTTTCCCACAAAGCTGCAAAGACGTCTTTGTGTTTCTTTATCCCAACATTTACATGTTTTGTATCACTTTTATATTTTCTGTTCTCTTAAAACAAAGACGAACTGACAAAAGAAAAGATTTCAAACTTTAGAGCGTTAGCTATTGGTCGAAAGAACAAAAAATAGAAATCAGAGGAGTGGAACGTGGACGTAACACCCGCTCGCTCCCGTCACGTTGTCCAACAGGCTCCCGTCACTCCGTTTGTTCGCCTGAACGCACACGTTAACCGGAGACAGTGAAGGCAGCATCCTTCTCAGTGTAAAAAGTTTAACAGCCAGCTATTTACCGCGCAGATGCAACCTTCTACTTTACAGTGACGGATTACACTCACGACCACTATTCTTCATGCTGTTTGGAACTAAACGGCAGCCTGAGTGCAGCAGAAGAAGTGATAAAAGAGCCTCCGGCCTGCCAACAACAATATTCTATTCTAATGCTTTATGGTATTATTGGAGGTATGAGGGTTTTAAAATGTTAAAATATAGGCTACCTAACATCGTGTCACTTCATACAGGTATGGTCTTTCTGCAAAAACAGTCCAAAAAATGTGTTGTAATTATTATCAATTCCCAAAGCATTATTTGCTAATATAAATAGTTTATTTTGCCTAATTACTCCCTAAAATATATATTTTTTTCATTTTGGCTGCTTTAGAGTAAACACACAGATGTCCACAAATATGCAGACTGTCAGATTGACATTTGAAATTTCTCAAAAAGTCTGAACACAAGAGCAGCCGGAGGGTGACAGACCGTATTTCTGTGGTAACTTATTAAACCTCCACACCTCTAACCAGCAGCAGATACGACTCCGAGACAGAGTGAAACTCCACACCAAGACCTTCCCTCAGGCCTCTTTCACAGAGCGCACACACACACACACACACACACACACACACGCGCAACCGCAAACACTTAAGTCATAGCGAGCATCTCTTAAGAGGAAGAAAAATAGATGTTTGTCAAATCCGAACCAGAGCAGATACGCAGTCATCTAGAAATCAGAGGAGAGTTCACGCAGTGATCAGGATTCACAAACATTCCCCTTCTCAAAGCAACATTGTCTTTTTTCCAGATATGCGATACGTCGATAAAGTTTTCACTTCAGAACTCGCACGCGGCGACCGTTACTTCTCCATCTCGCAGCACAACTCTGCTTTCAGACTGAAATGCCACAACCTACGAGCGCTACGAGAAAAGACCAGAATAAAAACGTGACAAACTAGCTAACATTAAATTAGATGCACCTCTGTCTTTTTAGAAGTGTCTTCCAGCTAAAATACACGATGCAAGTACCTCTGCAACGCACCGATACATCGGCGTTGGAATAAAATGAACGTCTGCGTGGAGCGTGGAGGGAGAACTCGAGGGGCTCTCCCTCCCATCGCTCTCTGACAGGCGGCGTGACACGTGAGGTGTATCGGTGACAGAGAAGGATGGCGGTTGCTATGAATAGAGCGCCGACCACCCACCCACCTCCCTCGACGCTAGCGCACGTCAACGCGTGCACACGTGACGGGGGGGTTGATTGGGAGTGTGTGAAGCCCGGCCCCGCCGCTCGTACGGGGATGTGTTTGACAGCTGTGACTGACAGTCCAAATACACACACACACACACACACACACACACATACACCAACACACACACACGAAGGCTCAGAAGAGACTGAAATACACACACACACACTCTGACATGTCCTTGGCACCAGACTTCTGAACACAAAGTGCACAAATACAAGGTGCACGAAGTTGAGTTTTCAGTGCCGCCGCAAACTTTTTTTTAATGGTGGCGCTTGTGCAGTAGGGGCAAAACAATATGGCCGGATTAATATCAGGAGGCAATATCAGCTTTGAGAAGCAATATTCTATAGTCTGAGCTATATTACCGAGAACTATAAATCTGCAAAGCTATGGAGCGACCTGACGGAGGAGCATAAATCCCCCGTCACTAAACACTCTACTAAACCCTCCTCTTTGTGGGAACTGGGAGACATCACGCAGGAAACTATTTGTTCCCCTCACAGGAATTGAGGCAGCGCAACACCAAAATGTGCAGTGACTGGGCTTTTCTGTGTTTTGCTCGAGCATATACGGGACTTCTACCGAACACAAATACGTTTCATCGGTTAAAAGCTAAACTCTGGGGGTGCGATTAGAACAGTTGACACCTTTGGCCCGAGCACTTTCGTGTGTTGTCTTCATTTTCAGATAGCCAAACACACACGTCTATCTTTTGTAGACCGGGTGCTTCCCAGGGGGAGAAACTAACTCAGCCCACAGACGGCAGACGCCATCACTCATGCGCTCAAGGGGGGGTTTAGGGTGTGACCTCTGAGGTCAACTGGCAGGCAGCGTGTGCACGAGGATGAGGCCTGAAACACATTACACTCGTCGCACAGAGGCGGGTCTGCCCTCCGACAGAGCTGATGTTAGTATTTAGGTGTTAAAATGCACTTTCAGTTAAATATAAAACGGGATTCTTCTGATGACAAGAAACTCAGATAAATGTTTTTTTTACAGCTATTCATCAGAAATGCCATTTATTTTTTTATAGTTTGATTAAAATGTACTTTTATTATAACAATAAGATGTCATAATATAAAATGTGCTGGATTTGGGGGACTGTAAGCTTCAATCTGCACTTAATTAAACCGTTCTTTCAGACGTCGGTCCCACCGACACACCGGGGTGAGTCGACTCTGACACAGGCCCTGTGTGTGAACATGAGACACTATCTGTGTATATGGATGTGCGTTACCACACACACACACACTCTGCACACACAGGGCTCCGGGACATTGCACACAAACAGCAGTGTGAGGGGGGGGGGGGGGGAAGAGGAGGGAAGGGAAGAGGGATTCGGCCTATAAAAAGGTGTCTGGTTTCCCCGCCTGAGGGGCTGATAGTAGATATCACAACTCCTCCGAGTGGCCGTACACCTCATTGTCAACACGGCGCTCCCTCGCAGCCGCCACGACACCAAATATATGAACTCTGCTCCGACCGTACAGCTGAAAACAAGGTGCTTGTACACAGAGTTACCGAGGAAGACTTAGTTTCAATGGCGGATTCCTTTCAATGGCAGGATGTATCGGTATATGTAAATAATAGAGGAAAAAGTAAAGTAGGTGTATTTCTTTAAGAAAAAAAGATGGCAGTCTAGCAAGTGATGGGTGTTAGGAGGCATTCGTGTTGACGAGTGAGTGAGGGAGGAAACAGCCTAAACTGACACCCGTCAACAAGCTTACCGATATCAACCAGACACAATAAGTAGAGCGGCATTATGGGCCCGAGTTGCCAGGCAAACCCGTTATAGAGCTTTATAGAAAAGACTCCAACTCGTGCCTGCGAGATATATTTAGAGAAGGCCCGCAAAAAAAACAAAAAAAAAACAGCAGTGTTCGAAAGACAAGAACAGGCTGAGATTGAGACACTGTGCTCCTTGTTGCAGTTA